>NC_073228.2:120922343-121529687 GCF_029281585.2 Gorilla gorilla gorilla | reverse complement strand
TAGAGTACTAGATATGACAGTAGAGAGGAAGATTTATGTGTGATATACTTTAATTAAATGGACTTAAAAATTGAATAGATGAAAAGGAAGGTTTAGAAAGAGATTCCAAGATTTATTATAAGATTTCATGTCTTTCTGCCCATGAAGATGCACAGTCAATAACATCAAGACAAAAGTCAAGACTATGAACTGATATGAATGGATATTTATGAAGTAATTCTGAATATATTAAAGTTGTATTGGCAAACCCACCAAACCTAAGTTTGAAGACATTTTGAAATCAGTTTTAAATAATTTCACTTCATAAAGAGGTGAAAATAATGTGAACATATCATATGTCTTATTTCTTATTGAATTTAAAGACATGAATACAATTTAAACTTTTAAATTAAATCTTAAAATTCTGATTACCTTCTAAAATTTTGATTACCTTCTAAGAGCCAGGCACTGAACTTTTATGCAAACAAACCATATTTCTATTTTGGTTTTCAGAAGTTCTCCATTACTATAGAGAGATAAGCCTATTAAAATCTGTCTAATAAAAAAGTTAACTAAACATCAGTTTTGAATTTTATATCTGTAAGGTGCAAAAAGACGAGGAAGAAAAAATCTTAAATCACTTTTTCTATTAATGCTTTTTTTCACAGCATTTTTGATATATATATTCTCATAAAATACTTTTGGGATATTCTTTGGCAAAATGGATTCTCTTGGATTGCTTTTGGGAACTTCGGACTTTCTGTGATTACTTGGGAGGAAACAGCTGTACTGCCTCAGAGTGGACAGTACTATCATTGAATGTCCTAAAATGTTACACGAATTGTTGAGCCATTAAGTTAGTTGTGAAGCATCTAGCCTAGGTATTTTGGAATCATTTTGCAAAATAATCTGAACTTGTGATAAACAAAACATCTACAATGAGATTACCTGAACAAAAACTGGTTAATTTGACCATATATTAGCTCTTTTCTCAAATTCAACAGAATTTGAATTTGTATTGTATGTAATAAATATATGGTCAATATAACAAACAAAAGTAATTGTGTTACTTTTAATGGCAAAAACAGCAATTACTTTTGCACCAACCTAATATAAATTCTGCCAGTTTCAAAAGCTGAGATTTGCCAATTAATTTGGTATCAGAGCCCTAGGAGAAATATGTATTATTTTCTTACATTGTGGTGAGCCCTCAGTTTCACCACTCAATCTGGAAACATTAGTGTTTTCATTTTAGAAAATTTCTGAGATTAGTTATTTGTTGCTTTCCTTTTTTTGTTCTTCTACTTTCTAGATTTCTTTGTACTTCCAGAATGTCATCTGAATTTTTTTTCAGGTATTGTATATCTAATTTTAAAATGCTTTATCTGAATACTTCTTTTGTATAACCCTTTTTCATTTAATTGATGCCATCTATTTATCCAAGGACATTGCATATATATGTGTTTGTATATTCATTTTTTCCTTCTGCTACCTTCATTGATTCTTTTAGCTCTAATCTCTGTATTTTTCTTTCTAATCTTTGTATTTCATGTTATAGACTTTGTTTAAATGTTTGGTAATCCTTGGATGTTATTTTATATTTAAAGGGAAGCTAAGCACTCACTGCAAAGATGTTTGTCAATTCTATTTGCATAGATGGGCTTTGTCTAGTGGTAGATTTATTGCAGGATTTATATACTTGCTGAGCCATTTCATTCGGAAACTCTGGTTTTCAGTTTCTATAGATTGTTTACTTGTCCCAGTCAGTTTCCTTGTAAGGAGTTTCTAGCCTAGGGTTCAGCAAAGTTTCTCTGTAAAAGCCGGTAGCAAATATTTTATGGCTTATTGGCTAACTCTGCCACTGTAGCACAAAAGTAGCCACAGACAATACATAAACAAAAGATATGGCTATATACCAATAAAACTTTATAAAAACAAGCAGTAGGCCATTGTTTCAAACCTGTAGTCTAATCTCTTGCCATAAGCTGTAAACTTGACTGCCATCATGCACAGAATCTAGTAGAAGATGGAGGCTTGAGACCTCGCCATTTAATGTGTTGTCTTTCACTAAATCCCTTTGTTTCCAGTATGATGACCCTTCCCCTTCCTCCACTAGAACCTATGTTCTTGAGCTTAATGTACTTCACAGTCTTTGGCTGTGAAGGGAAAAGCGGAGGAAAAGGGGGAATAAGCAATTCTATAGTGCGTGAGGTGTGATTTCAGAAACATGCCAACAGTATATCTGTTTTCAGCATTACCTACTCTCTATCAGATGTGCCTAGTACCATCAATTCCTGAGCTTTTCCAGGGTGCTATACCATAAATGTGCCTACATCTGGATGGTAGTAACCACTTGTAGGTCAGTAACCATTCATCCTAGTGTTTTCTGGTTTTTAAAATTGCGTTGCTGTATTTCCCTTCTCTGTTTTCTTTATTCTTTCTGGTTTTTACCCATAAAAAAATTCTTTAACTGATATTTTAGTGCTGTTTCAGGTAGGATTTCTAGTGAAAATGAATGATCAGTTTTCTGTGTTTAACTGGAATTCCTTAGAAAATGTATGCATATTTCTGCAATCCAAGCTACTTTGGAGGCTGAGGCAGGAGAATCACTTGAACCCAGGAGGCAGAGGTTACCGTGAGCCGAGATCGCTCCACTGCACTCCTGCCTGGGTGACAGAGCGTAACTCCATCACACACACACACACACACACACACACACAAATATATATATATATGTGTATATGTATTTTGATATTCTGGCCTTAATTTAATGCCATCCAATTGCAAGAGTAGTACCCTTATAGTCTAGAGCGTACTAGTATTTGTAGATATAATTAATAATATCTTGAAGCAAGCAAAAGACCTCTGATTTCTGATTGCTACCTGTGAAATATTCCATGGTTAACTACTATAGTTTTAACACATTATAACTTTTACAGCTTCCATCTGAAAACATAATCCAAGATGGGATAAATACAGTTTTATGTATTCACCACAGTTAGGGATTTTCTAACATCCCTTCTGCACCAGGCCACTAAAATTCCCTACTCACTAATACTTTCATAAAATGGGGACAGTGATTTTATGTCTGTTTCACAGGATATTCCCCCAAATCAGGACATTTGGAAGATTCACACGTGTTTAACATTCAAATAAAACTGATGAGCATCCATCCCACTGTGGGAAATCTTGAGTCCTCCTAACGCAGCTGATACTTCTCAAGGAGCTTACGTTTCTCTTTCCATCTACCATCTCTGTCCTATTCCTCCTCTATGCTCTCTGTCTTGTGTCATGATTCCTTTCCTATGTGCATTCCTTTTTTGGTCTGTAATGGTGATAACTGATATCAGTGTTGTACTGTTGTGTAACAAACTATTACATATTTCCTGGCTTAAAACAACACCCACTTACTAGTGCAGAGTTCTTTAGGTCCAGGTGAACTCGACTAGGTTCTATGCTCAGGGCTGAAATCAAGGTGTCATCTGGGCTCAGTTATTTTAAGTTCACTCAGGTTGTTGGGAGGATTCAGTTCCATGCGGTTGTAGGACTAAGGCCCCCATTTCCTTGCTGGTTGTCAGGGCGCTCTCTCAACTCCTTAAGGCCCCTCGTGTGTCTTCTCATGTGACCCCATTCATCTTCAACAAAGCAACCATGCATCAAGTCCACATGTTGCATGACTTTTTTTTTTCCTGCCATCAGCCAGAGAAAACGCTCTTCTTCTATGGACCCATGCGATTAGATTAAAGGTACTTGGTAGTCTCACAATTTAGGTCAACTGTGCCATATAATATAACATAATCCTGAGTGTGATATCTTGGTATATAAATAGATATAAATAAGGATGAGGCTGAGACATCTTTGAGGGGTCATTTTATAAATCCCTCCAGTCACACTTCTTTATTCTGTGTGCAGGCATGCCATTAGTATGTGGAGTGTATAATTGATTTTTAGTCAAAGTCTGGGTTACCAGAGAGGACTGTAACTCAACACATAGGGTAGCTTAAAATACAAGGTTAGATATCATTACCTTAAAAAACTTGGCTGTTTTCTCTCTTGAGGTAATTCATGATTAATGTGTCCTTCACCCAGGACTAGCTTCCAACGTTTTCTGAGATCTCCTCTCCTTTGTATTCCCCTTTATATTTCCTTATTGCCAAGTTTAAAGTACCTCAGTTATTAGGTCCTCTAGTTTCTGGATTCTTCAGAGTTTCCAGATTCAGCGATCTTCCAAGTCCCTGTTACTTCCACAGAAAGAAGAACTTAGTGACACACTTTCCTTAGAGACATTTCTCAGAGTCTTGGATAGTTTAAAAAAAAAAAAGCTTTTTATATCTAAATATGCCTATTAACAAAATGAGTTTCTTCCTATAAAAGATTCTGCTTTTTCCTCACTCTACCATTTCAAACTGCTTGCGTGTTCTTACTCTTACAAACTCTTACACCAAAGGTCTTGTATTTTTATGATTGAACATTAAATGAGATAATACATGTAAACTCCATTGCACATTTCCAGAAACATAGCCAGAAACAAACGTTAGCAAATATTTTTATTGGTGATACATTAGGGCAGTGGATCATTTAGTACTCCTCAAATTATGTCCCTTAAAACTGTCTGCATGTAAAGATGTGAAATGCATTAAAACTAGACCAATAAATAATAAAAGCCAAAAACAACAACAAGAAAAAACATGTATACATATGTAACTAACCTGCACAATGTGCACATGTACCCTAAAACTTAAAGTGTAATAAAAAAAAAATTTAAAAAAAAAAAAAAAAAAAAGAGTTATGTAAAGATATGTGTATAGTAAACTTTTGTCTAAACTTTAAATAATATGTAATGATAATAGTCATTCTAGGCCATGAAACAGAATGTAGAATTTTAAAACTCATTTTGTAAAATAAAAATATATAAAAAAAAAAAAAAAAAGAAAAAACTTAAGTCTTTGGGTGAGATCTCTATCGGGATTAATAATGACTGGGTTGTTTTCCCATTGTGAGTGGTAACAACGAGGTGGTCAGCAGAGGGAACACAACTGAACTCAGATCTGCTGTGTATGCATCAGCCGAATTATCCTGTCTCACTAACCTAAGCTCTCTGCACACCCTCAGGCCAGGGACCTTGTCTCTTATGTTTTCAGTAACCCAAAGTACACAGTCAGTGCTCGATAAGTAATAATAATTAATATTGAATCACTCGCTGGGCAGTGCTCCCAGTATTGATAATGTCAGTGAATATTATGTCTCCCAGGGAAGCATGCAGGATAAATTTTCTGGCTGAGCCCTAGTTAAATATAGAAAAAAAAAAAAAGAAACCAAAGCCCATCATGCAGTACATCACAAAGCTTAGGAAAAAATTGTCACAAATAGAAGACTGTTCTGGTGAATTGTCCACTTGTCTTTTGTTCCCTTCTCCCCTTTTTATTTGCTGTATATTTAATTAATGATATAAAACATCTATATTTTCATAACCCAAACTAAGAATTAATACTCTAGGAAACAGTATAC
This sequence comes from Gorilla gorilla gorilla, assembly GCF_029281585.2. Classification (NCBI taxonomy): domain Eukaryota; kingdom Metazoa; phylum Chordata; class Mammalia; order Primates; family Hominidae; genus Gorilla; species Gorilla gorilla. Next base: position 121,524,200 of record NC_073228.2, on the reverse strand, counting down.
AAAAGATGTACAGTGATATGCACATTATCTAATTACATATAAGACAGAAGCACAAAGGGAGTTGATATAGGCCCAAGTTCTAAAGCCACATTCTGGAGCCCCTTGCTATTAGGGTGGTCCACAGAAGAAGGACTGAAGCAGGAGAATGGGTAAAGGGAACACTCAGATGAACTGGGGCAGCATCTACTTACTAGCTAGTATGGAATTAGTTCAACCACTTATCTGTAAAGACACATTTCCAAATGACAATTACATCAGCTCATCCCCCAACTTCTCCCCAGGGGTAACTAGTGTTGTGAAATTGGTATTCATCATTCTTTTAATTATGCACACATATAAAAAACTCTACCAATACACAGGAATATATGCATATTTTTACAATTCTTAAGCATCTTTGAAGAGGTTATCTTTCAATAACCTAGTAGAGGGCATTAACTATAGTAGATTTTATGGAATAAAGAGAACTTGTCTGTATAATTACAAAAAAAGTTTCATGTTTTAGAACTTTACTAGGTACGCTAGTAACTAGGAAATGAAATTTTGAGAGGACATCACTGTCCTAAGTTCTTTGATAATGAAACAAATTACATCTCTATGTTTAACTATCATCTATTGTTTGATTAATCAATCATCAATCATGTATATATCCACCTATTTATTTATACACACATGTATACACTCAGTTTCCCTTTGGCTTTGGGTTATTTCACTTTATTAACTTTTTATGAGTCATTAAGAGTTTTATAATATCTAGTCCTCCTAATATTCTTACATTTATGTTGGCTATGTCTAGAGTAGGGAGCCAATTGTGAAGAGCAGCACTCAGTGGAAAGAATATAAGTACATTCATGAGATCATCTTAGGGAACTCAAAGCCGTCTTATAATATAATCCTTGTTCGAACAAGCAATGGTCTTTGTTACATGAAAATATGTCAAATGTTTGTTTTATTTTTGTTAAAAATAGTTAATATGAAGTTTGAATGATGCCCAGAATCAGAAGGGGTCTTTCTTAATAAGCTGGTCCCAAGAATCCAAAGTCAGATATTTGCTGTGATAGCCTCTAAAATTATTTTTAATTTTTTTGTTGAGAACTTCATGACTCTCCAGTGCCCCTCTTTGTTAATATTCACATGATCCAAAATTATTTCCATGCCTGAAACACTGCATTCCTAGACGGCAGGCAAAATTCCATGGTAAATACATAGCTGTTCACTAATGGTAACTCCAATCACAAAACATGTGTGAAATCTGGTGACTAAAATATCCTATATTTGAATAAATATTACTTTATATCTATGTTTAAATCTGGATTTCTCTCTTTCAATCTATGTAAAAATATAATCACAGGAGCCATGTCTCATTTTTGATCCAATATCAGCTTTGATGATTACTGATATTCTTTTGTATAAAATGGAAATAGGCTTTTAAATTATTGATATTACAGAAATTTCCAGATGCATAATTATTTTGACACTTCTCATAACTTCATTTTAATTCTTAATAAATCAATCTTCAGACCTTTATTTTGTGGTTAACATTCTGTGTTCTAACATGTAGAGCTAAAAATATGAATGTGAAGGATGGGTATTTGCAAATAGGTAATATATGAAAAATTTTCTGCAGTCATTCTGCATGTAATAGGATGAAAAGAATGTTTACTCAACAAATTAACTATTAACATTTAGCCCAAGATACATATGAGTTACAGAAATTATTTAATATGCTGAATTCTTCTGTGTCAAGAACTCAGTTGTTTTTAATACTTTATATAGGCCACTTTAAGTATTTCCGTTTTAAATTTTCTCTCTACTATACAGTCTATATATCCAATAGTATTTTGTAGGGTAAGAAAGTGAGCTACTTTTACACTTGAAATTGCAACAACCAGACACCCTTGCCCAAACCCATTCACAGCCCCTCTAAAAAAAACCAAACTGTTTTTTAAAAAATTGGGTCTGGTAAAAAAATTCAGAAAAAGGTAACTTATTGCTTACATACTGTATCCTGCCAAATGCTGGGTATACATTTAGGGAGTCTGTGATAGATAAATCCTTAAATGTTTAACAGCTCAGTTAGAATTACTAATTTATGTTTGAGATTTGTGTGTATACATTTTCCAAGTAAATTTTGTAAGAAAACCCTGGCTCTTGACTTTTAGTACACACAGCTAGTGGGTGTTTGTGTGTGTGTCACACACACACATACATATTTATATTTATATATAAAATATCTGGTTGAGAAAAGGATATTAATGAAGTTTTGCTAAAGCTTTGGTTTGGGGTTTTGTTTTTCAGAACTCTTGCTTTATATTACTAAATCTGTACCTTGATGGTTAGTATGATCGAGTTAACCAAGAAAAATTAAGTTTGAATGCATCCCAATATCCAGTCAATGTCTTTGCAATTTAATGTCATTTATTGCCTTCTATTGAAAAGAACTATGCATAAAATGCATAAGAAGCTTCCTTCCCTTCTCACAGCTGCCCCCCTCAGCAGCCTAGCTAAGGCAACGGTTCACCTGCAAACATGCTCCAAAGGAACAGTGAATTTCCAGACTTTAGTCCCTTCTTCTGGCATTTCCTTGTGGATTGATTGATTTATTAGCACTAGGAATGCTTGCTTTCTTTGAGGACAGATGTGTATGTCACTCCTGACTCTAGGCCAAGCAATTACAAATCCCCTCCCTTTCCATGCACTGATAAAGTATGATTTTCTGCAGGCAATTGCTGATTCCTGCATTTAACCGCTGACTAAGTAAGAAGAAAATGAAATATGTTTTCCTTTCTAGGAATTTCAATATGTAGCCCTTTTCTACTTCTCTGTAAGTTTCGCTGCAGTCGTTGAAACTAGATGAAAGACTAGGATTTAAATATTTTGCAAATTCACTGAGAATAAATCATTTAGAAAAAAATATACGTTTCATGGTTCTTTTAAGATGGCACTAAGATTTTGTTAGGCAAGTAAGTCTAATTGGGAAAGACTTAATTTTAGAACACTCACCTTTGTTAAAACATAAAGGAGTCATTGTTTAATTCTGCAAGACAATTTAGCAAAAGTGGGTTTTACTTAAAACATTATGATGGTGTTGTTAAAGACAAAATTACAAAAAAAAAATTAGTTTAAAGATCTTATTTGGCTTTTATTTGCAATTCTAGAATCAGGCAACACCAACACCACATTTTATAAAGAAAACTGAGTGTCTCAATGAGCTGTGCAGAGATGTTTAGTTTTACAGAGAAAAAGGAGCTGAAGAAACAGAAACAGAAGACAAAAAGCAGATTGTCCCTTTCAAAGTTTCTTTGTTAAGGTTAAAGCAGAAGGGACTTCCTTATCATGCTGAAAGAACCGGCTTGCTTGAGAATTTGGCTATTCTCTTTCTCTCTCTTGATTTTTTTGAAAATCAGATATACAACTGAATTTTGACTTTGTGATGTGGAAATACAGCATGAGTGACTCTGTTCTGATTCAGTCTGTTGGGCCTAACACAGGACCTTAGTCCAAACCAATGGCTTCCTCTAAATTTTATTTAATAGTGTAAAGTCAACCTTCAAGGTCCCAAGGTTATTTATTTGCTCAGTTATATAACATATTGAAAGATTGTTCACATTAAGATATTTTTCATAAAGCATTATGAATGCTTCATGATTGACTAAAGACTTTAAAAACAAATAAGTGATACCATTTTTAACTTCCATTCTTATATTAATAGGAACATTTAACAACCAATTGAAATTGACCTTTGCAGTTATACTGTGATTGGGAAAACCAATGCAGGGTATTAATTCCACTATACGTGCAATCATTTCCAGCTAATTGGCACAGATGGGAGTTTCTGAACTTAGAAATCAGGGCCATTTAGAATATTAATACTCCTTTCAGAATACCTTATTAGAAACTGTGTCAATCATGTCAAAATGTAAATTGCTCCTTCCAATCAGAAGGGTCTCACTGGATCAGAATAGCAGACCCACGCCAACCCCGACCATGTAAACTTTCTCACCATAAATGGAATCCTCTACTTATACTTGAAATAAATAAATGTTAGAGCATTTCCTATTTTGTGCAGTTATTGACCTAATGAGTGATTCGCAAAGCACTTTAAAGTTTATAGTCAATGAACATTTTAAATACTGAACATACATAAAAGTGAAATAAATGCAAACATATTAATTCAGAAGAAGGGACTGGAGAGAAACAGAATTTTCTAAAGTTAGTCTTTTATCTAGCAGCCTGGGTAAGAGAGATGTGCTATGAAACACTCCAGGAAAAGACATTCAATTGCATTTGGTGAGTTTTCAATTAAGAATGTAATGATAGAATACTACTCTATTGGCCTGAGAAGCAAAACAAGCATGGTTTGGGAGAGCCTCTTGGGACTCTACTTTTGCTATGATGAAGAGAAACTTTCATGGTTATTGCATAATACAACAGGTGAGCATATTGGTGTAGAATTGTTTAGATGACTTGGTATCAATTGGATCTGGCTATTGGCACACAGCCTTTAAAAATGTTAGTTAAAAGCCTGTGGTGTGCCCCCTGACTGCAAGTGGTTTTAGAGTGTTCTCCAAGGCTCGGTTCTCCAAGGCTCAGTGGTAGAATGGGCACAGCTGCTTACAGACTCTTTGCTTTAAAGATGATAAATATTCTCTCATGGGGGCCTTTTGAAAGAAAAGTGCAGCATGCATCTTTTCCTGGAAGTCAAGGAAATCTCTCAAGCAGGGAATTTGCTGCTCTCAGTGGAGAACTAGGCGTATTTATTTATCATTGAGAATTTCCCTTTTTTTGTATGGATGACCATCTAGGGTCTTAAATAAGAGATGCTGACACAAAACCCAAGAATAAGCATAAATATACCCACTACTATTAGTTTTGCCTCTTATAGGATAACTTTTTGTGTGGGGTGGGGAAAGATGAATGGAAGAAGATAAGAAGAGAGAACTAACTATTCTACTTAACTTAGAAGCAATTCTAAGGAAATTCAAATGCTTCAATAAGGCATCATTTATCAAGCCAGGTGTTTTTTATTCTTTAATTTATTGAATATTCACAAGCTTTCATGAAAGGTTAGATATTAGTTTTATCATTTTATAGATGTGGACACTGAAGCTCAATGAAAATAGTAACTTACCCAAGATCACACATTTGGATCATGGTAGCTAAGATATAAAGCCAGGGTGATGGACTCCAAAGACCAGCCTTTCCTTTGACCTGAACTGCTGTCCCTACTTTTTAAAAATTATTATTTATTTATTATACTCTAAGTTCTGTGGTACATATGCAGAACGTGCAGGTTTGTTACAGAGGTATACACATGCCATGGTGGTTTGCTGCACCCATCAACCTGTCATCTACATTAGGTGTTTCTCCTAATGCTATCCCTCCCCTAGCTCCCAACCCCCCGACAGGCCCTGGTGTGTGATGTTCCCCTCCCTATGTCTATGTGTTCTCACTGTTTATGAGTGAGAGTATGAGTAGTTTATGAGTGAGAACACGCAGTGTTTGGTTTTCTGTTCTTGTGTTAATTTGCTGAGAATTATGGTTTCCAGCTTCATCCATGTCCCTAAAAAGGACATGAACTCATCATTTTTATTGGCTGCATAGTATTCCATGGTGTGTATATGCCACATTTTCTTTTTCCAGTCTATCATTGATGGGCATCTGGGTTGGTTCCAGGTCTTTGCTATTGTGAACAGTGTTGCAATAAACATACGTGTGCATGAGTCTTTGTAGTAGAACGATTTATAATCCTTTGGATATATACTCAGTACTGAGATTATTGGGTGAAATGTTATTTCTAGTTCTGGATCGTTGAGGAATTGCCACACCGTCTTCCACAATGATTTAACTAATTTACACTCCCAACAACAGTGTAAAAGTGTTTCTATTTCTCCACATCGTCTCCAGCATCTGTTGTTTCTTGACTTTTTAATGATTGCCATTCTAACTGGCGTGAGATGCTATCTCATTGTGGTTTTGATTTGCGTTTCTCTAACGATCAGTGATGATGAGCTTTTTTCATACGTTTGTTGGCTGCATAAATGTCTTCTTTTGAGAAGTGTCTGTTCATATTCTTTGCCCACTTTTTGATGGGGTTGTTTTTTTCTTGTAAATTTGTTTAAGTTCTTTGTAGATTCTGGATATTAGCCCTCTGTCAGGTGGATAGATTGCAAAAATTTTCACCCATTGTGTAGGCTGCCTGTTCACTCTGATGATAGTTTCTTTTGCTGTGCAGAAGCTCTTTAGTTTAATTAGAACCCATTACTTTCTATAAACCCAAGATGCACTTAAAAGTTTCTTTAGTATAACATATGGTTGGTGATCTTCCTGGCCTAAAGCAACCAGTCTGTGTGTAACATGTTGGTGCAATGAGATTTCTACTTTGATAAACAGATGTGATTAGATTTCTGTTTGAAGTTTGGTGTATTTGCAACTTGGCTGTTTTTGTTCCTGAGCATCGTCCATGTTTGGGTTGTAGCCTCAGTCTTCACTGCAGTCTGAAAGGTTCATGACAATCACCAAGAAAACAAAGCACACCAGTAGAAACATAGGGTTATGTACATGGGATTATATTTTACAGGCAACTGTAAACACATTGGCTATCCACTTTAGTGGATGCTAGAAGCTGGGAATATCTTGTAGCAATACCTTTTATCTTTATCGGGAGAGATAATGATCTGAAATTTCAAGTAAAATTGTATTTATCAAGCCATTTTGGTTAGTGATCAGTACCATAAGCTGTCAAAAAGCATTATTACCTGCTCTGTATTTTTAAATGTATAATTATTTTCCCTTCTGGACTTTCAGTATTAATTTTAGGAAAGTGCTGAAATTTGACTGTATTGATTATAGCTTGCATTAATCTTACAAGATATGCATTAGATCTAAAAAGGCCTAATTTGAATCAAGTATGAATAACAAGTATTCGCTCTCCAGCATGCCTGAAATAATATTTCATGCTTTCAGTATAGGCACTTTAGAAAACTGTAAAGGCCAAACAACACCTTTTTATCACCGTGATTAGACTTCTAAGTGCTGGTGACAATTAGCTCCTAAAATTCTTCAGGTTTCATCCTTGAAGGAAAGAGCCATGTACTTACATCATGGAGAGAGGGAGGTAAAGAATGTCTTGGAATATTAGAACCTGAATTATGTTTTAGTGGCTGGGAAGAAAAGGGTCTGGATAAATGTTTCTTTGGCTGTTGTCACTAAAGGAAATCCAAGGCTTGTGGTAAAATCCCCGGCTTGGCAATGTTTGTAACACGGGCTATATCTCACTTCCATTGATGTCGGTTCAGATGGAGGCATTTAGGGATTTGGAGCATGACTGAAACCTTTCTAAAGCTTCAATCAATGTAAATAGATTTGGAGATGGAATCAAAAATGAAAAGCCAGAGAAATAAAATTGTGTTTTGAAATTACTCAAAATTTTGATTCAGCTACATAGCCACAGTACCTTTTTCTGCATATGGATGAAATATATTTACTCTGGCAAAGTCCTACAGGAGAGATTTTTAATGCAGAGGAAATGTCCCAGGCATGAATGTTTTTCTTCCATTTATTTGCTGTTAAAAAAAAACAGTTTAATGTTTTGGTATGTCTTTTCAATATACAGTACTTGCAATTAATGAGTTGTTAACTGCTTCACCATTATACTATAAAATGTTACTATGAATGAATCTCCAAAACGAGAGAGCTAGCTCTTGATCCTAGCTTGACATTTTAAAACAGGATTACAATGAATATCAGCATTAATCTACTCCATTTAAAGGACATAATGCTTCAGCCCCAAGGAAAAAGTTACATTGGGTGATAAGCTGTTTTCTCTGATTTTCTTTCAGACACCCATAAGAAAAATGCTTGGGTTTTTAAATGCTTGTTATTGTAAAATCTTTCAATATTTCTTATCATGAATACAATTACTCTTTCCCTCTTGGGGGAAACTTTGTTTAATTCAATTAATGGTGTCTACATAGATGGTGGTAGAAAAGTGTAGTTTAACCTTGCCTGTCATAGTCATGTCATTGTGAATATATTCAGGCCTGCCTCTCTCCCTGCAATATGAGGAATGAAGTGAAGTTCATCTTTTGTGTTTCTTATTACTTTCGTATTTTATTCCTCTGCCTCTACCATCTACAAAACACCTGGTTTATACCTTAGTTGGCCTTCAGAATGATGATCAAGGTAGTGTGGGTAGTTACTTAAACCACAAGCAGTTCTGTTACTATATTGTGATCATGGAAAGCCTCTCTCCTTTGTGGGAAATATCTTAATACCTGCTAAAGTTGTGATTATTGGCATGATATCAAAGAAAGTGAATTGTAAGGGTATCCTGATTAGGAGCTCAGAGCTCATCTTCTTATCCAGCTATATATTAGAACATCTATGGAATTTCTCCTGAGAAAGAGACATTGTCTGACATGCTACTGTAAATTAACTCTGTGCAAATCCTTTCTTAAAGATGATGCTCTGACTTCAGTTACAAAAATAGTGATACCATTTGTCAATTTTGTCTTTTGTTGCCATTGCTTTTGGTGTTTTAGACATGAAGTCCTTGCCCATGCCTATGTCCTGAATGGTAATGCCTAGGTTTTTTTCTAGGGTTTTTATGGTTTTAGGTCTAACATTTAAGTCTTTAATCCATCTTGAATTGATTTTTGTATAAGGTGTAAGGAAGGGATCCAGTTTCAGCTTTCTACATATGGCTAGCCAGTTTTCCCAGCGCCATTTATTAAACAGGGAATCCTTTCCCCATTGCTTGTTTTTGTCAGGTTTGTCAAAGATCAGATAGTTGTAGATATGCGGCATTATTTCTGAGGCCTCCGTTCTGTTCCATTGATCTATATCTCTGTTTTGGTACCAGTACCATGCTGTTTTGGTTACTGTAGCCTTGTAGTATATACACTATTGGTGGGACTGTAAACTAGTTCAACCATTGTGGAAGTCAGTGTGGCGATTCCTCAGGGATCTAGAACTGGAAATACCATTTGACCCAGCCATCCCATTACTGGGTATATACCCAAAGGACTATAAATCATGCTGCTATAAAGACACATGCACATGTATGTTTATTGCAGCATTATTCACAATAGCAAAGACTTGGAACCAACCCAAATGTCCAACAATGATAGACTGGATTAAGAAAATGTGGCACATATACACCATGGAATACTATGCAGCCATAAAAAATGATGAGTTCATGTCCTTTGTAGGGACATGGATAAAACTGGAAATCATCATTCTCAGTAAACTATCGCAAGAACAAAAAACCAAACACCGCATATTCTCACTCATAGGTGGGAATTGAACAATGAGATCACATGGACACAGGAAGGGGAACATCACACTCTGGGGACTGTTGTGGGGTGGGGGGAGGGGGGAGGGATAGCATCGGGAGATATACCTAATGCTAGATGACGAGTTAGTGGGTGCAGTGCACCAGCATGGCACATGTATACATATGTAACTAACCTGCACAATGTGCACATGTACCCTAAAACTTAAAGTATAATTTAAAAAAAAAATAGTGATACTGCCTATGCAGCTCTTTTATAATAAACAACCTATAGTTTTAGGCTATTATCTTTAATGTGTTTTACAGTATTATTTATTAGAGAATTTGTCATTAAGAAAAAAGAGTTTTCAGATTTTATTTGGGGAAGAAGATAAGAAGAGAGAACTAACTATTCTACTTTCTACTGTCTATGTTCACCCAGCTGTAACTGCCTGTAGATATTAAAAACTGTCTTCATTTCCCTCTTTCAAATCTTTTGCTAGTTCTTACAAAGAAGTGGATTCTAGAAAATACTGTTTCTGTTCTTAGAGGAAGTGACAGTAGTTCCAGGCCAACTGGAATCCATCAATTAAAGTTTCAAAAAAAAAAAAAAAAGTCTGTGCTGCTGTCAAAAATCACCCGGGGACTATTATATGCTGTAAAACAACAACAACAACAACAACTGGCAGGATTGTAAGCTCAAGCATCTCTTAAACCATTGGTGGATCTGATTCCTATCATGTTCTATAGCTGTGGTCACATTCACATATACTATATTGGGAACTAACTCTTCGGCATCTCCTTAAGTATGCTGTTGGAGAGGATTCCTTGGTAAGAAAGAAAGAATGTCTTAAGTCTGTACTGCAGGGGCTGGGTAAAGAATATCTCATCAGCATTTCCATACATATTTCATGTCTGTGTATTTCTGCTTTCCCAACTTTAAGCATGAGCCTGACACCTAGAAGGCATCTAATACATTTTGTGGAATAAATAAATAAGAGTGTGCCCTTGCTACTTTGTTCTCATCATGCTATTTGTGTATGTTCTTCCTAAAGGTTCTCCTTAGCATGTGCTGGCTCTGTTCTTTGAATATTATTTTCTTTTAGAAATGGTAACCCTTTTCCACAGATGTCCTCACCCTTGGTCTATAATCATTCCTTCCTTCTCTTCCTGCTCTGGCTCTGGGAGCTACCCCCATGCTCATCACTGAGTATGCATTCTGTTGCTGCAATCTAAGAAATTCAATTGCAAACACACTTAAGAGTTAGATCTGAAATGAATAAAATTACAGTCCTTGTGAGAATCCAAAATATTCTCAAATAAGTTGGATTCATGAACACTGGTATAAGGGCTTTAATGTCATCAGTTTTGGATAAAATGACTCTATTCTTCATTCTGATTTTTTGAAAACTTGTGAAAAACTGAGATTACTGGTTGAATGGCCTCTTTAAGCATAGAGCAGCACTGTAAAACATTAGCTACAAACTACATTTTCTAAACCTCTACCTTTTCCCCATGACTATTGGCAAACTCTCCAGACCTCAAACCATCACTATGGGACGTTTAAAAGGCTCTCTTCTCCAAGCAGAATGTCAGACTTAGTAAACATAACTTTTCTTCCATCTGTACTTGCAATGGGGTGTCCCTTCTAGGCAGGAGTTCTTCCCCAATGTCTGTGCTTGGTGCTGGTGTTACAATGACAGAACCTCTGGAGTCAGAAAATCAGTACTATAATACACCTTGGTTAGTTACTAAGTATATGATTGTGGGCTAGTTTATCTAAACTTTATGAGGATTATTTCCTTCAATGTTGCCTACTTTTCTAGATTATTGTGAAGACGGAATGAGATACGATTTTTCAAAGGTCATATGTAGTGTGAGACACAAGAGTAGGCATTCAATTTATGATAGTTAATTTTATCACCATAAATATGGCAATGTACTACTCATGCAAACTTATCGTGGTCCAATAGAAAACATGACATTGGATTTACGTCTCTCATTATTCTCATGGACCAGATTCATTTTATTTTGAGATGCATTTCTGATTCATTTGATTCCTATTGTCACTTCTTTCTCTGAGTCTCATCACGGTCCCATGGACTTAACTGTTATTGCTTTCTTCCCCAGACTTCTTTATTTTAGTTTCTTTCCCACAATTCTGGCATAACTTTCTTCTGAAAGTAACTTATTCACACATTTTCTTGCTTTAAATCTTTTGATTGTCTCCCTACTGTCTAGTTAAACTGCCTTCTTAATTATAAGTCTACTGCAAGCTTTTTATTTCCTAATGTCACTGTGAATCTCTAAGATGAGAACCAACACAACTGTCCACTGAAATTTTTTTTTTTTTTTTTTTGAGGTGGAGTCTTGCTCTGTCACCCAGGCTGGAGTGCAGTGGCATCATCTCGGCTCACTGCAAACTCCACCTCCCTGGTTCAAGCCATTCTCCTGCCTCAACCTCCCGAGCAGCTGGGACTACAGGTGCCTGCCACCACGGCCGGCTAATTTTTTGTATTTTTAGTAGAGACGGGGTTTCACCGTGTTAGCCAGGATGGTCTCGATCTCCTGACCTTGTGATCCACCTGCCTCGGCCTCCCAAAGTGCTGGGATTACAGGCATGAGCCCCCGCACCCGGCCAAAAACCTTTTTTTAACAGAGCATCTTTTAGGGAATGATAATGCAGGGAAACGTGGGGCAGTGCTGGCCCACAATGGTGAGTCCAAACCTCTGAGCACATATATACAGCATTTATTGGCCACCCCTCTCTTCAATCTTAGCTTCTCTCTGCTTAATACTCACTTTTTCTCATTCTTGTTCTCAAATAACAGTCTGGTTAGTTTCTCCTTCATTTGTAGACCATATTATTAGCTTCTGAAACAATCCCCTCCAACATTCTCCTACACTTCTCCCTGTATCCACTCCACTCAACTTGATGACCTACTGATTCTTCAAGAAACAGCCCAAATGTTATTTTCTCTGAAGCTGTTGTAGTCTCCTGAATCTTGAGCAATATGGATGCTTTGGGAGTTTAAAAGGAAGAAAGACCTATATTTATAACTCTCATAACTTTATCACATTGCCATGTGAGATTCTGTCTCCCCCATTAAAAAAATAAACTCCATAAGGGCAGGCACCATGCTCCATTCAATTAATAGCTTATTTTCTAGTTCACTGGCTAACATATGTAGATGGTGTGTGATGAATGTTTACGAAAATATTTACTAAATATGCTACAGATGGAATGGAATGTCTCACACACACACACACAAGCACACAACCTATTGCTAAGTGATTGGATTAATAATTTTTATTTTCAGCAACACAATCATTTACTTCACAGGTGTGTAAATCTATGGAAATTTCTAATTTCTCTATTTCCAATTATACATATTCTATAAGCCATACTCCTTAGAAACCATGATACCTCCATGATAACTCACTATAGCCTATTCTGCTTAACACGGACACGGCTGTTATATTTTGTGCCAAAGTTGACATGACAGTTTTTCCAAATGACATTTAAGATTCTTCTTGAGTTTCCCAGCAGGCAGCTCCTGTGCAAAAATGCCAGACAAAGAGGGGGAACCTCAAGTTGCTTCTTTGAAAACCCACTTAGTCATTATTCATCAGTGATCCTTAAACCAGTGCCCACTCATATCTCAGGCTGACACTCCATAATGATTTCAATAGAAGAGCAGCTGTTCCACATTATATGCCTTTCTGGGAACAGCACCCAGGTACTGCCATTCCAATTGTTTTATGAATGTGCTAGAGAAATGGCAGATGGCCAAAGACAGCATCCACATGGTTGTTTGAAACAACACCCCAGACATAAAAAGAAGGAAAAATCTCCTCACAGATTGCAATGTGTACAATTTGGCTGTTTTGCACATCCTCTGCAGCTGTGCATTCATGATGCTATATTTAAGCAAAAATCTGTGTAAGAATTAGTCACTAGAAGATGGAAGTTTGGCGGCCATTTTAAGGATTTGGCTGCAGTGGTTGCCAGGCCCTCTCCCTCCAGAATGAGCTCTGCCTATCTTATAACCAACCAGAAGTGTGATGTGACTACTTGCTAGAATGTAATCTTTTCACATATCCTAAGACTTGTTCAAAAATTAGCAAGCCCTCGTTTTTCCCTTCTGAAAGGGATTACTGTCACCTTGCAGATTCTTTTCGAGTCACAACTGTCATACAGTCTTTGAAAAAGCTGACATATAGATTTGGTACATCTTTTCTTGTACCCTTTCTTCCTCATTCCCAGGAAATTAATATTAGAAAATCATTATCAAAGAGAATAAATGTGCTCAGTTCAAATGTGTAAGACCAATTGGTTATTACTAGTGTGCAAATTCGAGTTTAAGAAACACCACAGATTTATCACGATCAGTGAGAAGAAATACTTCAGACCAATCCTGCCTAACAAAGAAGGAAAAGAAAATATTCTGTGAATTCATCTATGCAGAATATAGGAATATAAAACATATTGACTCCGGGAAGGGAAGAAAATTCTCTGGCTGTTTGAAAATGCCTTATTTTCTAAGATATGAAAAAGCCAATACCTTTGAATAAGTCTTCTATTTAGAATTCAGTGAAATCTGAATTGGGCAAGTAAAATTGCATTAGCTAATCCTGCAATGCTTAACCTTCTTAAGGAAGATACTATAGTGGACCAACAGAGTTCAGCAGATGCATTGACATCTTCTCTGAAAAGCACTATCATCTTTTCCCAGAAACCTGTGAAGCTTAGATTTGTTTAAATCTTATTTGCCAATTACACACTTCAAATATTTGCATATTCCTGAAAATAGAGAAGATCATTAAATTGCGTATCCTTCTCACATGCATTCAGTATTTTGGCATATTTTTAAAATTCCATCCAAACCTTTCCATCCAAACCTCTGGGGGAATGACCTGTTGCCTTCAGATTTCCCATGTCCGCCTTTCGTCAAATTCTAGTTTGGAATTTTAAGAGTTACTCTTTCCATGAAATTACTCATCATCACTTTGATACCTACCTACTCAGTTTACAAGAAGTTGATCTGTGCCATAGTTATGCTTCTTTTCAAGTTGTGCTTCCTATGTTATATATTTTTAAATAAACTTTTTATAGTAGAATAGTTTTAGATATATAGAAAAGTTGTATAGGGATAGGAAGGAGTTTTCATATACTTTCCTCCCCAAACACCCAGTTTTTCCTATAATTAGTGTCTTTTATAAGTGTACACTGTTCAAGATTAATGAGCCAAATTAATATATTATTATGAAGTTGATTCTTTATTCAGATTTACTTACTTTTTACCAAATATCCTTTTTTTGCTCCAGGATCCTATCCAAGATACGACATTGCATTTGGTCACCCTGTCTCCTTAGACTCCTCCAGACTGTGATAGTTTCTCAGATGTGCCTTGTTTTTGATGATCTTTACCATTTTGGAAAGTACTAATGAGATTTTTTGTAGAATATCCCTCGACTGGGCTTTGTCTGGTGTTTTTCTCATAAGTAGACTGGGGCTATGGGTTTTTGGAAGGAAGACCAAGAGATAAAGGGCCATTCTCATCACTTCGTGTCGAGGTCTCATGCCAATAACATGACTTATTACTATTGATGTTAATCTTGATCACCAAGCTGAAGTAGTTTGTCAGGTTGCTCCACAATTAAATTACTCTTTTTCCTTCTTTCCAAACTATACTCGTAAAAAGGAAGTCACTATGTGCAATCCATACTTAAGAAACAAGGAGTTATATTACATCTTCCTGAATGTATAATATATGTATAAGTTATTTGGAATTTTCTGCACTGGAAATTTGTCCATACTTTTCTACTCATTTATTTATGAAACTATTTTTTAGGATACCGCAGTGGTGGATACTTGATACTGTAAAATTTTTTAAATCTACATAAACCTTAAAGCACAAAGTGAATATTAATATATGCAATTGAAAAAAACATTTAGAACATCAGTGGATCCCAGAATAGAATGAACACTATGATGACAAAATCTAACTGTGTTACAAATACATGAAATTACTTTACTAAAGCAGGTGTGGGAGAAGTGTTGACTTAAGTAACTTTAGAAATAAGTAGGGACTAAGACTAAAGCCAAAAGGAACTGTAAATGAGCATAATACTCTAGTTGTTAAAGTTGTTTTTCACGTGAGTACTGGCAAACAATTCTGAAAACTCTATACTAAAATTAAACAGCTAAGTAAGTGGATTACTGATGGCAGGAGCCAGGCTTCTCATTATTGGAGTGGGAGAACACAGACAACAAAGGAAAGAGGCTAGAATATTTCATATGTTAACAAATCAGAGTTGGAGACAACAGTACGAACTTGCGTTTAGCTTAATATAGATATAGATTGATACATATGGGAATATTTATAGATGTGTCTATGTACATTTGTTAGTATACAAGAATATATTTTCTTGCTATATGCTTAGGGCTTATGACAATGACATCCCAGTAGCAACAAGCACATCTACCACCCAGTTATTGGTTTCCAATACAGTTCTCCAATTATCCCTGGGAGAAATGGTTAATTCTAAGACTGAGACATGAATATACCAGATGAACCTAGAGCACCTTGAAGAGCCATAAAATAGTGTTCAAAACAGGCCAGGCGCAGTGGCTCACGCCTGTAATCCCAGCACTTTGGAAGCCTAGGTAGGTGGATCGCTTGAGCTCAGGAGTTCGAGACCAGCCTGGGCAACATAGCAAAAACCGTCTCTACAAAAAATAAAAAATTTAGCGAGGCATGGTGGTGCACCTGTTGTCCCAGCTACTTGTGGTGCTGAGATGGGAGGATCGCTTGAGCCCAGGAAGGGGAGGTTGCAGTAAGCTGAGATTGTGCCACTCTACTGCAGCCAGGGTGACAGACGAAGACCCTGTCTCAAAAAACAAACAAAAGAACACACACACACACACACACACAAACTTCAAGACAAAATTACAAAGAAAAGGTGTTTGTAGTTTAGACTACATCAAAGGGACACAGGAATCAACTGAAAGAGCTCCCTGTGGCCAAAACTGAAACATT
This sequence comes from Gorilla gorilla gorilla, assembly GCF_029281585.2. NCBI lineage: Eukaryota > Metazoa > Chordata > Mammalia > Primates > Hominidae > Gorilla > Gorilla gorilla. Next base: position 121,507,886 of record NC_073228.2, on the reverse strand, counting down.
TAAGCAAATAAATAAGTAAATTATTATTATTATGAATTTCTTTTTTAATTGCAGTTTTATTAACAGGTCATTCACAGTGAATCACATAGTTTCTTTGTCCACGATTCATGCAAGAGAGACAATTTAGGATAAAGGTTACGTGCAAATGTTCTATAATCAAACTGCTCAAGTTCAAATTATGGCTCCAATTCTTACGTATCGCCCTGGTCAAATTACTTAATCTATTTGTAGTTCAGTTTTCTCATCAAAACCTTTGATACTGAGAAAACATATCAAATGTTAGCCTGTAGTACTGAGCACACTGTAAGCACTCAGTAATTATGAGCTGTCATTACAAGTTGGTTTGCAATACGCCCTCAGAAAAATTCTCTTTCCTTATTGTCTAAATTACAAGTATTTTACATAATTCTGAAAGCAATATTTTCAAAGTGTACAGAATTCATTGTAGAGAGACCAAATTAATTTGCTAAAATTTATTTATACATACAAAATATCAATTTTGAATATTTATAATTTCTACTAATACATTTCTAGATAAACGCTGAAGTAGTTCCTATGGCTTTCTTTGAGTTTTACAAATGATTAAATTACACACTTGGTTTTTAACATGGTTGCTTATTCTAACTATAGTAATGTAGCTTTGGGCTATGATTATCTAGTGTCACAAATGACCCATTCTGTTATTTCTGTAAAAATTTTAGTTAGGATATTTGTTTGATGTTGGATAGATAAAATAATTTAAAATTGACTGAAGTTTCAAGCTGCAAAACAGTTGGGTTAAGCTTGAATGAACACAGACTCTATCAGACATCCTAAAAATGTAAAATAATCAATAATGTCACTAAGTAGGAATACCAAGGAGTGGCTGGTGAAAAGAGTGGTGTGTGAGGCACTGGCCTGATTAGGGTTCAAAGTACCCTCTCCAGCTTTAAAGAACACCTCCCATTCTTTGATGTGAACTACACACACACACACACACACACACACACACACACACACACATTTTTTAATTCTATGGTGTGTTAAGCAAATGTGCTTGAAGCACAACAACCGTTAGGCCATTCAAAATCAGATTGCCATTTTTAAATTTCCCCTTTAAAGAAACCCTGAAAATATTCATGGCATCAACTGGAACATGTCTATATCTGTACATAAAGTTGACTAAATGTAAATTGATAAACTCACTAGTGTGAACAAAGTTATTTATGTATTTAATCCAAATGGTATGCTAATATCAAGTGGCTTTGAATGCTTTAATTAACATGGTATCATTCCTCCAATGAGTTCCTCCTCTCTGTCTTATTAGGATAATGCTACAATCTTTACATGCAGTTGAAGTTGGATTTTCACTTTGGTGAGTGACTCAGAACTGCAGAACATTAAAACTGTCACTCGATACCCTTATCTTTGAAAAGAATCCCAGAACTGGGGAGGCCATCAGATGGGTTGCTGAAACATGCATAGCCCAGAGTGAAGCCAAATTGTTACTGTGGATGAAGAAGTGTCTCACAGGGGCAGAGCGGGTTCTCACCACCTTTTCATAATAATTGGAAAGTCTATTGTTTCTGTCACTGACTCCTCCAAGGTACTTAGTAATACCTGAGGCTGTAAATTAGCTTTAATGCATGGCGTCTGAATAAAATGTTGCTTTCTTGATTTATTGCATACAAGTGTTCAGCTTGTGGCTGATGATTCAGTTTGAAAGTCAGGATTTCTGGGAACTTTCCTTTGCTCTGCCTTTGTGTTACACTTCTTCCCGGGGAGGTAGAGAAAAATCCAACATAGTAAAGGTGTGTCATCTTCACCAAGACTATGACAAAATTTATTAAACAACTCCCTGTCTTCCAAGTAATTTCAAAATATAAGCAAAGTGGAAAAAACTAGGAGTAATAAGATACAAGCTAAACATATATGCAGTTTTCCACATATATGGGAAGACAGGGCCAAGTAGTAACTGTAAATCAATCCAGCAATTCCATGTGATCCAAGCTGGGTAGCACAACATCACTGCATCTGTTCCAGTGGCCATCTTTTACTTACTGTTCTATGAGGAAAGGTCACATTTGCTGCTGTTGACACTGATCAGATAAGAAGTGTTATACATTTCCCCTAACAATAAGATTTTCTATCATATACATTGCCTGGGGAATAGTAAATCATACATACAAAATCTGGTCCTGTATTTTACAGAGTGGGAAGTTTCACCCACTCACCGAGCCTGTAGCTTTGCTTATTTTAAATGTTTCCCAGTATCATCCCACACATGGGCTGCTGCTTTAGCCTACTGAATGGCTTCCTAACATATGCCTGGCCTTTCTCCAATCCATTTCTGCACACTGCTGTGAAAACTCATCTTCTAAAAATAGAGCTTTCACAAAGGTAGATCTTGCTTTAAACACACACACACACACACACACACACACACACACACACACAAATAGTATCTCTCAACTGCCTACAGAACAAAAATAATCTGTAATCTGCCTAGCCTGGCCTTAATAAATACTTGTAGTCAAAGAGTTCAAATCCTGACTGCACTTACTAGAAGGCCTGGAGTAAGGGTAGTTACCTCTACTAGACTCAGTTTCTTCATCAGTAAAATGAAAATAATAATACCTAGGTCAGAGCATTGATTTAAAAAAGGTAATAATTAAGAAGTATTATCCACATAAGTCCAAACCATGGTTCAGCGTCTGGCTTGTAATAAGCTGTCAATAAACTATAGCCATTTCTCTGTTTTAATATAAATTAATACTTTGCTCAAATTCAGTTTTTCAAATCAAAACTCACTCAAACTCAGTTATTCTGCAAGTTCAAGTTACATTTCTCTATCACTTACTGTTAGCCTATATAAATGCATTATTTAGTTTTCTTAATCTATTTATTTTCCATTTTACTTGTCTCTTTATTTCATTCATATTATTACCTCTTAATATATGCAATACGAATATATCTGCATGATCTAAGATGTGATGCTATCTAGTAATATTAACCAAATTTAGATGTGCTTAGACAAAAATTTTAAAAAAGGTATTGACCCATGCAACATATCTGGCAACAGCAGGCACAGCTGACCTTAGACATGACTGAAAGCAGAGACTCTAAAATAACCAGGCTCTTGACTCAGGAGTCGGCTTCATTCAGACCACCCATTTCCATGTCTCCGAAGCAGTGGAGACAGCAGGCCAAGGTTCTCAGCTTCTCATCTTTGTCACATAGGAGGGAAGGGCTCTTCGTTTTGGCTTTTTCAAAATATCACAGAGTAAAGTTCTGATTGGCTCACCTATGGTCATGGGTCCAATCCAAAACCAGTAACTATGCTCAAGAAAAGAGAGTACAATACATACCTGAAGATGATTTCCAGCCATCCCTAACTCTAGATGGCTGGGAGAAGGCAGGTTATTTAAGGAAATGGCAGCTCCTTTAGGGGCTATATATTATAGTGGGAGGGAGGACAAGTAGACTAATTCTACAAAATAAAGGGTGTGCTATTTCAAAATAAGTCTTGGGTACTTTAGGGAGAAAAAAGTCAAATGAGTAAATTGCAAACTTAACCACAACTATCAATCAGTACAATTTTCAGTGATTATATTTGGTAGATAATGTAGAAAATTCAAGAGAGTCTTATGTGAGTAATAAGCTTATGTCATTCTCAACCTAAAATTAAACTAAGTATTTAAACTTCTGGTTATTTATTAATCCCACAGGGTTCAAGCTTAGTTGTAGGTTAAGTTGCTTATTTTCCACTTCAGTGGTAAGAAATATCTAGAATTGGAAGATTACTTATGGTATTTACTGCCTACACATTGAACTGTATTTATGACTATGCTTTACAGTTCTAAGCATTTAGTCATTGAGATTTGTTTTATAAATCTATTGTAGAAATTATGGCTGTTTTTATCCTACTCGTAACACAAATCAGCTCAATATCTTTTCTCTATCATTTTAGATCAGTTACTCAATACAAATAATTAGAAATGTGGTTTTCTTACAGACCCTCAAACCACTGATTTTTTGTTAATCACTCAGCAAAAAAAAATATGATTAAGAAAGAAGGCAACTAACATATTAAGAAGAAACCTGAGTTTAATAATTAATACATTAACATTCCCTAACTCAGATTAGAAATGATCAACATTTTGTGAATGTGAGTGTATGTGACAGCCAGCACAGGTGCAAGCCAGGTAGAAAGATCAGAGTCCCTAAAGGACCAGGGTGAGCCTTGGTGATAGAAAAACTGATGTGAGCTGTGGTCAAAAGTCTCTAACCCCCAGGGATTCTGGATTTCTGGTATTCATGCCTGTGTGTAATAATCCTGTCTGCCTGAGTGTGGACTAGACTTACTGATTCACTTCTGACAGGAATTGGCAGAACAGACACGATGCCAACTCTTGGGTTATAAAAAGATTGCAACTTCTATCTGGGGTGATTTCTCTCATTTCTCCATCTAACTCTGTCTTTCTATCTCTCTCTCCGTCTCATTGCCAGTTTCCATGTCATGAAGATCCTAGACAGCTTATAGTGAGGTCTTTATCTTTAGGGACCAAGGCCAGGCATAAGCCATATGAGTTAGCTTGGAAATAGAATCCCCCTGCTCAGTGGTACCTTCAGATGGGGCTGCAACTCCTGCCAACAGCTTGACTACAACTTCTTGTAAGAGCTTGAGCCAAAGGCTCCAGGCTAAATAACACCCAGATTCCCGAACCACAGAAACTCTCAGATAGTAAATATTTGTTTTTTTTTTTAATGCTGACAAGTTTAAAAATAATATACAGCAATGGATAAGCAATTAAAATCAGAGCAAATTCTGATCATCTAATATGCATCCCAGTACAGCCTGCCACAGAGGAAAAATAATAATAACAGAAGTTGCTCAATTAAAGACAATTTAGTAATTTTTCTCTTTGAATTGTTCTCTCTACCACAGCTACCTTTTCTCACAGAGATTTAACCTTATTAAGACATATAATCTTGGCTTCTTACTAATATCTATAATCTTAGGTTCTCTGGATTACTTTTAGGGACCAAATGATGAAAACATGAGATTTTCAAAAACATGTTGCATGCAAGATTAACACTAGTACCATGAAAAAATATGGTACTAGTGTTAATTTAATCCCTTTAAAATAAGGAAAATAATAATAAATACATAATACCAGCCATCTTAGAAAACACAACATTATTTTATTTAAATATTTATTTCTGTTTGTGTATATATTTGTATTTTTATTTTTGACATAATTATAATCACATGGGAAATTTTAAATGATCCAACTTTTTAACAAAAGTATTATTTATAAACCTTCACACATTTTAAAAACATTTTCTATATTTTTTTCTTATTTTAGATTTTGGGATGAAATTCTGGTTCAAAAGGCAGGAATTATTTTTTAAAAATATCTTTTATCCAAAACTATGTTTTTAAAAGGTAAGTAACCCACCTTTCCCCAGCTTTAATTTCTTATTTTCTTCACAATCAAATAAGGTGACTCAAGATGACTTAAAAGGTCATGTTTAAAAAAAAATTCCTGGGCAGTGATTTAAAAAAATAGTAAAAGTTCTTCTCATAGCCATTTTGAAGACATAATATTGCTAGTGAGAAGTGTTATCACGTCATGTGGGCTCCTTCTACAAGTCTTTTACCTTATTATTTCTAGTTCTTAGAAACCACATTCTCCAAGTCTTTGCTATTGTGAAAAGTGCTGCAGTAAACACACGTGTGCATGTGTCTTTATAGGGGGATGATTTATAATCCTTTGGGTATATACCCAGTAACGGGATTGCTGGGTCAAATGGTGTTTCTAGTTCCAGATCCTTGAGGAATCACCACACTGTCTTCCACAATGGTTGAACTAATTTACACTCCCAACAGTGTAAAAGCATTCCTATTTCTCCACATCCTCTCCAGCATCTGTTGTTTCCTGACTTTTTTAATGATCACCATTCTAACTTGTATGAGATGGTATCTCATTGTGGATTTGATTTGCTTTTCTCTAATGACCAGTGAAGATAAGGTATTATTCATATGTTTGTTGGCCATATAAGTGTCTTCTTTTGAAAAGTGTCTGTTCATAAAACAATCATTCTCAGTAAACTAACACAGGAACAGAAAACCAAACACCGCATGTTTTCATTCATAATTGGGATTTGAACAATGAGAACATATGGGCACGGGTAGGGGAACATCACACACTGGTGCCTGGAGGTGGGTGGGGAGCAAGGGGAGGGATAGCATTAGGAGAAATACCTAATGTAGATGATAGGTTGACGGGTGCAGCAAACCACCATGGCACATATATATACCTATATAACAAACCTGCATGTTCTGCACGTGTATCCCAGAACTTAAAACACAATAATAATTTAAAAAAACACATTCTCTAGAATTGTAGCCCTAATCCTACTTTGCCTGTCTTCAGCAATGTCAGTGAAATCTGGAAATCTCCATTTACTAAGACACAACAGAAAGAGTTTCTCACAATTTTAGGTGAAGAATTGTGTTAAGGAGACCTTCTTCTATCAAAATATTCCTTCTGGGATTTCCATACTTTAATTTCTCTTCAATTATTTAAATCAGGTTTACTGAGGTATGATTTAAATATATTCCTTTTATTATACAGTTCAATGAAATTTATTAATTATATAGTTATAAGCTTGACACAAGGAAGATTTATAATATTTCTATCACCCACAGAAAGTTTCCTTCTACCCTTTGTAGACAATCCTTTCCTTACCCCACCCCCATCACTCAGCCCCTGGCAAGCAGTGATCTGATTTCTGTCACTACAGTGTTGCTTTTTCCAAAATGTTATATGAATGGAATCATGTGGGCCTTTCTATCTAACTTGTTTCTCTCAGCATAATGCTTTTACATGTAAACATTTTGTTATACGTATCAGTAGTTTGCTCCTTTTTATCACTGAGGATTATCCCATTATATAGATGTAACACAATTTGTGTATCTACTTACCAGTTAACTGACATTTGGATTGTTTTCAGTTTGGGGAGGTTATGAACAAAGCTGCCATAACATTTAAGTATTTGTGAGCGGATGTGCATTTTGATTTCTCTTAGGTATATCTAGGTGTGAGGATGTTCAATTGTACGGAAAATGCATGTTTAAATTTATGAGAAACTGATAAAAATTTTCCAAAATAAGAGTAACACTTTGTATTCTCAGTTGTTCTACATTCTTACAAGCACTTGGTGTTGTTAGTCTTTTTGATTTTCACCATTCTAATATGTGTTTAGTAGTAATTCATCATGGTTTTACTGTACATTTCCATACAGCAAATGTTGGGTATCTTTTCACATGCTCACTTACAATGGTATATATTCTTTAATTATCTATTCAAATAACTTATTTTAATTGGATCATTTGCTGTCTTATTTAGTCACAAGAATTTTTTATATCAAATTCTTTATTGATGTGTTTTTAATATAATTTCCCAGGGTGTATTATGTTTTCATCTTATTAATACTATCATTCAAAATGCAAATGTTTTTCTTCATAATGAAATAAGTTTGTCATTTTTTTAAGTTTTATGTACAGTAAAGATACCCCTAACTGCTAACTGCATTAACAGTTTTGCTTAACCTTAAATGTCAATAGTTTTCTTCTGTTTCCTTCAGTAAATTTTAGTTTGAACTCTTACATTTAGGATTACGCTTCATGTAGAATATAATTTTTTATATAATGTAAGGTGTCAGTTTTCTTTTCCTTTCTCTTTTTTTTCTGGGGAAGGGTTGGGTGGAGGGAGGACATGAGTATCTAATTGTTCCAGCATCATTTGTGCTAAAGATTATTTGCATTGAATTACCTTGACACCTTGTTCAGAATGAATTGACAATGCATGTGAGAGCCTGTTTTTCAACTATTTATTCTGTTCTATTAATCCATATGCCTATTCTTAGGCCAATAACATTTTTTGATTATCGTAACTTTATAAAGTTTAAAATCAAATTAAACTTTGTTTTTATTTTTCAAAGTTGTTTTGCATACATACTCTGGATCCCTTCATATAAATGTTAGAATCAGTTTGTCAATTTCTACAAAAAAAGTGAATGTGATAAGGATTACATTGAATCTACAATATCAATTTGGGAAAAAATGAGAAGTTAACAATATTGAGTTTTCTAATCCATGAACATGGTAGTGGTCTCCATTTGTTTAGGTCTCCCTTAATTATTCTCAGCAATTGCTTTTAGAGATTAAATGTGGGAAAAAAGTCTCTAATATTCAGTCTCTCTTCTTCCTCTTCTTCTTCCTCCTCCTCCTCTTCTTTTAATAGTTCTATGCATTTTTTCTTTCTGCACATGGAAATTTGTATCTGGATTATACTTCTTCTGTTTAAAAAATGTCCTTTAATATTTGTTTTAATGTAGACATGCTGGCAATGAATGAGCTCAGATATTGTTTGTCTGAAAAAGCTTTTATTTCACCTTTGTTTTAAAAGATACCCTTAACTAGTTATAGAATCCTGGTTCATATTTATTTTTCCTGAAAGTGAAAGAAATAATTCTTCCTCTCTTTCTCACACACACACGCAACTGGAATTTTTATTTGATTAATTTGTATAACTTTTTTTCTCTGTCAAAATTCTTCACTTATTTTTATACATATTCTAACTTTCCCCCTATTTATTATAACTCAACTAACTATAGATCCTTTTGAATAATTCCAAATCGTTGGCTTTTCTTGGAGTCTATTTCTGTTAACTTTTTCTTTGGGTCCATTTCTGTTAACATTTTATCATTTAACAGTGTATCTTTTCCTCTACTCTTTGTGGTTCTCAATTTTTTTAAAAAAACTTAAACTCTGTACATGAGTGTAGGCAGACAGTCAAGTCAATAGTATTTAACTGTAGCAATTGGAATAGAACATGCCTCTTCTGTAAGGCTGTCAAAGTATGCATAGGTGTCAAGTCAATAAATCAATCTGGCAAGTAGTTAAACTGAGTTTACAAATGTGTTACTATGTTTACATTCAGTGTATCATACCTACTTAAGCAGTATACTGATATTATCTCATTTGGTTTGGTTCCTAGAGTGTCCCCAAATTTGTTTCAGGGTTCTTTTTCTATCCTCAGTTTTCAGGAGGCCCTACATGCTTACCCCACAGATGAGGTCTGTCTTTGTGCTCCTGTCCCTCCCAAGGGGTCAGTAACTATTGTTTGTTATTTGCTGTGAGGTGTTTGTGGAATGTAATTTTTTTTTTTTTTTTCGAGACGGAGTCTCGCTCTGTCACCCAGGCTGGAGTGCAGTGGCACCATCTCTGCTCACTGCAAGCTCCGCCTCCTGGGTTCACGTCATTCTCCTGCCACAGCCTTCCAAGTAGTTAGGACTACAGGCGCCCGCCACCACGCCCGGCTAATTTTTTTTTTGTATTTTTAGTATAGACGGGGTTTCACCGTGTTAGCCAGGATGGTCTCCATCTCCTGACCTTGTGATCCGCCCGCCTTGGCCTCCCAAAGTGCTGGGATTACAGGCGTGAGCCACCGCGCCCGGCCAATGAGGTGGGTCGGGGGGATGGGTGGGTTTGGTTCCTCTGCTCCAGGCTCAGATTGAGGCAGACCTTGAGCATTTGCGCCTTGGAGTGGAATTCCCTCACGTTTTAGCCACCACATGCACCCCCGATGACAGCGAAATTTTGTCCAGTTATTGGGGGCAGGTGGAGAGAAAGGCTCAGTGTATTTTTTCCACCAGTGGTGGGAGCAGATATTTGCTTTTTTTCAATGCAGGATCTTGAGCCCTGGTAAGTTTTTGGCCTCTTCCTAAGGCAGATGTTTTCTCTTCTTTCTCTCTTCTAATAGTAGCAAACCTCGCCTGAGCCTTGGGCATGAAAATATTTTTGAGTCCTCTCCCATCAGTGTAAACCTTTTGCTTTGAATAGGAGATGGATCTTGGAAAACAACAAGATTTTTTTTGTGTGATACCAAGGGGTGCTCTCACACATGTCTGCTGCCTTACCCACATTCTTTCCAGTAAACCAAAATAGAGACATAGAAAAGAACTTGGCAAGTATGTGCAGACTTTCATTGAATATGGGAAGAATTAACTTTGTCACACTAACCATCACTAAGTCTTGAAGAACTTATTGAAATTTAGTTGTTTTCAACTTATCCCTTTTCAGGGAGCCACCTCTTCTTCTGGTACTCTATGATAAAACAGTCTATGTATCCCATTTCCCCATGGGTCTCATATCCTCTGAAATTCAGTTCACCTGGTTGCCTTGTAATCTCAGCTTTCTGATGGTCTCAAGAAAAATTATGATTTTGTAGATTGTTTGAATTTTTATTTTTGCTAGAATGGAATCAACAACATAGAAATATAATGCTTCCTCATGTGATTTTGTTGTCACATCAAAGCAGCTAAAATACATATATATACACATATATATACATATATACATATACATATATACATATATACACATATATACATATATACACATATATACATATATACACATATATACATATATACACATCTATACACACATATATACACATATACACATATATACACATATATATACACATACATATACACATATATATATATCTGGGTTGTCACTCTATATTGAAGGTAAAATGATAAAACAGTATAAGGAAAAGTAAGTTCATTCATTTTGTTTTTTCTTTCTCCAGTTCCTATTTCATCTCAGACACATTTGTTTTCTTTTTGGGATGTCAAATCAAGAATACTCCCAGTTGCAATAATTTTCCTTTAAGGAGGAAAATAAAAACCTCTATGTTTGGGAAGATTTTTTCAAAATTTCCTTGGAAACCACATGATATTATTTTCCAGTCTGACCAAATGAATTGTTGCCTTGCTAACTATGGAAATTTTCCCTGTGCCCCATCCTGCCTGAGACGTTGATACACAATCAAAAGGAATATCAGCCAAAATATGTTGGAATAGAGTTGTCATTGTCTTATAAATTTCCCAGCCAAAGTGGGAAGAAAAACAATACTATTTTGACTCATTATCTCACCAATCCCAAATACTATGTAAGCCAGAGCATCTTCCCCTATAACGTCTGGTATATGTTTAAAATCCTGTGTCTCTATTGATATATTCACAGTGGAAAGCAGTGATACAAGCGAAAGATATATATGCACTTCTATGAGGCATTTTTCTCCTAAAGTCCTGCCTTCAGCCACAAAAATATAGAAGTCCCCCCTATTAGCCCATCCAGAGGCAATCAACTCAAAATACCTTTTACAAGTCCTTACTAATAATGGAAATGCCAATTTATCTATTTAAAATAAAATCATGACTAAAAGTCCTTACTTCTATATCTGGTATACTGGAGTTTCTGAATAAATACTGACTATTTTATCTGACATTATTATAATCATTTTTGGTTTTGTTATTACTCTCATAACAAAAGATACACGGAAGCCAAAACAATGATTTGTTTTTGATGAGGCAAGCTAGAAAGAGTTGGCTGTCCACCCAAGTTCATGCTTCCTCTACAATAATATAGAGTAACTGCTGGGAGGTGTCTGTACAGTCACGAATTATATTGCCCAAACTCCCTGTATCTATGCATGATCACATGCATAATTCTCACCAATATGAGTAGAAGGGATGTATGTTGCTTTTAGGCCTAAGCATTTTAAGAGGCAGGTGCCTCTGCATACCTGCTCTCTCTCTTTTGTCTGGATTAAGATGCATGTTTGGCACACAAGGCCTGGGAAAGTTGCATGGTCAAGAACCTCATTGCTGCACTGTTGCATTAAGGATTGCCACCTAAGACTCTTTTGCAAGAAATAAACCTCTATTGTGTTTGAGCCTTTGCATATTTGGGAGTTTACTTATTACCTTAGCTAATTTTATCCTAACTAATACAATGTGGGTGGACTTCTCCAAAAATAATCTAGTAATCTGCAAACCATTATTGGTTCTTGGTTATTTAAATGTAGAAATTAAAGAATAAGAATTTAGGAAATGTATAACAATTAAACAATATACTTTTATATTTGCCAAGCAACATATTTTTTAAAGTTAAGCTTATATTGTGTATGTCTTTTATTTTTCTATTTTTATTGAATTTTGCAAAATATTGATCTAAAATGGATTAGAAATTTTAAAAATAATCTTTTGTTTATTTTAGAAAAAAATATTCATTTAATACAGATGGTTTGAATAGGACTTGACTAAAAGATTGCTCTAGTCCCTTGCTGAAATAGTGTTCCCTTTCTGTTATACTCTTAGGCACCTGCTTCTAGCTAAGTAAACTATATCAGGATTCTCTCACTGAGACTTTTCAGGCTCACACTCCTCCACTCAAAGAATGAATCATTCTAAACAATTTAGCTTAACATAAGTACCTTCTTGCAGGGAAGATTTTTGGCTATCAATAACAATTAATTTTAAATTTCATTCAGTTATTAAATTTTTACCTTCATTGTTTACAATTGCCACTACTATCTCCTAAAAATGCATTAATTCTTATTAATTATAATAAAAATATCCATCTTTTTAACCGTTGCCTGAATTACCTTCACCTAGCTCTTGTCTAACTTACTTGAGTTTCTCCATTTCCTCCAAAGCTCTCTGGCAACTTACTAGCTATAAAATAAATGAAGTAGCTGCCATGGCCTCCTGTGGATTTCCAGTCCACAATGCTCTGCAGAGCTGTTTACCACATGTATGTCTTTTCTCGCAGAGATTCTTGATTTAGATTATTTTAAATATTGAAAATAAACTTTTAAAAATTAAATATATTTATATATTTGCAATGTGGTTGATAATGTCTATTATGTAACAGTTATTTCAAAAATGTAACTTTTCCTTTAAACAATGAGGAGTGCACACCCAAGTACTAGGAGTGATAGGAAATGCAATATTTAATCAACAAAGTCTCTTCTCTCAATTCTCTTTTAATGCTAATTACTATGCTATAAGAGAGACAAATGTCCTAATATCCAATTATTTCACATATTGCATTGTAATATGCTTTAACATTTTTTTGCCTTCTTCAATAGGTGCTATTATGTTCCTCAAGTTCAGTGAAATGTTACCTTTTCTCTCTCTCTTTAAAAAATAGATATCTCTCATCTTCAGTTCCTATCATAGTACTTGGCATGTAACAGATATTCAATAAACCTATACTTTTTTAAGTTTTTGACCTGCTCTTTTGGAGACAAGAATCTTCACCTGAATATAGTGATAGTATCTCAAGGCTGGATAGCCATCTCCTCTACCACCTCAGGGCTGATAACTGTAGCCTAATAAAAGTGCAATGGTTTGCAGAGCCCGAGAGCTCTGGCTTCAAATGCTTGCTCTACTCTGCAGTCCTGAGTGAACTTGTTCATGCCGCTCAGCCTGTTTGAGCCTCAGTTCCCTCATCTGCTAAAATATACCCCTAAGGGTTTTATTGTAGATACTAAATATAAGGTTTGTAAAGTATTTGGAAATCACTATACCAACAATGCAAAAGGACTATTTTTCATCTAGTCCAATTCCAATTGTTTTATGCATGCTGCTGAGATCCAACAAACAAGTATGACTTGTCTAAAACTCACCTGTGAGTTAATTTAGTAAAGATGGCCAATAACATATTTTTATTATCAGTACCAGCTTCATGGTAGCTCTAGTCTCCTCTATAAAGACTAGTTCCCTTAAAAGTAAGACTTTTAAAGGTTGGGCACCTCAAATAGAAGCGTAAAGGAAAATGAAGGGAAATAACTGATTAAAAATATATTTGAGGTTATCAATGAAAAGTCAAAGCCCTTTCTCCTTCCCCAGAAAAGAAACCTCCAAATTGTTTTTCTAAGAATGACCTCCTAATCTGAAATCTTCCTTAGGCACTCCTGGGAAAAAATAATAGTTAATTATTTATGGGATGAAATGGAGAACAGTGTAATGTCAGGAACATTTACACGTCAGAGAATATTTTATTTAATATCCATAAATGTGCAGGCTCATGAAAAAGCATATGCATAGCATGAAAGCACTCTTAAAATTTTCAGCTCAAGTTGTCATCATCCCCCCCACGAATTTTCCATTTACACATTTTTCTAACCCAGCCTCTTGCTCAGCATTGCCCATGGTTGAACAGTGTTCCTTTCATCCTTTCTTTTCATTCAAATTTACTTCATGAGGGGATCTGGAAAGTAGTCAAGAGAAGCAAAGACAGCCAGTTGTTTTTTTTTTTTTTTTTGGCATGGCATGGGCTACCAACAAGAGACATTTTGGATTTCATACTCTTAATTTAGAATTTATTAGAATCATAGCAGATGTAACATTGTTGTACCTTGATAACCTCTGCATAGTTTAGAAAGACATGAAGTGTGTTTTTGTTTGTTTGTTTTTTGTTTTGTTTTTTAGAATGATGAAGCCAAATGCTTACAGATGCTAAAATAGCAGTATTGGAGAAGCCAGGAGCAATGTTATGGACAAATCATATAAAAATGTAGAAATGTGTCTGTTTTCATTTTCCAGAAGCAGGAAATGATGCCACAAGGGAAAGTCTGGTCTGCAGTGAGGTAAAAGAAGAAAAATAATAATATTGATTTAAGGTCATGTTGACGAAAGAAAAATAGTGGAAAGGAAAATATATGAAGGTCAGTGAGACTCACAAGAGGAGGCACTGCTCATAATTTTAATAGGTAAAGCCTGTCATCCTCTGTAGTCAGCTCTGTGATCCTTTCCAATTTTCTTATACATTATATTTATCTGGTTGTAATCCTTTGCCTTGATATCTAGTAGCCACACACTTGCCTTTTCTGTTTCTCTCTGGACAGAGTCACCAACATATGTGCAAGTTTTCCCATTACTACAAGCAGACTTCTTCCTTTAGATGAGGCTCTGTTTCCAGAGCTTCTAGCCAGGTCCATCTCAAGGTTCACCTAATTTTACTTTGGGTGAAGATATCTACTCTGGCTTAGCCTCGGTGATCTCCCTCCCTGAGGAATGCATGTAGTGATGAAAATCCTACTTTCCTTTGTATGTCCCGATATTTTCAGCTACATTTCTGTTAAGTAGAAAGTGCCCAGAGCTTCTTGACAGTGCCATTTTGGTAATACCCAACAACACCTAAAATTGGGCTAAGCACTAATGATACAATCTATAGTAAATGTTAGCCTGCAGGAAGTTTTTCATATAAGGTAACATTTTAAATTGGTCTGGTGGAAATAAAAATAGGTAATTCCTGCTGTTAAGGGTTTACAGTTTTCTGCAGGGGAAATGGTAGTTACGTGTCACTTTTCACATTGCAGACACTTATTTTTGTGTACTTGTATAAGGCACAAAGGAGCAGATTTGAGACAGAGGCTTTGCCTGGGAGAAGTTGGGAAATGTTTTATAGACACATTCTCTAAGACTAGTCTCATTTTTGTAAGAAGAACCATTATTTAATTTATTAGGCACTTTCTATATGCCAAGCACACTGCTAAGTATGTTTTATTTTCAATATGGGAAAGATAGTGTTATGTCCTCTAGCATTAGAACAATGATTAATCCTGCAATGAGGGGAGGCAGACCAGGGATGGGAACACCGGATTCTACTTTCACAGCTTATGCCCAAATCCAAACCCTGCTGGCTGTGACTCCATAAGGCCCCCATCTGTTGAAGAGGTTACCAGGTAGAAAAGAGAGACAAGGTTCTAGGAACCCTTATTAAGGAGGTATCACCCACATTCTGAAAAGGGCAGCATGTGGTGTAGAATACACAGTATCAGAAAGCAAGTGCTTTTAAGATGGGCATGAATGGTGAACCAGTTCAATCTGGCTTTGTAGCCATTTGTTGTTAGCCTCCTCAGCACATATTCCCCCTTCATCTTCCTATCACAACCTTAAATTAACCAGACATAATATTTGCATGAAAAAAATCACCCACTATAGTAATGGGAATAGACCCAAATTTCACTGTACCAGTACACATATCCTAATTCCTCAACTATTATGGGAATATTATGTAGCTAAATTTAACCAGGTCAATGAGACTCAACTCTGAGATTTATATATGAGCTATGGGAAAAATAAAAGTTTATATTTCTTATTGAATGTAAATAAGGAGACAAATAGTCTCTGCTATGGGTGATAGCAATTTATGGCCTTGAGGGTAAAGCTTGCCTGAGATGGGGGTTAATAATGTGGTATCAGTCCTAAGAATGGAGAGATAGAAACTGGACATTGGTCATGTCATTTAAGTCATTGGTCAAAACTTACTTCAAGTTTTCATCTGTTTGAGCCAGCATATCCCTTTCATTATTTAAAGTTCAAGTTGGGTTATCTTACAACTATAAACCTGTCAATTAATACTTCATAAGACTCAATGAAGGTGAAACTTTACAGAAATGGAAGTGGAGATGTTGATTTTCAGTATAAATAAGTGGAGCAAAGACATGCTGGAAAGCATGTAATGACAGAAGCTATGCCTTTTAACAGATGTTGGCAAATGGAGAAAATAATTTTTATTAAATGACTACTAAGTACCAGGAATATGTCAGATATTGTCATGTGTATTATCTTATGTAACTCATTTTAACTCTAATGTTAGTGGTATTGTATCTATTTTACAGGTAAGGGTTTGAGAGTTTAGGCAAGTTGCCTAAGGTCAAACAGCTAAGAAATGATAGCAACATGAGTAAAACTAAAACCTTTCTGACTAGAAAGCTTATGTGTGTTTTGCCATGTAATAAAAATACAATATACAATATAAAGTATAAAACTGTTAGCCAGGTAGCATGGAGTATAGCAATACCAGAATAAAGTTGTAAGGAATAATAATGTAATAATTTTGTAGGTTACCCAGAGCTTTAACATCTGTCTCTTCATATCTTAGAAAATTCACCCCAACTGAGAAGTTAGATTGAGGGATATTGATATTCTTCCTGCTAAAGAAATGATCAGAGATGATTGACAGAAAAGGGAGATGTTCCTGGGCATCTGAGGTGGGTGGCTTTGTTACTGAATATAATTCAGTGGCATACAGGAACCCTAGTGATTTCCAGCATCATATCTTGGGATGATCATCTGGCGCAGTGAGGGCATTTCTCAGGACAATTCAGGTGCATCTATTCCTCCTTTGGCAATATTAGTAGAGCATTTATATTTCAATGAAAATAACCCGTTCCTATTGGAAAATGTATGTCTGGGGACTTAAATCATTGTGATACATGTTTGTAAGACTTAAAGTCGAATCTTCAAACAAGTTCTAGCCAGAGTCAATACAAGGTAAAATTGCCAAAATATCAGACAAACACACTCATATTAATGTATAACGGTTCATAAGGCCCAGTTAATATGTTATTGTTCCCAAGGATACTGGTGTTTTGATGAGAAACAAAGTCATTGACCAGGGATCTGAAACACAGTTGCTCACAGTGGCTAAAAGGAAATATATATGAGTGAGACAGACAAGGTGGAGAGTGGTCAATCAGAGAGATGCCAGCCTAAACAGAGGAATCAACTGAATGTGGACACTTGAGGACCAGACTTTTTATTTCAAGAGCTTCTGATGTTTCAAAAGAATCCAGAGACCTGTAGTTTTAAATAAACATTTTAAATATTTACATGCTATCAACTAATCCTCTAAACAACCTATGAACTCTACCAGCTTCCTGCCTTTAACTTCACCCAAAAATCACGCTTCACCAAAGGTATTTTTTGTTTGTTTTTTCAGCTAACAGCTTTTGGGTTTCTGCTCACAATTGATCTTGCCATGCTGCAAACGTTTTTCATATCATAGACAAGGAAAATGAAGGAAATATGGAAAAACCACTTTTTTTGGATTGTCAGAAAAGGCACAAGCTGCAAAGGCAGCTTTATGGCCCCAAAGTCCTAGGTACTTGTGCCCGTAGGCAATAAAGCCATAATCACAACAATGCCTAAAATGTAAAGTCTGGAATAAAGAAAGAGCTACAAATTGACATGCAGTGGTTAGTGTCACAATTCAAGGCAGGGCTTTGGAGATAAATAGCAAAGAAAAAAAAAGCCTTCTAGTACGACACAACAAACACTTTCAAAATAGAAGAAGTTGCTCATCTCATCTGTCATGGGTTGTTTTTACCTATTACTAGCTATTTTTAATGTGTCAAGGAAGATTACCCTATTGATCATGGAAACAGCAGCTATTTCATGAAATTTTCTTGGCCCTGATCACTATCAAATAATTACAGGAAATTACTTCCCATTGATGTTAGAAAGGCTTTTGGGGGTCTATATGCCCATTTAAACTACTTTTGTGTGTCATTGGATTTGTGTGAGGTGATGGATGTGTTTTAATTACATTCGAATTGCAGGGCTTTGTATATAAGGTGCACATTCTTATGCTGAAAGGAAAAGCAATCAGCAATTTTTAATAAGGAAAATCTTCAGCTCTAACTATGCTCTCACTGCATGTCTTACCAAAATGGTTTGAAGATTGTGTGGTCAGCACTTAAAATACGTAGTGTGCCAGTTAGAGGGTAAATACATTTCTCATTTCTTCACAGAAATGGGGTTTCTGGTGGATGGAAGCATTTTGTGAAGTGAGAATGATGGGATAAAGTTTGAACTGTGAAATCATGAGGGCTGGCATAATATTTGAGCACTTTTCATGTGTCATAGAATTCAGAAGAGATGCTGCAAGGCCTAGACTGCCTTTAGAAAATTAAAACTTCTGTAAGAAATTAAGAATTAAGAGCTCACTGCAAGCCTGTCATCATTAGAGACTGGAATGTATAAAGACTCCTACATGTTAAGAGACAAATGCTCTTGCCATGGGACCTGTGGCCTGTACTTAAAGTGGATGGAATGTCTTGAGTAATCAGGAGAATCTCTCAAGGGCAAAAGTGTCAACTCAGGTGGAAGAAGGAAAGACTGGGAAGGAGGTGGGAGGGCACGGGAGTGGTGTGCTTGTCCCAGTTTCTGCTGGTTGGTAAGAAAGGATACATCTTCTTACGTGTCAAAGAGAAAGAGCTGGTGTGTGGCAGAGAAACTTCTCTGGCTTTCAGGGGAGAAATTTGCAGATTCTGTTTAAGTGTGCAGTAGATGTTTGTAGAATTACAGGGAAAAGGGAGAACAGAATATGTTTTCATACCCTAGGATAGCAAAGAAAGCACAGTTCTAGTCATCTTTCTATATCATTTTCAACAATAATTATTTTGGCCTGATCTGCCTACATTTAGGAAAGGGCTGTCCTGGCCTAGGAAGAATACTAGCTCCAGTCAGTTTACTGGATTTAGGACCTCCATTCTAACAGGGGAGAAAATGTAGAAGAGGCAGAATCCCTGGACCATATCAGCTATGAGGGCAAAAAAGAACGTGGAGATTATCCAGACATCCAAGGAGATATCGTGTCTCAGTGTGAACTGTGTCCATTTGTAACGATGCTGAATTCCAATCCCCACTGAGCTAAATACTCTTTGCTCTGCCATGACTACATGGCTCCAGAGCTTGATGGAGACTGTGTCGCTCTTGGTAGAGTAGTTCAAAGACTTTTGTCATGTTCAGAGACTTAACCATGAGGGCTGGTTAAAATAGATACCAACAGATTGATAGAAATATTTATAAAATTAGAATCACGAAGTGGGAAGCAATATTTGAGTATCTGGCATTGCTCTTTACTCCAAGTAAATCTCTGTGCTGGGCATACCTAATAAAAATATAATATATTTACCCAAACAAAGATACAGAATTTATGCTTTCTTTCCTCCTTCTTCTGCCTAAAGTTTAAGGAGAAAAAAACAAGAAAAGTATTAATAATCTTAACTGCCTCTCACAAATTTTGATATGTTTTCATTATCATTTAGTTTAGTATAATTTCTAATTTCCCTTGTAGTTTCTTCTTTGATCCACGAGCTATTTAGAGGTATGTTATTCATTTTCAGATATTGGGGGCTTTTCTAAATACTTTATTGTTACTAATTTCTAATTTAATTCTTGCGTTGTCAGAGACTATATTCTGTAAAATTTCAATCATTTGTATTTTGTAATTTAATTTAGAGTCTATGTTTGATGAATATTCCAGATACACCTAAAAAGACTTTAAGCCACTGTTGTGTGCAGTAAAATATAAATTCAGTTAGGTAAGGTTAAGGTAGATTTTAATGATTTTCACGTCTTCTATGTTTATATTGATACTTTTGCCTAGATTTTTTCTTCCAAATACTGCACCAAGGTGTTAAAATATCCATCTCTACTTGTAGATTGTCTTTTTCTCCTTTTGGTTTTGTCAATTTCTATTTCATGCACTTTGAAGCTCTATTATTAAGTACATGCAAATTTATAATGTTTAAATCTTTGTGAATTCAACTTTTTTTGTAGTTACCTTTATTCATTATATCTGTTAATACTCCTTGTCATGAAATCTATTTTGCCTGATATAATCACTCCAGCTTTATTGTGCTGTTTGTATGATATATCTTTTTCTCAATACTTTTACCTTCAAATAATCTCTCTTTATATTCAAAGTCCATCTTTTGGCACTAGTATATGGTCACATCTTGCTTTTTTATCCAATGACTATTTCATGTATATCTGGTAAGCTTATTGATGTTAATTGATTTAGGCTAACCATTTTGCTGTTTCCTATCTATGTCACCTATTTGCTGTTACTGTGTTTTTCCTATTCTACCTTTCTTGAATTATGTAAATATTTTATCAAAATTCCAATTTTCATTTATCTATTAAAATTTTAGTTTCCTCTTTATTTTTAATGCCTTTTGTAGAGATTTCTCTTCACATTCTTGACTTATCTCAGTCTATGTAGAACTCACTTTTTTTTTTTTTTTTGAGATGGAGTCTTGCTGTGTCACCCAGGTTGGTGTGTAGTGGTGTGATCTTGGCTCATTGCAACCTCCGCCTCCTGGGTTCAAGGATTCTCCAGCCTCAGCCTCTCAAGTAGCTGGGATTACAGGTGCATGTCACATGCCTGGCTAATTTTTGTATTTTTTTAGTAGAGACGGGGTTTCACCATGTTGGCCAGGCTGGTTTTGAACTCCTGACCTTGTGATCTGCCTGCCTCGGCCTCCCAAAGTGCTGGGATTATAGGCATGAGCCACCGCACCTGGCTAGAATTCACATTTTAACATGTCATATTACATGCAGCAATATATTTCTCTTAAAACACTCTACCTCAAGCAGGCTGTCCTAGGTCACTGCCACCATTGCTGGCACCCATGTGCCCCACCCAGGGATTCAAGGACATACCTACCCAACGTTTCACTACCACCACAAATGCCTGCATATACCACGCAGGAGTTTCAAGACCAGCCCAACTGGTACTCCTGTTGCCAACAAAGCCTTATAATAGACTCCATGAACAACCTCAGTTTAAGTTACTGAGTCACAGACACCACTGACATTTATTACAACTGAATAAACAATATGGCACCAACACAAAATCAAAGCCAATGTACCCTACTCAGTCCATACTATATAACATCTACAGCAAAATATTTTTCTTTCCAAAAGCTACTCAATACAATTGGAAGAAGTGACCATTACACCAGATGCACAGATATATTCTGTCAACATAAAGAGAGAAGAAACATGAAAGAGCAATGAAACACAGCATATTCAAAGGAACATAATAATTCTCCAATAATAGACCCCAAGTGAAAGGAAATCGATGAAATGCCTAAAAATAAATTCAAAATAATAATCTTAAGGAAACAGTAAAATACAAGAGAACACAAGTAGAAAATACAAAAGTATCAGGAAAATAATTTATAATCTGAATGAAAAACTCAACAAAGAGATATCATAAAAAGGAACCAAATACAAATCCTGGAACTGAAGAATTCAAAGAATGAAACAAAAAAATACAAAGGAAAGCTTTAACGGTAGATTAGGTCAAGCAGGAAAAAAAGAATGTCTGATTGTAGACAGGTCTTTTGAAACAGCACAGTCAGGTAACAAAAAAACAAAAATAATAAAAAGAATGAAGAATGTCTATGTGACACAAGTGACACATGCCATCAAGTAAACAAATGTTCAAGTTTTGTATGTTCCAGAAGGAGATGAGAAAAGGCATAGAAAATCTATTTAATGAAATAATAGCTAAAACTTCCCAAGTCTTTGAAGAATTATGGACATCCAAATCCAAGAAGCTTAAAGATCTCCAAGCAGATTCAATCCCAAAGGTATTCTCTGATGCACATTATAGTCAAACTATCTAAAGTTAAAGACAGAAAGATAATTTTTAAAACGGCAAGAAAAAGCATCAAACTACAGTTAAGAGAATCTCCATGACAATAACAGCAGATTTCTCAGCAAAAACCTTACAGTTCAGGATGTAATGGAATGATATATTCAAGTAATGAAAGAAAAAATAAGTTAGTGAAGAATAAAATAACTAGCAAAGATATCCTTCAAAAGGAGAAATAAAGTTTTTCCAAGACAATCAAAATCTGAGAGAATTTATCAACACTAGATTGACCGGCAAGAAATGCTTAAAAGAGTCCTACATCTAACAGTGAGAGGATAATATCTACTATCATGAAAATTTATGAAAATATAAAACTCACTGGTAGAGAAGATATACAAATAAGAAAAAAGGAAGACAAATATTATCACTAAAGCAAATCACCAAATCATAAAGATAAAAAAAAGGAACAAAGGAACAAACAGTGTACAAAACAATCTGAAAACAATTAACAAAAATAAGAGGAGTAAGTCCTTACCTATCAATAACAACCTTGAACATTAACCATTTATGTTTGCCAATTAAATGTTATAGAATGGCTGAATGGATTAAAAAATATATAAAAGAGAACTCAACTATATTCTGCCTAAAAGAAACTCACTTCACCTGTAACAACACACAGACTGAAAGTGAAAGGATAGAAAAAAAAATCATGTAAGCATAAAAATGTAGATATACTTATGGCAGACAAAATAATCTGTGTTAGTCTGCTTTCACACTGCTGATAAAGACATAACTGAGACTGGGTAATTTATAAGGAAAAAGGTTTAATGGACTCACAGTTCCACATTGGTGGGGAGGCCTCACAATCATAATGGGAGGCAAAAGGCACATCTTACATGGTGGGAAGCAAAGACAGAATGAGAACCAAGCAAAAAGAGAAACCCCTTAAAAAACCATCAGATCTTGTGAGACTTATTCACTACCATGATAATAGTATGGGGGAACCGCCCCCATGATTCAATTATCTCCCACCAGGTCCCTCCCTCAACATGTGGGAGTTAGGGGAGCTACAATTCAAGATGAGATTTGGGTGGGGGCACAGCCAAACCATAACCTAATCTTAGGTGAAAATCATAAAAGAGGCAAAGAAAGTCATTATATAATGATAATGGGATCAATTCCACAAGAGAACAAAACAATTATAAATACATATGCACTAAAAACTACGGCACTTGGATATATAAAGCAAATGTTATTACATTGAAAGGGAGAGATAAACTCAAATAAGATGATAGTTTGGAACTTCAATACCCTATTTCTACTCAGCATTGGGGAGATCATCTAGACAAAAAAAAAATCAACAAAGAAACATTGGAATTAATCTGAACTATAGACCACATGGACCTAGTAGACATTTACAGAACATTTGATCCATCAGCTACAGAATACATATTCTTCTTACAGCACATGAAACATTATCCAGGATAGACCTTATGTTGAGACACAAAACAAGTCTCAACAAACATTTAAAAAATAATTTTAAAAAATCTCTTTAGACCACAATGGAACAGAACCAGAAATCAAAAATAAGAGAAACTTTGAAAACTGTAAAAATAAATGGAAATTAAATAACATGATCTTGAACAACTATTGGATTCATGAAGAAATTGAGAAGAAAATCACCAGAATTTTGAAACAAGCAAAAATGGAGACACGACATACCAAAACGTATAGAATACAGCAAAAGCAGTATGAGGAGAGACATTTATAGCAATAAACACTTCAATCAAAAAGTAGAAAGATTTCAAATAAACAGCCTAATTATGCAGTTCATAAAAACTAGAAAAGCAAGAACAAACCAAGCCCAAAGTTAGTGAAGGAAAAAAATAATAAAGATCATAGCAGAACTAAACATAATAGAGACTAAAAAGGATGCAAAGGGTCAGCAAAAAAAAGCTGGCTTGTTGAAAATATAAAGAAAATAGAAAACCAAGAACTAGATTATCTGACAGAAAAAGAGAAAATCCAAACACCTAAAATCAGAAATGAAAAAGGAGACATAACAGATACCACAGAAATAAAATAGATCTTTAGAGACTAAAGTGAACACCTATGTACTAACAAATGGAAAAACCAAAAGCAAATGGATAAATTCATGTATACACACAACCTACCAAGATTCAGCTAGAAAATATTAAAAACCTGAGGTGACAAGTAATGAATAATGAGATTGAATAAGTACTAGTTTCCCACCAAAGAAAAGCCCAGGACCATATGAGTTTATTGCTGAATGCTACCAAAATATAAAGAACTCACACCAATTATTCTCTATTCCAAAAAATGAAGGGTAAGGAAATTCTTTCTAACTCATTCCATGAGGTTAGCATTATTCTGATAGTGAAACCAGATGAGGACATCACCACCACCACCACGACAACAACAAAACTACAGGCCATTATTTCTAATAATTATATATGCAAAAATTCTCAATACAAGACTAGCAAACCAAATCCACAACACATCAAAAAGACAATATGCTATGATAAGTTGAGATTTATCCCAGTGATGCAAAAATAGCTCAATGTACACCAAATCAATAAATATCACCTCAACATAATGAAGGACAAAGAAATATTATATCAATATACACTGAAAAAGCATTTGATAAAATTCAACATTTCTTCATGATGAAAATTCTCAACAAATTAGCATAGAAGGAGAAACATCTCAACATATTAAACGCCCTATATGACAAACTTATGGGTAGCATTATACTATATGGGGAAAAGCTAAAGTCTTTTTCCTCTAGGAAATGGAACAAAACAGCTAGTCTACTTTCATGAACCCTATTCAACATAATACTGCAAGTCCTAGCTAAAGCAATCAGGCAAGAGAAAGAAATAAAAGGTATCCAAATTAGAAAAAAAAAAAAGAGTCAAGGCTGAGTGTGGTGGCTCATGCTTGCAATCCCAGCATATTTGGAGGCCAAGGTAGGTGGATAACCTGAGGTTAGGAGTTTGAGATCAGTCTGGTCAACAGGGTGAAACCTCATCTCTACTATAAATACAAAAATTAGCCAGGCATCGTGGCAGGTGCCTATAATCCCAGCTACTCAGGAGGCTGAGGCACAAGAATCACTTGAACCCAGGAGGCAAAGGTTGCAGTGAGCTGAGATTCTGCCACTGTACTCTCCACCCTGGGTGACATAGCAAGACTCTGTCTCAAAAAAAAAGAAAAAGAAAAAGAAACAAAAAAACACACAAGAAAGTCAAGTTGTTTCTCTTTGCAGATGACATGATCTTACTTATTGACAGCAAGACCTAAGACTTCATCAAAAAACACACAGAACTGATAAACAAGTACAGTTACAGGACACAAAATCAATATACACAAATCAATATGATTTCTATATGCCAATAATAAAAATAGCTGAAAAGGAAAACAATATCATTTGTAATAGCTACAAAAACAGATTACATAGCTAGTTATAAATTTAACCAAAGAAGTGAAAAATTTCTACTATGAAAACTACAACACAACACACTGATAATTGAAGTTAAGGAAGAGACAAATAGACATTCCATGTTCATGAATTGAAGGAATTAATATTGTTAAAATAACCATACTGCCTAAAGCAATCTTCAAATTAAATGCAATCCCTATCAAAATACCAATGACATTCTCTACTGAAATTAAACACAAAATTCTGAAATTCGTGTGGGACTACAAAAGACCCCGAACAGCCAAAGCAATCCTGAACAAAAAGAACATAGCTCAAAGCATTACATTATCTGATTTCAAAATGTACTATAAAGCTATCGTAACCCAAACAGCATGGTGTTGATATAAAAACAGAAACATAGACCAATGTAACAGACTAGAGAACCAAGAAATAAATCCATGTATTTATAGCCAACTGATTTTCAATAAGGTACCAGGAACACAGTGAGGGGAAAGGACATTGTCTTCAATAAATCATGTTTGGAAACTGGCTATCCATATGCAAAAAAAAAAAAAAGAAAAGAAAAGAAAAAAGAAACTGGACCCCTATTTCTTACCATATACAAAAACCAACCAATGTGGATTAAAAACAAATGTAAGACCCCAAACTGTAAAACCACTATGAAAAAAAATACAGGGGAAATGCTTTAGGACATAGGTTTAGGCAAAGATGTTTATGGCAAAGACTTCAAAAGCATAGGGGAAAAAATAGGCAAATGAAACTATATCAAACTAAAAAGCTTCTGCACAGCAAAAAAAAAAAAAAAACAGTGAACAGGATGAAGAGACAACCTGTAAAACGGGAAAATTGCATCTGAATGATAAGTAACTAACATACAAAATATACAAGAAGGCTGGGCATGGTGACTCACACCTTTAATCCCAGTACTCTAGGAGGCCAAGGTAAGCAGGTCACTTGAGTTCAGGAGTTCAAGACCAGCCTGGGCAACATGGGTGAAACCCCCTCTCTATAAAAAATACAAAAGAAGACAATAACCAAGTGTAGTGGTAAGCACCTGTAGTGCCAGCTACTTGGGGGGCTGAGGGAGGATGATCACTTGAGCTGAAGAGGTTGAGGCTGTGGTGAGACAAGATTGTGCCACTGCACTCCAGCCTGGGAGACAGGTAAATATATACACATATATGAAGCTCAAAAACTCAACAGCAAAATAATAATAATAATTTGAATTAAAAATGAGCAAAACACCTGACTAGGCATTTCATAGAAGAGGATTTAGAAATGGCCAAAAGGTATATGCAAAAATTATCAGCATCACTAATTATCAGCAAAATGTAAATTCAAACCACAATGAGATATTACCTCTAGTTATAATGGCTGCCATCAAAAAGACAATATATAACAAATGCTGGTGAGGATGCAGAGAAAACAGAACTCTTATACGCTGTTGGTAGGAATAAAAATTAGTATGGCCATTATGGAAAAGTATAAAGGTTTTTCAAAAAGCTAAAAATAGAACTACCATAAATTCCTGCAATCCCACTACTAGGTGTTTATCCAAAATCAGTATATCTAGGACACACTTGAGATCCCATGCTTATTGCAGTTCTATTCACAATACCCAAGATATTTAATCAACCTAAGTTTATATCAACAAATGAATGGATTTTAAAAATGTGATATATGTGGAATACTATTCAGCCATAAAAAAGAATTAAATCCATCATTCATCTTAATAGGGATGAGCCTGGAGGACATTATGTTAAGTTAAATAAGTCAGGCATAAAAAATTAAATGCTATGTTTTCTCACTCATACGTGGAAACTAAAAAAAAATGATCTCATAGAGGTAGAGAGTAGAATTGTGATTGTTAGAGGCTAGGTAGAGTAGAGAAGAGAGAAGGATAAAGAGAGCTGGGTTTACAAACACAAAGTTACAGCTAGATGGGAAGAATAAGTTCTAGTGTTCTCTAGCACTGTGGAATGAATAAGGTTAGCATTAATTTTGTGTATTTTTTTTAAAAGCTAGAAGAAAGGACTTCAAATATTCACAACATAAAGAAATGATGGCTCTTTGAGGTGATTGATAATGCTAATCACCCTGGTTTGATCATTTTGCACTGTATACATGTATTGAAATATAACTGTATCCTATAATGTGTGCAATTATTATATCAACTATAAAATAAAAGGAAAAAGACTCTACCTCATACATTGTGCTATTGTCATCATACATATCACATCCTAATACACTATAAACCTTACAATACAGGCTTATAATGCTTGCTTTGAAAGGTTTATAAGCTCAACATCCCTGATCATCAGAGAAATGCAAATTAAAAACCACAATGAGATAGCATCTCACGCCAGTCAGAATGGCAATTATTAAAAAGTCAAGAAACACATTTGTTGGGAACATAAATTAGTTCAACCATTGTGGAAGACAGTGTGGAGATTCCTCAAAGATTTAGAACTGGAAATACCATTTGACCCAGCAATCTCATTACTGGCTATATACCCAAAGGAATATAAATCATTCTGTTATAAAGATACATGCACGCGTATGTTAATTGCAGCACTATTCACAATAGCAAAGACATCAAATGTCCATCAAATGTCCTATCAAATGTCCATCAGTGATAGACTGGATAAATAAAATGTGGTACATGTACAATGGAATACCACACAGCCATAAATAAGGAACGAGATCATGTCCTTTGCAGGGACATGGGTAAAGCTGGAAGTCCTTATCCTAAGTAAACTAATGTAGGAATAGAAAACCAAACACTGCATGTTCTCACTTATAAGTGGGAGCTGAAAAATGGACACAGGATACATGGACACAGGGACGGGAATAACACTTACTGCGGCCTGTTGGGGGAGTGTGTCAGGGGAGACCATTAATGTATGCTGGGCTTAATACCTAGCTGACAGGTTGATGGGTGCAACAAACCACCATGGCACACATTTACCTATGTAACAAACCTGCACATTCTGCACGTGTACCCCGGAACTTAAAAGAAAAATAATAAAATAATTATTTTTAAAAAGTTCTTTGATTTTTAATGAAATTAAGACAACAAAATTATATACCCTTTTAATTTAACCTATATATTTAACATTTTTATTACTTTTCATTTATTCAGAGATACCTTTTATACCAAATGTATAGCTTAAACCAGATGTAATCTTGGAATAAATGAAATCTTAGAATAATTTTTGGCTCAAACATTTTATCATTTCTCATAGTGTAAGTCTACTAGTAATAGTTTATCTCATTTTTAATCTATCTGCAATGTCTTTATTTCATCTTCCCTTTTGAAGGATTTTTTTTTCTGACTAAAGAATTCTGGGCTGATTTTTTTCGCACTTTAAGGATGCAATTACCTTGTCTTCTTGCCTCCCATGTTTCTGATGAGAATCCTTATTATGGTCACTGTGAAAGAAATTTGATTTTATTTATTTTTTTAGTTATTAGAGTATGTATTATGGAGTATGATATGCCTTGGTATAACTTTCTTTGGATTCATTTTACTTAGAATAAAAAGCTTCTTGGATCTGTAAGTTAATGTTTTTCAACAAATTTGGGCCACAGAGCTTTCTTAACTTTTTGGACAAATTTACAATGTTCTCAGTAATTATTCATTCATATATTTTTTTCTGTCCCATTGTCTTTCCTCTTCTTTTGAAACTCAGAAGAATGTACATGACTGCTTAATATTGTTCCATAAGTCAGTCTTTTTTTCTTTGTTCTTTTAAAACGGAATAATTTTATGTACCTTCACTTTTATCTATTTTTGCCCTCTTGCCATCTCTGGTATGACTTAGAGTCCATCTGGTGAGGTTATCTTTGAATACTGACCTTTTAAGTTTGAAAATTTCTATGATTCCTAAAAAAACATATACTTTATATTTCTCTATTAATATTTTTTATCTGCTCATTTATTATCATATTTTTCTTTTAGTATTTAAATACATTTATAATGACCACTTTAGAGTATTTGTCTGCTAATTCAGGCACTTATTCTACTCAGGTGAGCTTTGATAGGCTATTTTTTCTCTTGACTATGGGCGACGCATGGTCACATTTTTTTGTTTCTTTGCATGTATTTTTATTTTATACTACATATTGTCAAAGATACTTCATAAAGATTCTGAATTTTTCCAAATTTCCCCTGAAGATTGTTGAGTTTTTTCCTAGCAGGTACTGGACCAAGCTGGACTCAACTCCAAATTATGGTAAGAAGTTGCTGACATTTCTGTTTGGTTTTTCAGCTTTCCAGCTCTTACTTTTCTTTTGCCCCCATGGAGCTTCTTTTACACTTTAGCAGTTCAGTGGCTAATTAAGCAAGCCATTTGATCAGATGGCTTGATCTGAATTTATATATAGATTTTGGACCTCGCTTTCACCTGCTGGGTTCTTCCTTTGAAAAATTTACTCTCTCACTTGCCAGCTTCTCTGGCAATGCCATATTCCATCCCCTGAGTCCTCAAGTCGGTAATGCCACATGATAATAAATGATAAGTAATGATAATAAATGAGCAGAAAGGACTTTTGTCTTTCCCTGAACATATTCAGTTTGGCAAGCTTAGTTCTTTTCTGAGATCTTTCCACTGGTGTTAGTTCTATCCAAACTACACCTTTCCACTGGGATTATCATTTGTATGGCTTCTTTTTGACTTTTTTTTGTCTTGGATTAGAAGTTACGTGCTCTGAGAAGACTTTCCTAACCATCCAATCTTATGTAACCTCATCCACACAAATTCATTTATTTTATATCACTTTATTGTATTTTCTTCATATTAAGTATCGACACATAAAAGTATCTCACTTGTTTGTTAACATGGTTATTGTATTTTATTTCACCTAGAAAATAAGCTCTATTAAAACAGGGACACTTTGTTCGCTTCCTTTATATCTCTGGTGCTTACCATCACACCTAGAACAGAGCTGACAGTACATACTTTACTGAAAAAAATGAGTATATAAATCACAGGAAAATGTTGGAAATAGTAAGGGGAATGAGACGAACAAGGGTCTTCTGGAGAAGCATGAGTCCTACCTCCCATATACTATGTTCACTTTTGAAGTATGAGTGCTTAATCACAGTAACAATATACTGAGTCATTACACATAATCATCACCCTACCTCAGTACCACGTGGGTAGGCAGCCACCTGAATGTATCAGACTAAAGCATCTGCTTCTTGGTTGGCAGGTTTTGTTTCCTTCCCAGAAGTTTCCCTCCTCACAGTAATTGACCTGTCAGCACTTTGCCTGCACAGCTGCAGGTTAAAAGGGTGACAGTCTAGCAAGCAGTTGGCTGCAGTACTCTAGTTTGCAAGATTCCTGCTGCATTGTGTCAGAAAGGAAAAGATTCTAACTTGAAAAGCAAGAACGTGCAGAGGTTGAAGATCTGTAACAAATAAACATATTTTTTTAAAAGCAAATGGAGAAAAAAGTGATTAGGTAACACCAAACAGGACCTTCAAATCTCAGTGCAATGTGTCTTCTCCTGTTTGGGTCTTCCTCAGCTTGTAGTATTACATCTTGAGCAGACCTACACTTTCTTTCAACTGTTTGCATATTTTTTGTGCCTGTGCCCAGGAGACCATTTGGTGCAAACTGTCCATCTGCCTTTGTTTTCTCAGATTTTAACACCATTCACCTTGCATCCCTTATGATTGTATTTGTGCCAGGATGAAGATTATTTATAAGCCTAGAGCTTATGTGAACTCTTCTGCAGTAGATCTCTATGCTCTCTGTCTAATGAGAGAAATGCTTTGCCTTTGTTCAATTCGAGAGCTGAGTTTTTCTACTGCAAATAGGCATCTGCAGGAACATAGAAAACTATGCGGCAAGAGATAGTCACTGCCGCATAAGAGAATTCATGAGTGACATAAATGTCACTCATAAGAGAATTTATGAGTGACATATATCCCACTGAAAGCCAACTAGGTCTGAAATGCCTGCCAATCAGCTTGGCAGACTGGAGAGCCATGACTGCTAACTATTGGGAGGTCAGGCCAGTAACTATGTATTGATTATTTGCTATATGATCAGAGAAAGATTAATGGAGTGTGAGCAATCTCTTCATCCCTTCATTATCCATCAATATTGGCAATAATCAAGAATTTTGGACTGCCTAGTGCTGTCAGGAGGGTTATTGTTTCATTGTAGAGATAAAGGACACATGAATATGGAAGAATGAATAGGAGAAGCAGTACCTGATTTAGCAACAATGTGTGTCCTTTGGATGGTGTACATAAACTGTGAACAGATAGTTCCTCCTCTTTACTTTGACTATTTTGCTTTTTGACCCTAATTCATCCAACATGGTATAGGTATTAAAGTGATGTACAGAGAGCTGAAAATCTTTTTAGTAAGGAGAAGTGTAGAAATGAATAGCTCTGGAGCCATATTGCCCAGATTGGCATTTTGGTTCCACTGTGTGTTGGCTGTATAACTTTACCTATATTTCTTTCTTAAGGAAACATTTCATCATTCATAAAGTTAGGATAATAATATTACTGTTTTCATAAGTATTTATAGCATAAGGTTGTGAAGATGAAAGGATTTAATATGTATAAAGCAATGAGAGCAACAAAGACACCCAGTAACTTCAGAATTATTCCTATTATTATTACTGTTATGATATGTTCCAGTTATACCATCTCACATCAGAATTAGGCTCTACATCACTATGCATTTCCGGAGACAAAGAAGCAAAGGCACAGAATAATTCGGCAACTTGCCCATGTTTGCACAGCTAGGAATTGGCAGAGCCAGAATCCAAACCCAAGACAGTCTGGTATGGAAAGTGGCTTTAAGTAACTCCTCTGATATAATAGCAAATGCACAGAAGTACAAAGCCATAACTCCTGTGATGTAACAGCCATGATTCCTGACCAGTGGGCTGACTCCCTTGTTGAGAGAGTAACAGAGCTCCAAAATACTGAATTGTCTGCTTTTATTTCTGAAAGTAGAGACTACCAAACTGTATGGCTAGAATTCCTCTCTGGCTTTAAAATCCATGTTATTTCTATTTTATTGTATTATTTTATATTTGCTTCTAGAGAGGTACTTTTTAAAATTTCCATATGAATTACCATTGTGTGGCTTGCAATTTCCCTTGACTGTGACTTTTTTTCCTCTGCACATTCTAAGGACAATGTAGAAAAGGGGTAAACAATTCCTTATCTCAAACTCAGCAATTAAAAATAGCCCATTCACCAAGTAGAAAAAGGAAAAACAGATCTCTCTTTTTAGGCACATTTTCAGGCAGGTATGGTTTTAGGCCTATAATTATATACTCTATTTAAGCCCAGGTATGGTTCTAGGCCTATAATTATATACTCTATTTTAAAAGTGCTATGAATCATTCCACTTGCTATACAAACATATATACACTGCTATTCCTACTAGAAATGCATATGGCTTCTGTTTTTAGTAGTTATTTTCTCATAGCTTTTAAAATCAGCATTCAACTAGTGCATGAGAAAATTAAGAACCCTTTTCTGTCTTTTTCTCTGGTAATATACAAGTTGTTAGAGTTATCGCTTCTGATTTGTATTAGTCTGATACATAGTATATTTAGTAGGGGAACATTTTATTCTCCATAAGTGGTCCAAAACTTATTTAAAAAGTTAATATATTTGTAGTGACTGCTATTCATGTGAGTTCTTTTGGGGATGAGAAGAATGAATTCACTGGTAGATGATTGTGCAGGTTAAAATGGTATGCTACTCTTTTACTTATATCTGATGTCTTTACAAAAGTATTAAAATTAGGACAGTTCATCAGTTGGTCTATGCAGCAACTTCTCTGACTCATTATATTAGATTTTTTTTAGCAACTGTTCCATGACAAGTGTGCAGCTAAGAACTAGTTTACAGGCTTCAGAGTTTTCATGCACAGCCCATTAGTAAACCAGGTTGAGTTTTCTTGCTGATGGACAAACATTTTATTATTGTAAAGATTGAAACCACTTCATCTCTCCTTACTCTCACTCTGTCTGCTACCTCAGCAATGTTCAGGTCAGTTTAATTGAGGTGTAGGTGGTAGTAAAAGTGTATTAGTCTATTTTCATGCTGCTGATGAAAAGACATACCATAGACTGGGTAATTTATAAAGAAAAAGAGGTTTAATGGACTCACAGTTCCATGTGGCTGGGAAGGTCTCACAATCATGGCAGACGATGAAGGAAGAACAAAGGCATGTCTTACATGGTGGCAGGCAAAAAGAGAGAGCTTGTGCTGGGGAACTCCTCTTCATAAAACCACCAGATCCTGTAAGATTTATTCACTACCACAAGAACAGCACAGGAAAGACCTACTCCCATGATTCAGTTATCTCCTACCAGATCCCTCCCACAACACATGGGAATTGTGGTAGCTACAGTTCAAGATGAGATTTGAATGGGGACACAGCCAAACCATATAAAAAAGCCAATATAAAAAAGAGTGCTGAATATCAAACAACTCTATCAATGTACTTTTGTCCCTTTTTCTTAAAAAAGCTATGCTTTATCTCTTTAAAAATGAACATATTTATATTTAATTTAATTACAAGCATATAACATGGTTGTTTCCATAAGTCAAGTAATAAAAAGATCAATAAAATAACCTACTCACAAGCCTAGACACCTCAGATTTTTAAAAAGTGATTATTTGATATATATTTTAAGACAATGTTGCACACTTATACATGTATATACATACGAGTTTAATTTTAAGCAAACCCCAAGTTTCTTTTTTAAAAGCAGATTTATTGAAAATGTCTAAAAATTATTTTATAACTACATAATATTCCATAATATGAACATACTATATTTTGTCCCCCATGATGAATTTCAATTTGTTTTGCATATCTAAAAAATAGGCTTTTTGATATACTTGTCCTTAAGCACATAGAATAGGTTCTTAAAATTGAAAATTGTTAAGTCAAAGAGTATATCTAGTTTAAACAGATAAGGCCAGATTTTTTTCCCCAAATTCTGTAAAAATTCATATTCCCAATAGCAATATATAAAACTATTTATTTCCATAAATCCACTTCAGCAAGGGACTTAATTTTCTTTTTAACTTTCGCGAATCTGATGAACGAAAAATGATATTCAATTGCCATAATTTTCATTTTCCTGATTGCTAGTGAGGTAGACCATCTGTTCATATTTATTGACCAATTGTATTTCCTCTACTACAAAATGCCTGTTTATATTGTTTTTTTTTCCTTTTTTTTTTTTTTTTTTTTTTTTGAGGTGGAGTCTTGCTCTGTCGCCCAGGCTGGAGTGCAGTGGCATGATCTCAGTTCACGGCAACCACTGCCTTCCAGGTTCAAGCGATTCTCCCACCTCAGCCTTCCAAGTAGCTGGGATTACAGGCGCCTGCCACCACGCCTGGCTAATTTTTGTATTTTTAGTAGAGACAGGGTTTTGCCATGTTGGCCAGGCTGGTCTCAAACTCCTGACCTCAAGTGATCCGCCTACCTCGGCCTCCCAAAGTGCTGGGATTACAGACGTGAGCCACTGCTCCTGGCACTGTTTATATTCTTTATTCATTTTTTTCCCTATTGGCTTATTTTTTAACCAAGTTAGAGTAACTCTTTTTCAATGAGACATATTAACCCTTGGCTTGATTGTGTTTAACATGTTCTTCCAGTTTAACCTTCAAGAGTCACTCTTTCACGTTTGCTATGCACAGACACTAATTTTTATGCAGGAAAGTGCATCCTATGACCTCCATCTGTATAGTCTCCCTTAGTGATCTCATCTAGGCTTTGAATGTCATCAGTACACAGATGTTTTCAAAGTGTATCTCTTTAGCCCTGGCCTTCCACCTTGAGTTCTAGAGAGTATATATAACTACCTGTTCCACATCTTCATTTTGAGATCA
This sequence comes from Gorilla gorilla gorilla, assembly GCF_029281585.2. Classification (NCBI taxonomy): domain Eukaryota; kingdom Metazoa; phylum Chordata; class Mammalia; order Primates; family Hominidae; genus Gorilla; species Gorilla gorilla. Next base: position 121,472,447 of record NC_073228.2, on the reverse strand, counting down.
ATACACACTTCAAACTTCACACATCCAGAAGAGAGATCTCCATTCAATGCCTCATACCTCTGCTAGTCTTACATCTCTCTCTCCATCTTAGTAGATTGCAGGCACCCTGATCCACTCAATTGCTTAAGCTAAAATCTTTAGGGAATACCCTTCTTTCCTTTCTTTCATTAGTATCCTTTATTTAATTCTTTAGCCAGCTACACTAATCCCAAAATATGTTCTATATGGGTGTTTTTCTCAATATATGTTAACATTCTAGCCCCAAACACTACCAGTTGTTACCTGAGTTTGTTTGATATTAAACAAAACTGGCTTCCCTTTATCCATTTTTGTCCCATAGTATCCACTGAGAAGACAGTAGCTTAATATTATGAGATTTTTACAATTGAAATCATAAGTATTTATTTTGGGCTGAAAACTCTCTGATACCTTCTTACTGCAATTAAAATAAAATTCACACCCTTTCCCAGACTGACGAGGGCATAAACAATACGGCCCTTGTCTACCAAAGCTTTCTCCTCACACACTGTATTCTTGCTCACCATATTGAATGACTTTCAATGCCTTAAGATACTATATTCATTGTATTTGTAGCAACTTTAAGCTTGCCCATTTCCCCTTTCTGAATGCATTCTCATTGCCAGGCCTTACAGAGTAAAGAACAAATCACAATAACCTTTTAAATCTCTAACTTTAGCTATCTAATTCTCAAGAGAAGCACTTGATACTTTATTCCTTAGAGTTTAATGCTTACGGCTACTCAGCTATTCTCTGTCTTTTGGGCCTGTAACCACTTTTCTAGTGACTCTACGTTTGACTCTTCCTCTACACTACGTCACCTGCTCATGTATCATTTATCACTCATGTCCATTGCATTCTTTCCACATGCCTCCTCTTCTGTGCATGTACCTTATATGGTTCACATTTAAACTCTACAAGAAGGATAAGGCATAATTAATTTAGCCAGTTACCATAGAGTGTGAAGTGTCACTGCTAAGCAGACCCCTTGTTCTGAACCATATCGTAGTCCATTGGTCTGTTTTGGGTCAGATCTCCATTCTTAATCCCCTTGATCTGGGTAGTGGAAGAGGTAAAATGGAGCACTGAAACACATTTATAAAGGAACATCAAGAAGAGGGCTACTGGCTGGGAGTGCCTTCTGAGGATCCTTGAGTTTTTGTTTATGTACCATATAAATTAATGAATGCTGAAGTAGGGGGTTACTGACAAAATTGCCTTCTGTCTAGTTATAAGTATAGCCAAAAAAATCTAATTATTCTTTAGAAATTCATTCTTGATTTCTTTCATTTCTCCTTATCTCATTTTGGGTCTTTGTAAATGATTCTATCTGTATTGTAGAAGACATGGTTATAGATATTTCATAATTTACAATGACCACAAACACTCAATGATGATGAGTTTTAAACTAAAAGCTACGCTAAACAGATTCTTTGGTCTTCCTAGGAAATGCCTATTTCTAATTATTTGTGTTTTTCTGTGAGGGGATAGATCCTGCATGGAAGCAGACCATGGTGGTATTTACTACCTTGTTTAAAAGACTTTGTTTTTACTTGAGTAGTTTTCTCTTTAAGCTTGGAAGGAGATTGTTTACCCATTCATATATTCCTCACCACAGCTGCAAATAATGCTTCACATAGTAGGTCCTCAGGCAACATTTATAAAAAGAAAAAGTGAATAGGCAATATTTTTCTAGAAAAATTATTAAATCAAAAATGAATTGATGTTATGGAATCCTGTTTCAAAGAAGTGTCAAATTATGGGAAGTTATTTGTGAATCAATCAGGGTGCACTCTGAAGAGTATCATATGGAAAGACACATTAATTTCTATGTTCTTCCCACAAAAGACATGCTAAAAACCAAACAAATTTGTCTTACTGCACATTGAGACATGATAATGTATTGCCATGTATACTTTCAAGCCCTTATAATTAGTTACCTTTTAAAGAAAGTTTGTTTCATCATATATATCATAATGATCAATAGAATTATTAACAGGAAAAACTAAGTACTACATCAGTTCATGGTCGTCAGAGCTTTGAAAAATGCTAATTTTTAAGGCTGATTTTATTTTGTGTTATTTCTCTTATCAAAAACACTACATACAGCTAGAGAGGAGATATAGAGTGATATAATGTTTTACAGAATGTGCTTCAAAATGGTAACTGTTGAGTTCTATCAGCCAGGCAGTGAACAATTGATGTGGAGTTCTTTGGCACTTTATGCTTTCTCTTTCATATGTTTTATGCTACTGGGTTTTAATAAAGTCCAACATGGATTTATCCATCCAGTGCTACTCAGCTTGAAGTCCCAGGTAATTATCCCACCTTCCTTTACTTCCTGCCTGCCAAAGTCAGATATAATGAAAACAAAGGTTATAAAGGATTCATAGCTCAAATACCTTTGCACTATTTTATCTGATACTTATTCGGGAACATTGCATGCTTATAGGCACCATCTCCATATTTAGCTGACCACACTCCCTTTTTAGTTGCATCTGATTTATCTTTCCCCTTCTCTTTTAATAATATTGGTTTTTAAATTTTCCCATCAAATGTATAATTACAATCCCATTTTAAAAGAATCACATAATGCTTGCTTAGGAAGAGCAGTTTAACATGCATAAATATTTTGAAAACCATGTTTTGAGTTACAACCTCATTTCTAAAATAAGACAGGAAACCTCATACCCGTTTCTTGTTAAAATCACATAGGATGATTGTTAAGAACTTAAAATGTGCAAGATAGTATATTAAGTGCTAAAGAAAATACAGTAGTTTTTCCATAATTGGTTATTAGTTGGTTATTAATAATGGAGTAGAAACTCTGATTCACATTATGATAAAATCACAGATGTTTTATGTTTTCTAGGTAACATTAAAACATGTCTCTGAACTGGTTTAATTTGCTTACACATCTGCAAGGAAGAGAGATATTTAATTAGTAACTATCTAGACTAAAAATTGGGTAAAGAATTAAGATGCATCTTTAAATGCAAGAATTACTGTGTGTTTTTAAGCACTTTAAAAAATTCTTACATTGTTGAGTATGCAAGGAATGAAACTAATGATACAAATTTTATTAAATTCAAATCCTAGCTTGAAACTGGAACCCTTGTGACCCCTTTTGTATAATTTACCACCCTGAAATGTTAAAAATTTCCTAGTGTTAAACTAGATCACATAACATGCACTACAAGTTCTGATTCTTATATTACCCACTGGAAGTTGGAAATACGGTTTCACATTTTTGCCTCAAAATTATATAAAGTGAATTCAATGCTTAGTTGTTACTTGTGGGTATTTTTCATGAGCTTAAAACAATAATTGCACTTTCGTATTTCCAAAAAGAAATTTTTAAAATGTAATCCAGAAGAGCAACAGTCTGAAATATTTTTAAGACCTTTAAGATTGATATTTGCCACTTTGAAAAAAAAAAAGTACATTCTTCATAGTTACTCAGTGACATTGCAGATATGCTTTGCCCAGTTAATCTCTTTCCCATCAAAGATTGTGGGCTTTTTACAAGTACTTTTCTGATTCATTCTTCAATCACAAGGACTACAAAAATCTCCATCTGCCACTTTGCTATTTTTGGATCAGTTCAGATATAATAAAGAATGTGGTTACTTGCTTTGACCAAGTAGTTAGGATGTATACTCTATTTTCTAATAAAAATGATATGTCCTATTGATAGTGAAAAATTTGGTGACAAAAATATATATATGACATCTTGAATTTTTAAACACAAGTGCACTCTATTTAAAATAACCAGTAAAATAGGAATGTATTCTATGAGCAACAGCTGGTGGGGAAAGATTTTAAAAAGCACAATCTTTGTAGTCAATCACAACAGGGTCTGAACAAGGCACCTAAACCCCACTTTCCTTATGAGTTGGCTAATGTGACAACTTTTGCTTCAGTTTGCAGTAGTATCAAAAGAGAGAACAGCTAAGATCAAAGTCCCTGAGTGTTGCCAGTCATTGGACACACAGAGTACAGCATTCATGGTTTCAAGTAAAGGTCTGAAACTCTAATATAAGAGCACAAGATATAAGACAGAGGAGTGTTACCACTGATGTAGAACTCAAGAGTATGTACCCCCTTAGTGAGCCCCCTTAGTGAATTTACATGTGTTATTTTTTATTCACTCATCTAATATAAGAGGTTTGCTGGTTAAAGATATTCAGAACCCTAGCCTGAGCCCCGGGAGGAGCTTCTGTGTTTCCCCAGTATTCATATGTAGGACTCTCACGTAATTTTCTCAGAACTTAGCTCAGGCTTGCCAACAGCCAATCCTTAATCATGTTCTGGATCTGAATTTACTTCCCCCTCAGGTATTTTTCTTCTGTAATCTCACCTTGCTTCCTTATAGTCAATGTCTCTTGTTTGACTAATTAATCTGTGAGCATATCAACTTATTTAAAATCTCCAATTGAAAATAAACATGAAAGGTTCATAAAAGGACAAATGGAGACACTGAACCTCATCAAAATTAAATATTTGGCTTTGTGAAAGACTGTTCAGAAGAAAAGAAAAGCTACAGACTAGGGAAAATATTTGCAAATCACATATTTAACAAAGAATTTTGATCTGGAATATATAAAGAATTTTCAAAACTCAACAATAAAATAACAATCAAATTAGAAAATGGGTATGGCTATAAACCATAAAGTGAGATAAAGGATAATCTTAAGATAATTAAAGTCAATATAGATGATCCTACAAGATGAAAACAATTTGAAAGTATACAATAAAGACAGAAAATAATTTAATTTCATGGAAATTTATCTGCCAGAGTGGAGAACACTTCGAATTGATTAAATCATTCAAATTTATTTTAAAATTTGTAAAGTATAGAAATTACAATTAAAAATGACTCCCTGTGTTCCAGGGAAGGTAATGAAATTCAAAATTCAAAGATTAAGATAGATTTCCTCAATCATCTAGATACATCAAACTGGTAGAAATTAGAAACATTAAGCTATTCTCCTCTTTCTCAACAGAAGTATACAATAGAAAAATAGAACAAAGTATACAACAGAAGACAATAGAACAATGTTAACCAACACAGTTCTAAAACAGAGAAAGTGTGACTCAAAAAGATTATTCCCAGCTTTACTCAAACAACATCTAACCTTGGACATCCTCTGTCCGTCTTTCACCGTCTTTGCCAGGGTATTTCTCACCACATGGTGTGGAATACCTATGAGCCTACTAGGAAATCACAACTTTTACAGAAAACTCAGAAATGTGAGGAAGATGCATGCTCACCCCATGCATGCTGACCCTCATCAGATGGGTGATGGGAGCTAACATATAAATCCAAATGCCTTTTATCCTTCAGGTGAACAATTCTGAAATACATCCTAATTAGCTCTATAGAAATTCCCATCTGGACCAAGTCCCAGCTACCTACAGCAGTAATTAACTCAATAACTCTCTTCTGTTTTATTATTAATTATGAGATGGAATCTCACTCTGTCACCCTGGCTGGAGTGCAGTGGCACGATCTTGGCTCACTGCAACCTCCATCTCCTGGGTTCAAGTGATTCTCCTGCCTCAGCCTCCTGAGTAGCTGGGATTACAGGCACCCGCCACCATGACCAGCAATTTTTGTATTTTTAGTAAAGATGGGGTTTCGCCATCTTGGCCAGGCTGGTCTCAAACTGCTGACCTCAAGTGATCTGCCTGCCTTGGCCTCCCAAAGTGCTAGGATTACAGTCGTGAGCCACCGCTCCTGGCCCCTCTTCTGTTTTGGTCTTTGTGGCCCTATATTCTCAATCTGATCACTAGTCAAAATAAACTGCCCCATGCAAGTCTTTTGCCCCAGTTCTGATTTCCAGAGGAAACACAGGCTAATAACATTTGATCCAGTAAAGTATCAAATTAGGCAGAAACCAGACCCACAGAATGAAATTTTGGAACTGCATTGAAGAGTGAAATATTGATAACTACTCTGTTGCTGATACAGTGTGGGTTGATGTTAATCCCTGACATTCTGTAGCTTCCCAATTATTGAGAGGTAGATTGGGATGAAGTACAAATGAAAGTAAAGCATTGGCTTATGTGGCAGCTGTGGGACTTGAACATTATAGGGTCAGCAATAAGTAGATAAATTATGGAATCACCTGCTTTAATGCTCTGAAAACCTTATGAAAATAAAATGACAGGCTTAGTTCAACCAATAATCAATTCAAAGTATGCTACGAAATTGAGAAGGCTGCATTAGCAGAGTTTGAAGAAACACTTATCACCTGCAGCCATAGGATTCACTGCTGAAAAGCAGCCTCAAGATTTAATTATAAGGTAGTAGAACTCACATGAGATTAAATATGGGACTGAGTGTTCAGGAAAATAGTGGGACCCTGACATTTGGATAGATAAAATCTAATATTTTTGAATTCCCAACCCTAGACTTCCACAGACTCCCTGGTTCTTGAAAATGTTGAACTGGGGATGTGTGGCATATGAATTTGGATAAAAAAGAATGTATTGACATGTGAGTGCTACTCTATGATGGAAAGTGTTGTGTTATGGCAAGGACATGTGGAACATTTCTTAATTGTATTAACTATTACTGCATTATAAAGTACCACACACTTAGTAGCTTATGAAACACATATTTATTATCTTAGTTTCTGTGGATCAGTAGCCTAGGCATAGCTTAGCTGGTTCCTCTGCTTCTGGTCCTCACAAGGTTGCAATAAAGGTGTTAACTTGGAAGGTTTTTTTTTCCATATGTTATTGGGGAACAGGTGGTGTTTGGTTACAGGGGTAAGTTCTTTAGTGGTGATTTGTGAGATTTTGGTGCACGCATCATACCAGCAGTATACACTGCACTCAATTTGGAAGCTTTATCTCAAGACTTGACTGAGGAGGTATCCACTTTCAAGCTCCTGCCGTTATTGGCAGCATTCAGTGCCTTGTGGATGGTGGGACCAAGGGACTTCGTTTCTTGATCTATGGTCCCTGAATAGGGTAGCTCACAATATGATTGCTTGCTTTATCTAAGCCAGCAAAGTCTCTCCACAGGATGGATTACAATGTCATATAACATGATGGCAGAAATGACATCCCTTCTCCTTTGCCATCATCTATTTGTTAGAAGCAAATGAGAGCTTCTTCCTACACTCAACTTTAGGGGATTATACAAGATCATGAGGACCAGGAGGCAGGGATGTGTAGAGGCCATCCTTGGGTCTGTTTGCCACACAATGCACTGCAGGAGGACTCTTGGAGCTTGCTCAATAGTCTCAGGTAAATGAGGAGAAGCTACTGGAACTGCCTTGGATGAATATTGATGAAAAGTTTAGAAGACTTGGAGAGATGGAGATATTCGAATAGGTTTAATATGTGATATTAGAAACCTCACCACCTAGTTCTGCTTCATAGGAAGACATTCCCTTCACTAGAGCAATATGAAGACTGTATGAATAAGACTTTGAAAACACAGGCAACAAAAGCAAAAATAAACAAATAGAATTATATTAAACTATGAAGGTTCTGCACAGCAAAGAAAATGATCAACAGAGTGAAAAGACAAGCTACAGAATAGGAGAAAATGTTTACAAACAATTTGTGTGACAAGGGACTAATAATCAGAATATATAAGGAATTGAAGCGTCTCAATAGCCAAAAAAAAAAATCCGATTAAAAAATAGGTAAAATGTCAACATCACTAATCATTAAAGAAATACAGATCAAAACCCTCATGAGATACCATTTCACTCCAGTCAGAATGGCTATTACTAGTGAGCCGAGACTGCACCACTGCACTCCAGCCTGGGCGACAGTGAGACTCTGTCTCCAAAAATAAATAAACAAATAAATGAATAAATAAATAAATAAGTCAAAAAATAACATACTGGCAAGTTTGTGGAGAAAAGTGAATGCTTATACACTGCTGATGGGTATACAAATTAGTTCAGCCATTGTGGAAAGCAGTTTGGTGATTTCTCAAAGAACTTAAGACAGAATTACCATTCAACCCAAAAATCCCATTATTGAGTGTATATGCAAGGGAATATAAATTGTTCTGCCATAAAGGCTCATATATGTGTATGTTCACTGCAGCACTATTCACAATAGCAAAGACATGGATTAAGCCTAAATGTCCATCTACAGTAGACTGGATAAAGAAAATGTGGTACATATATACCATGGAATATTACACGGCCATAAAAATTGAGATCATGTCCTTTCCAGCAATATCTATAGTGCTGGAGGCCATTGTCCTACGCAAACTAACACAGGAACAGAAAACCAAATACCACATGTTCTCACTGATAAGTGGGAGCTAAACACTGAGTACACACGGACTCAAAGAAGGGAACAGCAGACACCAGGGCCTACCTGAGGGTGGAGGGTGGAAGGAGGGTGAGGATCAAAAAATTACCTTTTGGATACTATGCTGATTCCCTCGGTGATAAAATAATCTGTACACCAAACCCCACAACACACAACTTACCTACATAACAAACTGGCACATGCACCTCTAAATCTAATATAAAAGTTTAAAAAAATGGACAAAATAATTGGAACAGATATTTCTTAAGACACACAAATGGCCAACAAAGACATGAAAATATGCTCAACATCACTTATCATCAGGAAAATGCAAGTTAAAACCACAATGAGGTATTATCTCACCTCAGTTAGAATGGCTATGATCAAAAAGACAACAAAAAAATAAGATGAGGGCAAGGATGCAGAGAAAAAGAATTCTAGTCTACTGTTGGTGCAAATGTAAACTAGTACAACCACTATGGAGAATAGTATGGGTATTCCTCAAAATCTACAAATAGAACTACCATATGATCTAGCAATTTCAGTACTGGGCATTTATCTAAAGAAAAGGAAATCAGGGTATCAAAGAGACATCTGCACCATCATGTTAACTACAGCACTACTCACAATAGCCAAGATATGGAATTAAGTTAGGTGTTCAACAACAGATGAATAGATAAAGAAAATGTCACACACACACACACATACACACATACACACACACACACATACACACACACACACACACAATGGAATACTATTCTGCCATAAAAAATAATGAAATCCTGTCATTCACAAAAACATGGATGGAACTGGAGGACAATATGTTAAATGAAATAAGTCTGGAACAGAAAGTTAAACACTGCGTGTTTTCACCCATAAGTGGAAGCTAAAAAATGTTGATCACATAGTTTCTATCACTAGAGGATACTAGAGACCGAGAAGGATAGAGGGAAATGAGGGATAAGGAGAAATTTGTTAAAGGTTACAAAATTACAGCTAGGTAGGAGGAATAAGTTCTAGTGTTCTATACCACTGTAGGATAACTAGTTAAGAACTATACACATAGTTTCAAATAGCTTGAAGGATGATTACATGTTTACAACACAAAGAAATGTTAAATGTCTGAAATGATGGATATGCTAATTACCTTGATATGATCACTATACTTTATATGCACTGAAACATCACTACGTACTTCATAAATACGTACAATTATTATATATTAATTTAAAATAAATGTAAAAAAAATGAGCTGCTGAGTAGGGCTGACTGCTTTTTTGCACCAGGATTGAGCAGAGCACATCATGCTGGAGACCCAGACTCTATAGTATCAAGGGGGATAATAGGATCTTGGCATGGCAGAGGCCAGAAGGCAGCACCCAGCAGAGAAAGGCAAACTGGAGGTAAGAGCCGCAAAATCCTTATGTTATATTTTCTATATCAGAAAAAAGCATAAAAGTTTATGAGTCATTTTTAGTCCAAATGTCTATGTGAATTTTCATGTCTAATTGAGGGAATACTCCCACATTGAAAATGAACCGAGACAATAAGATTGAATGGCATTTTGGAAACAGCTGCGATATAATATATTGGACATGGATTTGCAGTAATCGTAACCTTGGAAAAGTTGCTTAAATTTGTTAAACCTCAGGGTTTTTTTTTTTTTTTTTTGGTCTGTAAAATATCTCTTGGATGCTTCTTGGTGACATGCATGATTCTAGGAACTGGTGACAGAATGCTGTGCCAGTAATTCTGCTGGGTCCCTGATTTGCTGGAATGCCAATGGAGGATAGGGACACTGAAGACATTTAAAAAGACTATATAATGACCTTAGTGACAGGCACCCTGAGGAAAAAGCAGAGAGGTTGAGGGCTATGATAGATGGAATGACCAAGAAATCCTTCATGAATAGGTGGCATTTGAACAGACCTGAGTAAAATGAAGACACCATATGACTTCTGAGGGGCAGCAAGTACAAAGGCCCTGAGTAGAGACCATGATTCATGTATTTGAGGTGTTGCAAAGAGTTCAGGGTGGCTGCTGCTCAGAGAAATAGTGAGAGGGAATTAGAAAATAAGGCTCCAGAAGTAGTCAGAATTCAGATATCTGGATAATTGTTTTGAAGGTCAAATCAGATAATATCTGTAATATTTTTGGTATGTAGAAGTGCCCAGTTTAAAGGTCCAACGTTAGTTATCACCTCATCTGAAACAAGCATACCATGGGAATGTTGAAGAACCAAGTTTAGGTCTCATCAAAGTATAAACTGTTGAATTCTGTAACATGTGGGCATGTCATGACTCAGAGAAGCTACAACTCTCAGCTTAGTGGGTTCAGTATGTATCAGAATTATCATTCTTCTATGTAAAACTGGTAAAGAGACTAATAAAGGGTTTTACAGTTTGGGCCTACATTGTGAATCCTGTCTTCAATAGAGTAAAATAATTTTTTAATATAACCCCTGGGGTTTCTAATCAGAAGAGTCTAAATTACAAAGGAGGCCAGAGTCAGCAGGATCACGTGAAGCAGCAGGGACTTGGAAGACATGGCTGGAGTCACTGAAGGCCACTTTGCATTCAATCAGCTTTATTTGAAAGAAGAACAATCATGTTACAGAACAAATCAATAGCATCCAGGAAGTACTGACTATTCAGGGATATTAGGTCTGATATGCTGAATATGGTCCCCAAGGTGCCAACTTTCTTTTTTTTTTTTTTTTTTTTTTTTTTGAGATGGAGTCTCGCTCTGTTGCCCAGGCTGGATGGAGTGCAGTGGCGCGATCTTGGCTCACTGCAAGCTCTGCCTCCTGGGTTCACGCCATTCTCCTGCCTCAGCCTCCCAAGTAGCTGGGACTACAGGCGCCCGCCACCACACCCAGCTAATTTTTTTTTTGTTTTTGTATTTTTAGTAGAGACGGAATTTCACCGTGTTAGCCAGGATGGTCTTGATCTCCTGACCTCGTGATCCGCCTGCCTCGGCCTGTCAAAGTGCTGGGATTACAGGCGTGAGCCACCGTGCCCGACCAAGGTGCCAACTTCCTTACCCTGGAACCTTTGAATATGTTGCCTCCTATAGCCAAAGGACTTAGCAGATGTGATAAATAAAAGGTCTTGAGATGGGGAAATTATCCTGCATTTTCTGTCTGGGCCAATGTATCACTTGAATTCTTATAAAAGAACCATAGGAGGGCCAAAGTCAGAGAGAGAAATAGGATCTCCTGCATTGCGGGCTTTGAAGATGGAGGATAAATCCATGAATCGACAAATGCAAGAGGTCTCTAGAAGGTGGAGAAGATAAAGGAGTGCATTTTCTCCTAGAGCCAGCCCCCTTTCCCAGAAATGCTGCATTCCTGCTGACTCCTTGATTTTCAGCCTGATTAGACCCATGTTGGACTTACAACTTTCAGAAATATAAGATAATAAATGTGTGTTGCTTTAAGCCACAAAATTCGTGGTAATTTGTTATAGCAGCAATAGGAAATTAACATCCTGGGAAATCAAATGCAACAGTTAGAACAAGGTAACAATATTAAAAAGAAATGGAATTTTTTAAAAAAAATCGAGATTTCTGAGGAAGGGTCTACATAGACCTAATGTGGGCTAGGACTTGCCAAATGTCCCAAGCTAACAAAGTGGAGGATTACAATGCTCATCCAATTTCATTTTTAAGTAGGGTTGTGTTGAAATGTGTGGATATGTACGTAGACTATAGAATGTAATCGCTGGGTGCATTGTTGCATTATTTCCCCTAAAGCATCTGCACTAGAAAAAGAACATAGCCTCTGAAAGCCCTATAGCCTGTATGTGAATCCTGGCCCTGACTCTTGGAATCAAAGAGATCTGTGACTGAGGGAAGTTATGTAAACTCTATGTCTCACTTTTCTGATCTGTAACTTGTCAAATTAATAATACTTAACTCATAGGGTTGCCATGAGGGTTAACAGAGTTAATATGTAAAAATGTAGTGTCTGGCATGTAGTAAATACATGCAAATGTTTTGTCATGTTACTTTTTGTTTCTCACATCCCCAAGGTTAGAATTACCTCTTATTATATTAACAGATTTGCAATACAGAAAGAATAAAAAAACATATCAGGGGTCACATTTTAGCCAGTATTTCACATTGCTTTTCCTATTTTCTGATATTTTTGTTGTCGTAATCACTGTAAAACCCTTTCAGGAAATTCAAAAATGCCATGAGACTTAGACTATGTTGGCAAAATTGCAAAAATGTATTTAGAAAAGAAATATATTTATATTTCTATAATCTAGGCATTACATTATAAATGACAGTAGGCTAGTACAAAAACCATATTAACCATAGGAAATAATTTGTCAAATCAATTGCTTTGAATTTCTTGACTTATAATTTTGAAGGAGATATTTCTGAACAATTTTCTCATGCTTTCATATAGATTATCAACACTGAATACTACAGGAGGGAAGAAATATGGAGGAACTGGGTAAAGGGAAGTAGGATATAAGCTTCAAGAGATAGTAGTGACCATATCTCTATTATTCACCGTAAATAAACCTGTCTCTGGCTCAGTGCTTGGAAAAGAGTAGACATTCAACAAGTACTGTTGAATGGATGAATATGTGAACTAAAACTTTCTAGTGCTTACTCTGAGTCGATTATCACTCAATTTTTACAGCAACCTTGTGAAATAAACATTAGCATTATTGTTTTCTTTGTATTTATATTTTGTCAGTATTTTTATTTTATTGATAATAAAACTCAGGCCTAGTGAATAATTTGTTCAAGATAGTATATTATGATACTGGGATTCAGAAGCACATCTAAGTAACTTCACCACCTGCAGTCTTTATATAAGCATATTAAAAAAATAAACCTCTTGACACCACTATAGTCACTATTCCAGGGCACAATTGTAGAGTCAGCCCCCAATAGAGGGGAGTGGGAGGCTGATTGAACATTCTTTTTAAGTGCACTTTTTAAGGGCACTATTCTACCACGAGGACTGAACCCCTTGCCTTTGAATGAAAAAGGTTTTCTATAATATAAATTATAATTTAGTTAGGGTATAGAATCTAAAATCATTAGCATACTTTATCTCACAACTTCTACATATGAGAGCAGAGGTAGCCACATACAGGTCAGGGCTAGTAGGTAGGATCAATGCTTTGAAATAGGCCAGTTGAAGTCAGGTAGATTCATTTGGAGAGAAAAATCTGTATCCCAACTGCAAACAGTTGCTTGTAATGAAGTTTAGGCAGACCAGCTCAGATCCATCATCACTCTCAGCCCAAATAGCTCCAAGTGCATGCCTCACTGATGGGGGATCAATAGCATTGTTACATACAAAGGCTGCGCAGTCATGTGCTTACTGTTGACATGTTGATGGTTGCTACCTATGCTCAATATAGTATTCTTCCTATGCAGAATTTATAGCCTCAATTCCTAGAAAGTACCTACACAGCATTTTTCAACATTGCCACTTATTTGGCTGACATCTATGTATCTTTTTGTATCATGTCCTTAATATAGTGTGAGGTTCCTGCCAACACCCTCAGCTTAAACGTGGTAGAACTGTTCTAGCTTCAACGAACTGGATGCATTCTGCTTCCATACACAATGAAGATATTTAGCACAGAAAGGAGGTGTGTACATGTTCAAGGACTGCATTATACTAGAGATAATGTTAGACAGTCAACAGTGAGTCATTTTTGCTGAGTTCATAAACACAAGCTTTGTGATTGGAGTTCTCCAGCTTTAGATCAACTCTGTCATCATGTTTTAAAATCACAATTTAAAACAAAAGAGTAAAATATTGTTAAGGGTCAACCACTGAAAGCTCAGTTACGATTATATACCAAATATGAGAATATCGACAAGCTCCTCCAAGCCAGGGACTGTGTCACTGCATCTGTGTATACATGTTTGCCAAATACATAAGTTTCTTTTCTTTTTTTTCTTTACATCCTTAACAGCATTTGGTGATGCCACTGGTTTTTTAACTGTTGTGATAGATGTGTAATGATATTTCATTGTGGTTTTTTTTTTACATTTCTATTTTTTAATTATAGTATGTTAAGTTTTGGGATACACGTGCAGAACGTGCAGGTTTGTTACATAGGTATACATGTGCCATGGTGATTTGCTGTACCCATCAACTTGTCATCTACATTAGGTATTTATCCTAATGCTATGAGTTTATTTTCACCTTTAAGTTATCCCGCTTGAGTCAATTATAATATCAAGAAATTATATACTGCAAAATGTGAGAGCAATAAGCACAAAACTCACAAAGGTGAACATCCTCTTATTTAAGCATTACCATAAAAATCACACTAAATATATTTTTTACATTTTTGCCACTGCACATTCTTAGACTTAATATTCAGTTCTTCCCTATCTATAAATCTTGAATAGTAATTTCCATCCAGTCATCAACGCTGCATCATATACTCATGCTGAGCATTACATATCTGACATGAGCTTGCAGATGATGAGTTATTATTATGGTAAATAATATTTATAATGGCCACTGATTTTTTCACAGTAATCTGACCAGTGTATTTAAATAGTGATGAAAACCATACAACATTTTAAATTATGATAAATCTATTTAAGATAAAAATACAACTTTTCTAATATTCCCATTTGGGGCAGCTTTTTTTCAATACTTTATATAGACTGACTATCAGGGTATTATTCATTTTCTCCAAAGAAGTATTTTATTTAAAATTTAAATTTAATATAAAATAAAAATTTAAATTTAAAAAAATATTTATTTAAAAATATATTGAGCTTCTATATTGAATGTATATAATAAGTTATCAGAATAGGTTGATATATAAGTATTAAGAAATTATATACTGCAAAATGTGAGATTTTAAGGAATCTCACATAGGACTCTCACTAAGGAAGATTTAGTGTTTAATAAATGTATCTGAAATAATCATCATTTGGAATTGCATAAACATATGCATGTTAAATCAATGAGTAGTAAATGATGTAAACAAGTAAAAGTCTTTAACTTCTATATGCAGAGAAAGTGCCTACATAAATTTTTTCCACTTTACTTAAATGCTGTGTCTCAGGAAAAGAGTAAGAAAAACAAAAGTTAATCTACTGTTATATATTCTGGTTCTCCTATTTTTCTTATTAAAATTAACATTATCAGTCAAGGACAAAGTTGTTGTCCTCATTTCTTGTTATATGTGGAAGGCTTTGGTGTGATATCTATCAGCTCTTTTTAAATCAAACTGATATTGGCTAATATGGATTAGCTGCAGGAACTAAGTAACAAAGAATCGACACAAAACTCCTGTGACAACTTCACTGAGAAAACGTAAGGACTCATCCATAATGTTTTCATCAATTTGAAGAAGTATTGAACCTAGCTGTTTCACCAGAAACTTACAGCAGTTTGCAAAATGCTGTAAACTCCTAAGTCTATATTTCAGCACAGGCAGTGGGCTTGCATTTCACTAAATAGACAGCTCTTACATCAAATGAGTAAAAAATCACTCTCTTTTCATATTCCCTTTTCTCTACTTTTTGTTTTATCTAATAATATTGTATTTCTATTATGTCACTAGCATTCTGCTAAATGAGAGGAGATACCTTAATAGTAGGAGTCATGGTTTCTATTGGTGACTCTTAATAAAATTTGTAATTGATTCAAAACAAATATGCAAAAGTTCTAAATGTATTTCCCGTCTTCCTCCTCTCTTCTCTTTTTCCACCTTCTCTTTTTACTAATTTTTTCACCTTTTCTATATCTTTTTCTCTCTTTCACCAGCCTTCCTTTCATCTTTATAATTACTTATTAAACACATAGTATATGTGATAGATACCAGCTTATCTCAGAGTGATTTGGTACTGAGGGATTTGATTGTTAATGGGTGATAAGACAAGTATATAAATAGCTTAAATAAATTTTAAATACACACAAAAAGTGTCATGAGAAAGGCACAGATAATTCATAATGCATTTGATTTCCCCCCCTCCCTTGATTCCATTTTATCAGGTTTTTTTCCCAAAGTATCAACTCACAAGATGATCCAGGAGGAATATAAGCTATGACTGCAATGGTGCCTTTCATTAATTATTTATGATATACTTGTTTTTCACAGATTCTGTCATTTTCATGAGAAAGTACAGGTGGTCCAGTCCATTAGTCAGAGATTCACAATGGGTATGTGATAGGACACCCTGGCGTACGGGAATTGGGTTACAGGTATGCCAAGATATGGATCCCCTCAACCCTTGGGAGAGCTGGTAGATTTTTTTTGACATAAAGAGCCTTGTTAACTACCCTTAGATTGCTATAGAAATATTTTCATTTTTTATGTGTGTCATGATATGAAAAGTTTCAGTGTAACGCTAGGAACTAAAATATTTTTGTAGTCAACACTGGCTAGCAGTACAAAAATTTACTTTAGCATTCTTAGCCACAATTTCTAATTGGTCAGCAAACTTAGAAATTCCTTCTTTTTTTCTCTCCACCCTCTTCACAGATGGAAATCTGAAAAAAATCCCTATGCATTACCAATATGTCAGAATTTTATTGAAATTTTACTTTGAAGTACACTAAATTATTAAATTAAAGTAATGAATAATTCTTTAAAAAATATTTAGTCTTCTATTGAACAGAAATGTGTGAGGTGTGTCCACTTAGTCAGGTTTATGTTATATCACTTAATAATTTTTTAGCATTCTTTAGGTGGGTCACAAAATCTCTCACTAATATTAAACCATAATACTGTACATGCATCAATTATTAAAATATATATGGTTTTTTCATTATAAATTGAACATCTTTTATTTGCATAATTGATTACCATTGTTACAGGAATATAAGTGACTACATATTTTTTGTTCATCTGACAAGGCTCCTAAACGTTATTATTCTGGTGGATTTTCAGTTGCTGACATTTTCTAGTGTCCAAAGACAATACATGGTTTATAAACTAAAACTTTAAAATTTGGAGGAGCTCATTGTATGACAGTGCATTGTGCATTATTAAAAATAGCTAAATAGAGCTTTCTTAGAACAGGAAGAAGGAAAAATAGAGAGTTTAGGCTTCACCAGTCAATCTTTCTTCCCTGTGACAAATTATCTCTATGTGATTGAATATTCGGTACGGTTTAAAATTTATACTGTATGCTCTTATTGAGTTAATGTCAATGAATAATAACTTCAGCCATCTAAACTCCAAATTGAGAGGTAAACATAATAAGGTCCATTTAGCCCTGGGCAAATCCTAGCCTTATTTATGTAAAAGGAGAGTTGATTTTCACGATCCCTTATCTCTCCTCTCTCAAAGTCTTTCTTTTTTCTTCCCCCCATTGCATAGGCACTTAAAGTTTAAGACCCTAAGCAGCTCTCTGAAGCTTTTCTATAGGCTCAACTCTAGGTCTCCAAGCTCTGGATCCCAGAGATCTTCCCACCATGATAGTTTGTATAGGCCTCAGCCCTCTATGAGGTAAGAACAATAGCTTATCTGTGCCCATATGACAATGGATTGTAGTAAATCGTATTGCTATTCCTTAAGGTAAATTACTTGCTGTAAATTATATAGATCTTCTGTAACCCATGGCTTAACACTACATAATTTCTAGCAGTTGCTGGCTTAAGTCAGGACAGGATAAAATATAATTTTTAATTGCCTGTGGAATCTTCAATTAATACAAATCAGGATGCTTCATTTTTTCTTATTCAAATAATTGATCCTCATACACCCTTGTATCTTAATCCTACAATTAAAGAATGTAGGAGAAGTATTTATTAGTATAATATTTAGCTAGTACTTTAAAAATTCTGAGTGTTTCTAATGTGTTAACAGCTTCTTATATTCAGTGTATCAAGAAATGACTCATCTTTGAACTCCAATGCATCTAGGGAAAGCACCGCCCACTCCTATTATTTGACATCTTGGTGTCTCCTTCTTTCCTTTTTCATTTTGGATTGGTCTCTTGCAGTGCAGTTTTTTATCAGCATTACCTATTGCTTTTTTCAGGGTTCTACTTAAGTCATCCCTTCATATTTTTAAATGTCACCTTCCCAGACAGTTTAATAGACCAAAATTCAAGTCTCCAAATATTTCCAGGTTTACTTAGGAATTATTAATGAATTAAAGTTGAAGAGGTGAAGACTTGGAATTCTCATTTCTGTCATAAGAAACACTAATATTCAAATAGAATTACGTTGAAGTAGATAGACAGGAACACTTGGTCTCAAGTGAGCTTTTCTATCTTTATGTAAAAGAAATTTTATGATTTAACAGCTTTATGATGCCTTTCCTTATTTTCCCTTTTGTTAAACCAACAAATGGACTTGGATGGCTTTATTTTTCCTCATTTTTTTCTTGCTTATTTTGTTTTGCAAACTTCTGAGAGAGACTCAGCTATTCTGATATAAAAATATAAATACGGTGGTTTGGACCTGAATGAGACCTTTTTAAATGCAAGTACTAAATGAATATGTAACTCTAATTTAGGTGAATACTGAACAATAACATACATATGCTTTTAAAGTTTCCCAGCATTGTGCATGTTAAATTATTTATTTTTTCTCTCTTTCTCTTTCTTACCGGGCTGTATCTTCAAAAGCTCAGTGTTAATTATCATGGCATTATGGGTCAGCCATGGGTACAATTTGCAGGAGTTATATGAAGTTTCTATAACATTTGGTCTCATACATTTATTTCTAAAAGATTACTTCTCTGTGGCCAGTGTGGATTATACTTTGCCAGCCCCATACGTGGCAGTGTTCTGTAAGTTTCTATATATATTTTTAGGCCAAACTATTTCTGCCTTCCCCAAGTTACTCTGGACCTCAGGAGAAAGCTAAAGAGAAGAGGTGCCCTAATTCTAGTAAAAAGCTCCTCATGATTAAGATAGTAAATGCACACTTATTTCTAAAATTGGTGATTCTCTCATGTTCTCTCAGTATTTTATATATCATTTATCCTCTTCCTTAATAAAAATATTGAACTTCTACTTTAACATCACACTGTCATTGTCATAAGGTCATGCCATTTCTAGCTTTGAGATATCTCTAAAATTTGCTCTCTCTTCATCATTTCCATTGCTGCCATCTTAGGTCAGGGCTTAATAGGGTATTCTCCAAGCTTTTAAACAGCTTCCTTTAGGCCTCCAGCTCTATTCTTTCCTTACGTGAATTAGTTATCTATTCCATACAGTAGTCAGTTTTCTCTATGACTGTGTCCCATATCTGTTTATAAACTACTAATGTCTGTTACACATACATACACATACTTCTTTCTCAGTATACTTTATTACTTGAGATTGCTTTAATAAGTCATCAGATCATCTGCCTCCATACATTACAGATGCAGTTCATATGTTTGGCACACCCTCTCTTCCACAGAATCTGTTTGAAAAATTGTTCTTTAGCCACAGCATTCACAATGTATTTAATGTTTTCTGAAATTCTAGAAAAAGTTACTTGTATTTTTCTCTGAATTTTAAAAAAGTCTATTTATTCACAGGTCTCAACAATAGCGGTGTAATTTATTTGTTTTGCCTTTCTCTAATAGATTCTCTGAAGAAAGGGACAGTTTTAATTGTATTTGTATCTTTTACCACCTACCATAACCAACATATTCTAGGTACACAATAACGTAATGGCTTTCAAGGCTGACTTTGTATTGGAATCATTTGTGTAACTTATGTGTAGAGACAGGTTTGGGCTCCATCTGAAACTTTTCAAAGTCAACAATTCTAAATTAGTCTCAAGTTACTGTACTTCTGCTCAACTCCTGAGACCAAATAATGCACTCATAAATACATCTGGGATATATACTTTTATGAGGATTTCCTCCATAAAAGCAATTGTAAATAGAACTTTGATGAGATAGAAGTTAGAGGAATTTTCCCTGCCATCCACTATGGCATAAAATGCCTTATTGCTTCTTGACCCTCCTACAGCTAGCCTGGCTAGCTGTAGTTAGTGTTTGCATGAGCTTTGTGAGTTTGGCTGTGGTACTCTCCAGGAATCATTAAGAATGATAATAATAACATCTACTGAACACATGTGTGAGGCATGTTTATATGTGCTCAACACATTTAATTCTCACAATGACTGTATGAGTTATTATCCGTACTTTATAGATGAAAAATTGAGACTTCGACAAGGTAGGTAACCCCTTCAGAGTCAAACAGCTTGAAATCAGATAAAGCCAGAGTTAGAGCACAGGCAACTCACACTCATGGTTTATGTTCTTATATACGTCTCATCAAACATCAGCTACACAACTTATTTAGTACAAGGAGGCTAGGAAAAGATGAATAATTTTAAGACAAACAAAACAAGAACACGCTAAAATCATCTAACTTTCATGTTAGATACTTTACATTTATTTTCTAATAAATGACTTAAAAAATACAAAAAGTAGTGTTTTCTCCAGTTAACATTATGCAACAGTTGCATGGACCTTCCATGACAAACATTCTCAGTTACAAGCACACATATGTACTTTTTTTTTTTCTTGTAACAACTGAGAGTCAAATACTGTTACCTCCATTTTAGAGAGAATGTGACTTGCCCAGTTCCACACATTTAATAAGGAGTAAAGCAGGGGCTCATATCCAGGTCTAGACACTCCAAAATGCATTGTTTTTGCTTTGTTTGTTCTCCCTCCCCCCCACATTTTAATATCTATATCATTTATGGATCACTCCCTAAAGTAAAAAAAAAATTTAAGTAGTGGTCATGTGTGTTCATCTACACTACTAGGCACAGGTAAGAGGGAAATACAACAAAAGGGGCAGGATTCAACTGCATAACTTGCCTCATTGTTTGTTTTCATTCTGTGATTGATACCTATTGTTTTATTACATGGTGCTGTCACATTTCATTGATCATTCCCTTAAATGGGTTTTGACATTTCTTGCATAAATGAACTTCACAGGATCCAAATATATTAAGGAGATTTGTACGGTTCAATAGACTGATAGCTCATTCAATTGAAATGTAATGTTATTCCTCCCAGTTTTGCACAAATGTATTATAAATTAAAAACTGCTTTTTACTTTTTCACCTTCCTTACCAACAGTATTTAGACCTTCACTTTTGTACTCAAGCAGCAATTTTGAATGAATTTTCCAATGCTCTTCTAAAAGTAGTATGATGGCTAAAAAATAATCTGACCACAATAATAGACAACCTGAAGTTCATCTGTGAGTTTAGAATTCTCATCATTTAAGCTAACTGTCTGGATGTATATGTGTATAGGTACACATGTAGACACTGATGATTCTATGGCACTGTAAGGTACTGTTCAGTATATTACCAAAGTTGCAAATATTTGTTTGTTAAGAAAATACTACTATGCCCCAAAGACCTGAAAGTATTAAAAGGGCTGACTTTACAACAAATGAATAATGAGTTACCTTCATTTAATGTAAAATATAATTGGAGACTGAATTAGTCTAGCGATGTTTCTTTAATGATATGACTGCCAGTATTTTTCAGAGTGGCACTTCTTTCAGAATCATTTACTGCGTGCTTTCTGTCAAAGCAGGCTATCAGAAGCAAATGAACATTATTTGTTTCTTTTTCTTAGAAAATATCTGCAAACGGAAAGTTGAATATATCTGCTGAGATGGAAAAACATCTCTTAATTCAATCTCCTTTAGAGCAGCCTGGGTATTCTCATTTGTACCAGTCAGCAAATTAACAAAATTAACAAATATTTTGATACAAAGGACCTTTCTTTTATGCTCAACAAAAAGAAAAAATATTTCTGCATGTTGTCTTGTCGCTTTTTAGTGTATGTATAAACTGTTTTTATTTTTAATTTTTATTTATTTTTTTCTTTTTGAGATGGAGTCTCTCTCTGTCTCCCAGGCTGGAGTCTCCCAGGCACTATCTTGGCTCACTGCAACCTCCGCCTCCGAGGTTCAAGCAATTCTTCTGCTTCAGCCTCCAGAGTAGCTGGGATTACAGATGCCTGCCACCACGCCCAGCTAATTTTTGTATTTTTAGTAGAGACCGTGTTGTCCAGTCTGGTCTCAGATTCCTGGCCTCAAGTGATCCACTCACCTCGGCCTCCTAAAGTGCTGGGATTACAGGCATGAGGCACCGCACCTGGCTTAAACTATTTTTATTTTTGATGCGTGATTTTTTTTTTAGCACTTCAAAGAATTTCAACAAGATGATTTATATTGTTGGTTTTGCTGAAAATAGTATATATGTTACCCCTCTAAAGAAGGAATCAGACCAAAGATATATTTGTTTTCTAATCGTGGTTTCCAATAAGATCTGGAAGCGTTGAGAAATATTTCCACAAATTGTATTTGCTATGAAAGCAAAACGTTTGAATTCCAAGAAACAATTAGTTCCATAAACAACTAGTTCACATGTTGAGAGATGAAGAAATCATTACAGTGTTCTAGATATGACTCATATCCACAGAACTTCGTGATTTTTCCAAGCTTAACCTTAAGGAATAAGCCTTGGCAGTGTTTGTAAGCGGGACAATTGCCTCTCCTTCTGGGCTGACATTTCTGTGGGCCATGTGTGCCGCTCACTGGAGCACCTCCTCCTCCTCTTCAGCCTGTGAGATATTTCCTGTTCTTTCCCGTTGCCAGGCACCCACTAGCTCAGATAATAGGAAACTAGTCTTGGCTTTGTGCTGTTGTACCAATCCCATCTTCATTCCCTTTTCTTGTTTTTATTCTCCTTAAGTTTAATTCTTTGTTCTCTCTCTCTCTCTCTCCCTCTCTTTCTCCCCCCATCTCTCTCTCTCTCTCTCTCTCTCTCTCTTCCTCTCTCTCTCTCTCCCTCACTCTCTCCATCTCCTTCTCTCTTCTCTCTCTCTTTGGTTCTGTCCTTTCTCTCACTGAGACTCCCCAAACTAGCAAAGGATGTCTAACTGCTTCTCAAGTCTCAACACAGCCACAACCTTATTTAATAGTCTATATCCATCTCAAGCTGGCAGTTTCTCTGCTTCTCTTTCTTGTTCTTTCAGATTTTCTCTGTCCAAATCTTGCATTCCAGAACTTGACTCTCTGGAAGTTTCAAAATTATGCTTTCTGCTTTGTAAGCACCTTCTCTGTAAGAAATGCAATGTGAATATTGGGTTCTACATTTTCTGAAACAATTTATTTCATCCTTACTTGAGATATGCGTCCTTTTTCAGAGTTGATCAAATTGGATTTGTTGCTATTTTACTCATTCCCAGAAAGAACCCAATTCATGAGTGCGTGGAATGATTCCCAGGCAAGAAAGCGTACTCTGCTCTAGTGGGCCCTGCTTCCTTGTTTCCTTTTGTTTTGAAGTGACTTAAGTTTGGTTTTCACCAGACTCAATTCCTAAATTAGTTTAAGGCGTCCCAAACAGTAAATGTTGAGTTGAAAATACCTTATTAGACACAATGGTAGATTCAAAGATAGATAAGGCTCACCTTGTTTCCTCAAAGTCGGTCTTATTTTCTAGTGGGTATATGAATGCATGCAATAAGCAGAGCATTGATGGGGGATATATGTGACTGTTATGAAGAAACTCCACTCATCCTTCTCATGTCAGTCCCTCAATATAGTATTATACAATGTAGTATTGCCAAGTCCATAATAGAAAGACCAAAAGTACATGAAATTGCAATGTAAAGCGTAGAACATATGTTATAGCCATAACGGTAGATGAAACTACAATATAAATGGTGAAACATAGCCTATAGTGCTAATAGTTTTCAGATAGCACAATTTACTTACCTAAGGAATTCACTTCACTAAGTTTAAGCGATCTACTGTACAACATAGTGACTATAGTTAATAATATATTGTATCTTTTTTTTTTTTTTTTGAGACAGAGTCCTGTTCTCTCTCCCAGGCTGGAGTACAGTGGCGCAATCTCGGTTCTCTGCAACCTCTGCTTCCCAGGTTTAAGCAATTCTCCTGGCCTCAACCTCCTGAGTAGCTGGACTACAAGTACCCGCCACCACTCCCAGCTAATTTTTACATTTTTTTAGTATAGATGGGGTTTTGCTATGTTGGCCAGGCTGGTCTTGAACTCCTGACTTCAGGTGCTTTGTCCACCTTGGGCTCCCAAAGTGCCGGTATTACAAGTGTGAGCTGCCGCACCCAGCCAATATATTGTACTCTTAAAAATACTAAGAGTGATTTATAATCCTCTGGGTATATACCCTGTAATGGGATTGCTGGGCCAAATGGTATTTCTGGTTCTAGATCCTTGAGGAATTGCCACAGTGTCTTCCACAAAATGCTCATATATGATTATTGCAGCACTATTCACAACAGCAAAGGCTTGGAACCAACCCATATGCCCATCAGTGATAGACTGGGTAAAGAAAATGTGGCACATATACACCACAGAATACTATGCAGCCATAAAAAAGATGAGTTCATGTCTTTTGCAGGGACAAGGATGAAGCTGGAAACTATCATCCTCAGCAAACTAACACAGGAACAGAAAACCAAACACCGCATGCTCTCACTCATAAGTGGGAGTTGAACAATGAGAACACATGGACATGGAGGGGAACATGACACACCAGGGCCTGTTGAGGGGTGAGGAGCTAGGGGAGGGATAGCATTAGAAGAAATACCTAATGTAAATGACAGGTTGATGGGTGCAGCAAACCACCATGTCAAGTATATACCTATGTAACAAACCTACATGTTCTGCACATGTGTCCCAGAACTTAAAGTATAAAAAAAAAAGAAAGAAATACTAAGAGTGCATTTAAAGTGTTCTCATTACAATAACTGTGTGAGAGAATGCACATGTTAATTGGTCAGATTTAGTCATTCCACAATGTCTATATGTTTCAAAAAATCATGTAGCACAAAGTACATACAAAATAAAATACAATTATTGAAGAATGAAAAAGAATTGAACAGCACTAATAATCATCAGTATGGCAGATGAAAACCAAGAGCATGGGTCCAACGGTGCCTGTATGTTATTTATACCTCCAATTCCCTTTGTTCACCACCGTTCTTTTACACTAAGGATATCCTCTTTAGAAATAACTCAAGGGGAAAGAGAGGGAAGTGGGAGAGAAGTAACAAAAGATAATTTGTACAATTTGTGTGTATCTCTCTCTATATATATATATGTGTGTATATATATACATATATATACTCTATATACATATATAATATCGTATATAGTATATATTTGTATATACTATGTAGTGTATATAGTATATATTTGTATATACTATGTAGTGTATATAGTATATATTTGTATATACTATGTAGTGTATATACACTATATACATATAGTGTATATACAAAAAGTGTATATATGTACACATATATACATACATATATATACAAAAAGTGTATATATATACACACATATACACAAAAAGTGTATATATATGTACACATATATACAAAAAGTGTATATATGTACACATATATATACAAAAAGTGTATATATACACTGTAAGTGTATATATGTAAGTGTATATATACATATATAGTATATATATACACATATATAGTATATAAACATATTGTATATATACATATATAGTATATAAACATATAGTATATATAGTATATATAAACTATATACTATATATACGTATATAGTGTATATATATATGTATATATGTATATGCGTGTGTGGGGGAGAGACACAGAAAGAGAAAAAATTTTTAGTTACTTTTAGCACCTAGATCTGATTTCACTGCCTCAACATGAGGACCTCACCTAGTAATTCTTTACTGCAGTGACACCTATTGGTGAGGGTATAGCTGATTACCCACAGGTTTGGCTTCTCTGGCAAAAATTAACCTACAAAACAGTTTCAGTTTCCAGCAAATGATGTTCTTTATTTTATTCCCTCTGATTCTTATTTGAGTGAAAAAGTTTCCAGCTGTATTAATATGGTCTTTATTGATGTGAGTAAATGCTTACACCTAGAACTTCTTAAAAATCTCAATAAAATGCAAAGCTAACAAGAATTGTTTCAGCACCCCCTCTCTCTACCTTGAAAATACCTGGAATAAGGCAGAAGTCAAAGATTTACTTTGATGCTGGACCCGTCTTTATAACAAATACTGTCAGAACTTACATTAGCTAGAATTTGATAAGTTTGCTTATGATACCATTTCTTGTACTAAAATTTATTAGGGTAATAAATATGTTTGACATGAGGAATGGAAATGTCCAGTGTCTTCATTGTAACAGACAAACTAACCCAGGGCAAACTGTTTATCATCTAGATCCAAGGTAAAGGAATGGCGTCTGTGGTGAGCTACAAGACTTTTCATCAAAGAGTGGGATAGCTTGGCATTGGAACTGCTTCTCAACCATCTATATAGTAGACATCCTGGAAGACTTTCTAAAAGTTGCCAATATCTGAGCCACATTCCAGACCAATCAGATCAGAATCTCTGTAAGTTTGGTATAAATGTCAAGATTTGTTAAAAGTTTCTCCTGAGATTGCATTGTGCAGCTGGGGTTGGGGACCACTAGATAGAAGTTTAAGGTTGGGCTTTAAAAAATGCCACGCCAATTTTTGAATCCCACCTCTACTCCTATCTGCCCGGGGTTCCTAGACAAGTTTTGTTATCTCTCTGAAGCTCAGGCTTCAATTTACTCATCTTGAAAAAAGAGATATGATATAAATAGTTGTTGAAAGATTAAAACCAATTAAGTGAGCAAAAGGTTTGGTTGCATATGAGAGTTCACTGCATGTAAATCCCCTGAGGCTTCACTTTTGAGTCACACTTATAATTGACACATAATTCCCTTAATGCAAATAATAAAATAAGTGCAAATAATAAAATAAACGTATTGATTGATTTTTTTCTCTTCCTTCAGTGGGCTGCTTTCTGACTCCCCCTCCCCCGCCAAGATTTCTAGAGTAAATATTTATTTATTTCTGAATTGGAACAATATACTTATCTACAAAATTCCAATGTAAGTGATGGGTAAGGACCTTAGGCTGCATGGCCAAAGATCCCAATATTCTATTCTGATGCTCTGAGATTACTTTTTGATATTCTAGAAAGCCATTCCAATATGGTACTTTCATCATCAAGCCTCTAATCAAGCTTGTTTACATTTCATGTAAACAGAGAGATGGAGTCTTTTTCCTCAAGGAGGTGCGGCATATACTAAAAAGTGAGAATTAAAACAAGGTATATTACTGTTTCACATTTTTCCCTGATAAATATTCAAACCCCATTTATTCATATAGTTCAATTATAATTTTCTTTTCAAAAACACTGGGTCAAAAATGTATATGTGTGTGTGTGTGCACACCTGTGTGTGTATTGTTTCCTTGGTCTGACAGAAAAATTTTAATTTGGGGAGCATAAAACTGTTTTTTTCAATATTAGAGGGATGCAACGTCGTTTTAAATGCTCATTTTGCTTTTGTTATGTGAAGTTCTGTAAACTTAAGATGGAGAAAAAGTGTTGGGAATAAGACTTAGTGTTTATAGCTGAGTGCGAGATTAACTTCATGGCTTTGTAATAGTTACTGACTGGCAAAATAAATCTAAATTGCCTTCAGTGTAAAAGTGAGTACTAGAGGCCATGAGAAGGAGAGGTCACAGTGCTAAAAAGGACATTGTTTGGGGGATTTTTATTAAAAAAATGATTTTTTTGGTAAATATTATTAAAAATTCCAGCAAAATAAGAAAGACCACAAAAAGTTACTCACAGATACCTAAGTATCTAAAAGTGAGATTTCACAATTCTTGCTATTCTTAACTAAAA
Organism: Gorilla gorilla gorilla; assembly: GCF_029281585.2. NCBI lineage: Eukaryota > Metazoa > Chordata > Mammalia > Primates > Hominidae > Gorilla > Gorilla gorilla. The sequence continues at coordinate 121,444,440 of NC_073228.2, read as the reverse complement.
TATAATGTCTTTTTACTTGAATTTAATAGAAGCAGTTGAATGACAACAAGGAGTTTAAACTTCAATTATTCATATACACGATATATCAGTATATAAATATTAAGTTTCTGAAAGAACACAAAAATCATTAAGTGTAGAGCCATCATTTCCTTTCAATTGTATGTTTCACTTTTAAACAATACTTGTTGACTACTTGATATGAAACATGGTAAGGGACTTATTTCTCCCATACTTCTCCTCACGTCCTTTTTGCCTCAAGTTCTTGCGTTGTGTAACTCAAGGATGTACAATTCACATTTTATGTTATAGGAATGACTCCCTCTGGAGTTGTGCAATACAGCCATCATTATTCTTCCCACATTCCAATCCATGTGGGTTGTATGATAAATATTTTCTTTCTCAAGGTAAATAACACTTTCTGTTCTGCAACCATAATGCTCCCAATGACTTGGCCTTGGCTTTTCATTTAAATGGTTTTAATAGTCTCATATTTTTATACATTTCACTGCTGACTAGATTTCATCACCAAGAAATGTCTTCAATTCACACATTTGTAGCCCCTAAGGATTTCTTCCAATGCATATTTATCTATTCTATAATGTACTAATTTGTAGTTTATAAATCATGCACTCAAATAATGCATTTTTAAAGGATATAAAGTCCCGATATTTTCTTTCCATACATGCAGTATTTGACTTTTGTATTTCCCAGATGAAAGCACCCCTGACTTTTGAGACCAGCTGGCCTACATCACACCTGTAACAAGGGCTCCTTTCAGAATGTTGGCTCATTTCAAGGCTGATTTCAATCGCCCCAACAGCCACAATAATCCCCATGTGATTCTGTGCTTGTTTGCCATTTTCTGTCATTCTTTCTACACCCTCATGTTACCTATTTCCAAATTTATATGCCATCTGTTTCCTCAGTTGTTTTTCATAAAGACTTTGGACTTAATTGGTCATGGCAAGCTGTTTTTTAGATGGCCAATTCCATTCAATACATGTAATCATTCACAGGCAGGAGGGGAAGTCGATCAATACTTGCAGGAATAACTCAGCACACAGCTCAGCACATAGCCTTGGCCCCAGAGTTTGTGTGTGTTGTATTTGGCCCTCTAGACTCAGGACTGCTGTTGAAATCCTAATCCTGGGCAGTCTAGACTCTTCTTGGATGTTGATCCTTGAGTGTTAACATCTACCTGTAAAAGGAATACACTAGCACTAATGTTCTTAAACTTTAGTGTACATGAGAATTACCTGGAACACTTACTAAAATAAAGATATCTGGACCCCGTCCCCCGAGTTTCTGATTCAGTACATCTTGATGGTGGTGTCTAAGATTTTACTTTTGTAACAAGTTTCCAGGTGATACTAATTCTTCTGGTCAGAGGACCACACTTTAAAAACCAATGTGGTATAATTTTCTGAACATTTCTTGTTTCTAATCCTGTATCTACTGTTGCTATGTATTTGGGAATGACAGCAGCATCTTCCCACATACAAGTGACCTCCGTGAGAGATTGGAGCCCATTAGCAAAACAACTAAGAAGAGGAAATTGATCAGCTGAGTTTATGTATGAGAATGTCTGTTTGTGGTTGTAATGTAGTTGAGCAAAAACTTGGCTGAACATCACATTCTAGGTTTACCTTTTCCTCAACCACTTCACACAAATTGCTTTACTGTTTTCTGAAATTCAATATTGTTGTAGAGGTCAGCTTGAAATTTTCACCCACAAAAGTGACTTGCTTTTGTCTGCTTGCATATCTAAGGAATGTTTTTTACACTTTGAAATTCAGTAACTTAACCAGGCTATGTCTCAGTGTCCATTGTAGTATCATTCTTGTAACTGAATGCACTCCTTTGAAATGGATATTAAGTCCTTCCTTTATTCCAGGAAAATTGTCTGCCATTTCATTATAATGAATTTTTTTCCTTAGGGGTCACCAATTATCTTTACTCAGGGTCATCTTTGACTGTTTCCATATCTATCATCTTCTCATGATTACTAAAAATCTCTGAATTTGTTCTCTGCTTATAAGGTGATTAACTCAAGCCCTTCACTATGATAGTAACTTGATTTTCAATAGTATTTATAATTTTCATATATGATTTCCTTTTCTTCCCCTTAGTCTTACAATGAAACTATTTTCAGTTTTAGTTTCCAACCACATCAGTCTATTGTTTTATTATCTTGTTCTTCATTTATTGGCCTGTTTAATTCATAATCTTATTAAAATATTCCACAGGATAAATTACATAGAAATACTAGAGATTTTTTTCTTTTGTTCCTTGCCTTAAATTTCTTCCAAATTGATTATTCCTTGTTTTCTGTTTGTATAATATTCTTTTCTATTATTATTACTTATGTGTTTGGCATAGCTGCCATATCATGTCTTTTTGTCTCTTTGTGGTTCTATGAATGGAACTTCTAATTGATTTAGTGCATTTGCACACTCCCTGGCCCCTTTAGTGCTTTTTGATACATGTTTGTCTTCTACCACAAACCTTCATTTATTCTATCTGCTTTTCTGTAGTCTGAAGATAAAAGACGGATTCAAGAAGGAGCGCTTGACTGGTGCCCTAGGCAGCCTTTGCTGGAGTCCTAAACCATGCTTTCCAACCTCAGACTTTACTGCCAGAGTCAACTCCATTCAGGTAGGGGAGTATCCCCTTTGTCTAACCTTTAGCTCTTCACCCAATGTAATGAAGAACCTTGGAAAATAGCCTCTGATGAACCTCCTCTGAAATCGTGCCTCAGTAAATGGGCTTCTCATGCTGCCTTCATACCTAGTCTTTCTGCTTCCTTCTTCATTGGTAAGTCTTACTGAAAATTCTCAGCGGTTACCTTGACTCTCTTCTCAGTGCCATTTATGATGATGGTAGTGCATAAGGAACCACATTGTGGAGCACAGAAAGGTTTGTTTTCTTTCTTTAGTTAAAAATTCACAATGTATATTAGATGAGATTGTACCCCTTTCATTGCTTATTTGCTGACTTGAATTCATTGTTGTGAGCAACTACTTCTATGATCTGACTTCACAATAATAATTTATCTCCCAAGGTTCCTGCTTCTTACAATTTTCTCCCCTCTGGAATATTAGCTCATTGAAGGCAGAGACCATGTTGTTTGTTTTGATTCATGAGAATATCATGTCTTATATATCGTACAAATTTAATGAATTGAATTCATTAGAACATAGGATTTCTTCAAGTGTCTGTACATTAGATCTTTCGACTCGTTCATCCTTCATACAACATAAGGACTATAGTTAATAAAAATGTCTTGTATTCAGGAGAGTTGGCAAATGAGTAGATTATAACTGCTCTTGCAATGGGGGATGGAGATGGGTAAGTATGTGAGATGATGGATATATTCATTTGTTCCATGATAATTATCATTTTGCTATATATACATGTATCTTATCACATTATGTTGTATACCTTAAATGTACTCAATATATTTTACTTTAAAAAATCTTTGTATTTGTTAAAACCACAACAGCTAGGTTATTTAGGAATAAAATTTAAAAGCTAGAAATTAACTTTGCAATAGCTTCAGGAGTAGACAAGAATAAATGAGCTAAATTGTGAAATAGGAAGCATTAGATATTCAAACATTTTCTAAAAACAGAAGTACAGTTTGTTTTTCAGTATTTTGATTTTAAAATGGTGGGCATCTTAAACTCAGCTGTCCTTCAAGAGAATTTACACCATGATTCTGTGTTCATGTGTTACCACTAAATTATTAAGTTATTTAATTGCTCTGTGCCTCACTTTCCTCCATTGTAAAATGGAGATAACAATAGTACTCACCTAATAAATTGTTTGCTAAACTGAGTTAATATATTGTATGTGTATATATGTTTGTATATATATATGTATACATATAGTAACTAGTTTGTGTACATATATATATGTATACATATAGTGACTAGCACATAGTGATTAGATGTGTTTGCTATTGTTCATAGGAACAGAACCACTGATTTATCAACAACATGTCAAATGAAATTCCTGAAAGAATAGCTTGGCATTAAGCACAAATGCTGAAACTGTTTTTTGTTTTTTGTTTTTTTTTTTTTTGAGACGGAGTCTCACTTTGTCGCCAGCCTGGAGTACAGTGGCACAATCTCACCTCACTGCAACCTCCACCTCCTGGGTTCAAGTGATTCTCCTGCCTCAGCCTCCCGAGTAGCTGGGACTACAGGCGTGCGCCACCACACCCAGCTAATTTTTGTATTTTTAGTAGAGACATAGTTTCACCATGTTTGCCAGGATGGTCTTGATCTCTTGACCTCATGATCCATTGCCCAAACATATTCTCCCTTCCTGTGTGTCTCACTTTTAACAACAATAAAATATCCTATTCTCTACCTGAGCAGTCATCAAATAATTTAAATATTTACGAGACAACTATTTGGCAATAATTATCACTTGATATTGATTTCCTGAACACACTAAAAATATTAATTTGAAAGGAATGGTGGATCTTCCAATATTGAAAATGTCCACTTAAGGAAAGCATGAGTGAACAGAGATGGACTGAGTGGAGAAAAAGTGTAAACTGCTACAATATTAGAACCAAAGGTTATTCACTAATAATGCCTTGATACAAATAATATGGCACTTGTGGACACAGAGCTAGTGATTGTGAGATTAAGTATTATGTTAAACAAAATGAATAGCTCCTTGTTTGTGACAAATCCATCACCTTTTATCACCAACAGTATCATGTAATCAGACACTGGTAAGATAGCAGAATACCCCTCACACCTCTAATCAATCATTAGTACATGTCCCACCTCACTAATAATTGCTTCCTTTTGTTTATAATTTCATCACCTAATCATGTTGCTAAAAACTAAAGTTCAGCTTTATTATTTTTAGGGCTTAATTTAAACGGAACCATACAGCATGTATTCTTTTAAGTCTAGCTTAGTTTGCTACATGTTATCTTTGTGAAATTGTCCATAATGTTGCATGTAACTGTTTATTGTCATTGATATATAATATCCCTTCATATGATTATAGCACACTAAAAATTATTTTTTTCTTTTTGTTTTTTTTTAAATTATTATTATACTTTAAGTTTTAGGGTACATGTGCACAATGTGCAGGTTAGTTACATATGTATACGTGTGCCATGCTGGTGTGCTGCACTCATTAACTTATCATTTAGCATTATGACGAGTTATTAATTTGTAGTGTTTCATAATAAAATGGTTAAAATTAATTGTAAAAAATATGGGCTACTCAAATAACAGATTTTAAAAGAATGCCTAAAATGTATCTTAATGATATGAGGAAATGTTACTTCTTTTACTAAAACCTTTTATTGTACTTTATTACTGGTCCTCCTGGCTATTAGAAAAACTGACAGACACTAGCAGGGATTTATTGATACCTGGAAAACACTAAAGTCCTAAATGCCATCAATTTGCGCTCCAGGAATGGAGTTAGATTTCATAGTGAATGACTGGGAAAGAAGATTTAAATGTCTTCAGCTGCTGCTGCTGCTTCTTTTAAAGCTCTTAATTATGAATAAGCATTTCTATTTCAAGGTCCAAACAGTGATTCTAAAACCACCTGACTCCTCTTCAGTATGATATAAATTTCATCTCTAAAACCACTTCGAGGTGGGCGACTCTTGTTCTTGGTTAGCAAATGAGTTAATAGGCTTGGAAGTACCCAGTGTAGGGAACTTAGCTTACAGAGTAGTATGCAATGTTTAAGTGTCTATACACAATTGACAGAGATGGTACAAGCCATGAATAGTGGAGACATAGAGAAATGGGGCATGATGCTGCCACTTAACAAATTCACTTGATCACATCCCTCCCTACAATGTTCAGATTACAAAGCAGATATTCTGCCCCACTGACACTTCTCAGGTCTCATCCTTCTGAGATTGCTTGTATGAGTTGTACTATCGGTCCGTCCTCACATTACTATAAGGAAATACCCAAGACTGGGTAATTTATAAAGGAAAGAGGTTTAATTGACTCACATTTCAGCATGGCTGGGGAGGCCTCAGGAAACTTACAATTACGGCAGGAGGTAAAGGGGAAGCAAGACACCTTCTTCACAAGATGGCAGGACGGAGAATTGCTGAGCGAAGGGGAAAGAACAACTTATAAAACCTCAGATCTCGTTAGAACTCACTCACTATCACGAGAACAGCATGGGGGAAACCATCCCAATGATTCAATTACCTGCACCTGGTCTCTCCCTTCACACATGGAGATGATAAGGATTATGTAGATTACAATTCAAGATGAGATTCAGGTGGGGAGAGAAAACCTAACTATATCAAGTCATGCTCCGTTTAGTACAAGACTTAGCACTATCCCTCTTTTGCATCACAGATCTGTTCAAATGGATATTTGCATATCGTCATGCTCCTGCCCAGATGAAGGCAGACTTTTGTTCACAAACCACTGAATTGCCTCCACTGCAGAAAGATTCACTGATGATATCTTATGCTATGAAGAGAAGTATGAAGAGAAAACCACAGCCTTTTGTTAAAAAGAATAAATGTATAAAAACAAAAGACATCCATTATATGCAAAAGATGCTTGCAAACCTATGTTTAGAGCAGCACAATTTGCAATGGCAAAAATATGGAACCAGCCTAAATGCCCACCAATCACCTAGTGGGTAAAAAAAATTGGCATATATACACCATAGAATGCTATTCAGCCACAAAAAGGGACAAAATAATGGCATTCGCAGCAACCTGGATGGAGTTGGAGATCATTATTCTAAGTGAAGTAACTCAGGAATAGAAAACCAAATATTGTATTTTCTCACTTATAAGTGTGAACTAAGCTATAAGGACACAAAGGTATAAGAATGATATAATGGACTTTGGGATCGGGAGAAGAGTGGGAGGGAGGTGAGGGATAACTGACTATATATTGGGTACAGTGTACACTGCTCAAGTGACAGGTGCACCAAAATCTCAGAAATTACCAGTAAGGAACTTATCCATGTAACAAAATACCACCTGTTCCCCAAAAACTATTGAAATAAAAATGTTTAAAAAGGAAAAAAAAAGTATTATGTTTTGGAAATTTATGAAATATGGAATAAAACAGGTGAACTCTATCCCACATTTTCCAGAGTAATAAACATGGATGAAAGTCATTTATAATTGACTGATAATATAGATCAATTACTTGTATAAACTTAATGGAGCATTATATTGGCTTTCACTCCCTGAGATACAAGACTATTTAGGACTGCCTCAATGATTAAATATTTAACAAAAGACCTTTGGGGAGAATGAGAATATTTCAATACCATAATGAAACATATTCTATAAGCTGTACAAAACCTACCTGAGGGAGACACTGCCCTACAGTTCTCAATCAATAAGTACTGTTTTCAGAAATTATTATATGTAATTGATATTTAGTCAATAATAATAATAATTTTAAGTAAGATTAAATTTTCTGAGGGACCTGGAGTGTTGCACTTCACATTATTTTCTTAGCAATCCCAGCATTTTTTTGGTATATGAGATGCATAGATTTGAATAAAAGGTATGAAAATATAAACGCTTTAAAATTCTTTCTTCTTTTCCCATTCCTCCTCCTCTTCTTTTCCTCCTTTCTCTCTTCTATTTCTCTCTTTCTGTCTCTCCTGTTCCCTCTCTTCCATAGCCCTATCCCTGGCTCACAAGAGACTATATAATAGCCTGAAGATGAATAACAAGGATGCTGCTAAAATGAATTAGGAAGCTCTCTGTTTGTCACAGAAAATGCTTCCAGTTCTTTTCAAATCTCATTTCCTGGACCTGTTATCAGAAGAAGTGCAGCTAATTTTCCAACTTTCTACAAGATACACAGTGAGGGGAAAATAAATGCCATCTCATCATTCACCGATAAATATGAAGTGACCCTATGTTGACTTCAGAATTCTTACACAGATATAATTTTCTGCCTGTTAAAATGATTTTAATGATTTATTTTAAAACTTTAATTGATTTTCAGTGTATATTTTGTCTTGGCTTTTAGATCATGAGAAAGTAACACTGTAGTCAGAAACTATAAGGTAACATTCTTAATGCAATAAATTACAATACAGCTCAACAACTTCATTTAAAATCATTTAAACTACATTGGGTGACACATCTGCATTTGATGCACATGACTAATATTGTAGGTATCTGTATGATCTTCCTCTTCCTAAGTGATTTGACATCTTTTAAACTCTCATATATTATGTCTAGTAAAACAGAAGTAGAAAAACAATATAGTTACAGCTATTAAACATTTAATTTCACTATGAACTTCTTGGAAATCTGGGTAAAAAGAGATTACATATTTTTCATTGTCTTATAGAAGTGGTGTATCAAATTTTATATGAAGTCAATTTTTTTAGTATTTAATTATAAAATTAATTGATTATTGACCTTACAGGGAACATGTATATACCATGCCTTTTAAATCATTTTAGTATCAAGACAGAAGTGATTTTTGTTGTTGTTGTTCTTTTATTTCCCTTGAATCTGAAAGTTTAATATTAAAATGTCATATGTGATGCAGATATATGGCTATCTGATGGTCTCACTTGATAATTTAAATTAAAACCTGAGAGTCCCATAGAGTAGATGACTTTGCCTTCGAGTGACTTTCTTAAAAAAACATTAATTTAGATAGGAGCTAAGTGGCCAACAGTTTTTGTTAAGTCTCTCGTGAAAACAATATCCCATGGTAGTTTTTTCGTCTTTGTTATGTTCAGAGCCTCGCACAAGGCTTGACATAAAAGGCATTTATTAAATATTTACAAGTTGAGTAGCACTTGCTTTATTGATGTTAATTGATGGAAAATTATCATAATCTATCAATGGTTGGATTGACATTCACTATGAGAGTTTAAGGATCTGACAGATGTTCTTACTTAGGTGGCAGACCACTGCACTGCCACTGAAGATAGGCCAAGGGGTTGCCAGAGAGGGACAACAGATCTGCTTAAGAACCATAACCAGTGCACAACTGAGATGCCAGCATTCCACAAGGCAGTGGATATAATGTTCAACAGTGATTGTTACCAGCTCTGACTTCCTTGAAGGCTGTCAGGATGAGTTGCATGCATACTGTATTCCCAGCTAATGAGATGAGCTGACCTGCCTATTAGAGTTCTTTAATTATCAATAGCTTGTACTTTGAAACCAGTGTTTAGAGACAGGGTAATATTGAAAGCACCTGATGTAAAGTACAGTGTCATTCATTTCTGAGGCCATAATTATTAAATTTAAAAATTGTTTAAGTCACGAGTAATTTCTCATAAAATTTGAGTTGATTGTTTATACTGAAACTGTAAAATCATCTATGAGATTAGAGAAATTCGAAAGTATATCTCAAGTAGTAAGCCACAACTTGGACATATCTATGTTTTTCCAGTATTTTTATGTAAATTTCAACTATACAGACATATTAAAATAATAGTGCAATTAACACCCATTTACTGATTTTATAAATTCTACATTATTATTTGGTTATATTTGCTTTATCACATATCTGTCTATGCAACTCTCTGTCTATATTTACATCCATGTTTACTTTGATGAATTTTTAAAAAGCTTGCTTAAATTAGTACAATTTACCTCCAAATATTTCTGCATGCTTTGGATCAACTAGAATTCAATAATATTATGTGGATTTTTTTTGGAAGTGATAACTTTACATACAGTAAAAAATCACAAAACTTAATACTATCATTTGATGACATGGAGTATGTCACATTCATGTGACTATTAGATATACACTCAGAAAATATATATTTAACATTTTTTATCACAGTCTAGGAACTATAAAAAGATGATCAACGGTTTCTCTCATATTAATTATATATATGATGTGTATACATACATTACATATTATTAATGTATATGTAGTAATTATATATACAATGTTTAAATGTCTTTAATGTAGACAGCTAGGAATGCAATGATTTGGTATATCCAATTTGACAAACAACTTTTAATTCAAAACATGAGAGGCAGTTTTTAAGTGGAGACAAAAGTAATCTGCCCTAAGAAATTAAATTATATCAGCCTTTTCCTTTATTCAGTTGATATAATACAGAAGATATGACTTGACATATCATATACCCGAAGCTGTGTTATAAGTTATACAGAATGTACCAGGAAAAGAAAATGTCACATTTATTGATTTGCAATGTACATGTGTCAAATTATATTACTTAACATTGTTTAGCAATATACAGACATTTGTGTGTGTGTGTGTGCAGCTGTGTTATCAAGGAAATGAGAGAAGCATCAAGTATAAAATTGTATAAACCAGTATGGTCAAAAAATAATAACAAGATGAAGAGAAGTTTCCCTAGGAAATCACTCACATACTATATCATTGTGTAATAACCACAGCCATAATATTTTGAGCATGTATTCTCAAGTTGAAGCTAAAGTTGCTATAATTTTTTTTGTGATTTATTTCCCTTGAAAGGTTTAGCTCAAAGGGTCATCTGCTCTAAAGTCATTGCTCCTCTTGGCTATTTTCCTTATAATATTATGATGGGTTCACAAAACTAAAGGTTACCAAAAATCTGGTCAATAATAACAAGTAAATCATTGATATAAAAATTATCCCCCCTTCCAAATTATTATTTAGAAATTAATCCAGTTAAGGCCGGGTGAGGTGGCTCACGCCTGTAATCCCAGCACTTTGGGAGGCCGAGACGGGTGGATCACGAAGTCAGGAGATGGAGACCATCTCCTGGCTAACAGGGTGCAACCCCATCTCTACTAAAAAATACAAACAATTAGCTGGGCGTGGTGGCGGGCACCCGTAGTCCTCGCTATTCAGGAGGCTGAGGTAGGAGAATGGCGTCAACCCTGGAGGTGGAGCTTGCAGTGAGCCGAGATGAGCCGAGATCATTCCACTGCACTCCAGCCTGGGCGATAGAGCGAGGCTCCGTCTCAAAAAAAAAAAAAAAAAAGAAATTAATCTAGTTAAAATTAACAGATATTATTATGTTATCCCCAGGCTTTTACAAGAGATATGTTCTATTAAACAGCATTTTAAAAATGCTATTCACATGTTTATTTTGAGATATACAATTTCCGATCTTGGATAACTCTGAAGCACAGGCACATGTAATTTAATGGGCAATGTCTTCTCCAACTTTAAAAAAGAAGCCATAATAATCCTAACAACATTTCTAAGATAACTGACTATGCACATAGTAAAAAATGGAAAAAAAAAAAAGATAGTGCATATTGAATTAGAAGACCAGAAATTCATGTTCTCACATAGTTTTTCCTCCAAGTCTGTGTGGTCTCAGCAAAGTCACTTCATGTGTCTGAGCCTCATTAATTTCAGTTGTAAAATAAAGGTAATTGGCTAGAAGAAGTTTCAGGCTCTTTCCAACTCTGAAGTTCTATTATTCTAAGAATAATTTGTATAGGCAGGCGTTCTTTGATCTTTTTTCTCTTTGGTAATTGTAATAGATTATAGTGCCATTCAGGGAAAGGCACTAAGAAGTTTTCAATGGCATTTTCTTTTTTACCTAATCAGTAGATGCAGTTAAAATAGATTTATATTGGCTTACGTTGTGGACTTAATGCTAGAAACAGTTTTATGTTGGTTTGAGCTTATTCAAACAGGCATATTTAACAGGTCTGATGCAAAATGGTGATTCCACAAGAAACATTTAAGTTATAACAGTTATAACATAGCTGTATCTGGTTAAGACATATTTTGCCAAGTAGCTTTTCTTTTTAAATTGTCTGACCAACTATTAATCAAGCTCTCCATCTCCCAGTGTGGTAAAAGTCAAATGGATTTTGTCATCAGCTGAGCCATCTGTCTTCTCATACTGTTCTGCTATTTTTCTTTTTATTTTTGAAACTCTTCAACTGAAATTAGAAATTGAAGAGGAGGAGGTAATTAGTGAACACAAGTATAGCAGAATTTCATAAGCTTTGATTATTGTTCAATGTTCAGGCAATGAGGTAAAAATAGCATTTCAGATATGTTTGTATTCATTCAAGAGTTTCTTTTGAAGTTTTCTTGGAAAAATTCTATATACTCCCATGGTATAGATACAGGAAAATGTGTTTGCTTTAAGCCGAGCATGATGGTGCTAGGCCCTCTATACTAAAGAAATATAAATTAACCTAAACCAAAGCAAATAGAAATGCTACATTGGTGCCTGTTGTTTTCATCTGCTCTGGGAAAAGAAAGTGTCCAAGGCTCTCATCCCAAGAGGACTGAGGTTCCACAAAGTGCTAAAAATACTTCCTACCATTCTTTCGTCCATTTACCTTAAGCCAAATGCTTATTTCTCTTGTCTTTATTGGGGTGGAGCCACCTGAAATTAAATGTTTGGAATGAGAGAAAATGAGAGAGGGGAAACACAGAGAGGAAGCAGAAATAGACTTTCTAATGAAAGGCCCCTAAACCTATCTCTTGTGTTATTGCTGGAAACCCTCTTACAGTGTTATTGAGTGATAGCCACATAGTCCTTTCTTAAGCATATACTGTGTGGGAGGCTGTATTTTTCAGAGGGCAGCTCATCTTATAATTGGGCTGCATCAGCTGTTAGGAAACTCACGTTCATGCAGGACAGAAGTGCTTTCTCCTTGTTATTTTCCACCAGTTGGTCCTGTGCTGGCTTATATATGTCTACTTCATTTTATATTTGTTGATCTTTCAACAGTTTGAAGACCATTCTCTTTGTTAGTCTCCTTTTCTTTAGGTTAAACCTATACAGTTCCTGTGGTGGGACCCTGTGCTTTCCTGACTCTCCAATCTTGTGGCTACTCTTTTTTTTTTTTTTTTAAGTCCTAAGGCTTCCCAAGTTATCATTGTGTTAAGGAACCTAAATGAGTTCAAAGCTCTTATTTGCATTGGCTGCCTTACAAACTGATCACCTCTTTTATTGAGACAGCTTTTACTACATTAAACATTTAATTGAGGAAAATTATAGGGTTTTCACCATGATTTTACAATAAATAAGCTTACATTAATTTTGTGATGACAAATAATTTTTTAAAAATTCCTGGGCACTGAATTTCTTCCTTTGAAAAAAGTAGAGAGTGTTACTAGCCTGAAAATTATCTTTCCAACTGATCTGACTTAACTGCTCCTTAGGATGAAGTGCTGTTAGATTTATTTTAACATCTTCCTGATTGATAGGAATAAATATTGCTACATATAGGTACTGTAAGCTCAGAGGCTTTCAATTTTTAAGCTGTTTTTGTATATTTTCTAGTCACTATTATGAGAAATCATTCTTGTTAAGCAACAAGAATGATTGTTTCTTAAACAACAACAACAACAACAAATGTTTAGGTGCAGTGACCTCAAACTCTTTCATATCAGACACTTGCAACATTATTCTATCTTGTTCTACCTAAAACAACATAAATAGTCTTGAAAAATACTTTTCCATCAGTCCCAAGGATTTAAATACAATACTTAAAATTTGAAGCACTCTAAATCTTCGATGAAAAAATGTGGCAGAGATAGAGGCAAACTCCTGGAAGGAGTCTATCAGTGGAAGGCCATCAGTAGATGGGTCACACCTGAAAGCCGTAGTATGTATTACTCAACTTTGTGTTCTCATAGCCCAGCATAATATCTGGCCTATGATGGGTGCTAGAGTCTACAAGCACTCAGAGGTAAGTCAACATATTAGCGGGGTAGGGGCAGAGGCTAGTGGATTCTCCTTCTCATCTTTATTGCCTTTTGATAAAACAACACAGACCCCTGAGTATTATAATGCATGCACTGGAAAAGGACATTAGTAATTCAGAAAAACTATTTATTGTTGTTTAGCCACAATATAGACAATAAATATCATCTGTCTGGCTTTATAAATTACACACAATGAAAGAAGAAGCTACCCAAGCTGCTGAATTATAACTGCCCCCCTCCCTTTTTTAGACAGAAGAGACCTTGGCAATGCTTCTGAAATCCCCCTAGGTTAGTAGAACATGGGGTAGAAGGTGGTTAGTAAATGGTGTCATTTAATGAGATTTCCAATGGTTCAGATGCAATTGGATTGATCTCTACCTACTTGGTTCATGTGTCAAGTGAATAGAATCCAAAACTTTGCTTAAAGGAGACAAACGTTCCTGACAGTTCCATTGCCCATGCAATCTTTCAATAGAGTCCCTGGAGTGAAGGGCTGCTGTAGGCATACCTAAAGGACTTTGAAGTTAAAGAATATGTTTTTCTCAGAATTTCAATTCACGCCTACTTTCAAACATTACAGGTCAAGGGAAATCATGCAATAATACAAGTTGTGTATAATTTCTATATAATTAGAAAGCTATTTAAGTGTTTCTTGGAGGAGTTTGTGATCCAAATTTGCAGTACAGCCATAGTTTTAAAATTTATGAGAATCCACAGTGATGTCAATGTACTATGTGAATGTTGGAAAGAAAAAATAATTAAAGCAGGCAAGGCAGGTAACCTACACTCCACTTGTTTTGTTAGAACTAAAGATTTAAACATGGTTGTGTATCATAGCACTAGTTGGAAAATTGTAGTGAGTTATTAAAACATATATTGAGTGTCTAGTGTATGCAACCCCCCAAAAATCAATGACCTTTTAATACCTAAAATAGAAAGATTATCTGCTTTTCTTTTCACTTCTATATATGTGATGGCTCACATGCTTTTGCAGCATAAAATAACACTTAATAGCTCTTTCATTGAACTGATAACAATGTCCATTGTGTTAAACACTCCTTTTGAGCAAGCTCTGCATTTATTACATACAGTCTTTATATTTAATGTCTTTCAAAGTGACTGAAATAAGTTATGTGTTAAATAAATGTGTATTCAATGAACAAACCCATGAATGAATGGTGTCTTATAAAGTAGGCCATGTAAGGTGTGAAAAGGACCTAAAAATTCAGACCAAGTTTAAGTGCCTTTGTTCAGTATGAAGAAATCCAGATCCACCACAACAAACAGTTCTCTGGGGAACACATTAAGTGTATTGACTAACACTTAATAGATAATTAATTAATTTGTATTTTTTAGTCTGTGTTTTCATGGCGAGTCATGTTTCCTAAATTGATTGAGAATAAATTCCTTCTAATGCATGACATGAATTCCATGCTAAGTTCTTCTTTCTATATTTTCTTAGATTTTATTTTGAAGGCTGTATTTCTGTGACCTTGAAAGCACAGCATGCAATACTGCACACTAGACATTATTCTTAATTAACAAAATAAGTGGTCATCATGGCCATATTGACCCAACAATTTCTTAAAGCAAGGAACAACAATAATAACAGACATTCACTGAGAACCTTCTCAGAGTGCTGTTGAGAAAACCCACTAGAAAGAAATCACAAGCCTTTCCCATTAGTCTCTAAAGACTACCAGGTATGTGCATTTGATAATTAATACATTCTAAAAGGCTGAGAAGCTGAATAGAGTTTTTGTTAGCACTTCTGGGCTAGCACGGCAAAACTGGAACTCAAGGCCTGCTGATAAGGGAGTCCAGTGGGTTGAAATCGTGAAAACCACATTTTAGGAATTAGGCCAAATTAGAAATAAACTGGACCTCACATGTTCAAATCATCTAGTTCTTGAAGTTGAATTAAGATCATCAGTGATTATTATTGCTACTAACTGCTTGACAGAAGCTTGTCAACATTTTATTTGTATAACATTTTTTATTTGTATAACATTTTTCTATAAAATATCAGTAACACAATAAAAATACTCTAAGAGATAAGATAAAGCAATGAAAACCAAGAGCAGCCATACACAATAAAACAGAAACATAGGAAATGGAGAAAATGTAATTGTCAGACATTAATGTAAAAATAACTATGACCACTATATTCTAGATAATAAAGGATAAAGGTGGGGTAGATCCTGCTGATTCTGAGTAAGATAAACACACACCTCTCTATATCTCACTGAATTCATCAAAGAAACTTAGATGCACAGGAGTTATTATTTGGGAACTCTGAAAATTAAATACAAGGAAGTAGATAAAGAAAGAATGGCACAATTTTACGTACCATTGAAACGGTGTTGTGTTTACCTTTTGTTTTCCTCCTCTGGTATCCTCTGGCCTCAACTCAGCATAATTTGAAAACTGGAAGTAAGCTTTAGACTGCAGAGAAAGATCCAAAAGAAATCTACTAGTCTGACTTAAGGAGTGGAAAAAGAAATGCTGAAAACTCAGAAAGAATAAGCGAAATACCCATTTTTATTTATTCTCATTTTTTTTCTGTTATCTTGTAATTCTGCCCCCAGGAAATCCCTTAATGGGGATGATGACAACAGAAAAAGCAGCTGAGAACAGGTTACTCCAGGAGCCAAAATTATTTGTCATTGAGAATTTTGACACATCATAAGAAATTGTAAAGAAGGATCAAGTATAGGTTAGAAAAATAAAAAAAAATACACACAGACAAAATAAAAACACAAATGGCAAGTTTAAAAACACTAGCTAGTTAAAAAACTAGTAAAAGGCAAAAAGCAAACAACCTAACTTAAAAATGGTGAGGCAAAAATGTTAAAAACACACAGAAGAGGCCGGGCATGGTGGTTCATGCCTGTAATCCCAACACTTTGAGAGGCTGAGGCAGGTGGATCGTCTGAGGTCAGGAGTTTGAGACCAGCCTGGCCAACATGGTGAAACCTCATCTCTAAAAAAAATATAAAAATTAGCTGGGCGTGGTGGTGGGCACCTGTAATCCCAGCTACTCAGGAGGCTGAGGCAGGAGAATTGCTTGAACACAGGAGGCAGAGGTTGCAGCGAGCAGAGATCATACCATTGCACTCCAGCCTCGGTAACAAGAGCTAAACTCTGTCTCAAACAAATAAACAAACAAACAGAAAATAACATAAGAAATTTTTGGGAGAATGGTAAAGCCTAATATCAGGTAATTGGAATTCCAGTAAGAATGGAGAAGTGGCATTTGAGGAGATAATACCTAGCAGATTTTAAAAATAATGACAGATATCAAATATTATATTTAAGAAGCCTACAAAACCTAGGAGGCAAAATACAAAGAAGATCATTGTAGCAAAACTGTTGAATAATAAACATGTTTAAATATTTTTTACCTTGTTTTAGAAATAGATGTTTTAAATAAAAAATTTTTGAAAGGTATTATCCCTGTTATAAGACTAAGAATTTCCAAGAGATGTATTGCATGGAATAATAGAGACTCAGAAGGGACTATAGTGTTTATCTAGTTGACCTCTTAATTTATAGAGATAATAATTTAATCTAAAAATTAGTCAAATCCATATCACAAATTGAAAACTGGAAGGGGATAGCAGAAGGGATTAAATTTGATAATTGAAGTTGGATCATGGAACTGTATCCAGCCTTCTCGAAATCCTAAAGTGATGGTAGGGGGTTGGTTGGGGGCTTTGAGGTTAGATGCAGATAATCCCACTAAGGATGAGTTTCAGTTTGGAGACAAAGTAAAACATTGAGAAAATAATAACATGGATAGTTTTCCTTACAAAGTAAGTTATCATTAGGAAAACCACTCTATCTACTTTTGAAGGGGATTTTTGAACATTACATTGCTTTATACAACACAACCAAATTAAATGTATAGCTTTTTAGGGGCGAGAACTCTATTTTCCACATATGCTGCATTATCTTCTTGAATATTCCAGAGATTTTTCTAGCATTAAAATAAAATTCAAAAACAATTTACCAAATCTTTGCAAAAATTTTTAATAAAATTATTTTTAAAATTTTAAAAGAAAAACATGAAATCAATCAGAAGAAAAGAGATTTTCTTCATAGGATAAAATATTACACTGATACTGAACTTTTTATCAGAAACAAAACCAGATGACAATTGTCCAAGTTTGGGTTCAAATGAAGCAGACAGTGAAACAGAGTTTGGTGTACAGGATATTTACTAAGAATACATACCTGTATCATAGAAATGAAAGACGGAGTGGGCAGAGGGAGAAATTACACTGTAATGCTAGCCTAAAAATGCTTCAGCCAACCCCACTGGAATTTGGGAGAATATATGGCCCATGAGAGTTGCCCTGCCATAATAGCTGGATCTTTCTGTTCCTTACTGCAGTTGTTCATGGAATATGGGCTGCTGCAGGAAAGGAAGGCCCTTAGGTGAAGTGGTCCTCTGTAGCTGAATCAACTCTGATGTTTCAGACAGCTAGAAGCTGTCTTCTGGCAGCTGAGATAACGAGTCCTCCCTTGAAGCAGGTATTGGTATCTAGCCTTATTTTCCTAACAATATATCCTTGTTCTGCTCAAATTCAGTTTTCACATACATTTTGCAAGTAGCTTCTTCAGAATTCTGGTTATCCTCTGTTCCTGGAGGAATGTTTGAAGAGCAGCAGTAGATGCAACCAGAGTTGGGTTCCTGACCTGTACGTTAAGGGATATGATACTAACAAAGATAAAGAGGAAGTTTTGACATTGTCACCCTAGTTAACATAATAAAAACAATGTTACAAAGGTAACAACTCTTGCAATCTACCCATATTGTACCTTTGGGTAGATGGCAAAAGTTGTTGCCTTGCCTTCACAGATCAAAATGCTGTAGTAGTGGGGGTATTTGCCATTTTTAACTCACCACTCTAAGCCTTGCAGATTCAGGTGAAGGATGACAGTAAAACCCAACTCACCCAAGTAGTAGGCTCAATTTTAGCTGCTATGCTAGATGTATCAAGAGTCTGAAAGAATTATTAAAAGACTGGGGAAAGTGCTCTGTGGTAGAGGAAATGTGGATGGATGTAAAACAAAACCTGAAGGTCTTTGTATCCTATGTTAATGTCTAGCAAAGAATACCCATGAAGAGACACTAATCCACCAAGTAGACATAATGAATCAGCCAGTTTACATCAGCCAGCCTCAAGGAACACCTACACCATTGCTGGCATGATGGACATGCTGGATGAAAAGAATGACCATAAGTAAAGAAGAGAGGCTATGTATGGGCCCAGTGGCAGAAGGTTGATGTAGCTATTGCTATCACAAAATATCCAAACTGCCAGCAGTGGAGACTTGAACTGATTTCCCAATATGGCACCATTCCTTGAGGACACCAATGGACTACACAACAGAAAATTGATTACGTTGGCCTGTTTCCATGTAATTAATTCTGTAATTTGTTCTAATCAGACAGACAAAAAAGCATATTCTAAATATGGGGATTGTCTTTTCTACCTATGTGGCCTGAGGCGGCACCGCTAACTAAGGAAGTATGGAATGTTTGATCTGTAAGAATGTGGTATCACATAACATATTTTAAGAATGAAATCCCACTTTACAACAAAGGGGGTATGGGAGTGGGACCGTAATCATGGAACCCACCAGAAATATCACATGTCACACCACTGAAAAGCTGTCAGCCTGATATAGTATTGGATCAGTTCAAACACTGGCTTCAAGATGATATTCTATGGGAATGGATTCCCATTCTCCAGAATAAAGAATATGTGTCAAGTCAACAACCCTTAGATGATACTATTATCAAAAGAGAAGAATATTAATATTTAGATCTCAAAGCCAAGGGTAGGAAGATGCAGTGGCCCTACTATCCATCACCCATTGATCCACTGGGAAAATGTGTACTCCTCTTTCCCAAAATTATAGCTTCTAAGTGGTTAAAAGTCCAAGTACACACATGTACATACTGTTGCCATAATCATAGTAGGATTCCCAGTGAATTATAAGATGTAGCAACTGCCGTTGCCCTTTTCTTGCTTTTGGATCAGAGACCAGCAGTCAAAAAACAAAACAAAACAACAACAACAAAAAAAAGTAACCAACCTGGCTGGCAGGACTATTTGACAGTGATCTTCATGAGGAGGTACCCATGTTACAGGGAATGGGGCCGGGGAGAAATTTGTGCAAAATCCTGGCAATCCATTTAGACATTGTTGGGTTCCGTTGTCCAATTGTGATGGTAAGTGGGCAAGAGAAGCAACCCCAGCCTGAAAGTGAAGACATGAAGACATGAACTCAGAACCTTCAGAGATACTGGTCTCCAGGAGAGCCACTGCAGCCAGCAGATGTAGTGCTAAAGTAATGTAACTAAAAAGTGGATGAAAGAAAAATTAGTATCAGTTGAGGCTCTGGTATCAACTACAGGCAGTAGGGGTTACAATTTTGAGCCCAGCCACTGGGCCTCATCCTGGTTCCCAGATTTCTCTGTCCTGCTGCTGCAAGTAAAAGCTAAGCAGGAGTGAATCACAAAAGAGGTTATCGGATTTCCACTCTTGGCTTTTACCTGCCTGTTAATCACCTGCAGGTTTTCATTTTCTCTTTTAGGATTCCAGTGGTGCTTAGTAACTGAAAAATAATGAAACTTGTTGGTTATTACTCCCTCTGCGTATCTCAAATGCCAGCTACATCACACATTCTATTGTATTTCTTTTTCCCAGAATTTTAACAACTGGACTATCACTGGGTCTGTGTTCCACTTAAAATCAGTGACAGATCACTTATGTCTAGGTATGCAGTGAGTAATCAGTTTCCACATTCTTATTTCATCATATGCTTTTTCGAATCAGTTTTGATACCAACTGTCCCAGATTGGGTTTTCTAGAGAAGATGCTGAGACAAAGTTTAGCATACAGGATATTTACTAGTGATTAACACCTGCAGCATAAAGCAGGAAAGAGGTAGGATTTTGAGTGAAAACTGAAAATTTATGATGAAGATACAGCAAAGTCTTGGCTAATCTCATGGAAATCTGTGGCCTCTATGATTTAGCCCATGTTGGGCCAATTAATGCGCTGTGTCTTTATATTTCCACTGCAATCCTTGGTTATCAGTTGACCAAAAACAGCACATTTTGAAAAGACAGCTATGTGTACTGGAGGCAAATCATGAAGTTACTGACAGCTGGAGAATGTCTGCTGATAACAAAGACAAGTTCTTTCTTGATGGGAGTATTTGGGTGGCACACCAATTTTTCTACCATGACATCAAAGTGATATCCTCAAACAGTTATAAGAAAATAATGATTAAGCTAGGCCTTCATAATTTATTATTGCATAATTCAAAACTGAATGTAAAATAGACATTTTTAGTCATAGAAAAACAAAGAAAACCTGTGATCAGCATATCTACTACAGTTGAGTCTTAAATAACATAGGTTTGAGCTGCATGGGTCCACTTACATGTGTGTTTTTTTCAATCAAATGCAGTATAGTGTATGTACAAAATATAGTATTTATGAACCTGCATATACGGAGGGCCGACCTTTTATATATGTGAGTTCTGCAGGGTCAACTGTGGGACTTGAGTGGGTGTGCATTTTGGTATCTTCAGGGTACTTGGAACCAGTTCCCCACGTACACTGAAGGATGACTGTATAAAGAAAATATTTTCTGTAAAAGGAAAATGATGCTATGTATTAGCTTAAAATTGCAGGAAGAAATGAATAAGTATTCCTTCTTTTCTTGAGGCTTTAAGTAGGAACCATTTCCTTGCATTTTATAGTTTGTAAAGGCTGCTTGAATTCTTCAGTTTATGCTCCCACCCACCTTTCTTTTTCTTTTTTTATTAATTTTAATTTTAAGTGCCAGATACATGTGCAGGATGTGCAGGTTTGTTACATAGATGAACGTGTGCCAGGATGGTTTGCTGCACCTATCAACCCATCATCTAGGTATTAAGCCCAGCATGCATTAGCTATTTTTCCTAATGCTCTCCCCCGACCAACTCCATCACCCAACAGGCCCCAGTGTGTGTTGTTCCACTCCCTGTGTCCCTGTGTCCCTGTGTCCATGTGTTCTCCTTATTCAGCTCTTATTCAGCTCCCGCTTATAAGTGAAAACATGTGGTGTTTGGTTTTCTGTTCCTGCATGAGTTTGCTGAGGATAATGGCTTCCAATTCCATCCGTGTCCCTGCAAAGGACATGATCTCATTGCTTTTTATGGTTGCATAGTATTCCATGGTGTATATGTACCACATTTTCTTTATCCAGGCTATCATTGATGAGCATTTGTGTTGATTCCATGTGTTTGCAATTGTGAATAGCAATAGCTAATATTTAAAAATAATACATAATTTATTATCATCATACTAGAAACCTGTAAAAATGATCAGTGAACTTGAAGACATAGCAATGTTCAACTAAACAAAAAAATCACAGAGATAAATATAAAGGTTAAAAAATAAAAAGAGCTCTAGGATAGTCCGCTATAATATCAAGTAGTTTAATATTTAGCTTTTTGAATGCATGGATATATATTTTTAATTTAAAAATTTTAAAGTTATTCCTTCAAAGATAATCACATCATGTCATATCATGGTTAAGTAACTGAAAACCAGATAAGAAAATAAAAAGAAATCAAAAGGAAGGCAAGGAATACTTGCTACCTTCACAGAAATAAGTTAAGAATGACAATATATAGCTTGTCTGAAACTATGAATGCCATAAAGGCAATGACATGACTTTAAGGTGGCAAATAAGGAGCTAAATCTTCAAATCTAGAATTCAATGAAAAAATAAACACATTTTCAGACAACCTAATTAAATTTGTCATCAGCAGATCTATACAATAGATGTTTTAGAAATTTTTGAAGCAGAAGAAAATGATAACAAATAGAAACTCAGATCTATGCAAAACACTGAAGAAAAAACAAAAAAGTTTCTAAATATAAAATAATTTAATGCTCATGTTAAAATATCTTTAAAAGATTATGAACTAAAACAAATAGCACTACAAACAACAAAATAATGTACTGTGATGCTTATAATATTTGAAAAATTAAAATTTGTGGCTGTAACAGCACAAAAAGCACAAAAATTGGAGGGGGTAAGTGTAAATGTATTGTTGTAATTTCCCTCATTTTAAGCATGTTGATACAATATCTGGGGTTATAATGAGATAAATTTAAGATGTGTATCCTAAGCACTAGAAAAGCACTTAAGAATAAAAATGTATACTCAATAATTTAATTGTGAATATAAATTGAATTATTTAAAATATCTTCGATCCAAGAAGATGGAGGTGAAAGTGAACAGCCCCAGATGGGAAGAGAGAAAACAGATGCTATAATGGTGGATTTAAACACCACTGAAAATTGCATTTAATGTAAATGCAATTTTAACACTAAATTAAACACTCCAACTAAAAAACGTACATTCGCAGACCACTCAAAAAATCAAGACTCAGGCCAGGTGAGGTGGCTCACGCCTGTAATCCCAGCACTTTGGGAGGCCCAGGCAGGCAGATCACCTAAGGTCAGGAGTTTTCAGACCAGCCTGGCCAACATGGTGAAACCCCGTCTCTACAAAAGTACAAAAATTAGCCGGACATGATGGCAGGTGCCTGTAATCCCAGCTACTGGGGAGGCTCAGGCAGAAGAATCACTTGAACCTGGGAGGCGGAGGTTACAGTGAGCCGAGATGGTGCCATTGCACTCCAGCTTGGGCTAGAGATCGAGACTCCGACAAATAAATAAATAAATAAGTAAGTAAGTAAATAAATAAATAAATAAATAAATAAATAAATAAAATAGAATAGAATAAAATAAAAAATAGGCCAGTCGCGGTGGCTCACGCCTATAATCCCAGCACTTTGGGAGTCCGAGGCAGGCAGATCACAAGGTCAGGAGATCGAGACCATCCTGGCTAACACGGTGAAACCCCATCTCTACTAAAAATACAAAAAATTAGCCGGGCGTGGTGGCGGGCGCCTGTAGTCCCAGCTACTCGGGAGGCTGAGGCAGGAGAATGGCGTGAACCCAGGAGGAGGAGCTTGCAGTGAGCCGAGATCGTGCCACTGCACTCCAGCCTGGACAACAGAGCGAGACTCCATCTCAAATAATAATAATAATAATAATAATAATAATAATAATAATAATAATAAAATAAAATGAAATAAAAATAAAAAATAAAAAAATCAAGACTCAATTGCATACTGTGTATAAGAAACTCACTTTAAATATAAAAAACAAGTAGGTTAAATAACAGAGTAATAGAGATATACTATAAAAACACTAACCATAACTAGTACAGTGGCTGTATTTAAGAAAAAGTAGATTTTAGAAAAAAAGTGTTTAGAGAGATGAAGAGGGATATTACACAATTATTAAAGGGTCAGTTTTTCGTGAAAAATAATCATAAACAGATGTACAAACACTAAAATAGATTGAAATTACATGAAACAGGACAGGCGTGGTGGCTCACGCCTTTAATCCCAGCACTTTGGGAGGCTGGGGCGGGCGGATCACTTGAGGTTAGGAGTTCAAGACCAGCCTGGCCAACATGGTGAAATTCCATCTCTACTAAAAATACAAAAAGTTAGCTCAGCATTGTGGCGGGTGCCTGTAATCCCAGCTACTCGAGGGGCTGAGGCAGGAGAATCGCTTGAACCCGGGAGGCGGAGGTTGCAGTGAGCAGAGATCATGCCATTGCACTCCAGCCTGGGCAACAGTAGCAAAACTCCGTCTCAAAAGCAAACAAACAAACAAACAAAAACAAAAAATGACAGAATTGTAAAGAAAATTTGACATATCTATAATTATATTTGGAAACTTCAACATTTCACTCTAAGTGAGGGAACAATTCAGCAAATTTACTGAAAGTATAACAGAAGACCTGAACAACACAGTCAACTGGTGTGAACTTAATTGACATTTATTCAAAACGTACAAACAGCAGAATACATGCTCTTTATAATAAACCATATTGTGAACCATGAAAATAAATTTCAACAGATTTAAAAGGATTTAAATAATACCAATCTCTGACTATACTGGAATTAAAAATCAATAATAAAAGCATGGGAATAAAACAAATATTTGAATATTAGATAACATATTTTGCATTAACATGAGATTATGAAAAATCATAGTATATATTAAAAAATTTTTGGAACTCAGTAACTATAAACAACCCAACATATCGAAATTGGTAATATGTCACTTAAGTAAGACTTAGAGGAAATTACATATTTTTTAATGCATATGTTAGATTTAAAAAGTTCAAAAGTCAAGAACCTAATCATGCACAATAAGATTCTAGGAAAAGAAGTGCTAATAAAATCGAATGTAAGCCAAAGGATAACTAAAATAATAGACCAGAGCAGAAATCCATAAAATATAAAATACTCAAGCAATAGAGGAAATCAATAAAACAAAAGGCCCTTGTTTTGAAATCAGTGACATTAATGAAACTCAACCAGATTTATCAGGAAAGAAAAAGACATGAAACAAGTCACCAATATCAGAATAATTGACGGGACATAAGCATAGATCCTGAAAGGACAGCTAGAAAATGTTAGAAATAATTTTATGCCAATAAATTTGAGGGAAAAAATTATTAAAACTAACTCAAGAATAGAAAATCTAAATATTCCTATATATCCCTATATACACACATAGAGAGAGAAAAGTTATAAATTTCACAATTAAAAATCTCCCTAGAAAGAAATTATCTTTCTCAATTGATTTCATGGTAAATTCTGTGACACAGTTAAAGAAATAATACCAACTCTACATAAACTTGGAAAATACTGGAAGAGGGACCACTTTCCAAATAATGTTATGAAGTCAGAATTACCCTGGTAGCAAAACCTGACAAAGAAATTACAAGATAAGAAACTACAGCTTAATACAGTTAGTGAAAACAGATTTAAAAATACTTAACGAAATACTAATGAGGAGTATTCAGTAATATTTCAAATGATTAATGAACTGTGACCAAATGTGGCTCATCTCAAGGCTGCAAGGTTGTTTTAACATTGAAAATCATTACAACTTTTATAAAAGGAAAAATAAATTTCAGTAGATAAAAAATAAACTTTGACAAAATCAACACCTGTTAATAATGAAACGGTTTTAAAAAACAGAAAACCAAACTTTTCAAGTAGATACATGATAGCTATGGAAAAAAGCCAATATCATGCGCAATCTCAGAAAACTGAATATATTCCCCCTAAGATCAGGCACAAGACAAGGATATCTGCTCTCACTACTCTTATTCAACATTGCACTTACCCAATGCAATTGGAAAAGAAGATAAATTAAATGCATATAAAATAGAGAATAGGAAGTAATACAACTCTTCATTAGTAGATGATATGATTGTGACTGTAGAAAATCCAAAGGAATCTAGAAAAAAAAAGTACTAAAAAGTAAGCAGAGCAAGGTCACAGGACAGAAAATTAATATATAAAAAAATTGTATTTCCATAACTGTCAACAAACAATTGAAATTGAATAATATCTACAATAACATAATAAAATCACAAAATACTTAGGAGAATTTAACAAAATATGTGCAAGGCCTGCTCCATGAAAAAAATCAAAACAAAGCAAAATAAAAAATCACTGGGAGAAATTAAAGAAGACCTAAAATCATGGCGTCATACGCCATGCTTATGATTTGGATGACTCAACAATTTAAGATGTTATTTTTTCTCAAATTGATTAATAGAATTAATGTAATCTCATTTACAATCTCAACAGGTTTTTTTTTCTCTTTAACAATTGATTAATTCTAAAATCTACGTAGGCAAACAAAAGACTTGGAATTGTCAAAACAATTTTGAAAGAGAAAAGCACTATTTGAAGATTTATACTGTCTGATTGACTTATGGAACTTAAGCCTTATGGAACTACAGTAACCAAGATATTGGGCTATGGATGCAGGGAAATGCCATATATATATATATATATATATATATATATATATATATATATATATATCCTATTATATAATGTCTTTCTTAATACGCATATCTTAATGGGGCAGAATAGTCTAGAAATAAGGCCAGAAATTTTGGACTAAGGAGTCAAGATAAGTGAACAAAGAAATAATTGCCTTTTCAACTGAAAATAAAAAACCTGAACATATGCATTGTAAGTAATTCAGCAGTTCCAATCTTAGATATTATATATCTATCTCTCTACATAATGTATATAAAATAAATCTTGATTACTGTAGTTCCACAAGTCTTTCAATCAGATAGTATAAATTCTCCAACAGTGCTTTTCTTTTTCAAAGTTGTTTTGACAATTCCAAGATTTTTGCTTGCCTATGTAGATTTTAGAATTAGTCAATTGTTAAAGGAAAAAAAAATTGTTGACATTGTGAGATTGCATATACATACATATATACATATACACACACACCAAATAAAAATGCATACATGTTTAACCAAAATACATAAATAAAAATGTTCCCAGAAAAATTTTTTAATAGACAAAAACTAAAAATGCCAAAATTCCTATTTGTAAGAGAGAGGGTAAATTTGATATATTTGTTCACTGAAAAAAGTATGCCAATAAAAATGAACAAGCCATATTTACAGGAAACAAAATGCATGAATCAAAAATATGATACTGGGTGAAAAACATTTATATACATTTCAAAACCAGTGAAGTAATCAAATGATAATAGAAGTCAGAATATGGTAAGCTTGCAGCGCAGGTAATAGATGGGAGGAAACACAATAGAGGTTTCTGGGGACTGTCAGCGTTCTCTTTCTTTATGTGACTTGTTATTTCCTGAGTGTTTTAGCTTTGTGGAAGATTTGCTGATGTGTGCACTTATGAATGATGTAATTTTATATGCATATTATAATTTAAACAAAATGCTAAATAATTTGTATTTTTAGCATCATCTTTCATTAGACTAATATGAGATTCTAAATAAGACTATTTCAAAAATAGTTATTTCTCTAGTCTTTTTTTAACTTTTATTTTAAGTTCAGAGCTACATGTGCAAGTTTGTTACACAGGTAAACGTGTGTCGGGGGGTTGTGGAGATAATCACTATCCTTCTCACTTGACTGTTTTTACTTTCAAATTTTAGGCGAACATTTAATATCATCTTTTACTTTTCTTAATTCTCTTGTTCCTGAAATGGCAACTGAAACCATGTAGCTGTATTGGTAATGGACAATTTAGCATTACTTATTACTCCTGTGTTTTGACATTATATAAAATGTATTACAGAATATAAGGTAAGGCAAAGATAAGTAAGGATTCTTCTTTTTAGATTTATTTCATCCTGAGATACATTTAGACAAGACAACAGTCTCTTGTACCAAGAAGCCAACATACTTTGCATTCATGAGCATTTTAAGTAATGAAAGGACAAGAAGAGGATGTGATCAGAACGTTACAAGTGCGACTTGCAAATTTGTGGATGATCTTGAATTTGAAACAAGAAATAGAGTATCAAAAGACAATGGAAAATTTAATCTGATGTGGAATATGTGGAATCAGTTAAATATGTGGTTATAAGGTGCAGATAGAGTTCACAATCATTACGAGTAGGCTTGGAAGTGCTGGAGTAACATCACATTCTGGTAGGTAAATATGAAAGCAGACTAAGAAATTGATAGGGAAATAAGTAGAAAAGAAAAAGTAAATAAATCATATACTGAGGTACTCAGGTCTCATCTATATTGAACAAATGGCCAAGATAGTATTGCGGGAAGAATGACTATTCGGAAGAAAAATAAATCCCTAAAGTAAAGATATAACCAAATTTACTCAGTTTTAAGAAGCAGTTTTACCTTCTCAGACATGGCTTTTAGATTTAAATTTACTATTTCAAAAAACAGAGAGACAATAAAATTTATGATGACCTTATTTACAACATTCATATATAAACTTGGTAAAAGGGTTAGATAATATCAATTCCCCAGTGAACTGAAGAAATGAGGCCAAATTTTCAAAGTTTGCAATCAACGCTTTGGAGAAACAATCAATAGCCCAGCTCCTGCCTGCCAAACTGTTACTTCTATTAATGTGATTCAGTTCACAGAAAGAAGTAAGAACAAGCACACTTCATTTAACAGCGAGCTTTGTTCACTTTTAAGCTGACAGCAAGTGTGCAACTCTGATAATATTTTTAATTCCCTTTTAATTTACATCACTGATGTACAATCCCCTAGGCTCTTTCTCCCTCCAAAAAAGAATAAATTGGCTAGTTAAAGATTATCTTTTTTCCTGACAACTCATACTTTGGGCTTTGGTTTGCTAACGAGATGTATACCATGAAGAATTCTTACTAATCTTTAAGGAAGCCTGTGAAAGGTATCAGATATTATATTCTAGCTATGCTGTCATCTTTTAACAGCAAAAAAAATTTTTGAAAAGAATTTTATTGGAAAATTTTAGCACATATATTTTATAATTTTTAATGGCATGAATTTGCATATAATATGGGTATTTAGCATATAGACATCAAGGTATTTGAAAATAATTGTTGCATTTATATAGATATCAGTACCGATATAGATGTATATAATAGGTATTCATATTCTGACTTATAAGTCTTCCTATGTAATTTTTACTTATATTTTTGGAGGCCATTTTTTGTCTGTTTTGGTCACACAAAAAGATTTTCTTCTGAAGTCTTTAAGTTTTCTTTCATGTGTTTGATACACACCTTTAAATAGCTATTATTCATATTTTTATCTGCCTTATGTGAATTTTTTATTAGGTTCACAGGAAGCTGCTTTACCTACAGAAAAGTAACTGTATGGAGGGCAATAAAAATCATCCCTTCAAAACTCAGACAAATGTTAACTTTCAAAGTAAATTCTGAGCCACAAAAGCTAGTTCAGTCAGTCATGTTATGTCAAAGATAGGAAAGAAAAGAATCTATGCCGTGTGTGTGTGTGTGTGTGTGTGTGTGTGTGTGTGTGTTGTGTGTGTAGATAGATATGGATATCTATATCCATTAGGAATTTGTCCAGCAATATTACTAATCTGCATTTAATTCTAATAAATGAGTCTACTTTATTTCTGTTGCCAGATAAACTTCTTTGACTTCTAGGTCCTTTCAAACTGACGTTTGTTAGCTTACTCTTGTTCATTTAACAAAATAGTTATTGAGTAACTACTCATTAATCAGACAGTGCCTATTACCCAGAGGATTTTAAAGCAGTTATTAGTTGAATGGGTGAATGAATGAGTAGATGAATGAAGAAAAAGCATTAGACTTTGGGATTACTATTGGAGGTAGAAAGGTTAATCAGCTAGAACTCTAACCTGCGGCGTCTGCAGTCCAGCAGGTTGTATGTGACTAAATGGATAAGCTCTAGCTAGAGAGCTCAGAAACGTCAGAGAAGGAGGAGCCCACTTATTGTTCTGGGGTGCAGAGAAGACTTCACAGAAGATATAAAACGTAAGATTAGCCTTGTTGCTGAGCAGATTTACTCTGTGTGGAGAGAAAGCAAATAGAATTTGGTGCAATGAGAACATGAGAAAAACCAGGGAACCAGAAATATTAGAAAAAAAAACTCCAAATAAATAATTCAATGTGGCCAGAACACAGATTGGCAATGGGAATCAAAGGTAAATTAATAAATGTTTATGGATAAATAAGGAGATGTCTTAATCCTCAAACCAAATGGGAGGGATTTTTTTCTGTAGTCAATAGAGAAGCACTACAATTTTAGGATAGGAGGTGGAAGGAAGGCGGTTGACACAATCAGCTTCCATTACTATGAGTTTATATTTTAAGTAAAAGGTATTTTAACTTCATAATATCTAGTTGTAAAAGATAAAAATTGATTTCAAAAAGACAGGCGACCAGAGCGAGACCCCGTCTCAAAAAAAAAGACAATTCTTAATTTTCTGTCACTCCAATCAAGAATCAAAGAGATAAAGAAACAGTTTTTAAAAAAAAGTAAAGAAGTAAAGTTTAAATAATCAGAATTGTGATTTGACCATTGCCCCAATCAGTTGTGTGACAATAAATAAGTCATTCCATACCCCAATATGTGCTTTTGTAAAGGAGGAAATACTAATACTAATACTCATACATTCAGTTTCCAAAATCCTATTATAATTCTTAATTCATTGTCTAAAAACACATTTTTGCTTGACTCTGACATTTGCCAAAATTATTCAAATATATCTTTTTTTATAGTATTATAACGTTTTAAAAATGGAATATATTCTCAATAGTTTCATTTTTTGGCAAAAAGAAAACACACACTAAAGTTAACTAAAAAGGATATACATGTTTAATGGCTATTAGACTCTTTTCCTTGATTAGAAGTGAAAACTGAAAATATTTTGAAAATTGCCTTCCTCATTTTGTTATTTTTCAGAAATTAGAAATGTTTTTAATTCCCTTGAATGCCTGGCTACCTTGTAATATTCAACATCAAATTTATCATGGCAAAGTGCAAAATGCTTTGAAATCTGCTTGTAGACAAAGATGCCCAGGGGAATCCTTTAATTCTATGTATTGTAGCAGGCCCACATATCAGTTTATAGGACTGCTTCTCGGCTAAGAAGCCTCAGGACCTGAATTGCAAGGGCAATTCGCTACAAAACTCCATGACTCTACAGTTATCTTTCCTGCCAAATACCTACTTATAATCATCTTTATTTTTGAAGACTTTGGAAGAATTAAGAAGCCAGTGTTATTCGCTTCACATGCCATCTTCAGTAAGGAGCCATTGTCAGTGCTATTTGAATATTTGAATTTCAATACAAAACATTGTATATTACATTTTTATCTTAATTTCCCCTTAAAAGAATCAGTGGATGTCTTCTGTCAGCAGAACTCAGTAAAAGGAAGATACAGAGATAGATTGAGCAAATCCCTTAATCTCCCAAGTCCTCTGTTTCTTCAACTGTAAAATGGGCAGAATGAGCTAGACATGCCTCCAAGGTACATCCCATGGAGATCACTAATTCATTATAAATCTTTATACCTCACTTTGAAAATATAATATACCATAAAAATGCTAAATATTATTATTAAATATTCAGAATGAGGTTTTTCTCTAAATCTACTGTCATATGCTCAATTGAATGCTAATAATGTTAACTCTGTGGAACACAATTTCAATTATTCACGGGAGTAGCATTTATAATGTGTTGTGGTGAATATGCTGGGCAATGTATTTTCACCTATCAGTATGATGGTTTCTGATGAAAACTCCCTCTCCAGGTAATGTGAAATGAGATACTTTAGGCAGCTATTTCTTTTAACAGCTCTTCACCTGATATACAACTTTAGAGGAAAGTTTCTGCAATCTGTGTCAAACTCCTCGTCTTCAGGGAGGCCAATTCACCTACATCAAACCTTCGTATTCTCAAATGAGTGGGAAAGGCTGGAAGGCGAGAGAGCTTTGCAGAGAACGAAAAAGAAAGTGACATAAATCAAGAGAGAGAAGTCAAACATGTCCTAACAGGGTTGAACATAGAAACTCATACCAAGGAAATGAAATATGCACGATATGGGCAATTTATTTTTACACAAAAGAATCCTCAGTATTCTGAATGATTTGAAACTCTGAATTAAAAACTGGCATTAGGAAGATGCCATACTTTTTAGATAAAAGTGAAGGTGTTAACAGTAACCAAAATGAAACTACAAAATAGATAAATGATGAAAATATATAAGTAAATTTGCATATGAAGACATTACTTTATTTGAAAAATTGTTGTTTATGGAACTCTTCAGAATTCAGTGTTTTGAAGATAAGTATTGTTGCTTACATATGTAAACAACATTAATTATCCTAGAGGAAAGATTGTGGCAATTATTTTCCACTGGGCATAGAGGTCCATATTTGTAGAGTAATTCCAGATTTATATTGTGATTTACTTGGAAGTTCATGAGTAACACAATCAGCTGTATACATGGGTGAAGGATTCAAGAAGTCAAAGGCACTGGCTGCTATAAGGTTTTTCTCTAAGCCCTATGGAAACACATTGTTAACTGAACATCAAGTTTAACATGACTCCTTTGAGAAAAACCCACTGTTCTTTCACATACTGCTATCAAGGGCCACTTAAAAGATAGTGACTACCCAGATTGGTTCAGTCATTTTGCTTCTTAGAATTTTTGAAAAAGATTATATAAAACAAAATTTTAATAGCAACATTATTTATTGTGGTAAATTCTGGATATAGTGGTAAGTTTCCAATAACAGTAAAAGAGGATGTTAGGCAACTATAAAAGCAACAACTATGAACTATGAAGAAATATTGAAAGTAATAATTTTAAAATTTGAAGATAATGATTTATATATGTATATACATATGTTTCAAATCTATAATTGCATACATTCAAACATATGGAAAATTTAAAAAGTAAAACTAAATTGTGTTTAGGAATGTGTAAAAATGTGGATAAATTATAGATTCTGTGATGCTCTGGAGTTTTAATTCTGATGTTTCATGAAAAAAAATTAAGGTATTAAAGACCCACTTCACATATTAGTACACCAAGATAATGCATTTTTATT
The DNA here is from genome assembly GCF_029281585.2 of Gorilla gorilla gorilla. NCBI lineage: Eukaryota > Metazoa > Chordata > Mammalia > Primates > Hominidae > Gorilla > Gorilla gorilla. Next base: position 121,411,247 of record NC_073228.2, on the reverse strand, counting down.
AATCAAGGTGGATATGTTGGATTAGAGAGTAGAAAAGTTAATTGTATATTGCGTACCTACTATGTGCCAGACACAAAAGTGATTTAAACGTATATCTCATTTAACTTTTCCAACAAGTTTAAAAGAAAATTGCTACTATTCTTACTTTCAGATAAGAAAGCTCATAGTAAAAGAGCCAAAACACCCTGTTTAATGTTACAGAGGTGTCAGAATAGATTCAAATTGAAGTCTATCTTACTTACATACTTTCCTACGATCCATGTTGTTTTTCCTCTGGTTATGTGGAATGCCTGGAAATGTGATTTTAGAAGGGATCTCCAGAAGGATTCTTGTTAGATGATCAGTTGAGGTGCAAGATGAGATATGGTGCCATCATACTGTGGAGGGAGAAATGATAGGGAAATGAATGACGCCAAAGGTTAATTTTTACTAACTCTCAATTATATTTGTTATCATGATTTCAAATTTTTAATCCATTGACATGGGATAAAATACTCAGCCATTATATAAAATCAAAGCAGATATTCTAATTCACAAGAAGTTTGGCTCAGCGGAGATTCAGAAGCAAGTTTATTCTTCTTTCCTGGAGAGATAGGTATGTGAAACTCAGATTAATTATGCTAGCTGATGCCTGGAGGGGACCATTTCTGATCTAATATCTGGAAGCATTTCTATTATAAAAGGCTACTGCTTTTTAGGACTGATTACTTGGCAATAAAGTAGAGGGTAGAAAGTCAAAAGAGTGACAAAAAGATGATACACAATGCATGAATATAGTCACTAAATATTCAGTTTTGCAGATATTTAGAATTCCACATTATATAATACATGGATAATGCAGAATTATGAATTAAAATAAACTGATAGAAAATTCTCCTTACTGAACTATCAAAAAATATTAGGCACATTCCCACCATTGATCCCTTCTCCTGACCTCTCTGGGAATTAGAACATTTACTTGCCCTAAAAGAAGAAAAAGATTGAGATGGAAAATAAGTGAAAAGGGTAACAATACTGAGCATTCTTAAATATAAGCCAAAAGCTTCTTTGATGAGAGAGAATAGGTATTTGTGCCTGATCAGACAGACACATTAGGTTCATAGGTACATACAAGTACCTATTCTCTGTCATCAAGGAAGCTTCTGAGAGAGAGAGAGGGAGGAAACATATTTTACAATACACCAAGGCAACTGGCATGAACTAGACCTTCCAGGCACACTTGTCTACACTGGCCATGTCTGAGACATTTGTGCTCCTAATTGGTGTGATTCCAGATCTTGCATTTTCTGGAAACGTGAGAATGAAGGGCCCCTGGCACCTAGGAATGAATGCTTCTGGCTATATTAAACAGGTATTGCTTTCATCTTGCCATCAATCAAGACAAGGCTTAGGAGACTTATCAAATCAGAAGTTAGTGGAGATTCTTCTCTCTCCTCAAAGACACTTTGCTTTCCTCAAGGAAAGTGCTACTTTGCAGTAGCACTACAGACTAAGGTTGAAAATTGTTCTTTAATGGATGTTCTTTAATGGATGGATAAAAATTATTCTTTATTAAGAACCAATTAAAGCAATATCATCAGTAAAAACAGTATAGAAGTATACATATAGAGATAAGGATGGTCTTGAAAAGATATAAAGGCAGATACAATTAATAGCTAAAAGTAAAATAATGTTTTAAATTCCACAAATCAAGTTTTTAATTATATTTCTCTTTTGGAAGACAGCCATTTAAAACCTTGCAAATACCCTACACTTTAATTTTAATAATGAATATTTGAATACGTTCTCAATTTTGCTTCCCTGAACACAGAAATTTTTTTAAACTTGTGAAATTCGGATATTGCATGGTTATCTTAGGGTGTTAATGAAATAGGCAATCCTAATTAACATGTTTTTCTAAATGGGGCAAAGGGATAATTAATGCATTAGTATTCTTCTCTCTCTTTACCTCCTGGGTGGATTTTAGCTAAGATGTAAGTACATATAGATAATATGGCTTTGATGTAATTTTCAAAGAACACCACACAAACTATATACATTTTAGTTTAGCTTCCTAATACATTGTTTTTTAACTTCACCAATTCCCCTCACTATTTAACCCATAATCTGAATTCATGACCATTTGTATAAGTTTTTTCAGGAAAAGAATTATTTTGAGTAGTTTTAATCTGCTTTTGCTACCATTGGTTTACCTCAATTTATTCTGCTAATCATATCCTGAAATTTAAATGACTTTTATTTTATTTTATTTTATTTTATTTTATTTATTTATTGAGACAGAGCCTCACTCTGTAGCCCAGGCTGGAGTTCAGTGGCACGATCTCAGCTCACTACAACCTCTGCCTCCCAGGTTCAAGTGATTCTCCTGCCTCAGCCTCACAAATAGCTGGGGTTATAGGTGCCTGCCACTACACCCGGCTAATTTCTTGTATTTTTAGTAGAGATGGGGTTTCACCATGGTGGCCAGGCTGGTCTTGAACTCCTGACTTCAGGTGATGCACCCACCTCGGCATCCCAAAGTTCTGGGATTATGGGTGTGAGCCACTGTGCCCTGCCTGACTTGATTTCTGTTATGTAGAAAATGCTAGCCACTCTTATCAAATAAGTTATTTGATGCAAAGAAAATGAAGCTCAAAACTTAGGGAACATAGAACTTTAAAAAGGTAGGGCGAAACTAGTCTGTAATGAGAAGAAACTTGTTTATTGCAATAAAATTTTATCTTTTTTTTCTTTTTTTTAAATTTTATTATTATTATACTTTAAGTTTTAGGGTACATGTGCACGACATGCAGATTTGTTACATATGTATACATGTGCCATGCTGGTATGCTGCACCCATTAACTCATCATTTAGCATTAGGTATATCTCCTAATGCTATCCCTCCCCACTCCCCCCACCCCACAACAGTCCCCAGTGTGTGATGTTCCCCTTCCTGTGTCCATGTGCAACAGCAATAGACTGGATTAAGAAAATGTGGCACATATACACCATGGAATACTATGCAGCCATAAAAAATGATGAGTTCATGTCCTTTGTAGGGACATGGATGAAGCTGGAAACCATCATTCTCAGCAAACTATCGCAAGGACAAAAAACCAAATACCGCATGTTCTCACTCATAGGTGGGAATTGAACAATGAAATTTTATCTTTTTTTTAAAAAAGAGATATTAGTGACACTGAATTCTTTCAAAAGCCTTTTCTTTGCAAATGTTGCAAGTTTCAAATGATTGATGAGTTGATAATTTTCACATCCACTAGAATTCATCATATTAAGTTAATGCATTTTAGTTAGAAGAATTTAAATTTCTGTGCTTAATACAGTTATTCCTGATATTTATAAAATTAGTCTTTAGTTGACATTTTTATAAATAATTTTTTTCTTTGTGCTTTTGGAGTGTGTATACAATACATCTACTGCTTTTTCAAAAAAGAATTGTATTATTGAGGATTCAGAAAATGTTAGTAGGCCAGCATTACTTCTCAGAAAGAACATTAGAGCAGTTGCACTTAGCTGAGTACAGAGTTTAGCCTATCATATATATGTTAGCCTATCTTACATGTATCATGTATATCATATATATGATAAGCTAACATATATTATATATAACCTATGATATCTCTATATTATATAGAGAGATATGTGTATATTTGTATATATGCATGTATATGTGTATATATACACATATATGTGTGTGTGTGTGTGTGTGTGTATGTGTGTGTGTATATGTATATCAGGATGCTAGCCTGCTTTTTTTTGAGAGAGCTCTCCTTCAGCCAGAGCCAGTAATGAAGCAGGAGAGACTAAGGAAGTGGTATCCTCAGTAAAACGAACAACTCTTTTATTTTCTATTCTTAGGAGAGTTGGAAATCTAAGTTATGTTTCAGTTCTTTCTCACTCTATCTTTCTGTTTTCTGGAGGACGGTTGTGTTAGGACTAGGGAGACAATATAACTTACCTTTCAATACACCAAGGCAACTGGCATAAACCAGGAGAGTTCCAGAAAAACAGGGATCTGTGATTGTAATATCACAGATTGTAATATCAATGACTGACTTAAGATGAAATCCAACTACATCTTATCGTAAGACAGATTACTTTTATTCACAAATATTCTCTCTTCTGGCTGTGTTTCTGGCATTTTCCAATTTGTAAGATTAGCTGACTTTATGTTTACTTCAGGACAGCCAGCCAATATGGCCCATAGATTTATAAGTATTAGCTTCGAGCTCACAGGTGTCTTGTTTGGTAATAATAAGAAATATTTATGACCTTTTCTGTCAAATGTGGCAAGTTATTACCTGTAAATTGCCAGATGCATTGTTTAAAGTTTCCAGATGGATCAATGCTCAGCTGCTGTTAGTATAATTTTGTGGTATGGGCTGTCCTATCATTCCTGAAAAATATTCTCTTCCAGGTGGCAATTTCTTTTCTTATTCCCAAATTACAGAAACATTTGAAGCAAGCCAACGAATGGCTTATTATAACAGTACCATTGCAGTACTAAAGGACTAATGTGAAGAAAATGCCTCACATGCCTTTGCCATTGGACCCATATTTTGCTGTACACAGTGAATTAGCTAGGTGAAAAGGTGGGGTTAAAAACTGCATTCTACTAATTTTTGTCACCATGGGGCACTGCAAAATTGAATGCTGCCATTGAACATTATTGCTTTAGGCTGGTTCCTTCTCATTCTTTGTGTCTCAGCACAAGTAGCAGAGATAGCCTCCCTGAGCACACTCTCTAATGTGGCCTCTGTCATGTAATCTCTGAAAGTACGCATCACCATTTAATTTCATGTATTTAGTTTAATTGCATGTCATTTCGTAAAGCAACTTAGGCCACACTAAAGGCAAAGGGAGAGGTTGGAAGTGGGGTCTGGGAACCTGTTTGTTGAGACTGTGAAATATAGTAGAAGATCAATAGCATGTGTAACATGAATAACTAAATGAGTGAATGACTGAATCAATGTGATGTTTTTCAGAAAGTCAAGGACTTGCTTACTTGAGACATTTCAGTTTTGCCATGATAACTTTATATATTATTTTTCTATTTGATTCTATCCTTCCCATTTTATTACATATATATGTTATTTTATTACATATATATTATATATATATTATTTTATTACATACATGTATATATATCTTATATATTAACATTCTGAAATGTGGAAACTTTCAAAGCTGTAATCAGAATCATCTCTCAAATATTTGGTGACCAGAGAAGCCAAACATCCAAACCGTAGCCACTCCCATGGTCCACATGGAAGAGAGCCTGCTACTACTACTAAGCCAGCCTCCTGGCCACAGCTGACTGGACAGTTGTAACAAGTAGCCCATAATAAAATTCATGCACAGGTTTGCCAGTGGCCTTCATGGTGGCAGAATGCCAAAGCTCTGCTGAAATAAGGAAGATGGTGATTAAATGGAAAATCAGATAGGGAAAATGGATGAGTGGGTTTAAATAGGAAAGTAAAGAGGACCAGTTGATTAGTACTGACAGAAGCAGAGGAAAAGCAATGAAATTCTGCTGCTGAGGGGATGATAAAATAATGTATTCAGCAGAACTTTCAAGGAACCTGGGAACCTATCATGAGGCATGGTTGTCCTGCAGCTCCTGTTCTTCCTGGGAGGCCCAGATATTTATATTTCACTAGGTTTCTCTGAGACCTGACACATGTGCTCTGGATGTATCCATACAATACATTTTCTATTGCTGAAATAACCTGAATGAGCCTCTGCTTCTCATAAACAGAAGAGTGTTGTGTAATCCTAAATAATATAAAATCTGTCCCCAAGTTATGTTTGACCTAAAAAATATTTCTGCAGCTTACGTATGAAAAATGGCCATCAGACATTATGGGAAATTGGTATATTTTAAACAAAGTTTTGATGTCTTATCATAAGGATGGCTGGAAAGTTACCACTCCATCCTGATTTCATCTTGGAGAAGGAAGAACGCTAATGTCACTTTTTTGGATTCACCCAATGAACTAGTATAGCAGTTCCCACTGCCCTTGTTTCTTCTTCTGCTGCTGCTGCTTTCTTCTCTGTCTTCCCCTCATCTTCTTCCTCCTCTTTCTCTTCTTCTTCCTCTTCCTGTTCTTCCTACTGTTTTATGATCTCCTCTTCCTCCACTTTCTCCTCCTCCTCTCCCTCTTTGTTCCTCCCTTTCTGATTCTACCCTATCAGAATTCTGATACTATTTGCCTAGCCAATAGTATAAATGTTACTGTGTTATGAATCTCAGGCTACTATTTGTAGCAAGAATTAACCTAGAAGATAATGATGTAAACAAAAAGTTGCATGCAAGATTCCTTGCAGGATATTTCATACTCAGAAAATAGATTGCATATAATGTGTGTATGTGTTTCATGTATGCCCTTGTACATATTGCCAATAACTAATTCTGAATATTAATTTTAAATGTGGTGAAATAAATTTATTGCCATCTACTTTTTTACTAGAGTACCTTTGGTCTTTGATAATAGGTTTGAAACAGCTTAATGCAATAAACTTGCTTGCAAAAAGAATCATCTTATATCTAATTTATAGACATATATAAGAAATTACTCTGTAAAGAGGACTACTTCAAAGTCATCAGGTAGCTGCTGCATTTTATCACCATTATATTAACATTATCATGACAAGGTTGAAAACTCAGTACGGGCAAGATTTGCAAGTTACTGTGCAAGTGTGACTCTTAATTATAAGTAACAATTCATTTTGAGGTACATTAGTATGCCTCAAAATAGAATCTAAAACCTTATTTCTATGTAATTATAATTAAATAATTATAAGGAATCATTTTAAAATTTTATAGAAAAAAAGAATCTCAAGGGTTTTATCTTCAGGTTAATTAAAAATGGTTTATTTTATTTCTTGGTTAATTACTGAAATTTAGAATCCATAAATAGACATACTGAAGGAAATATTTTTGTTGTCTATGAAGTTCTAAATCAGTGGTGAATTCATGAAATGTTTGCCCATGTGGTACACAATGAAAGTCATCACATGAAGAGCTTTTTACCCAGTTAAAGAGAAAATAAGTCGTTCCTCTTTAATTTACTTTTTTGGGGGAAAAGATACTCATTAAACTTTACTCTTTGTACTATGAGCCATTATTTGTCAGAAAGTTTACAAGTTTCATTTTTCTGCTAGCCTTTTGCTGACAAAACCAATCATTTGCAGTAGCAACCATCAATATAAATGTTGAAATGGGCTCCTTTCCATGTAAGCATTTAACTTTAAAGGCTGAATTGGACTGGCTATGCAGGAGACCTTGCCACTTGGTGTTATTGCATTCAGTTAAGCTAAAAAAAAAAAAAAAAAGCCAAAAAGCTGTGATTCTATGTTACTTCAATGTAGACATTGTCCATTCTTTTTAAAACAAAGTTTTTATACCTCTTCTGCCCCTGACAAGAACTACTCATTTGCAAATCCGTGCCAGGATTGTATAATAAACAACCATAAGAGTCTGTCTCTGAATTCTTCCAGATTAGCCCATATACATCCATTCTATACTTCCTTTGCCACCTACACTCTCTATAGAAAACAAGTGATCTTTTAGAAAATAGAGATCAGATATCACCAATTGCTTTAAAGACTGTAACGATTTCTTATTAAAATTAGAATGAAACACAAAATCTTTATATGGCATACAAGGCCCTAAACAATGTACCCCTGCTTATTTCTTCAGCCTCATCTTCTACTAATCTTCCTGACATTCATGCAGTGGGCTGTAGCCACAGTAGCTGCCACTTGAACTCACTGAGCATTTTCCACCTCAGAGTACTTGTTTTTTTGTTACTTTTACCTAATAGCCACTTTCAAATCTTTGCTTTGCTGGCTCCGTCTTATCACTGAGGGCTTGATTCAAATGTTACTTTTTAAAGGCATGTTTTAAAATCTACACTAGACATCATTTTTAATGGTGACAACTTGGATTCTTTCCCCCGTGACTGGGAATGGCCCTAGTTTGTTCCCTATGATGACTTCTATTCAGCATGGCACTGCAGGTACCAACCCATTAAATGAAACCAAACAAAAGTCATTCCTTTTGTTGTCACTTATCAGCACTGAAATGGATGATAATAATATAATATTACTCATGGACTATGCAATTCTAGGCAGGAAAAATCTAAAATAATGTAAGGATGTATTACTGAAATAAAAAGGAATTTTCCAGCAACACTAATATACATGGCCAATATGTAATAGTCAAGTGCACTTCAAACTTCAGGTGAAATAAATGGACGTCTCCCAATCCTTGATTTTAGCCCAGTGAGACTGATTTTAGACTTCTGACCACAAGAATTGTAAAAAAATAAATTGGTGGTGTTTTAAGCCAAAGATTTGGTAGTACTTTTTTGTGACAGAAACAATAGAAAGCTAATACAGCCACCTGAAATATTTTGTTTAAAAAGTTACTTTTTCAGAAAGGACTCCTCTGCATTCCTCATCTAAACCCAAATTGTCTTACTAACTTGTTTAATTTTCTTTATTGCATATATTGTTATTTCCCTATCTCTGTTCTTTCTGTTTTCATTGATTTCTTTATTGGTTTCCCCAGTCGCCATTAGAATATACAGTCCTTAAGGGCAAAAACTGATTAGTGTTGAATGCATGAATTGTCTCATCCTGTGAATTTTCTACAATTCTTGATGTCCATTTGATTTTATATCTCATACCATTATTACTCCTTCAGGTGCCTTTCTTGGCAGCCCAGTTTGGTCTTGTTCTCTGTGTATCTGACTTTGACATCTCTTTAGTTCATAAGCTCAGCACAGTATATCCAAGTCAAGGATAAGTGTATCCTTGGGGGATGCTTTAGTGGCCTGGAAACCTGAACAGAAGGGTGCAATTCCTGCATAATTTCCACCCAAATGGATAGGGAGAATCAATCTCTTTGTAATTATTTTCAATTGATCAAAAAGAGTAAACTAGGTCATATCAAGGTCAATTTGTTCCCTGTGTGGGAAATATGTAGTTTAGAAAGGCTCTACTGGAACCAGTTGATAATAGCTTGCAAGAGCCAATTGTTAAGTATTTAGGAATATGGTGAGTCATTTGTTAAACTTACATGATAGAAGTATTTATACCACAAATTTGGGAGCTGCAACAACTAAGAGCCTTTTCTCCCACCAAATTGTAGGTTATCAGCCCAACACAAAATATATTTTCCATTCAATGACTATTTTCCAGTGATTTTGCATTGATGTGAAGGTGAATTTACTCTTTACCTTGTGAAGAAGGTGATAGGACTTCTATTTTGTTGAGAACATGTACGCACCCAAAAATTTGACCTGTTACCTTCCCAAAGTTCAGAACACTCATGATTCATACTTGAAAACATCTAAACATTCTTATACAGGTAAAGTACGGAAGGAGGGGAAGCAAAGTTTAGCTTTTCTGTTAGTCATACAGAACTGCTGTTTGATGCTTTAAGAACCCTGCATTGAAATGAAGGATTGGAGCAGGGCAATAATCATGTAAGTTCAGGAGGCATACAACTTTAGCTATCAAGTCTTCTTGCTTAAAAAAAATAGGATCAGCAGTGCTCTCTCAATCTCCCATAATAACTAACCTCTTGCCATTTTAATAAATCTGAGCTTATGGTTTACTCAGGTAGAAAATGTCTTTGTTCATTCAGTGTTCATATACAGTGGTAACAGCAGTGTTCAGGGATTGTCATAGTGCAAAACTACCATGGAAAGAGCTGAAGTTTCGCACATCTGCTAAGAGAGACAGCTATGAGCTTCAGGAGAGTCTTAAAGCCCAGTGTTCCCGGGGTAAATAATGAATCAAGGCCAGCTAGCATGCCATTTTCAGCGTTTCTCCTTTTCTCAAAACTAGAGCCTCATGAATTCCAATTGCAAGTAAGGACAGCAATAGTCTCAGAATATCCATTCCTCATTTTCTGTATGAGGCATTGAAAAAGCTTTAGTCCAGCACACAGGCTCCAGACCAGTTGCAACTGTAACATAGCATGTCAGTGCAAATGTTTGGGGATCTAACTATTATTGAGTCTACAATCTGAGAAAGTACCCAGCTAGACAGCAGCTTCAGAAGTTGGTTGTTGCTTTTGCCAACTTTCCTCTCACCAATGACTAACCACTGATTTTTATAGAGGGATGTAACTTATTTCACCCAAGAAGATATATGCTAGCAAAGATCAAAGCCTAAAGCACAGTGATTCTGGTAATGAGTGATTGGCTCTGAGTAGTAATTACTACTCCAAGTGTGGAGATTTGTCCTCCCCACTCAAACATACAATCCACATGTAAGGGACCTATGATAGCTCATTTGCTTACCCTTGTACTCATTGCACCTCACAATCCTTATAACATACTAGGTAACCCAAAAACTCAGCTGCATACATGAACAAATGAATTTCTCAAAAAGAGAAGGGAGACTGTCATTTCCTTTGGCACTGACTCAGATATAAAAGTGAAAGTTAATCTTATTGGGGTCATTAGGATGTGAAGATGTATCTGATTGTTAACCTAGAAGTTTCTTCCTTCTAATGTAGGGAGATAAACTGAAATGTGCTCACCTTCTTGCACTGCAGCCTGGGCAATCATGGACCTGTCTTCCACCCTGCAGTAATCTTTGCTCACAAAGGTAGGAGATTTCCAGAGGACCCATGATGAACTGAAAATAGGAAGAAATGACTATTGAATTAAAAGTATGGGAAAAATGGTATAACCTCCTCAGCCCTAATAGGAGTTAGGGCCTTAGTACGACTCAGGGAAGACTCAATTTCAACAACTAGAACCTGCAAATTAGTTTTTCACTGGCTTGGGCCAAAGAATCCAGCACAGGTGAAGAAAATGGAGCTGCTTTTGGTTCTGCCTCTGTCATTCACTAAGCCATGCAAAATTAGTTACTCATATAATTTATTGGGTTATCACTTGGCTCATCTTGAGATCCCAATATTTGTTAAAGAGATTAAAAAGGAAAATTATTTGAAAATAACTAATTTATAAATTTTAAGATTAATTTATTTGTACAACAATTACTTATGGAGTATAAAATTGCATATATTTGAGTTCTTCATAGAAAATTTACAAGAAAAAAACAAACAACCCCATCAAAAAGTGGGCAAAGAATATGAACAGACACTTCTCAAAAGAAGACATTTATGCAGCCAACAGACACATGAAAAAATGCTCATCATCACTGGCCATCAGAGAAATGCAAATCAAAACCACAGTGAGATACCATCTCACACAAGTTAGAATGGCGATCATTAAAAAGTCGGGAAACAACAGGTGCTGGAGAGGATGTGGAGAAATAGGAATGCATTTACACTGTTGGTGGGACTGTAAACTAGTTCAACCACTGTGGAAGACAGTGTGGCGATTCCTCAAGGATCTAGAACTAGAAATACCATTTGACCCAGCCATCCCATTACTGGGTATGTACACAAAGGATTATAAATCATGCTGTTATAAAGACACATGCACACGTATGTTTATTGCGGCACTATTCGCAATAGCAAAGACTTGGAACCAACCCAAATGTCCATCAATGATAGACTGGATTAAGAAAATGTGGCACATGTACACCATGGAATACTATGCAGCCATAAAAAGGATGCGTTCATGTCCTTTGTAGGGACATGGATGAAGCTGGAAACCATCATTCTCAGCAAACTATCGCGAGGACAAAAAACCAAACACCGCATGTTCTCACTTATAGGTGGGAATTGAACAATGAGAACACTTGGACACAGGAAGGGGAACATCACACACCAGGGCCTGTTGTGGGGTTGGGGGAGTGGGGAGGGATAGCATTAGGAGATATACCTAATGTAAATGACGAGTTAATGGGTGCAGCACACCAACATGTCACATGTATGCATATGTAACAAACCTGCACGTTGTGCAAATGTACCCTAGAACTTAAAGTATAATAATTTAACAAATTGCATATATTTGCAAATGATATTGCCACACATAATTGTATTGTACTCATGCATATTTTGTGATGTTGTAGCAATGCTATTTTTACTATTGTTACTGCAAAGTATAATGGAACATCATAACATTCTCACCTCTAGGTAGACAGAGTTACTTTCCCATCTGAGGCTAATTATATTATCTACAACTTATAGCCGGCCTCAGCCTGGGTAGTAGGAGATGGAAGGAGTTAAAAAGTAAAAAGTAATGAGGGGAAATGTTTTTTTATTTTCTTATCAGATTTATTGTCCTTTCGTATGTCAGTGCTATTGAAATCACTAGAAATGATAGAAATACCACAATTGAAGAGAGACATTTATCTATCAACGTAAATGTCATTCAACAATTCAGGCTTTCCATTTTGGGCCTAAAAGGAGTAAAATTATCCACACACTGGGGAGTTGAGAGAATCTATTTTAATTGTGTCTCTAACAGTTCTAAAAGAAAACTAAGTAGAAAACGGTGACCAGAGCATACAAAATCCTATGCCGGATTGTGCCACAAATCCCCTTGGGTTTTCTCTAACGTAAAACAATCACTTTCTACTCTGCATGTGCTTGATCACTTAATTACTTGTGCTTCAATTGAATGTAAAAAATGTAATGCATAATATCATCAAGAACACGTAAGAATTTTCACAAGGCCCCCACTGCCTTCTTTTCTGAAAACTGGACCCTGCTCTCTTGTTTTTTTGTTTATTTATTTTTAGTGTTTTTGTTTTGTTTTGCTTATACCTAAAATAAAAATTTTTTAAAAACTTGCATAAATTTAGGAGTACAAGTGGAATTTTGTTACATGGATACGTTGCATAGCGGCAAAGTCTGGGCTTTTAGTGTAACCATCACTCAAATAATGTACATTGAACCTAGAGTGTAATTTCTCATCTCTTACTCCTTCCCAATCTCCCACACTTCTGAGTCTACAATGTCTGTTATTCCCCAGTCTGCATCCATGTGCACACATTATTTAGCTCCCGTTTATAAGCAAGAACATGTGGTATTGACTTACTATTTCTGAGTAATTTCACTTAATGGCCTCCAGTTCCATCTATGTTGCTGCAAAAGACATGACTTTATTCTTTTTTACGGCTGAGTGGTATTCCATGGTGTATATATATATATATATAATATGTATGTATATATATGTATATATATATTATATGTATGTATATATGTATATACATATATTATATGTATGTATATATATTATATGCATGTATATACGTATATTATATGCATGTATATACGTATATTATATGCATGTATATACGTATATTATATGCATGTATAGACGTATATACGTCTATTATGTATAGACGTATGTATAGACGTATATACGTCTATTATGTATAGACGTATGTATAGACGTATATACGTCTATTATGTATAGACGTATGTATAGACGTATATACGTCTATTATGTATAGACGTATGTATAGACGTATATACGTCTATTATGTATAGACGTATGTATAGACGTATAGACGTCTATTATGTATAGACGTATGTATAGACGTATAGACGTCTATTATGTATAGACGTATGTATAGACGTATAGACGTCTATTATGTATAGACGTATATACGTATTCATATACGTATATTATGTATAGACGTATACACGTGTATTATGTGTATATATGAAAGATTTTTTTTATGCAGTCATCCATTGACAAACACTTAGGTTGATTTCCATATCTTTGCTATTGTGAATAGTACTACAATAAACAAATGAGTTCATTTATATTTTTGATATAATGATCTCTTTTACTTTCAGGTAGATACCCAGTAGTGGGATCTCTTGAACTACCAGTAGTGGTAGTTCTTTGAGAAATCTTCATGCTGTTTTCCATAGTGTTGTACTAATTTATATTCTCATCAAGAATATATGTGTTCCCTTTTCTCTACGTCTTTGCCAACATCTGTTATTTTTTGACGTTTTATTAATAGCCATTCTGACTGGTGTAAGATATCACATTGTGGATTTAATTTGCATTTCTCTCATGATTAGTGATGTTGAGCATTTTGTCATATGCTTCTTGGCCATTTGTATGTTTTCATTTGAAAAATGTCTGTTCTTGTCCTTTGCCCACTTTTTAATGGGGTTTTCACTGTTATTGTTGTTGAGTTGTTTCAGCTTCTTATAGATTCTGGATATTAGTTCCTTGTCAGATGCATAGTTTCCAAATATTTTCTTCCATTCTGCAGGTTGTCTGTTTGCTCTGTTGATAATTTCTTTTGCTGTGCAGAAATTTTCTAGTTTAATTAAGTCCCATTTGTCTACTTTTGTTTTTATTGCATTTGCTTTTGAGGTCTTAGTCATGAATTCTTTGCTTTTTTGGGACATGAACCATGGCTTATTTTCAAGCCTAAAAGTATAACAAATATGTTTTTAAAAAAACATTTGGATGACTTCTATGGACTTAGGTGTCTGCCTTTCAGTCATGCCTTATTTCTTTAGAATAAAACAACAGACAAATAATTCTTAAACTGGTCTGCCATAATTTTACACCGAAGAGTTGCTCATTGGTTGTCTAAGGAAAATAGAATATGTATCTCAATAGTTGATCATTAGCATATGCTGGCAAAGGTGAACTAATAAATTTCAGTGTTTCAAGGGCTATCTTAGAAGAAAGCACATCTGTATTCTTCAGGTATGTTTTATATACTTTGAAATACACAGACATGTTTACCTTGGGGCTGCTTTTATTTATCGTGTCAATAACCAGCTTTTCAGAAAGCCCTAACCTCTTGATAACTGTTCTTAGGACCAGAAATAATTCCATGTAGGTCAGAAGTTAATCTCTCTCTCTCTCTCTGTCTCTCTCTCTCTCTCCCCACCTCCAAAAACAAAAAACAAACAAACAAAAAAGCACCACACCCTGTTTTGGGGACCTGCAGTATAACCTCAAAGACATTTTAACCCAAGAGTACTCTTCAAAATGGGCTTAACATACACAAATTAGTAAATTAAAGAGATGAGCTTAGAATAACATTCTTACCTCCTGTGTGAGTTCCACCTGTCTCAAAAGAAATATCATTAGAAGATATGGACTCAGGCTGAAGGACAAGGTCTTTTAAGAGAGTCGGAAATCTGTATGAAATAGTCTTTAGTCGATATAATATTTTCTCTTCCCTATTCTCCACCCCATTTTTTCTTCTCACCACACCATTGATTTTAGTTTTTGTGAAAAGTAAACAAAAAATATAAGGAATGACAGGAATTCAATCCATAATTGAGGCTCTGGATTTATTAGAGGGTGGAGATCAGCCACCTGTCACATCCTGGTTTCAGAGCAGCCTAGAAATTGATTCCTCTGTAGCATGTTAGAGAGACACAATATTTTGAGCCAAAGTTTATTTAAAATTCTTTACTTTGCATTTCTTGCTTGTTTTCTGGTTTATTTTATACTTTTTTAGTATATACACCTTCTGCTTTCTCTCCACTGATCCTTTATCTCTCTATCACTCCTTATTCTTCTCTTACTCCTATCCACATTTTCTATATAGATAGTAACCTGTTCAATCATTAACAGGACCTACCAAGTTAAAAAGCAGCAGGAAGAATAATCAAAGTTCAAGCAATCCATACATGGCACATCTCAGATTTTACTCTAGGAATCCTTAAATGCTGCACAATTTTTTTAAAAAGATTATCTGTAAAAATTAGGATTCTTAATAAAGTCACTTGAAGATCTAAGGAATTCATGAACACCATGTGTATATTCTATATGCACATTTTATTTACCTTTAAAATTTGATATATATATCAAAAATAAAAATGATTACCCAAAGCTTAACAAATGAATACAACCAACATTGAAAGGAGAAACATTAATAGGTGAGTATACAGAAATATTTAACATGAGCCTTGACAACATATTAAGACCCCATCTTTGCCAAAAAAAAAAAAAAAAATTAACCGCGTATGATGGCATCTGCCTGTAGTCTCAGCTACTTTGGACACTGAGCCAGGAGGATTACTTGAGCCCAAAAGCTCAAGGGTGCAGTGAGCTATCATCACGCCACTGCACTCCAGCCTGGGTGACAGATCAAGACCCCATCTCTCTATGTAAATATATATTACATATATTCATATAATATACTTACATATAATATGGCCTTATATATTATACAAAACATGGCATACATATAAATTTTATATATATATATATGGAATATATATAAAGCAGGCCATGTTACATATCATGGAACTGATGGAACAATTTCATCAGTCTCACTTTATAAGAATCTAAGCACACAAACCATCCTAATCGATACTGTGAACACAGCCATCTTTAAATCAATATCATTTTAAAATGTTTATTTCTTTATTTTACTAAAGTGTAGGAATAATTCATAACTCTGGAGTTTTGGGGTATTCCTCCTCATTTTCTTGTCACTTGAAATAGAGGAGGCAATCTTGTTTCCTTCTATTATGTTTTAATTTACAACTGTTTTTTTGTTAGGCTTATTGATGTGGCCTAATCTCTGACCCCAAGGGATCATGGTGACATGACTACAGCTTTTTCTTTCTGAATCTGGGAATTTTTCAACACTAAAGGGAAATGTGTTGTTCTGCAACAATGAGAAAAATCAATATAGGATAAAGTGTCGTATTACAATGTTAATTTAATATATAACATTTAGTAGCCTCGAAAACTTGTTGCTCAGATTAACCTGGCAAGATAAGTTATTAAGTCATGAGAGTTGTTGAACATATGTATACAAGCAAAGCCTTAGGGGAAGGTTAGACTATTTTGGAAGTTTCAATAAATGATCTCTTCCTTGTCTACTCAGGACTGCAGTTTAAAAAAAAAAAACAATTTATCACAATCATCAAGTAACATGTGCAGTAAGAAAATGTGACTCTGATGTCCTCTCTTTGTAAAGAACTATTGCGTATGGGCTCCACTGGCATACGTTCTTCGGTATTCAGTGCTGAGGGCTTCTTTACTTCTCTATCTTAAAATGGAGCCACCATCATTTCCAGCTCCTAGCTAAATCCATTCTTTCCTTTTTTCCACTGTATCGACTCCCAGCAAGTAAGCAGAGACTCTTAGAAAAGTGTGTAATCTACTCAAATAATAACACATTTGGAATAGAAGGTCATCTTACTGGATCATACATGGGTCACTAAAGCCACTAAAAGTAGGGTGCAGACCTGACTGAGTCTGTAAAGAATATCTAATTCTTCGTAGCAATCTAATGCCCACTTGTTCAGATCAGTAGCTTCCCTGTGACCTCTTTGCCTGAACTGTCAGATGCTGTTTTAAATGACTAACTCCCTCTGAAGGCTTTGAGAATGCTGTCTTTCTTCTATGCTTAAAAAAGAAGAAAAACAATAACAAAAAATCTTTGTCATATGGCTTTGAAATATCACCCACCTCACCTGTACTCTGATTTATTTCTAGGGTTTGTGTCTTCTCCGCTTTGTCGACCTCAAATACAGCCCTATGGTTAAGTCTGTGGTCTTTTATGAATAATGATTATGGAAAATTGCTAGAATTCACCCTTATGCTGAACCTTAGACTAGCAAAGTCTAATTTTCACTTCTAACTATTATAGTTCCCCCTGGTACAATTTTGCTCTCGAGATTCTCTAAACTTTAGAAGGTCATCCTAAGGCCAAGCCACTACATGATTACACAAAGTGGAGCAATAATCAACTATTTGCTCTAACCTCTTCACTGAATTACTCCTTTTATCTTCAAATCCTATCAGATTGAGAGCTTACAAATCCTCCCTGGACTTGTAGACTAAACTTTTTTGATCAACCCCTCCGTTCCCAAGATTTTTTTCCATTTTCTTTTCTGAGAAAACCCTTCACTTAGTAAAACTTCCAGCTTTGTTGCACCTCCTTTTTTAAAAACAGAAATAAATATTATAGCATACTTTCCCAAGACTCCCTTCTTCCTTTGTATAGATCCCACTTCTATGTTCACCCACCTGTCTTTGTCCTTTAGCAATTGATAACAGTCATGTTATTCTCATCTTTACTTAAAATCACTAGTCAGCACTTGCCTAGTTTATTTCAGTTTATTTTCTTAGAGTCCCTTTCTATCTTTGTTACACAATTATAATTGTTCTTCTGCTTCTAATGTAGAATCCAGTATCCCCAAATTTTATTTTATATGAATATTGACCCAAAATCTCCAGGTCACCTTTTCTGAAGGTGAGAATTTCCCCTTCATCAAGAAATGAATAAAAACATTATTTTTTCTCTTTTTTTGTCTTTTTCTTATTCCATTGTCAGTAACTCCTCTGTCACTTGTAATAAGAACTTGCAGCAATATCATGACTTTTTTTTAACACCATCTTTTCTTGTTCCCTTCTCCATGCTTCCTCCCTTCATAAGCATACTCAGGCTCAAGCACACATGCACAAGTCTATAGACAAGATGTCATACATTTTGTTTATTTTTATTTTAGTGCCGATTCATGCAAATGAGGAAAAGATCTGGAAGAAGTAAACATGGAAAAGTAGAGTGAGCAATCCTAAGTGCTGGAACTGGGAATTGAGTCTAAAAAGGAACAATAGAGAGGGAAACTTGACAGAGATGCGACAGAGAAAGACTGGTTACTTGTTTGTAAACAATTTTAAATAATAGAAGCTAAAGTTGTACTTTAAAAAAACTACAATATAATTTTTAATGTACTAACATCAATAGACCATCATGACTTGGTCTTCTCCTGTGAGAAAGCTGATGCACAAGTTTCCCATTTCCCAACATAGGCAATTTTTAAAGATTGATCATATATCTGCTTACACACACACACACACACACACACACACACACACACACAAATCTTTTTCTTTTCTTTTTTCTTTTTTTTTTGAGACGGAGTTTCGCTTTTCTTGCCCAGCTGGAGTGCAATGGCGTGCGATTCTCCGCCTCCCGGGTTCAAGCGATTCTCCTGCCTCAGCCTCCCAAGTAGCTGGGATTACAGGCTTGCTCCATCACGCCCGGCTAATTTTGTATTTTTAGTAGAGGTGAGGTTTCTCCATGTTGGTCAGGCTGGTCTCAAACTCCTGACCTCAGGTGATCCACCTGCCTCGGCCTCCCAAAGTGCTGGCATTATAGGCGTGAGCCACTGCGCCTGGCCCACAGAAAATAGGAACTAGAAAATAGCAATGCATTTCACTATCACACTTTCATGCATTTTAATCGTTCTAGCGTCTTTACTTTGTATTACCTCCTACTTATTATAATCATTTACTGGAAAACCTCTTTCTTTTTCACACTAGGAGTCTATTTTCCTTGAAGCTAAACAAATGTGTTTAATTCACTTGAATACCATCAAATGGGGATCTCCTAAATACTGGAGCTAGGAAAAACTTAACGAAAAAAATGGATTACTATTTTGTGTATTGTTACTATCGTAATTGCCATCCAAATTGTAAAAAAAATTCAGCATCTAAAGAAATTTCTTCATTTACTTTACCTTATATTAATCTTTTATTCATTTTTAAGCCTTTCTATCAACCCGCATCTTCATATCTATTCTTTCTTTCCAGCCTGTGATTCTTCATTTTTCCTCTGACCAGTTTGTCTTCCTTTTCTCAATCCTATCATTCTGTATTCTTAACTTTTCGCAAGTCCCAGTGCCTGAGATAGAATCTGTTATGTTGTTAAAGCAAAAAAAAATCAGTATCATTGTTAAAGAAAATCCCACTAACACAATGTTACCGGTTTGACATTTTTAATCTGTTGGATACTCACTGAAATTAGCATTCAGGGTACTGTGTAATTTAGTAATTTCTTTTTCTTTCTTCTGTCTTCTATTTTTTTGATGTGATCATATTTAAAGTTACAAACATGTAGCACTAAAAGACCTGATAAATGTAAATACTGTCGAATTAAAAGATGATATATGCTATTTATGGTGAGAATATGGAATATACCAAAAAAAGTAATGCCAAGAAATGAAAGTTTCAAAGGCAAAGCAATATCGAATTAGAAGAGGATTTTTTTGCCATAAAGTAATTCATTCGTACATGACAAATTACGCTATTTACTGAGATTGGCTTCCATTTCATCTTTGACTTAATTCTGCATCCAAGAAATTTAGCATCCCCAGCCCCAGTCCTCTAATACAATTGCTAGTGTAAATCACCAAGAAATAAAACACAGTTTGTTGAAGAAAATCTACCACAAATATACAGCTATGTGTTGTAATTGACAAGAAGAGATAAAGAAAAGGCGTATTTTCCTATTGAATTGCATTGCTATACTGAAGATATTTTGACCGTGCCTAGTTAAATCAGGAGTAGCAGAAGACTAAAAACCTAAGATGTTATCTCATATTATTACACTTGATTCTCTGATGGGAAAAGAGAACTTCAAAGGCAATGTTTCCTAGGGATGCAAACACTTCTTTAAAGTCTATTAGTTAATGTGAAAGCAAATATACATATACACCATCACGCGCCACATAATGTTTCCATCAATGATGAACTGCATATATGATGATGCTCCCATAACATAATGGAGCTAACAGATTTCTGTTGTCTAGTGATATCTTGATGATCCTGACCCTGTGCAGGCCTACGCTTATGTATGTGTGTCTTAGTTACAGCAAAACAATTTAGAAAGTGAAAAGTAATAAAAATTTAAAAAATAAAAATACAAAAAGGTTTATAGAATAAGAAAATATTTTTGTACAGCTGTTCAATGTGTCTGTGTTTTAAGCTTCATTTCAAATGAATCCATAAGTTAAAAAATTAAAGTTTATAAATTAGAAAAGTTACAGTAAGCTATTTATTTATTGTGGAAGAGAAAATATTTTAAAAATAAATTTAGTGTAGCCTAAGTTCACAGTGCTTATAAATAAGTTTACAGTAATATACTGTAATATCCTAGGCCTTCCCATTCACACTCACTGACTCACCTAGAGCAACTTTAGATCTGCAGTCTCTGTTCCTGGTAAGTGCCCTATACAGGTGTATCATTTTTTATTTTTTCAATCATATTACTACAACTTTTCTATGTGTAGATACACAAATACTTAGAATTATGTTACAATTGCCTACAGTATTTAATGCGGTAATATACCGTTATAATAGACAGTTGGAAAAGCCTAGCTGCAATAGACAGTATTACTATATAGCCTGGGTGTCTAGTAGACTATACCACATAGGTTTGTGTAAGTACACTCTATGGTGTTCACACAGTGGTGAAATCACCTAACGATATATTTCTCAGAACATATCCATGTTGTTAACACATTGGTATACACACAAACACACACAACATACACACACACACACACATATACAGTCATGTTGGAAGATTTGTGTAGTGAACTCTTATATTCACACAATCTAGGTTCTATATTAACATTTTACTAAACTCATGTTATTACATACGTATTCATATATCATCTCCCTTGTCCAGCCAACGTAAATTGCAGGCATTAATTTCCCCTAAATATTTCAGTATGCACATCAATAATGAAAGTTCAGTACTTGAAGAGTTTTTTTAAAAAATAAAATTAATATATGAGTTATACAAAGGTAAGTATGTATTTACTGAACTTTGATAGATGCATATGCCTATATAATCCCAACTCTTTTCACATTATTAAACATTACTATAACCCCAGGAAATTCCTCAGATCCTATCAGAGACATTCTCTGCTGCCACTCATCTTCAAAGGCAACAATTCATCTGTTCCATTTTACTAATGCCAGAATTTTACATACATGGAGTAAACAGTATATAATCTTTTGAGTAATTTTTTAATATTAATATTGTATCCATAGGTCCTTTCTTTTTAGTTCTAAGTATTATTTAGTTATATAAATATTACACAATGTGCTTATTCTCACACTGATGCATATCTGGCTTTTTTCTAGCTTTGAGGAATTATAACTACAGTTGATATGAACATTCATGTACAGGTTTTATGTGGAAAGGTTTTTAGTGACAAATTCAATTTCTTTTGTAGATATTAGGTTATTCTTATTTTTTGTTTTATCTTTTATCAGTTCTAGATTGTATTTTTACAAAAAATTATCCACTTCCTCTAAGTCATTAAAGTTGTTGGCATAAAGTTGTTCATAATATCCCCTTTTTATCATTTTAAATCCATAGATTTTACTGATAGCCTATTTTTCCTCCTGATATTGATAATTTGATATCCTTCTTTTGCTATTGATCCATCTAGTTTTAGCTCATCTTTTTGTTGTAATTAAAAAAAAACTTACGGTTTCATTAATTTTCTCAACATTCTGTTTTCTATTTTGTTGATTTTTGCTGTCTTCATTGAATCTTTTTTTCTATTTACATTGAGAGTTTTTGTTGCTCCTCGTCTTTGTCTCCTTCTTTCTTCTCTTTTCCTTCTCATTCTTCTTTAACTTCTTAAGGTAAAAACAGAGATCATTAATTTGAGAACTTTCTTCTTTTCTAATATAAGCATGTAAACCTGTAAATTTCTCTCTAAGGACGGCTTTAACTGCATCCAGCAGATTTCAATATATTGTATTTTCATTATGATTCAGTTGATAATATTTTCCACTTCCCTTGTGATTTTGTTTTTGAGCCATTAACTATTTAAAAGTGTTATTTGATTTTATATTACTTGGGGGTTTTCCTGGATATCATAGTTTATTCTTAATTTAATTACATTGAAGTCGGAGAATATATTTTTGTATGACCGTAATTCTGTTCCATTTACTGACTTGCTTTATGGCCCAGAATAAGCTCTATCATGGTGCATTTTTTCTAGCAATTTATATAAGTGAAAAAATACATAATGTGCATTCCTGGGAGTGACTTCTTTGTTCAGCATGATATTTTTGGGAGTCATATATGTTGTTTTGCCTATGATTAATTTGTTTTATTGTTAAGTAGCAGTCCACTATATGAATATACCACAATCTATTTAATCGATTCACTTAGTGATAGACATTTGGGTTGTTTCCAGTTTGTGATAATATGAATAAAGCCAGTATAAACATTTGCACACAATCATCTTGGTGGATATAGGTTGTTATTTTGGGGGGTAAATTTTTAGAAAAGAAATTAATGACTGGGCCAAATGGTAAGACTCTGTTTACACGAAACAACCGAGGAGTCTCCCAAAGTATTTATAACATTTTACATCTTTTCCAGTAATTTATGAGATTTGCAGTTATTCATCAACAGCCTCACTAATAGTTTTTAATTTTTGCTACTCCAGTGTCTGTGAAGTATCATCTCATTGTAGTTTTAATTTGCATATCTTTGATGAATATAATCTTGAAAATATCTGTATGTGCTTATTTTCCATTCATATGTCATCCATTTTTAAGTGTTGATTAAAATATTTTGCTGATTTATTTTAATTGTGTTATTTTATTATTATTATTGAGTTGTATTCTAAATACAAGAACTTTGTCAAATATATGTCTTACAAATATTACCTCCATGTAAGTGGCTTATCATTTAATTTTCTCAAGAATGTCATTTGAAGAGTCAAATATTTTTTATTTTAATGAATCAAATCTACCTTTCCTTTTATGTTTCATGCTTTTTGTATCCTATCTAATAATCTTTGTCCATCTCAATGTCATGAAGATATCTTCTAGGATTCCTTCAACAAGTTTTATACTTGTAGATTTGCATTTAGGTCTATGATAACTTTTTATTTTTCTATGTATGGTTTCAACTGAGGTCATGGTTCATATTTTTTCATGCAAATATCTAGTTGTTCCAGCAACACTTGTTGATAATACCATTATCCCTCATCACAGGGATAACTTTTGAAAATCAATATGCCACGTATCCACAGGTCTGGACTCTGTCATCACATAAATACTTTATAGTCTTGAACTACAACTTTCATGTAAGTATTGAAATAAGGTAATGTATATCTCCCAAGTGTGTTCCTATTTTTCAGAATTATTTGAGTAATCCTAGGTCCTTTGCATTTCTATTTTGAGCTTTAGAATTAGTCTGCTAATCTCTATCAAAAGAAAAAACAGTATGTTGTAATTTTATTGAAATTATGGTGAATCTATTAATCAATTTGAGGAGAATGGAAAATGTGATAGATTAAAGATGGTAACAAATTTCTGCTATCCCCACCTAAGAGATAGAATTAATAACCCCTCTCCTTGGGACTGGCATAAACAATAGACTGTGGAAGAAATTATGTGGTGTGACTTCTATAGCTGGGTCACAAGAAGCCTAACTGATTTCACCTGGGAGCCTAAGCTTCCATGTAATGTCTAAACCTTTGAGATAACTACACTGAACATCCTTGTCTTATTCCCATTCTTATGGTGAAAATGCTCAATATTTCACCATTAAGTGTAATACTAGCTATAGGTTTTTCCTCCATGGTGTTTATTGAGTTTGACTGAATAACAGTCTTTCCCAAAGATCTTCACATTCTAATTCCTGGGACCTATAAATATATTACCTTATGTGGCAGATGAGACTTTGCAGATGTGATTAAGCTAAGAATTTTGAGTTAGAAAAATTATTCTGAATTATTCATGTAGGTTCAATGTAATGAATAAGTTTGTTATAAGATGGAAGTAGAAGGATCAAATAATATATATATATATGTGACAGAACTAGAGGTCAGAGTGATGTGCTTTGAAAATGGAGAGAACCTGGGAACCAAGGAATGCAGGTAGCCATTAGAAGCTGGAAACATAAAGAAAACCTCCAAAGGTTCCAGAAGGAACACAGCCCTGCTGACACCTTCTTTTTAGACTTCTGACGTCCAAAACTATGAGAATAAATTTGTATTGTTTTAAGCTACTAATCTGTGGTAATTTGTTGCAGTTACATTAGGGAACTAATGCAGATTTAGAAATGAGATTTGTTATTTAGAAATCATATTTAGAAATGTTATTGCAAGAATAATATTGAATAAAAATTGTACAAATGGATATTCATGTCTCATTCCCAATCTTAGAAAGAAATTTCTTGATATTTCACCACAAAATATGATGCTAGATGCAGGCTTTTCATATATGACTTTTACAAGTTTATAAAATTTCCTTCTATCCCTAATGTGCTGAATTATTTGATCATGAATAGGCATGATTTTGTCAAATAATTTTTCTACATCTATTGAGATATGATTTTTCTCTTTTATTTTGATAATGCGATAACTTTCATTGATGATTTTAGAATTGTTGATAAATGCTCATTTAGCCATGATGTAGTTTCTCTTCATACAGTTCTGGTTTAAATTCGCTAATATTTTAAGGCACATTTTTGCTTCTATATTCTTAAAGGATATTGGCTTACACTTTCTTATAATATCTTTATCTGGTTTTGGTGTTAAGTTATACCTGCTTCAGTAAATAAGTCAGAAATTATTTCCTCTTCTTTTGTTTTGGAATTTATGTAAGTTGACATATTTTTTTCTTAAATGGTAGAATTTGCCACATAAACCTTCCATGATTTTCATTTTGGAAATTATTATGACTACAAATTAATTTTTAGGTACAGACCTATTCAGATTTCAATTATTTGTGTGCAAATTTTAAGTTGTAGTTTTCAACAAATTTGTCAGTTTTATCTAAGTTATCAATTTTTTTTTAACTTTTCAGTTCAGGGGTACAAATGCAGGTTTGTTACATAAATAAACTTATGACATGATGATTGATTTTATAACTGTTTCTATGCTTCAGAAGTCCAGGCGTGGCTTAGCTCTGCCATCTGATCAAAATTCTAGAAGACTGCAATCACCATGTCAGCCAAACTGCAAACTCACGTGAAGATTTGGCTAGGGAAGAATTCACTTCTGAGCACATTCAGGTTGTTGGCAGAATTCATTTTCCTATGGCTGTGTCTGAGGACTTCAGGTTCTTACTTGAAGCCACCCTTGACTAGTCCAGTACTGTTGGTGTGATCAGACCCAACACCAGGTCATGGGGGCTATGAAGTCCAGCGGAGTCAAAGGAATGAGAAAAAGACAGTTTGAGAGAGAAGGTGGGACCAGGGTGCTATCGTGAGTGTGGAGACTGCAAAGTCCCCGAGCTCTGGGAGCCCACACTATTTATTAGTGCTCAAACAAACAGGTAGTGAGGATGTGGGGGTTGAAAGGAAACAGTGTGTCAAGTGAATGGGAAACATGGCTGCTTGAGATAATGGGAGTGCTAGAAACAAGGAGCCAGCAAGTCTAGCAGACATGCAAGCCCTGCCTCAGCTTCTCTTCCAACACTCAGCTTTTCTCCCAACAAATACACTTGCAGTTCCCTGCCATATGGCCCTGTTCAGAGACAGTTCACAACATGGATCCTACTTCATCAAAGCCAGAAGGATAGAAAGAGCAAGTCTGTGAGCAAGATGGAGTCTTATAGACCATAACATAATCAGAGGAGTGATAACCCATCATGTTTGTCACATACTGCCAGTTACAAACAAAAAATAGATCTTGTCTACAGTCGAGAGGAGGGAATTATATCATGGTATGAATACCAGAAGGTGAGGATGATTAGGATAAATTCAGGTCTATCTGCCAAAAGAATCCCTTTAAAAGCATTTCTCATCATTGGTCTAAGGCTTAATTCATTAAAGTTTGTTTAGAGTCAAGATTGTATCCTTCACATTTTATACTTTTATACATTTTATACTTCCCACTTCCAACTTGACAAATGCAATAACCTTACAATGGTAGAATTCCATTAGCCCATTTCCTGAACCTTTGTGCTATTGTTTTCGTATCTTCATATTTATAATACTAAATATTTGTTGCTCTAACATAAGTTGTATTTTAGGGAAGTTATGAAAAGAAAAAATATTTATATTTACCCATTTACGTATAAATTCTTTCCGATATATTCACATTTTCAACAAACATCAAATCCTTCATCCTGAAGCACATCATTTAACATTTCTTAACTTGCAGACTTTATTTTATGTTATTTTGAGACAAAGTCTTGATCTGTCACCCAGGCTGGAGTGCAGTGGTGCTATATCGGCTCACTGCAATCTCCACCTCCTGAGTTCAAGCAATTCTCCTGTCTTAGTCTCCCGATTAGCTGGAATTACAGGTGTGCACTACGAAGCTCAGTTAATTTTTTGCATTTTTAGCAGAGACAAGGTTTCCCCATGTTGCCCAGGCTGTTCTCAAACTCCTAACCTCAGGTGATAACACCCACCTGGGCATCCCAAATTGCTGGGATTACAGGCATGAGCCACTGTGCCTAGCTTTGACTGGTAGATTTATTGGAAAGTAACTCTCCCAGTTTTTATCTCAAAATGTCTTTATTTTACTGTTAATATTGAAGTATAACTTTGATGTGTATGGAATTCTCAATTGATTCTTTCATCACTTCAAAGATGTTTCCTTTTCTTCAGGCCTTCTAATTTCTTACATAAAGTCATTCATCATGCATCTCATTGTTCCTTTCTTTATAGTGTTTTTTTCTTTTTTTCATTGGGTTTCTTTTTTCTTTGGCTGCTTTAAAGATTTTTCCTTTTTCTTTGGTATGTAGAAGTTCAACTATAATGTTCCCAAACACGGTTTCCTATCTGTTTATCTTGCTTGAATTTCTCTTACAGGAAGGTAAGAGTAACTCAGAAAGTAGGTAACTCAAATCATTTTATTAAACTGGGAACATTTTAACCATTTCTTTTTTTTGATATTTGTTCTATTATATTCTCATGATTTTCTCTTTTGGGGCATAAACTTACGTGAATGCTAGATTGCTCAATATTGTGCCATACAGCTCTGTAACTTGATTTATTTTTCTTGAATTTTTATTCTTATTCCTTCGTTTTGGATATTTTTAATGATCTGTCAAATATACTGAGTCTCTTTTCTGCCATTCCCAATATGCTGGTAAGTGCTTTTTTAGTGATTATTTATTTATTTATTTTTAGAGATGGGGTCTTGCTCTGCCACCCAAGCTGGAGTGCAGTGGCACATCATAGCTCTCTGCAGCTCCAAACTCCTGGGCTCAGGCTATCCTCCCACCTCAACCTCTTCAGTAGCTGGAACTACAGGTGTGTGCCACCATGCCTGGCTATTTTTTTTATTTTTATTTTTGTAGAGACAGGGTCTCACTATGTTGCTCAGGCCAGATTCAGACTCCTGGGCTCATGCGATTCTCCCACCTTGGCCTGCAAAAGCACTTGGATTATAGCTGTGCCTGGCCCAGTTATTGTGATTTTAAATCTAGAATTTCCATTTGGTTTCTTTTCATAATTTTCATTTTTCTGCTGAGGTTTTCTGTCTGTTCACATATTAAGACTTATTAAGGCTTCCTTAAGTACTTTATCATAGAAAACAGTTATTATGCTTTATTCTGTTATATCTGACATCTGGGGGATGTCAGGGTTATTTTATATTAATTGCATTTTTCCATGGATATGGATCACATTTTCCTATTTCTTTGATCATCTAGTATTTTTTATTGTATGGTGAACATATGAGGAAAGAATTGTGAAGAATCTACAATCCGTTATTGTCCTCTAGAGAATGTTAATTTTTATTTCTTTAGTTTGCTCATATAAAAGCTGATCACCTTATTTAGGCTTGTTTGTATGTTTTTATAAGGCAGAATTGTGGCAAGCCCAAGGAGTCCTCCTTTCTCTCTAACTTTGCAGATTCAATCCCTGGTTCTCTCATGGGATCTTACCACGGCTTGTTTTCAGGGATTTTAGGGGGAGTTCAGGGTTTGTTTGTTTGTTTGTTTTTTCTAGGGGTGGGGGGTTGTTAGATCGCGACTAGGCCTTACTCCAGGACATGGACTGGCAAACTACAGCCTGTATAGTGCCAAATCAAGCCTGCCTCTTGACTTTGTAAATGCAGTTTCAATAAAACAAAGTCTCACCCATTTGTTAATGTATTATCTATGACTATTTTGTTCTACAGAGCAGAGTTGAGTAACCATAACACAGACCACATGGCCTACAAAGCTTAAAATGTTTACTCTCTCACCATATCCTGAAAAATTGCTGACTCTTTTATAGGACATTTTTCTTACACCTTAAGTGGGCATTTTATTGCTTCAGATGGATATCCAGAACTTTAAGAAAATGCTCTCCTCTTTGGCTGAACTGGAGCTCTAATGTCTCTCACCACTATTAATATCTCTGTTCAGCTCTCAACTGTGAAGCAGCTACTCCCTGGTAAGCTTACCAGTCTTACTCTGTACTTGTGCACCCAAGCCTACAGTCAACGACTTAGAAAAAAACCTCCCATAAATACCTGAGTACTGTATCTGTTTAGTTTCCTCCTCTCTGGTGCCCATTTCTGAATTCTGATCTCTGCCACTTCATTCAGTGGGATCATCATACCTTGTGTTAGAGCTCTTTGCACTCTGGTCAGGAGCTAGTCCCCAAGCAAAGAGCAAAGTTGTCTATGGATAAATCTTTGTAAGATTTCCAATGCCAAAGAATTATACTTTTTAATGCCTGTTGTTTATTGTCTGAAAATCAACACCTTATATATTTGTCGAGTTTTATAGCTGACAGAAAGAGAGCAAGTTCAGAACCAGTTACTTCTTCGTGACCTGAAGTGGGATTCCTACCATTCATTTAAATATTGATGACCCTGAAATCAATACATCCTGACAAATCCTCTCTGCTAAGCTTTTAGTACATATGGCCACCTTTCTTTTGGTCAGCTATATGATATCCCATATTGAGTTAGCACAAATTCAAAATGCCATACAAAGATGCATTCCCTTTTACTTCACCCTTCTTTCCCTTCATTATCTGTATCAGTAAATACTATTACCAACTTCTGAGACAAATATGTGAATTTCAATCTACAACTCAACCTTTCCTTTATCATCATGGTAGACAGAATAATTCTCCCTGACCAAATGTCACATTCTAATCTCTGGAACCTAAGAATACATTATCTTACATTGCATGAGGGATTAGGTTAAGGATCTTGAGATGAAGTGATTATTGTGGATTATAAAGGTGGGCCCAGTGGAATCACAGAATTGTTATGAGAGAGAGGCAAAGTCAGGAAGCAGAGTTCAGAGAGAAAGAGTTTGGAAGGCACTGTGCTGCTAGCTTTAAAGATGGAGGAAGGATCTACAGGCCAAGGCATGCAGGTGACCTCTAGAAACTGGAAAAAGCAAGAAAACAGATTATTCTTAGAGCCTGTAGAAGAAACATAGCCTTGCTGTCACTTTGATTTATCTCAATGAAACTGATTTCAGATGTCTAATCTGCAGAAGTGTAACATAACAAATTTATATTATTTTAAGCCACTAAGCTTGTAATTATTTGTCACAGCAGCAAAAGGAAACTAATGTAGTCATCAGAAATCAAATTCTGTGAGAACTTCCTCATCTTGTTCATTGCTGGTCATTCCTTATCCCATGTCACTGACTTTTATATGCTTCATCTCCAGGCCTGCTTGACTAGCCTCCAATCTTGTCCTCCTATTGTCAACCAACAGTTTACTTCATAACAACCCTACTCAATAGGTCTTCTCCTATCTGAGCTTCATGATGGTGCTAGAGTAATATTTCTCAGACTATAATCAATTTGTGATTTTTAAATGGATTACAGTGCCTTCAGGGCAAAATCATACCTTCAGACATTGGCATACAAGCCCCTTCAGCTTCCCACTGCTTCCTATTCACTGTTCTCAGTGCCCTCAGTGCATTTTCACCACTCAATTCCTCTCCTATCTGGACAAGCATTGCTGTATGTCACATCTCATAATTCGTCCACAAATGAGCTATCCTTTCCTCTCCTCCTCTATTTGGGATGTTCAATACGTATCTGTTGAGTGAATGACTAAATACGATTTCTGAATCAACATGAGCACCAAATTAATTTAAGCTTATGAGCTTGATATTCAGACTAGTGCACATAAATAGATTTGCTTTTTTAAACCACATATTTCTTTACACAAGGCAAAATTATTGTTTACCCACACTTAGCATTCTAATACATCCTTCTCAGCAGTCTAATGCATATTTTCATTGGATAAAAAGAGTATATTTTCAAAATGAAACAAATAATCATGTAAGATTCTTTTATAGCAGTGTTCATTTGCAGACCTGCTTAGGAAATATTTATTACCTTAACTACATGCTACCAAGCTGGAATTGTGAGAGTATGGCCCTTATCACTGCCTACATACTGACTTGACTTAAACCCTTTCAGAAATGTAGCTGTTGGTCCTTTCATTAAAATCTTAAAAAATTGATGATTTCCTAGTCTTCTTTAAAATTATATCCTGAAAATTCTTACGTTGTATGTGATATATAAAGAAAATAAAATCAACAATTACAACATAGTCCTATAAAAAGTATGCAAACACAGAGAGAGATATATAACTCAGACTGGGATAAGGGCAAGAAGAATGTGGGAAAGAATGCATAAAGCAACAAGACATGAATTGAGTTTGTAGTTGGATTAAGAAAAAAATACTATGGCAATCACAACAAAGGGGATTTAAATAAATACGTGTATACAAACATGAAACACTAATGTGCATTCAGAGACCTTTCCTTCTGTTTAAGCAGCAAGAAAAAAAGGAGACCTTTCCATTGTTTAATTTTACTGGAGCATGGTGTGTGTGTGTGTGTGTGTGTGTGTGCCTGTGTGCAAAGGATGAAGATAGTCTGGGCGAATAAGAAACTAGTGAGGGAAGGAGGCATTTGGAAGTGCCTTATGAATGTATGAAACTGTATTTATCTTGTAATAAACAGTTGTGATTGTTCACAAGGGTGTGGCATAATCAAATGTGCCCTTTAGATAATAGTCAACAGGATATGGATGGATGAGAGTATGAGAATTTTGACACTAAAAGCAGCAAAATCTGTTAAAAAACATTTTGTACTAATGAAGATGAGATGATGAGACGACTGAAGGGTATGGCAATGGGGATGGAAAAGATGGGTTACACAGCAGAGATACTTAATAATCAATATAGTATGGTATAGTTGAAAGAGTGTGGGCCAATCCCCAGTTCAGTCACTTATTAACAATGAAATTTAAACAAATTAATGCAACTTTGTGAATCTTAGGTAGGGATAATAATACCTACCTAAAACTGTGTTCATGAAATGAGATATACAAGAATCACAGATCAAGTAACTTGCACAGTTTATGACCACAGATGCTGAGTAAATGATAGCTGTTTGAATCATTCGTATTCTAAACCCGTAAGATTTGGTCATTTGGAAGTGTAAAAGTAGTAGAAATCTAGGATGAGTCTATGTTCTCTGGCCTGTATTAAAAGATGATTATTGGTCACATTTACTAAGATAGGCAATAAGAGGTAGAAGCAGCAATTTTTTTGCAAGAAAAAAAGTTTATAAAAATATTTCAAATTATCTTAACTATATCAGTATTGATTTAGGGTTTCTTCATAGTCACCTTTTTACAGCCTTGGTTTACTTTTCAGTAGCAATATGGTGTAGCAACCAAAAATATGAACTCTGGAGTTAAAATGCCTGGGTTCAAATCTCAGCTTCTTTGTTTACTATATGATTTGTGTGATCTTGGTCGAGTTTCTAAACTTCTTTGTGATCTAATTCCTCATTTGTAAAATGGGAATACTGTAATAATGTGTCCATCTCAGAGAGTGGCCGTGAAAATAAAGGAACAATTTGTAAATTACTTAAAACAGTGTCTCCTTCTTCTAAGAGCTATAGAAGTGTAAGATATTTTCTTTTTATTTTCATTCGTTGTTTGCTACCCCATAAGGCAAGTTTTCTCAATTTCCTTCCTCTTTTTACATCTTTCTCTAATCCTTTTATTAAAAAAAAAAAAAGGCAAAAGCTCAGTAGGGAAAGCTCAGTAGGGAACTTAGAAGTCCCTGACATTAAGTTAATATAACAGGTCAAGAGACATGATTATTTTACAAAGTAAACTAGATCTAATGTGTGCAAAGCATCATACATTCACTGTGAGGGTAGTGTAGCCTCTACACTTGACAAATGATACCTCCTCATATGCATAGGAAATTTACAAGGTAAATGTTGCTGAGATTTACAACTGTCAGAAGCCTCAAAAATAAAACTGTCTCTTCCAGAAGTTTTTCTTTACTTTATTTAAAATATCTAATAAAAGGAAATTTTTATATGCCTAAATCAAAATGTCACCACATTACCATAGGTCTGTAAATGATATGGGTTGGCAAAGAAGCATCTATATAAATTTTTCAACACCTAAATAAATGATATTTTAACTTTGGGTAAGTACAGTTGCATTAGTGAAGAGAGTTGTATGTTTCTAAAAATTATGATAGCTAGTAGTTTTAGAAACCCTATAATTCACTGCTTCACAGAATATAACTTTTAAAGAATACTGCCTACTATAGTTTATGTGGAGAAAAAACAGATTTGGAGGTCAATTCTGTAATTTATAGTAAGAGAGTAAATTACTTATTATCGTAAGATTTCTCCTTTTAATTTTAAGCATACGTTTTCTAGACACCTGGAGACAGAATTATAGTTCTGAGAGAGCCACGGTTAATTACACCTCTCTGCTCTCAGCAAAAATGTCCACATTTTGACCAACAGAATAACCTGTAATATATTCCAAAGCCCAGCTTCTACATCTTTGGCACAAAAATTTGCCCAAATATGTCCATTGAACTGCGTGAGGTTCTCTAGAACATATTTTATAGGTGGTATAAAGTTTAATATTTTAATTATGTATCACAATTACCATTAGTAGATCAGTTTGAAATGAGAATATGCACAAGTGGAAACTTCCATTTTTTAGATATTTACAAGAAAAAAATAGGAACCTAAAAAATAATATATATATCTGTGTGCTCTGCTCAGAATAAAAGAATCATAAGACTTTCCTCAAATCTGATTTAGAGAAGAAATCAAACATTACAAATAAAGTCAACATTTTTCTCCCTTTGTCTATCCCATTGTTTCTCTTCTACCCAGAGGGGCTTCTACAATACAAAAAAAATCTGTATGGAAATTTCTGAGTCACTTTAATAATTTTAGACATATGCATACACACACTCAATGTAGTTTGTTTCCAAAGTATTATGTGTATGTAAATTCTATTAGAATGTATATAGTTTTTCACTGTTGGATTGTTTTTCATGTCAACAGTGAGTTCTTGAGAACTATTCAAACTGATATATATCTCATTCATTTAAACTGCTATAATGTTGTTTCTTTTAAAAAATCTATGCATTACCTACAAAGGATTGACAATTTGGATGACAACAGATTTTTCATCTGAAACCATACAGGCCAGAAGGATGCAGCACATGTTTATCAAATACTGAAGGAAAATAACTGTCAAAAATCATTCTTTGTAATATCTACCCATATTCCATGATTTTATCACATACATGGATATGTTTCTGAATTCTATGTCATCTGTCACTTTTTCTGTTTTAATATAGCATAAGTTTAACTATCTAGTTTTAGAAAAAGAGCTGATATCTAGAAATCAATTTCTCCTTCCTTGTTTTTAATATGGGATATTTTGGACATTTATACCTTCACATAAATTTTGTAACCAATTTATTAATTTTTACCAATGCTTATTGGAGCTTGAACAGTGGTCTCTTTAAGACAGTGAGTCTTCCTTTAGATGAAAATACCATCTTCCCTTTAATTGAGGATCTATTTTGTGGGATTCAATAATCTTTATTTTTAAAGAGCTTTTATACTTATTTAAATTTATTTCTAGAAACCATAAATCTGTTGTTTCTCCAGTGAGCCTCAGTTTGTAATTTCTTTCATTATATGAACATCTCTTACATATTAAATATGATTTCAGTATTTTAAGATGTGTATATTTCACACAAAACCAACCCTAGCTGCAAGAAAAGTAGATCACCTACCTCTCCATCAAAAAAGCAGGGTTTTATTCCAACACACGGGGAAAAACGAGCAACAATGCGCCAATATTCACTGTAGCACCTTCAATAAGGATCAAGAAATGTTTGAGGGTTATTTTTATCGTACCAATGATATTAGCCTTAGAAATATAACCCAGTCTTAAATGTGGCTTCATTGTATTAAATCTAGGACTAATATATCTTGTTTCCAAGAATGTAATTATTAAAACAGCATCTTACCTAATTTTAAAGTAATGGAGGAAGTGAGGAAACAATTGTGAAACTCTCATGTGAATACTTTAATATTTAGTGCAATAGTGTTATGGGGCTTTTTGGCAACCTTCGTGTGTTATGCTTACGTTCTTCAAATTTCCAAATGTATGCAGCCATCCATGTAGAAGACTTACTTCAACTATAGCAAATAAAAGACCTTTTTGTCATTTGAGAACATGGAAGAAATATTTATAGCTTTTCCAAAGAATAATCCTAGTAATTTTTAGGCCATCAATCAAGATTTCCTAATCAACTTACGTAAAGAAACTGGCATTGCTATATTCTGGTTTGCACCCCTTTAAATCTGTGAATTTTTAACAAGACAAAATTGGCTTAATAGCTCCTTTCCTAACTCACTGCACACATAAATCTAAAAACTACTTCAACGTATTTCTAGGAGGTGGGTTTGTGTGGTTACTTATCCAAGCCTTTTTTTTTGGACATTGCTATTTCAAAAAATATTGCTCTAATGATATTATCTATGTCGTGTGTAGAGGTGCCATTTACATGGCCTGGGCCTTT
Source organism: Gorilla gorilla gorilla (assembly GCF_029281585.2). Taxonomy (NCBI): domain Eukaryota; kingdom Metazoa; phylum Chordata; class Mammalia; order Primates; family Hominidae; genus Gorilla; species Gorilla gorilla. The sequence continues at coordinate 121,375,740 of NC_073228.2, read as the reverse complement.
GTTCCAAGTACAGTGTTTAATTTATTTACTAGTTTAAGAGCTAAAGAAAGAGTTAGTATTTAGGTATAGGAGTTACCAAATTGACTGCTTCAACCATCTCTTTTTAAGAAAAACAAGTGCAATCAATTTTATCCTTCCATATTTTTCCACATGGTTGCCAATGTCTTCTCCTATACTGGATTACAGTATATTTTTGATTTATAATTTCCCCTCTTGGTGATAGCCTCTTATGAAATAAATATGCTGGAAAGAATAATGTACAGTAATATGGAAAGAAAAACAGAAGTGAAGAGAAATAAGAAGTAACTACTTGGGAGTACCTATTCAGTGCCTAGTTACCTCATTAATCATTAAAAAAAAAATCCTGGGATACTGTTTCTATTTCACAGAAGAAAATTAAGACCTCGAATTAATTTTATCAAGTCCACACAACCAAGAGGGATAGGATAAGGAATTAAAACCAAGACTCTCTAACTCAAAGATCTAAGTTCATTTCATTTTTAGAGTGTTTTTTACAACCCTGTTGCAAATGGCCCTAGGGACATTTTAGAAAACTGTGAGGGCATTTTTGATTATCAAAATGTTTGTGAGTCACTTCTGGCATTTAGTGTAGTGTCCAAGGATAGTGTCTTAAATAATATTGAGATTATTTTAGGCATAAATTACTTGTGTGCTATGAGACTTTTGAAATTTTCACTAGAGATTATCAAAGAAAACCACCTGTTAATAATTTTACAAGCCTCAAGTCTAACACTCTGCTTTCCATATAAAAAGAAGGATTTGTGTAAGTTTTAATGTATGTTGATTTCTCCAGAAATATAACACTGGATAGGTCAATAGAAGATTGCAAGTTGTTTTTTTTGGAAATTTTTCCAAAGTTGTTCACCATTTCAAAGATCTCTTTGCTCAAGGCATTGCTACTCATGGTATTTAACTGGCCATAACCATTTAAGTCACCTGTATCAATCTTCAATCATAGCTTGCATAGTCATGTGCTTATATAGTCCTCACATTAAAATGTCAAGTATAAAGAAAAGATGTCAAAATATTCTATTGGTTATTATTTTTATTCCCCTAAAAACAACTTTATTCATCATAAAATGCTGTCAAGCATCTGGCTACTTCATTATGTCAACTAATGTAGTTATCCCTATATGTTTTAATAATAAAACATTATTTTACTATAAATTATTTTTCTTCAATTATTAGAAAGTTATATTGAAACTTTAAACTGATCTGAGAAGGTGAGATAAAGAAATGTGGATTTCATTCAAGACATTGAAGGGATCATTTGTTCTGAAGGAACTGAGAATCACTGCTTTACATCATGATGTAAACTGTGATATGGTTTGTGCTGAGAAATTTCTAGATGTAAAAATGTGGCTTTAAGTATGGGCCACAAGTTAAAAGTGTCCACCAGAAAGCAGTAAAATGGCTTGGGTGTTGGAAGTGATTCTCTAATATCTATTCTATCCCCCCTGCATTGTTAAATAGCTTAAAGGTTGAAGACTACTCCATTCTGGCCTATTACTTGAACTGGAATTAAGAAAATATCGTTTCCTTAATAGAATAAGCATGTAGACACTTCTGACAAATAATATAAAAGGATAAAATAGCTGTAGAGTTGTGAGAATGTCCTCTTCAATCCTTAAAGAGAGAATTGAGAAACGTCTTTCTTGTGCTCGTCATATTTTTTAGTTTGTTTTCATTTTTATTCATTTTCAATGGCTTATTAGGGTATAATTGACATATAAAATGGTATATGTGTAAAGTGTACAACTTTTTGTTTTGATATATGTATACATTGTAAAATGATCACCACATTCCACCTAATTAACATACCTATCATCTCTGCATAGTTACCATTTGTGTGTGTGTGTGTGTGTGTGTGTGGTGAGACTTAATTTAAGATGCATCCTCTTAACAAATTTCAAGTATACAATACAGTATTTTTAACTATTGTCACCATGCACAGCATTACATCTCCAGAAATTATTCACCTTGCATAACTAAAGCTTTACACCCTTTGGCCAATATCAGTCTATTCCTCTCCACCCCTTTACCTGGAAACCATAATTCTACTTTCTTCTTTATGACTATACTCTGCTAGATTCCACATATAAGTGAGATTGTACAGTATTTCCTCCTGTGACTTACCTTTTCTGCTTAGCATAATGTCCTCCCACTCCAATTATTGTTGCAAATGGAAGGATTTCCACTCGTTTTAAAGGCTGAATAATACACACACACACACACACACACACACACACACACACACACACAGAGTTTTGTTTTTTTTTTTTTCCCTGCATTCATCCATCAGAGGATATTTAGAATGTTTCCATGCCTTGGCTATTGTGAATAATGATGCAACGAACATGGAAATGCAGATACTTCTTTCAGATAGTGACATTACTTCCATTGGATATACCCAGAAGTGGAATTGCTGGATCATATGATAGTTCTATTTATAATTTTTTGAGGATGCTTCATATTTTTTTCATAAATGGTGTACATTCCCCTCAACAGTATGCAAGGGTTCCCTTTTCTCTGCATCCTCACCAACACTTGATATATTTATCTGTTTTGTAATAGTGATTCTAACAGCTATGAGGTGGTATCTCATTATGGATTTGGTTTGCATTTCCATGATAATTAGAGATGTTAAGTACCGTTCAGTATGCCAGTTGTCCATCTAAATTTCTTCTCTTAAGAAGCCTGTGTAGGTCCTTTGCACATGTTTAAGTTGGGTTATTTGTACTGTTGGTATTAAGTTGCATGAGTTCTTATATATTTGGATATTAATCTCTTACTGGATATATTATTTGCAAATACTTTTTGCAAATATTCAATATGTTGTCTTTTCATTTTGTTGATCATTTCCTTTGCTATTCAGAAGATTTTTAATGTAATCCCACTTGTCTACTTTTGCTTTTATTACCTGTGCTTTTGGTGTCATATCCAAATGGTGATTACCAAGACTAATGTCAAGAAAGTTTATCCTATTTGTTTTGTTTGTTTTAGGAATTCTACAGTTTCAAGTTTTATATGTAAGTGTTCAATCCATTTTGAGTTGACTTTTGTGTATGGTGTGAGATAGAGTCCAATTTCATATTTTAGCATGTGGATATCCAGTTGTCCCAACACCATTTGTTGAAGAGACTATTCTTTCCTCTATTGTCTGTTCTTGGCAACCTGTGAAAGACCAATGTGAATATTTTGACAATATTAATTGTGTTCAATCCATGAACATGAAATGTCTTTTCACTTATTTGTATCTTTAAAAAAATTGTTAATGTTTTATAATTTCATTTATTAAAATGTCTACCTTTTGGGAGGTTTTTTTCATGAAACAATATTGAATTTTGTCAAATATTCTTTGTGCATCTTTGAGATAATCATGTGGTTTTTTGTCTTTCATTCTGTTACTACGGTGTATCATATTGATTGATTTTCTCATGTTGAAACAACTTGCATCCAAAGGATGAATCCCAGTTAAACATGATGCCTCATTCTTTTAACGTGCTATTGAATTTTGTTTGCTAGGATTTTTGCATCTTTATTCATCAAGGGCATTGACCAACAGTTTTTATGTATGTTGTTTCTGTCTAGCTTCAGAATCAGCATGATGCTTTTCTAATAAAATGAGTTAGAAGTGTTCACTCTTTATCTATTTTGTTGGAAGTGTTTAAGGAGGGTTGATATTAATTATCCTTTGAATGTTTGGTGGAATTCAGCTGGGAAGCTATCTGGTCTTGGAATTTTCTTTGTTGGGAGGATTTTGATTACTGATTCAACTCCTTGCTTGTTTTGGTCTATTCAGGCTTTCTGTTTCTACTTGATTTAGTCTTCATAGGTTGTATGTTTTTAGGAATTTGTCATTTTTTAAGTTTACCTAATATTTTGGCGTACAATTGTTTATGATATTCTCTTATTCTTTTCATTTCTGTGTCATTCATTGTAATATCTTTTTATTTCTGATTTTAAATAATTTTTTTCTTTATAGCCTATCTAATGGTTTGTCAATATTATTTTTTAAAAAACTATTATTTTTTTAAAAAACTACACTTAGTTTTATTGTTTTTTTCTGTTGCTTTTCTAGCCTCTATTTCATTTATTTTTGCTCTAGTCTTCAATATTTCCTTGTTTAACTTGTTGTTTTTCTAGTTCTTTAAGGTATAAAGTTAGTTTTTTTAATTTAGATTTTTTTCTCTTTATTAATCTAGGTTCTTAGCAGTATAAACTTGCCGCTTAGTACTGCTTTTGCTGCACCCCATAAGTTTTGGTAGGCTGTATTTGTATTTTAGAGTCACATTTTTTAAAATATTCTTTTTATTTTTTCATTTATCCAGTGGTTTTATAATTTCATTTATAAAATGTCTACCTTTTGGGAGGTTTTTTTCATGAAGCAATGTTGAATTTTGTCAAATGCTCTTTGTGCATCTTCTTTGTTGTTCAAGAGTGTGTTGTTTAGTTTCTACATGTTTTTAAATTTTTCTGTTTTATTTCTCTTACTGATATGTGAAGATACTTGGTACAATATCTTATATTTAAGACTTGTGGTATAACACGTAATCTATCCTGGAGAATGTGCCATATGAGATTGAGAAGAATGTGTATTCTGCTGATATTGGCTGGAAATTTCTTTATGTGTCTGTTAGGTCCATTTGGATATGTGAATATTCTTGTTGACTATAATCTAAGGGAATTTCTAGGTCATGGGTTTTCATATGTGTAGCTTTATAAAAGTCCTGCCATGTGTATTGTACAAATTTACACTTTCATCAGTTGGGTATAAAAGTTGTAATTGCTCCACAATGCCACCAACATTTAGATTTTTCAGTTTTTTTTTTTATTTTAGCCATTCCAGTGCATTTATATTTGTATCTCACTATGATTTTAATTTACATTTTCCTAATGACTGATGAAGTATAACATTTTCATACTTTTTGATCACATATATACATTTTTGCAAGGTTCGGGCCTTCTGCCTATTTTTCTATTTGGGTGTCTATCTTTTTTTTCTATTGACTTATAGAGATTTTTGCATATTCTTGATATCAGTTTTTTTATTAGTTGTATGTATTAGAAATATTTTTAATTAAAAAATTTCACTTGTAAAAATTCATGGGGTAGAAATATAATTTTGTTACATGACTGTAGTGCATAGTGGTGATGTCACGGCTTTTTGTGTGTTCAGCACCAGAATAATTTCTTTATGCAGAAAAATGAAACTGGACTCTTATCTCTCACCATATACAAAAATCAACCCAAGATGCATTAAAGACTTAACTGTAAGACCTGAAACTATAAAAATATTAGAGAAAATCCTAGACAAAACTCTTTTGGACAATAGTCTAGGCAAGGAATTCATGAGTAAGACCTCAGGCAAATAAATGTCTTTGATTTTTTGATGTCATTGTTGAAACACTGTATGTAGCAGTGTTGTGCTATAAATTTTTAACAATTGGCTCTTTAGATGTAAAGGATGCCCTAATTTATATTGTTTGATAACTTTTGTGGTGGAAATACTCTCTGCATGGCAGATTTAAGGTAACAACCTTGATGTCACTAAGCAGAGTTGGGCAAAGATGTAGAGTAGTACATTATATGGTATTTTCACCATAGAATTTGGATGTAAATAACTTCAAGAATATAAACAATAGTATAATAATTAGGAAATAATGAGTTATATTTATTACCTTTAATTTTAACATGATTTTATATAATTTGATTTTGGGCAATGGCTGTGTTTAATAGCCAGGTTACAAAACTCCAGAAGATTAGCTGTTAATTCTCACAAGCCCATACAAGCCGTCCTTAACACACCACTGGAGTTTACTTATCATGAAGCCATCCTGTCTGTGAACTTCTTCCTAAGTAAGCAAGTATATGTTTTTATTATTATTGTAGTAAATAATATTTTATTGACACATAACACACAATATAAATGTGCACATATACTGTGTACAGCAGAATGTATTTTCATAAAGCAAACACAATCAGGTAACTACTACCCAGACTGAGATATAGAATATTACCACCCCCCACTGCAGAAGTGTCCTGCATATCTGCTGTCATGAACTAACCCACAAAAGTAACCACTAATTTGACTCCTATTACCATGTATTAGAGTGTTTTTGAAATTCACATAAGTGGACTTCCTTTTACATTTTTTTCTGTATAAAAAAGTTACTGTCTATATTTTATATCATATTGTATACTTTACAGATGACATAATACTGCACATCAGCAAGGCAGAAGATCCTCAAATGTGTGACTCACTACAGTAATGGTACATAAGATGACTGTAGTCAGTAATACAAGTACATTACTAAAAAATGGTGAGAAAGTTACTCATTTTTAATTTTTGTTCTTCCTAAGAATTCTTTGTAAGTATTAAGATTGCTTTTTTATTCTCTCAGTTTACATCAGAGGCAAGCCTATGCCTGTTACTATTAAGTCGTTAACATTTAACACTTCTTATGTCCTTTCTGACAATTGGGAATCAGGCATTAAATTAGCTTCCTCTGGCGAAGGTTTCAAGGTGGAATTTAATTACATTATTATGTTTTTATTGTTTTACTTTTATATTTATCTTTCATTTATGAAAAATACTAATTTCAGATGTATAGTAGTAATTAAAATGTCTTTTTTAAATAAATGACTTAAATATAAAAATTAGCCAATTTTGTGAAATTTATAACATATTACAATGGATACTTGAATATAGTAAACATTTGGCATTACACTAATGAGTAAGTTTGAGACACTGTGATTGTGAAACCTACTGTCTCAAACAAGAGCAATGACACAGAATAATTACTCTGAGGAAAATCAGAAGGAGTAAATGAAGCATTTTGATTTTGTAAAGCCGCATTTAGAGGGACCGTGAAGAAAGAGGATTTGTAGAATTTCTATGTCAAGGGCTTCAGCATCACTCGAATTAGTTGAGGAAAGTTTCCTGGAGGAAGTAGGTTTCAAGAGTGTCTGACAGGCTGGGCGTAGTTGTTCATGTCTGTAATCCCGGCACTTTGGGAGGCCGAGGCAGGCCGATTGCTTGAGGCCAGGAGTTCAAGACCAGCTTGGCTAACATGGCTAAACCCCATCTCTACTAAAAACACAAAAATTCTCCAGGTGTTTTGGTGCGCGCCTGTAATCCCAGCTACTTGGGAGGCTGAGGCATGAGAATTGCTTGAACCCAGGAGGCAGAGGTAGCAGTGAGCCTAGATCACTCCACTACACTCCAGCCTGGGTGAAAGAGTGAGACTGTGTCTCAGAACAAAAACAAAAACAAAGAGTGTCTGACAGATTTGGTGGTCCTGATAAGTTCTAGAAAGATTTGCAAACAGAATATCACCTATCAACACTGTTACTATCATTAGAAATTTTTAACTAGGTTATATTTCCAATAGCACGTATAAAACTGTCTCGTATTTTAAATATATGTGCAATATGTTTTATTGAGCATATCTAATAAATATGAATAAAATATATTGGATTCATTTCCATAAGGAATACACAATGCCAACTTACTCAATCTATACCGTAATTATGGCATAGGGATAATATTATGACTGTGGGGTTTGTGTTAATTGTCTGAATTTATAAGCAAATTCCTCCCAGAATAAATCCTCTGGTGCATCTGTTATGTATTTAGGCTTTTAAAAAATGTAGTTTAGTGTGAGCCAAGCAGGTGTGCAGTTCTCTCACCCATGAGATCACATAAAACGAAAAGATCATGACTGTCCACAAGCTCGGAAAAACAAGGATCAAGGAAAGGCACACCTTTTCACTCATGCCAACTGAGTTTCAAATCCTTGGCTCTCTTAAGGAATTCACAAGTGGACCAGTGAACCTGAAACAAGAAAGCACAATTTGGCACAACAGTTCTGATTTTTCCCCCAATATTTTGACATTGAAGCCACAATCAGAGCCCTAATTTTGGTTATTGATAGTGAAGTACAAACATTTAAAAGTAACTGACATTCCCTCATTGGGAATGTGAGCTTGAATGTTTGTGTGCCTCTGCGTGTATCACAAATGTGTAGACTAAACCCACCTTTGATTAATCAAGTAGAGGTACTGTTCCATTTCCCTCAAATATTTGTATTTTTCTCCACTTTTTGATACCCCCCTTACTGTTCTAAAAATTACATGCTACTATTTCATTGTGACTGAGGCTTTTTCTCTCTTCCTCCTCTCGTGTTGGTGTCTGTTCTCATATCTCCAACTCAGCAATTTGCTTATAAATTTAGTCACTTCAATCAGCACAAACACTACTCCCTCAAGAGAACAGAAGTTCCAAGCCATTGGAGTCTAGAAAGGAGAAACGCCCCCCTAAAATCTGAAAGTTCTTGTTGCTTTTTCCTTACTCTGTGCTTTTAGTATCCTCATCACAAAAGTGGAAATTTCCAGGATAACAGTATAATTAGAAAAGAGTATATATGTCTGTGTTTGTAAGTGTATATGTACAAGAAAAATGCAGCTCAGAATACAGGAGTAAAAAAGTGAATCCCTAGCCATAATAATGACCTACTCCCAGCCATAATAATGACCTACATAGCCAGCAGAAAATAGCTACTAAGGGGCTTAGGGGGTTGCAGGGAAACACAGAGGAAATCAAGGGTCACCCCTTCTTTGTGCCTTTGCTCCACTCTCCTCTATTTAGACTGCTTTCTGAGTTGTTATCTGCTCAATACATCTCTTGCCAGAAACTATCTCATTTTTCTCTTAAAAGAAGAGAGATGTCTATTTAAATTATTTTAATACATGACAGTTGTTAGATACAGAACTGCTTTGTGACCTCTTAAGTGCTAAACTCAATTGTTAAAGCAATGGTAGGAAACGGTAAAATTGGTTGTTCTGCTGTTTTGACTTAGCATAATCTACAGCTAGTTTTTCTTCTTCCTAATAGCTATGTGTGGGATGAATAACACCCAGTTTGCTTTTATTTTGTAGTCACCATTGGCTCATTAGGCTTCTGGTACATGAAATAACAGTCGCTGATTTACTTAAGGCAGCATATATGTAAACACCCTCTGTTACACCAACTCCCAGAGCACTTTCCAAACATCTGTAAAGAAATGTTTTAACCAGTGACTCATGTAGCTACATCTGGGGAAGACCTCAGTCAAAGTTTAATAGTATATAATCATCACAGGCAAAGTCATTTGGAAACTGGGATAAGAACTAGAGAGAAATATCAAATTTTATATTTTCGTAGAAATTAAAGGTATGTGCTATTTTTTAAAATCAAGATTACCACAATCATATTTGTCTGGAAATCAAGAATCTCTGATTCTGGTATCTAAAGAAGATCCGATGTGATAAACAGAGAGCAGTCATCTCTAGTGATTTTGCGCTATTGGATGTATTTGTTGGGAAGAATATGCTCAGCAGGTACTCCTATTGCCTTCACATTTGTAATCCTGGCTTCAGAATTAGAATTTCAAAGCTATAGACATATTTATGTTTCATTGTTAGAGAAATATAAGATAAACAAACTTCAGAGATAACTGACTCATTTTGCCTCTTACCATACTGACCATTTGCTACCATAAGTAAAAGGAAAATAATAAAACCAGTTAATATTTGATTATTATTTTAATTGCCAGAAAAATGTATATTTGTTTCTATTTGGCATAATGTTCTTTACATGATGATTTAAACAGAGTCTTTCCCTTCAGGGGATTAACAATTAAGAAACACTGGAACATTCAAAAAATATTTTAAAAAACAATGGAAATAAAAAATTTTTAAAAATTTAAACATGCTAGTTATTCATTATTTGAGGGTTTGGGTTTAAAGAATGCCTTCAAAAATAATTTAAACACTAAATAATTAACATATTAAAAGCCCTTAGATTTATATCATTTTAATTCACATTTCTTGAATTTGTCTCTTTATTTTCTCTTATTTTTTTCTTCATTCATAAATTGAGATAGTAAGATTGACCCCCATACAACAATAAATAGTCCTGACTTTAAGTAAGGGCTTTTGAACTAGGCTAAGAATAGGAGACACTCAGAGAAGAACAAAAAGAAAGCAAACAATTTACATAGGGTAGGACGGGAAAACTGCATGAAAATTTAAAAAAAAAATAGCAAGACATTAACAATTTAATTTTTATGTTTTCCATGATCAGACGTTGAAATGATTCCTAATGAGGAAAGAGACTGACAGGGAATGAAAGACAGAGAGAGAGAGAGAGAGGCAGAGAGAGAGAAGCAGACTATTGGCAAAACAAAGTGAAAGTGTCCCTTTCACACAGGAGAGGATGGAAGGGAAAAAAAAGAAAAAGACTGCTATATATATATATATATATATATATATTTTTTTTTTTTTCTTTGAGACAGAGTTTCACTCTTGTTGCCCAAGCTGGAGTACAGTGGTGCTATCTCGGCTCACTGCAACCTCTGCCTCTCGGTTTCAAGCAATTTTCCTGCCTCAGCCTCCTGAGTAGCTGGGATTACAGGCACACGCCACCATGCCAGGCTAATTTTTTGTATTTTCAGTAGAAACGAGGTTTCACCATGTTAGCCAGGCTGGTCTTGAACTCCTGGCCTCAGGTGATCCACCCGCCTTGGACTCCCAAACTGCTGGGATTACAGGCGTGAGCCACCTTGCTTGGCCGGCTGCATTATATCTTAACCCAGATAGCTGCTGGTTAAAAAGTTAGCTCCTAGGAAAATGTTCAGTGAGAACGACTGAAGATGGAAGACTAAGTGCTTTTTGGGTCTTGCCTGGTTGCGATTACTATACAGCACTTTGGAAGAAAAATATTGTGTAAATTGATGAAATAAATAAAACTTTGGCAGTATATTTAAATTGCGTTGAAAACCAAAGCACTTCAGGACACTGAGTAGTATTAAATCAATAAAGTGAACTTTTCTACATATAAATGTATTCTATTCACATCGGTCATTACCCATACTGCACAATGATATTCTGATTAATGCTGCGTGGAGTAGATCTCCCAGATGCCAGCCAGATGTTCAAAGAAAACTAATGTTGTTTGACTTAAAGAGAAAAGTATAAATCACATGTACTTTGACATACATAGTGAAGCAAATGGAAAGCCTCCCCATGTGAATTCCATACTTATTTCATAATTGTATTTCAATTAAAAATGAAAGAGAAAATGCTAAGTAGTTCTAGGCCCACATATGAAATAGAAGAGAAAAAATACCATGTAAGTATAGTAAATGAACATACATGGCTAAATATACCTGTTACAATTTAACACTGGTAATAGTTTTTGTTGTTTCGTTAATACTTTCATTCTAAAACATAATCATATTGTGCATCCCATCACTGTTTGAAGACTACTCCAAAAGTTCAGTTTAGCAGGTAGGGAATAATAGAAAGACAAATTCAATCTCCAAATGAAATGAAAACTACAAGGCCAGATAGGAAGGAATGTTTTCTAAATTTCCAATTATCAAAGGCTGTAATGTTCATCAGACTTTGAGTATGAAAATACAATGTATCAAAACATATACTTGAATTGGGTATTAAAAAAACATGTTTTCCTCTTACTACAAATGGTAAGAAATAAAGATGTCTCTTTTCCAAAATATATCTGTAAATCTCCATTTTTGCAGGCCTGTCGGATCCCATGATTATTTGTGGTTTAGAATTTGTAAAAGAAGTAGTTAAAATACCACCATGGTTTTTTTTGTTGTTATTTTTTCTCCAGTAAAAATGGGAAGCAATAGAAAAGACAATATGGATCACGAGGTCAGGAGATCAAGACCATCCTGGCTAACCCAGTGAAACCCCATCTCTACTAAAAATACAAAAACAAAATTAGCCAGGCATGGTGGCGCCCACCTGTAGTCCCAGCTACACGGGAGGCTGAGGCAGGAGAATGGCGTGAACCCGGGAGGCGGAGCTTGCAGTGAGCCAAGATAGCGCCACTGCACTCCAGCCTGGGCAACAGAGCAAGACTCCATTTCAAAAAACAAAAAACAAAAAACAAAAAAAAGAAAGAAAGAAAAGAAAAGAAAAAGAAAAAGAAAGGAAAACCAGTGGTAGGCTGGTATACTTAACATACTTGGCTATCACAGGAGCCGGGGGTGTGGTGGGGAGCGGGAGGAGAGAAAAAAAGCCTGATTCATAGGGTTTGCCAATTTCCATAGTACAAATATTCCCTCCACGGTCAATTTCAAGCTACCAATGTTTTGTCAATTAACATAGATTGTGAAAAAATTGTGCAAAAATTGGCTCTTGTGAACACTGTCTCTAGAACACTACTGAAAAACCATCTTAGTTACCCACAGAATAGAGCTAGCAATCTTTTGTTAAGGGTCAAGATTTCTTCTAAACCAGGTGGCAGATAGCAGGGTGAGTAGGTAGGTGGAAAATATGTATATAATAAAGTGTGCTGTGCTTCATTTGATTGTAAAACAATGAATATTGTAGGGCATAATATTACTATGATTATGATGAAGAAATATGTTGTAGTGTGCTAAAGAAAAATGAAAGGCTGAATAAAAACATGCCTCAGTGTTGAAAAAGTTTTATCACCTGGCCCAAAAAGTAGAATTTAGCAGACTGATGTTAGGTTTGCAGATAAATTGATCAGAATCAGCCATTAATTTACTGAGCCTAAACTTTCATTTTTTTAATTTTTTTTGGTTACAAATAATAATGTAAGGTAGCACAATTTTTACGCGATTATATATAGATGGATTTAACTGAAAGCGTTTGAGAAGATCTTGCGATCTACCCAGCTTTACCCTATACTGTGCTATGCTATTCTATATGTGTTTACTGTGAGTCTAATGATGTGTCCAAATTTTTCTATTCAGTATGGAGTATAAAACATAGATACTGTCACTTTCTTCTAAAAACTTACAATCTTAATTATTACATAATAATTACTCAGAGAAACAATGTAGTTTTCATTTAAGTTTAAAATATCATGTCATATTTTATCTATTAAATGAAACTAGATCTTATTTCACTTCTTCATGGTGACTGTACGCTCACCACTTGAGTCATAAATTGAAATACAAGGTTTTAAAATTTGAATATTTTCAAGTAATTTAAAAAATTATACATCCCTCTATTTACATTTTTTAACTAAGCCTTTTATATCATAACATTTTGTCAGTTACATTTAGCATGAAAATTAGACTTTCACTCACTGAAAAATAAATATGGCTTGACCTTCAATTATATCTTTTGACAGATATCATGGCTTTTTACCATAAAGCTAAATTTAATAGGTAAAAGAGAAGGAAATAAGTGTAAAATCTGGGATAGTCATCGTTTTGCTCTAACATTAGTTTCTCCTGCATGAACTCCTCAGGCTTAGCCCCTTTTCCTCCTGAAGATTTATAACATTTCATAACACTGTATGAATTACAAATCAAGATGTACTGTAGAGACGGCACTGTATTGATTTCCTAAAACTATAAGCATCAATCTCACTCACAACGACTTTCAGAAATAACATGATTCTTTTCTTCTAGCCTGTTTAAATGTGAATGAACTCGTGTCATGACCTCTCCTTATAACTGTTTGTATATTTTTCCTCACAATACACCAGTGTTCTTTAATTTAACCTATCTCATCACAAAACACTGCATTACTGTAATATTTCTCTTCGCTGTCTTGAAAGTTCCTTTGGCTCACATATTTTGCCAAGAAGTGCAATAAATCTGTGTCAAGGGTGTCTAGCTATAATACACAAAGCTGACATAAAAATTACTTGTGAATTTTATTTTCATAACAACAAACTAATTTGCTATATTAAATGATGAAGACACAGGTGAACTAGGGTACTGGGTTCAGATCTTCGTAGGACAATAGTTCCTAAAATATAATGCTTTCAATAGAAGAGGCCCATTAAGAAAGAAGTCAAGGCGAAAACTAAGGCATATATTTAAAAAAATATATCTGGGGAAGACCTCAGATAGTAACTGTATCAAAGCCACCATTTTTACATTGTAGATTTGGGAGGTTGCTCCTAAGACGAATAGTCAAGGTGGCCTTCAGCCACCCTAACCCAGACATTGTTCTCTGGACTGTATTGCCTCTCTCATACTCTCCTTGCAATGTATGAGTAGCTATACAGGACGAGACACCTTGAAGAAACCAAGGACTTCTTTACTCACTTCTAGAAATCATACGATTACAGAGTTAGCTGAGCCTACCTAGTACTTCTTAGATTGGAAAACAGAAATACAAGTGGGACTTTTTAATCTCCTGGGGTTACTTCTCTATTCCTTTTAGACTTAATAATGACCCCAAAAATGTTTAGTACTTTTAGAGAAAATGTTTTTAATTTAACCATCACATTGGTTTCTTGTTCTCACAAAAAAAAAAAAAATGAGAGTATCAAGGATCACTGACTATCAAAGCATTCACAAAATAGATAAAATTCTACGTTTTGATTTGAATCTTCCTATTGGCTATTTATGGTACCGGAAATTACCTTGTGCACAACTTGGAAATTTTGGGTGTGACCTTAGGCCTGTTACTTAAACTTTCTCAACTCTTTATTTCTCATTCATAATATGTAGCCATAAAAAATAGCCACTTTACACGTTTATTGTATATATTAAATGAGATAAAGTGTATAAAGCTATATAAAAAGTTCCAGGAACACATCTACTTTCATACATATCTCAGTGATTATGATAATAAAGATGGATATGCCAATACCTGAAATAAAGTATACATAATGAAATGGTCTTAATTCCCAGATATAATGGGGATCATGTTTGTCAACAAATTTCCATGATTGGGTTTCCTGTGACAATCTGTGTTAATATACACAGAGAGTTGAACTAGGCTAACTTTTAAAAGTGAAATTGTGAAACTAAATATTCATATCATTAGCCCTTCCTGCACCTTAATAATTATATTGATAAATAAAAATATCAATAACTTTTTCTCTGTATATATTACTGCTAACTTATAAATCAATTATGTTTTGTTTTTGAGGGCAGAATTTGTCCCACGGCAGGTAATACAACTCCTTTTCCCAAAGCTCTTAAACACATTAAACACAGAATGCAAAGAAGAAAACATGTCTCAAAAGCAGCCTACACCTAGTCAATTTTGTATGCTTCTTTCCCACCCCTTGAGAAACCTGGCCCTGACCCAGTGAAAAATTTAATGAAGCAACTCAAAATTGATAGTCAAATGAGACAAAAGACCAAACTTATGTTCACAACAGGAAACTAAAGTTTTGAAAAGGTTACCAGTAAATTATTTCACTCTCTATTGCTCTGAGTTTCTGAAAACATATTTATCGTACTCAATAGCAGCAGCCTTGGCCAGAAACTTGAAAGCTTCTTCAGGGATTTAGATTACCATGTGCAAACGTTTCAAGCCAGACCAATAATCTTGCATTCCTTCTCAAAGATCCAAATCATATCCCAAGAGACAGAGCAAACTATTTAGTTGAAAGGATAGTTGTGACTCCTAAAGAATGGACACAGTAATGAAGTTTTTTCTTCCCAGTATACACGTAATACTTCCTGCTCAAAGGGACACCCTCAAGGTTGTTAGGCTTAAAAATGGACTTGCCTTACACAGTGGTCTCTGTGGTCTTGTGTCCTGATTTTAAGCAATGTGCTTTATTTTAAAACTATTCTTGTCATACAAGAGAAAAAGCAATGTATCCCAGTAGAAATTCTCAAATCAGGTCAACAGATACTCCTAAGCACTTATTAAATACATAGGGCTCTACCAAGAGCTATTACCTAGAGTGTGATGACAGCATCACACTCACATAACTCCTTTTAATTCACCAAATTGCCCAACCTGGTGGAACAATCAAGGGTCATGATTTAATATACCTTTAATAAAATGTAAACTCTATCAAAGAAAACAGGTAATTTGCTAACAAACTTTTGTTTCTATTTTAAAGCATTTTTCACTTTTTTTTTCCTCATTTGCCCTTTCAATCATTTTCAGATCCTAACTCTTTTTTTGGCCAGTGTATTTAAAGCTCTACCTCTCTTTAAACCTATCATTTTCTAATTTTCTCCATGGAAGTTATACTCATATAAAATTATCTTATTTAATTATTTTGATCTTAACTTCCTTTCCTTTTTTGTATTTGCTTTTTCTTTCTTTTTTTTTTCAATGTTTAAAACTCCATAAGCACCATGAAAACAGTTGGGCTTTTTTTCACCGCTGTATCTCAACATCCAGAAGAGTATCTAGCAGATGCTGAATAACTACATATTTGCAATCCTCCTGAGATTACTTGGGTTCCGTATACATGTCCACTAAATTCAGCTTCCCAAGATTATTTTCTGCCTTTTCCAGGATATATAGATGAATTCAAGATCTTAGAAGAAAAACAAAAGGTGTTTAATATTCTAATAAAACTGCAAAGTTTTATTCTAATGCATAAAACCAGTTCAAATAGGTTCTTGCAATTTATATTTGTGTTCACTGCCACAATAAATTTACAACTATAGGAAAAAAGAAGTAATAACAGCAAATCCCACAGTAAGGAGATTTTCTTTAAAAATGAAAACTTTTTTCAAATATGTCAAGCATGTTTACTTATATCTCTTAGAGAAAAAAATGAACAAAAGAAATAGCTGTAAAACATTATTTGGAGGACTAAAGTTTTGAATTTTGGTTGTCTGATGAAAAATATTTGTTGCATTTATAATTGATTTGTAGTAGAATCAGACACAAACTGTAGTACCTTAGTTTTCTAGACCTTCTACCAATCTGATTTTGTATTATTATCATTAATATATCAATAAACATGTATTTAAAACCTATCCTGCCATCCACTCTGCTAAGGTTTGGAATTGCCAAGACAGTCCCTATCCTTGCACATAAAGATTAAACTACTTCCTAAAATAAATATGGTAACTTATGACAAAAGGTAAAAAAAAAATTGGAAACATATAAAGGGTAACAACTAACTCTGCTTTTTAAAGAGAGATGAATCATTTGCATGTTAAATTACTTGTAAACATTTATTGTGTCTACACCATGTATTAGACACTATGTTATCTGGTTAGATCTCAGTCTTAAAGAATATATATAGAAATTACAGGCTAGAAAGGAACTGGGAATTTACAGTATAGTTGTAGTAAGTCCTAATACACAGACATACAAGAGAGTACTTGAGAGGAACTCTTCATCCATATTGGAAAAACAGGAAAGCTTCTGAAAACGGTATGATTTCTAATCTGAGAGATGAAAAATGAGTTAGAATTATAAACTAATAATGAGATATGGGATGAGATGTGGTGGGAAAAGAATGCATTGTAGACAGGGGAAACAGTAATTTCAATTATATAGAAAAGAGAATTTAGCATGTTTTAGGAACATAAATAAGTTCAGCATACATGGAGCATGCCATATCATTGAGACATTGATGAGAATGAAGTTGGGAAATGAGCAGAGGCTATATGATAAAGCACTATGAAAGTCATGTTAAGATGACTATTAAAGAGTGAATCTGAGTTTGGAAAGAGAGAATAGGTGAGAATGCATTGTGAAAACACACAGAACTATGAAAGCCTTATTTAGAAAAGAACAATAGGATAATGGACTGGAGTTTAGCGGCTGATGAACAAGCACGGAAAGGACAAGATATATAAGCACTAAGTCTTACCTACCACTTCAGGTCTAAAAGAACTGTCATATATGAACACCTTTATCATTTATTGTCAAATATTTATTACATATTAAAATAATATAACCTTTCTTCCTATATGGTCCTTTATGTGAATCTTCTCTTTTATTATAATGTGTTGGCAGTCCTTAGAGACAGGGATTGCCTAATATTGGGCCATGACACCTAACGTATATTTATTGATTTTCTGATATAGTAGATGGTGAAAATCTAATACTGAAAATAGTATTCTTGAACTTCTCTGATAATTTTCAGTTGTTGGTATTTCTTAAAAGCAATAGACACAACCTAGGGAAAAGTAAAAAAAAAAAATTATAAGCACTAGATACCTGTCCTTGTGACAAATACTCATTAAGAAATAAATATTAAGAATAGAGTTTTATTCCATTGCTGAATTTCCACTGATGTGCATGTAAATATAACTAAAATTTCCCATGCAGCTTGTCTATACATATTACACTATTGAATATTCAGAGATGGGCTAAAGTGAAGCAAGGAGTAACATGTAAACTATTTATTATCTGGTTAATTCCATCTTCTAACCACATAGTAAATAGTGTCTCTATTTCATAAATTGTTTTACATATGGCACTGCATTTTTAAGGTGACTGCATTCACTATTTATACCTGTTTTACATAAAATATATGAAGGATGGCTTTTAAAAATCACTTTTATTATCTCAAATTAATACAAATTATTACAAGATCAATTTGTCATACTTGTTGCTATTACTCACGGCAGAGGCCAAAATAATCTGAATTACAAGCTTCATTCCTTATCAGTGACCACATACAGACTTCAACTTATTCTCATCTTAATTAAAACTATTTTCCCTTTCTCTTTTCAACTTTCTTAATGATATTCTAATCCAATTTATACAAAACATTTCTCATCTGTTAAAGATACCTCAGCCAACAGATGGTGCTATGTATAACATTTTTATGATAGTGTATAGTATTTAAAGATATATATTACTGAGCTGCAAGTTTAATTACATTGTTAGGATATATATATATAAAATTTTCTGAAAATATACATTTCATAAAGTGTGAAAGATGTGAGAAAAAATTGCAAAGTCACTGAAGAATGTTAAAGTTGAGTCAGAGGTCACAAGTTACTCAATTATGCATGCAAACTTGCCAGAGTTTGAGAAGGTTCATGTTTATAAAAATGTAGTTTAACATTGGATTTGATGTGGAGAGTCTGGAAGTGATCAACAGGCCTTCTCTGATGCCAACTCTCTGTTCTGAAAATATCTTTTTCTGAAATCTTATTTCTGCCTCCAATACACTGCCTCTCCAATCCATCCTAATGTGAGTACCACACTGATCTTTCAAGGCTGTCTGTTCACATTTAGCGATGGGGAACAATTAATGCTGTTTGAGCAGCAGAGTGCAAGAATTCAGAGTTTTGGTCTCTTAGTCTGGGCTTCAATTCTTTAACTCCAACCTACTTTTCAAGCCTTTGGTTCATCAGTTCCCTGAAAAAAAATTAGTGTATAGCTCAGTCATATTGATCTTGCAAGATGCTGTGGATAACTCACTTTGTTGAGATTCTTCCTTATGCAATCTGGATATGCAGCCAATAATCCACATCACCGTTTTATGCAATTTTTTATTTGAAGGATTTCTGATCACAAAGGCCATAGGTATTTTTGTCCAATTATGAACTCTTCCAACTCTTAATATTACTGTATTTATTTTAATTTGACCTCACATTGCTTTTTGCTATATTATTCCTTAAAAGAAACAATTCAATTTATTCTGTTTCTGGGTTATTGAGTGAACTGGAAACTCAGTGGAAAGTACAGCTGGTAACATCAACACATGAAATTGATGGACTCTAATAACCATTTTCAGTTGGGTTTTGTCCTTTTAGCAGCAAACTGATATAGGTCTATCAATGGAGTAGCAGTCTTATCCTGAAAAAATGCAGAACATATTATCTTTTTTCCCCAGATTGAGTGAAAAATTGTTACATTTGGTTCCATTACTCTTTTTTTTTTTTCCAAAATTTGCCAAGATGAGTTACTTACTGCTCTTGAGCAAGTGAGTATTTGTATTGGAAGGAGGAGGAAAAAAGGGACCAGAAAATGCCAGGACCTATTTTTTCAAAAACAAAACACCAACTTTTGTTAAATGCTATACACAGCATTATACACCTGTTGAGAAAAAAAAATATGTATCTAAAATGAATTCAAGTTGTAACATCCAGAGCATTTGAAAATGTCTGAATTCACACATTTTGAGCTTTTCAATAGTTATGCTAACCTTGATAATCACATTGTAAGCACTCCCATTGGGTTTATTTTTATAATTCATTTCTCTTTGTAGATATTACTTATTTGTTGAGTTATTATTGTCATACTTTCCTTTAAATCTTTAAATATTGTTGTCTTTAGCTCTTTGAAAATACCAATAATAGCTCATTTGCAGTCATTACTAAATCTAATATCTGTGGAAAATTAATGACAGTTTCTATTGACTGGTTTTGTTTTTAGTTTTGTTGAATGTCACATTTCTTTCCCTCTTTTTTTGCAGGTCTCTTAAAATTTTGTAGAATATTGGACATTTTTTATTATAGGTTTTAGTAACTTTGGATTCTGATTTTTTTATTGAGGATTGTCGTTGTGTTTTGTTTGTTTGCTTGCTTAGTAACTTCCCTGGATTAAATCTGTGAAGTCTCTTTTCCCTACAGTGTGAACTTGCAGTTTTTGTTTTTTGTTGCAGTTTTTATTTTTAATTATGGCTCCTCAGGGGTTTCTCCTGTGTCTGAATATCTTGGTGTTCAGCAAAACATTTGTCAGAAGTCATGCTCAAATATGTTTAGCCAGGTTCTCTTCCATTCTCTGCTGATAAATCTCTGTGTGGCCTGGGGAACACACCCAAATTTTAGGTCATTTTCAAGTCTGCTTTGGTTCTTACTTTATGCCAGGCCCTTTCACATATCCTCTGCATGTATGTTTATCTTCCCTTAGCCAGTGATATATGGGGAGCTTGGGCCTCCTTCAGTCTCTGCTGTGCATGAGCTGAGCCTTGGGCCAACCCAGGATATGTAGAGAGTTTATCAAGCCTGCTACAGCTAGCTTACATCCTGGAACTCCCTGGAAATTCCCTGGTTGTAAAGTTGCTGTTTGTCTCAAACAGGATTTCAATCTCAGGCTGATATAGCTGCTGACCCTGCATGTTCATGTGTCACTGAGATCATCACTTTAACTGACAGTGCTTTACATCAGTGAGCCCCCACTAGCAGCGGGGGGCTGTTAGTTTTCAAGGTCTACTCTTCTTGGTTGAACTTCTTTGCCAAAAAAGATGAGGTACATATAGGAACATCACCAATAAAAATGCCACATGCTCTCACTGTTATTATTTAAAGTTTAGTCGTTTTTATGAATAAACACTCCTTGATTTGTTATGTACATCTTTTATAATTCCCAAACGTTTAAATGATTGTTTTTGACAGTTTTGTACAGCTTTGTAGTCACTTTCTGTGCTGAGAATTTCTCAACCTCCCCCTTTCATCATGGCAAAAGTGAACCAGTTTCACTTTTATTTTCCTTAAGGACCATTCCTGTAAAATTCATCAATGGGCAGTCTGTCTAATAACTGACTTAGTATTTTTTCTTTCAGTTTTGCCAAGTAATTCTACACATAGAGTATCTTCACTGTTGAGATAAAAACATTGACATTACATTTTTAGTGTTTGAGAATTTTTGATCATTAACTGTGGTTCTGTATTTGGTTTTAAGCAAGGAATATTCACACATTTGCTGCTTTGAAATTTATCTTTCTCTTGTCTGAGCTCATTTATAATTAATATAAAATTTTCTCCTTGTTAGAAATACAATAATCCAAATCTTTTATATGTTTCTATCATCAAAATTTTCAAACAGAAATTAAAATATATTAGAAAGCAAATGGGAGACCATAGTACATTAGGAAGCATTATAATTTATCACTCTGCCCTTTCCCTTTCTGAGGTTTAAATTCATAGAGGTTTTCTTTTTTCTTTCCTTTTCAAGGAGGGGAGTGAAGGATAACCAGAATATTTTTTGGTATAGATTGAAGGTAATTTATTCAAGTCTTTACATCATTTCTTGAGACAGAAAATTGTATGGTGACAACTACTACTTCTGAAATTAGTGTACCATTCTGCTCACATCTACTAAAATCAATTTTATTGGAGTCAGAGACTCCAAATATAATTTCAATGATACTGTATAGCCATTCAGAGCCCTAGTTAATTTTTAATTTTGAGTTTGTGCATATTTTTAAGTGGTTAGATAATAACTATAGTAATTTAAGAGGAATTGTATGAATAAAGATCTGTTTATTAAATAAGTGCTTTTTATTACTATTGTCTTAATGCAAAACAAATATACATTTTCTAATGACACAATTCATGAATTTCTACTTAACCTACTTCATAGCAAAAGATTAGGAGAGAAATAAAAAATGAGAAAAATTGCTTATAGTATATACAATAATATTCATTGATTTAGACTAAAAAGAAGTTATTTTATTCAAAATAAGAATGTGATTTGTAGTTCTCCTTGAAGAGGTCCTTCACGTCCCTTGTAAGTTGGATTCCTAAGTATTTTATTCTCTTTGAAGCAATTGTGAATGGGAGTTCACTCATGATTTGGCTCTCTGTTTGTCTGTTATTGGTGTATAAGAATGCTTCTGATTTTTGTACATTGATTTTGTATCCTGAGAGTTTGCTGAAGTTGCTTATCAGCTTAAGGAGATTTTCGGCTGAGACAATGCGGTTTTCTGGATATACAATCATGTCGTCTGCAAACAGGGACAATTTGACTTCCTCTTTTCCTAATTGAATACCCTTTATTTCCTTCTCCTGCCTAATTGCCCTGGCCAGAACTTCCAACACTATGTTGAATAGGAGCGGTGAGAGAGGGCATCCCTGTCTTGTGCCAGTTTTCAAAGGGAATGCTTCCAGTTTTTGCCCATTCAGTATGATATTGGCTGTGTGTTTGTCATAGATAGCTCTTATTATTTTGAGATACGTCCCATCAATACCTAATTTACTGAGAGTTTATAAACAAATGGAAGAACATTCCATACTCATGGGTAGGAAGAATCAATATCGTGAAAATGGCCATACTGCCCAAGGTAATTTATAGATTCAATGCCATCCCCATCAAGCTACCAATGACTTTCTTCACAGAATTGAAAAAAACTACTTTAAACTTCATATGGAACCAAAAAAGAGCCCGCATTGCCAAGTCAATCCTAAGCCAAAAGAACAAAGCTGGAGGCATCACACTACCTGACTTCAAACTATACTAAAAGGCTACAGTCACCAAAACAGCATGGTACTGGTACCAAAAGAGAGATATAGATCAATGGAACAGAACAGAGCCCTCAGAAATAACGCCACATATCTACAACTATCTGATCTTTGACAAACCTGAGAAAAACAAGCAATGGGTAAAGGATTCCCTATTTAATAAATGGTGCTGGGAAAACTGGCTAGCCATATGTAGAAAGCTGAAACTGGATCCCTTCCTTACACCTTATACAAAAATTAATTCAAGATGGATTAAAGACTTAAACGTTAGACCTAAAACCATAAAAACCCTAGAAGAAAACCTAGGCATTACCATTCAGGACATAGGCATGGGCAAGGACTTCATGTCTAAAACACCAAAAGCAATGGCAACAAAAGACAAAACTGACAAATGGGATCTAATTAAACTAAAGAGCTTCTGCACAGCAAAAGAAACTACCATCAGAGTGAACAGGCAACCTACAAAATGGGAGAAAATTTTCGCAACCTACTCATCTGACTAAGGGCTAATATCCAGAATCTACAATGAACTCAAACAAATTTACAAGAAAAAAACAAACAACCCCATCAAAAAGTGGGCGAAGGATATGAACAGACACTTCTCAAAAGAAGACATTTATGCAGCCAACAGACACATGAAAAAATGCTCATCATCACTGGCCATCAGAGAAATGCAAATCAAAACCACAATGAGATACCATCTCACACCAGTTAGAATGGCGATCATTAAAAAGTCAGGAAACAACAGGTGCTGGAGAGGATGTGGAGAAATAGGAACACTTTTACACTGTTGGTGGGAATGTAAACTAGTTCAACCATTGTGGAAGTTAGTGTGGCGATTCCTCAGGGACCTAGAACTAGAAATACCATTTGACCCAGCCATCCCATTACTGGGTATATACCCAAAGGACTATAAATCATGCTGCTATAAAGACACATGCACACGTATGTTTATTGTGGCACTATTCACAATAGCAAAGACTTGGAACCAACCCAAATGTCCAACAATGATAGAATGGATTAAGAAAATGTGGCACATATACACCATGGAATACTATGCAGCCATAAAAAATGATGAGTTCATGTCCTTTGTAGGGACATGGATGAAATTGGAAATCATCATTCTCAGTAAACTATCGCAAGGACAAAAAACCAAACACCGCATGTTCTCACTCATAGATGGGAATTGAACAATGAGAACACATGGACACAGGAAGGGGAACACAACACTCTGGGGACTGTTGTGGGGTGGGGGGTTGGGGGAGGGATAGCATTAGGAGATATACCTAATGTAAATGACGAGTTAATGGGTGCAGCACACCAGCATGGCACATGTATACATATGTAACTAACCTGCACACTGTGCACATGTACCCTAAAACTTAAAGTATAATAATAAAAAATAAAAATAAAAATAAAAACACGTGTAAAGAAAAAGAATGTGAAAGACCAAAGAATATTTTTGCAAACTTCAATTTTAATTTTTTAAAATATTTTATAATGGATTGTGACAAATAGTACATGTAGAATTCAGATTTACTTTAATTAAAATAGTTAAGTATTTTATGCATTGAAATTTATTATTGAAAATAATATATATTATTATTTTTATTCAATAATTTCAATAACATTCAATAATACATTATTGAAAATATATGTCTATTAACAAATATTAATGTAATATATATTAATGTATACAATGTATACGACACACAAATATGTATATATACACATAAATTAGTAGCTCACTGCAGGGTTGACATGTGTCTTTCTTTTAAATGACATCAAATTATGATTTTAAAAATGAGAGAGATTTTATAACACAGCAAATAGTTTTGGCTGAGATGTCAATGATAATCTTTCTGATTCAATATAAATCACCATTTACCCATTAGATTTTGATTTTTCCTCAGGATTTTAATGAACATTTGCTCTGGAATAGGATTTTTACAGAAAATTATAATCCTGCTGGCTATCCAGCATATTAGAAGCATCCATTCTACTAATCTTAAATTTACCCTTTTTCACCAAATCAGATCTACACGCCAAACTTTACAAATACCTCTGTAAAAGTTTTCTTTTAACTTAAAATAGTAGCACTACACTGAGTTGTTTAAAAGTAAATGACTTGTGAATTTACTAACAAAGAAAAAGTGGACTTAGTATTTTGTAAGTGCAATTATTTCTAGTAAAGCTCCTTTTGCACTGAACTTGGCTCCCAGAGCCCTTTAGACGATTGGAAGCATTAAATCTACCATCAGAGGGCAAAGAGCTAGAATCATTAAGGATATTCAAAAGCATAAGCCAAGACACTAAAGGCAATTCAGTACAAATTTAGAAACCTTAGACATTGGTATTGTTTTGTTTCTGCAACACTCTTTCAGATACGTACATATAATACATTTTTAATGAACCCATTTCTACGTTTTAAAGTCCTGTATTTAAGGTGTAAGAATTATCAGCATGAAATACCTGAGAAGTAAATGGGGATTGGAATATTTGATACTTGAGTCTATGATAATATGTGTCCAGGAAGAATTTCATAATATAGAGCAAGCGATGTACCATCTGTCTTTAAAAACAAAATTGTTCTTTTACATATCAAAAGTAAATGGGGTATTAGGAAGTGATTATTATGCTGTTTTTGTGTTACTGTTATTTCTTTTCCAAACGAGGAAAGAAGGTCTGGAAAAAAATGCCGATGCTAATGAATATTTGACAATTAAAAGTATACATAATATACTTTTATATTATGCCTGAAAATGAAGATACTTGCTACAACCACTTTACCATTAACAAACTATTGCTTTCATCACCCCAAAGCATCAACATAAAACTGAATATAAACAAAAAGTGGAGTAAAAGCTGTCCAGAGATTATTCTAATGCCCCAACTGTTAATTCAATGCTGCCATTTATTCTTCAGTAATTTGCTCTGCTGTGCGTTTTTATCACTAGTACGAGTTTGAAATGAGCTTCAAAGTACAATTTAATAATCTATTAACTTAAAGTTTGAAATAAAAGTCATAGGATGAAATAAACTAATATAAAAAGATATTGCACCATAGCAAAAACTTTTAAAAGTCTTCACCTTTAGGGTTGTGCCTATAAGAATTTATTAGCAAATATTCTATACCATATGGTAACTTTGATTTATAAACTGCAGGTGTTTCATTCCATTTTTCCAATTATTTAATAAAAAATTTTTTATAGCAAGGATTTTCCCTTGTTCTCTCCCAGCACATTTTTACCTAACTGGCCATTACCTCATCTAGCCACTTTTGTTCAAATGAATTTTGAAACACCATCTGCAGAGATGTTCATTCAGTCCTGTTTAGAATTGGGGAGAGAGGCCTGAATAGAGGGCTTTCTTCAGTGTAGTGCTTCTATAAACTTATCCATTTGTGTGGATCTATATAAATACTCTTGAACAAAATATATAAGCAGAAGCCCTTTAGTACATTTCTTGGTCATTTTCTCATAGACTATTACAAGAGGAGCTTGTTGCCCAAGCATCCCTCTGCCCTCTCACCACCTTTCTCTCCTTGGTGCTGGCAAAGGCAAGCCTGCCTTGTTTTCTGGAGAGTGTGCTATCCTGTTTCTCTGATGTTAGACAGAAGTGGCACATGGTTAGCTGAGCTCAATGAAAGAGACAGGAGAGTTTTTGCAAGCTGCTCTCTTGCTCCACACCAAAAGCCATAATTTTTTTATTGACATAACCATCACTTCAAGGGGGTGATTGGTCAGGAGCCAACTAGGGACAATAGATGGAAGAGGTTTTTAAACTGCAACTTTGAAGCTACTCATGGAATTATAGCTTGCCACAATCTGGAAATGGCCCAAACCAGAAGGAATATCTGGACACATATTGCCAGTACACACAATCTCACAGAGCCTTGAGGGGTGGAGGAGAAAACCACTATGCCTTTTAGACAAGAAGTTGGCCAGATCCCTGTAAAGCTCTATTAAGGGATACTCTTTTTAGAGTTAGAAGTTGGATTCAAAACATGTATTGGGAGTGAAAGCAAGCTCTTATCTCTTCTGTCTACAGAAGATTAGACCAAACAGACCCAATATTCTCGACGTACAAAAGCAATATCTGAGGCTGGGCCGCATTAGGGTGGCTTATTGAGGAAAGAGTATAGGGTGTTAATGATATCAATTACATACAAAGACGTCAGTGAGAGTTGTGAATTTTTACCTTAACATGATATTAAAATGGTGACAGGTAACATTTATTGAGCACTAAATATGTGTCAGCCATTATGTTAACAGCTTATGGTGTTACTTAAGAAAATGCCATATGGCCAGATGTTGGCACTTTCATCTGGTTCTGCACAATTTATTATTTTATTTAATGTTCACAATAATTTTGTGAGTAAATATCACACCAATCTTACATATAAAGAAATGAGTATTTGTTAACTTATGTTGAACAGACATTGTTTTAAGCACTTGATAAGAATTAAGTCATTTAATTATCTCAATGACCCAATAAGGTAGATGATCTCCAGTCAAAATCTAAACTCAGATGAGGAAGCACAAGCACAGAGAAGTAAAGTACATTGTCTAAGTTTGCATGGGTAATAAGGGAATAAAGCTAGAATGTGAACCCAGGCAATAGAATTCCAGAGTTAATACATTCAGATGCAGAAAGATCAGGTGACTTTTATAGCATCATACAGTTGGGAAGGTACGTAGCCAGAGTTCAGCCCAGATCTTTCTGATTTTAGATTATACTTTTTTTTGGTTTTGTTTTGTTTTGTTTGAGATGGAGTCTCGCTCTGTCACCCAGGCTGGAGTGTAGTGGCGCGATCTTGGCTCACTGCAAGCTCTACCTCCAGGGTTCACGCCATTCTCCTGCCTCAGCCTCCCAAGTAGCTGGGACTACAGGTGCCTGACACCACGCCTGGATAATTTTGGTTTTTTTGGTACTTTTAGTAGAGACGGGGTTTCACCATGTTAGTCAGGATGGTCGCCATCTCCTGACCTTGTGATCCGCCCACCTTGGCCTCCCAAAGTGCTGGGATTACAGGCCTGAGCCACCACACCCAGCCCACAGATTATACTCTTAACCACATGATTCTATGCTGTGGTTGAGAATTTAACAAAGTTGGCTAATGCTTGGCAGGCATTTGATAATAGGGATGAATAATTTGGATTCCATTTCATGAGAGAAACTAACATTTGTAGAATGTTTATTACATAATAGACACTGGGATAGCAATTAACATAACTTATCTACTTCCATCTTCCTGAATGGAATTATTATCCCAGTTTTAAAGACAAAAAAATACATTCAGGTAAGTTAAGTAACTTGTTCATATTGGCAAAATAGGTGTTCAAGCCCAAGTCTGTCTCATTCTAGTGTTTTGATGCGGTGGTAAGAGCAGGAGCTTGAACAGCTGTTGAAATACTGAATCTGAAATTGGGCTGATAGAGCTTGCTTAGAGCTGCAGTGGAGGCTAAGAAGATCATCAGGAGTCTGCACTTGCCTGGGGAGTTAGACACTTTGGTATCTTGCAAGATGGACCAAGGAGTGATCCAAAGCTTACTCATCATGTCAAGCTATGCAAAGGTCAGAGTCACAACCTTTTAAAGCCTCTGGTGTCTTCTCTGCTGGAGGAATCTTTGCCTTGTCATACCAGGATCAAAAGTTGGTCTCCATAGGCTTTTTTACACAGATTGTTATCAAAAAAGTAAACAATCTAAAGTCACAAACACTGCTCTGGAGGAGGGAAGAAAGATAAGAGACTTGACTGCCCTTGCTTATTGCAAGCAAGACAGGTTGGGCTACAGCTGGTGCATGGGAAACTCATTATGGTCACTTGAAGCCTTGGCAAGTACAGTGGGTAACCTGAGAGCCCAGCAAGGAGTCTCTTGGCCCAGTAGTCAATCAATCTGCTGTCAGGTTGAAGCAGACAGTATAAACCAAAGCAAGGCAGCAGATTAGGCCTCAGTAGTGCACATGGTCAGCTAAGTGGGAAAACAGGACTGGATCATGATCAGCAGTGAAGGTAAAAGCAGCTCAGAATAGAAAGTTTTGTTTCCCTAAAGTGAAAAGAGGGTTTGACAAATGACTGCTGAGAGAAGGGTGGCTCTATTATTATTAATATTAGTCAGGATCTTGCCAATAAACAGAATTTTGATCAGGTGAATTAGCTGGAGATATTTTAATGAAGGGACAGCATACAGTAGTGAGGTCAGGTTTCTGAAAACCCAAAGAATACTGTGGAGGTATCCAAAATTTAGTAACAGCCTAAAAGGGAAAGGGGAGAATATTAAGCTGCTAGAGACCAGTGATAGCTCAGGGGAGCTGTGATTACAGAGGGATGCAGCCACTTTCATAGCTGTGATGCTGAAACTGGGAAAGAGTCGAGAAAATATTCCCCAACTTGTTTTTCCTCCTGCCCTCTGATTTCTTGCCAATGGCTCCCATTGGTGAGAACAACCTGAAGCCACAGTGGAAAGGGAGCCCAAGAGATGCCATCTGTGCACATCAGCTGCTCAGGGCACACAGCAGAATAGAGACGGGCAAGTGATGTTTCCAATTAGGCAAACACATTAACTATCTACATTGGGAAGGGGTCCCAGTCTTTAGAATTGTGGTCTCACGTGCAAATATCTGCAGGGGACAGACAAGTATGCAAATAGAAAGAGGGAGCAACATGAGTGAATGGCAGACTGTTGAATATGCCCCCATCTAAAAGGGCATGAACACCACACATGTAACTTCCTTCCAGCTTTGAGGTAATATGAATCATCATGGCTAGAAGATCCATTTTAGGAAGTTAAGCAAATCAGCTACTTGGGAGGCTGAGGTGGAAGGATCATTAGAGCCCAGGAGTTTCAGTTTTGCAGTGATCTATAATCCAGATAGCTATGTGACATCACCTTAATTTTAGAGATTAAAACTTAATTGGCAAAACAATTGGATTTCATAATGGTTAAACAAACCACATCTATGAGAGATTCATCTCATTTTTGGAAGTGAAGCACAACATTCAGGTTATTATATGAATTCTACTGATTTTTAAATATTGGCAATTAACTGACAAAAAAAAAATCCTGCAACAACCAAACAAAACACATCTGTGAGAGGTATTCATTCCCCAACCACCAGGCTAAGTGTATTGGATAACTCTTGCTTTTCAACTTACATCCTCTACACCCAGCAATATTCTGGATGTTGCTCAGGAAATCAGCCCCTCTGTATTTTTGTTCAGCAGCACTGAGTAGATTTCACTTTTCCATCCAGGGCTTTTCTGACCCCTCAGCATGCTACACTTATAGCAGTTACCCAGTGTCAGAGTCTGGGTAGTTGGAAATGCAAGTGGAGCACACATTGACCATTGCGGTACCTAAGCTAGTTGATAATCACTCTCCTTTTTGTGTCATTGGTGGAATGATCTCAAAGCTCACATACATGGATCATCTACAGTCACCCACAGTGGTGGACAAAGGCTGAGAACACATCCTTATATTGGCTTTCTCTCCTTTGATTTAATTTTCCTGAGTTCTCCACTTCTGTAAAGAAATTGAAAAAAAAAAACCCTTCCTTGGGCTCTATTTTCAGAAGAGATTCCTCCTAAGGTTCTATCATTTTGCAAATTCTGCTTTAGGAAAATATTTAAAAGGCCTCTCTAATTTTTCTGAGGGACATTTTATGTTCACAGAATACTGAATATTTATGGTAGAAGATCCCAACCAACTCTGATTTTTTTTTTTTTTTTTTTTTTTTTGAGACGGAGTTTCACTCTTGTTGCCCAGGCTGGAGTGCAATGGCGCCATCTCAGCTCACTGCAATCTCCGCCTCCCAGGTTCAAGCAATTCTCCTGCCTCAGCCTCCGGAGTAGCTGGGATTACAGGTATGTGCCACCATGCCTGGCTAATTTTTTGTATTTTTAGTAGAGACGAGGTTTCTCCATGTTGGTCAGGCTGGTCTCAAACTCCCGACCTCAGGTGATGCACCCATCTCGGCCTCCCAAAGTGCTGGGATTACAGGCCAACTCTGATTTTTAAATATTTAAATGAATACACTTAAGCTGGGAGAGAGGGCAGGAGAAAACATTACACATTTGTGGCCAGGGATTGCCCCAAGTTAGAAAATACTCTCTGTGAATAAACATGAATTTTTGGTTACATGTTGACACCTAAACCCTTAGAAAATCAATAGAAAGTGATCTTTAAATATTTAGTTTTTAAATGTATTTATGTGTTGATTCTTAAAGTGGTTTTGAACTTTTCTAGAGAAGGCAGCATACATATACATATTAATATCCCTCATAATAACATATAACATATATAAGGTTACTATGTAGAATCTGGCAAATATGCATGTAAGCCAAGAAAATAAGACACAATGTCAAGTGATTTATATTTATAAGCCATATATTAATTAATCAAATCAATTCATCTAATTACTCATCTAGTCAATACATATTTATTATGTGTTTTGTATATGCCAGGCACTATGTATACTCTCAGGTTACCAGAAGTGATTTATATTTATAAACCATATATTGACCAATTTATCAAATCAATTCATGGAGTTACTCCTATATTTAATGTGTATTTATCATGTGTTTTGCATATGCCAGGCACTGTGTACACCCTCATGTTACCACAGTGAAGCCAAAACTTCCATCCCTGGTCTCCAAAGTTCACAGGCTACTTGGTAGGAAAATAAATTAAACATGTACAAATAGTACCTTAACAAATAAATAAGCTTGTCATGGAAGTACAAAGCATTCTGGGATTGCATCAGAGGTACTCCTAACCCCACATTTAGGGGATGAAGAAGAAAATTAATTTTCAGCTGAGATCATAAGGACCAGTCAGAGTTAGCTGACTGAGGTGTAAAAGAAGAGAAAGACTATTTCTAGCAGAAGAAACAAAGGGGCTATGAGAGAGCATTCTGGAATGAAAGGATTATGGGGAAGAGTGATGCAGGGTTTTCACAGGACAGGCAGGAAGCAGGTCATGACGGCCATATAATGAATGTTAAAGAAATGGCATCTGACTTTGAGGTGGGAAGGAGCAGGAACCCCCAGGTCCTCTGAGCTGTCTGCATGGGAGGCCATGGCAAAACACAGCATCCACGGTTGGCCCTCTGCAGAGACAGGCAGGGGCTAGCTACTGGAAACCAGAGCACACAGACAGTATAATGAACTGGGGAGATAGAATAGCTGAGAGTGGGTGGTTACACCATAACAATACAAAGGAACCCAAAGGTATCTGGATGAAATAGAGATTATTTACATCACTGGCACTCACCAAGTACGAATATGTTAGTCATTATAGCTCTACCTATCAATAAACTAAAATTACTTTGCAATGACTTATAAACAATGTCATCTAATGATTTACAGTTATTTAAAAATATTCAAAAATAATGAAAGTTCTTCCTTCCATAGAACAAACCTGGAATTCCCACAGTAAGATAGTCCATATTTACTCAAAGTTGAAAGTTTAGACCAACCACCATGGGAATCTCTATCTTCATATTTCAGGCCTTCTTAAAAGACAATATGAATTAGTTCCCTCCAGATTTCATTGTCTCCTTCATCTTCTCTGCCTTGATAGCAAAGATCTTTCCTGAACTACAACTGTGGGATACCTAAACACACAGACAAACAAGCTGCTAACCAACCAGTTAAATTTATTGAGCAGCCTGCTTGCACCAGTGCATAGTAGGGCCTGTGACAACACATGGAAGGAAGACATGCACCTGCAAGACTCTCCCTGTCTTTCAAAGCTGCCATACTCTCTTTCCATTTCCCCATCAGCTTTTCACTTCCATTTACAGTGTGCCCTAGAGTCATTCATTATTAGCTCCAGTGCTGCCCTTTTATATTGTAGGCTCAGGGGAAAAAGGGTGCCTAGGGTGCAAACATTAGGAAGCCTTTACTCTCAGGTCCATGTCTGTGCTAACTCTGTCTTTGCACAGGCCTCGGAGTGAGTGTCTGAACCCTGCACTCTGGGTATCTTATTCCCCTATCCCTGGGCAGAGTGCCAGCTCTGCTTAGACACATTCAAGAAATAGTACAAAAAAAACAGCACTGTCTCCATTTTGGCCAGAAAGAGTTGATCCTTCCTTGCATTCCTTTGCACATCCAATGATGTATTTCGGATTATCAAAACATTCAAATTCAAATCCATAAACTCCAAAGATAAAACAACATAGAGTCCAATCACGGTGTCATGGACACTGCAGAAATGCTGTAGAATTCACACCCAGTCATGACACAGGCACACATGTAAAGAGCAGGAGGACTCAGTTCTTTGCCTTCCTGTGATGTTACACCATGAATCTGGACACCTTAGAAGGTCTTTAGAAAATTACTCAGCTCTGTTTGTGCCATTCCTTTCTTCATTCGTGTAACAAAAGTGTTTTTAGCCCTTACCACATGCTAAGCACTGTACCTTGTGCTGCGGACACAGAGATGAATGAGATACAGTGTGGATCTCATTTCCAACAAATTTCATCCATTCTCCTGTCACTGTAGAGATAACAGACTGCTGTGACAGAGGGTTCATAAAGGAGGGGAAAAGGCTCTTTCCCTAATACATTCCATGTTTTAACTGACCTTCTGGCATCCAACTCTGAGAACTGAACTGACTAAAGAGCAATTTTCAGATGGCACATTGAAAATGAGACATGACATGTATAGTTTGAATGCAAAAGTACTGATAACTGCTTGCCAAGTTTTAATAATAACTAGTAGCGGCAACAATTAAATCAGTTCCAGGGGAACTTGTAGACAGCATAATAAACTTTTCTTGAAAGAATTGAAAGAATTCTTCCACTTGTACACGGGCATTCCCTGGCTTCAGTGTGATCATTAAATTTCAAGTAATTTAAATGCAAAATGTCAAAATGGCCAAACTTCGTGGTTAGGAGCAGAAACTCTGGAAACAGACTGAAGATGCTGCTCAGCTTGACTACCTGCTGCTTACTGCACCTGGAACACGTTACTTAACCCTCTACCTCTCAGTTTCCTCATCTGTAAAATGGCTAAAGTAATAATAATTACTCTTTCATAGGGTTCTTATGAGTAGGAAATAGTTAAGAATGGTAAAGTTCTTAAATCAGTGCCTAGAAACGTGTAGCACTAAATAAAATTTCTTGACATATTTAGTACTGCTTGGAAAATATAAGTAATATATTCTTCAATTTTCTTGTAGAATTATATTTACTTGAGTAGATATAAAGTTTTTTATATAAAGAAAGATATACAAAGTTAGCTAAAATGAACTAAGTATAAAATGTTTTAAAACATGTTTTATTGTGGTTTTATATAATGTAAAATGCCAATTAAAAAAATTTTAAGCATACAATTTTGTGGTATTAATTACATTCACAGTGTTATTCAACCACCACCACTATCTATTTCCAAAATGTTTTCATCACCTGTAACAGAAACTCTGTAACCATTAAGCAATTATTCCTTGTTCCCCACCTCCTCCCTAAACCTGGTAACCTCTAACTTACTTTCTGTCTTTAGTTCTACCTACTCTAGATATTTCATTTAAGTGGGATCACACAATATTGTCCTATTGTGCCCAGCTTATTTCACTTAACATAATTACTTCAAGATCCATCTATATCACAGCATGTATCAGAACTTCAATCCTTTTTATGGTTGAATAATATTTCATTGTATGTGTATACATACTACATTTTGTTTAGGCATTAATCTGTTGACAGACACTGGGCTATTTTCACCTTTTGAC
This sequence comes from Gorilla gorilla gorilla, assembly GCF_029281585.2. Lineage (NCBI taxonomy): Eukaryota > Metazoa > Chordata > Mammalia > Primates > Hominidae > Gorilla > Gorilla gorilla. The sequence goes on along the minus strand of NC_073228.2, from coordinate 121,341,068 downwards.
TATCGTGAATAATTCTGCAAAAACATTAGTATAAAAGTGTCTGTTTGAGTCCCTGTTTTCAATTACAGTGGGCATTATACCTGGTAGTGGAATTGCTGTGTCACATGGTCATTCTGTTTAGCTTTGTCTTAGTTCTGACTACTGTAACAAAAATACCATAAACTGGATGGCCTAAAAAACAAACATTTATTTCTTACAGTTCTAGAGTCTGTGAAGCCCAAGATCAAGGCTCTGGTAGATTAGGTACCTGGTGAGACACCACTTCCTGATTTGTAGATTGCTGTCTTTGCACTGTGCCTTCACATGGTAAGGGGCTTCCCTGGGGTCTCTTTGATAAGGGCACTAATCCCATTAATGAGGGCTTTACCCTCCTAGCCTAATGACCTCCCAAAGGCCCTACCTCCAAATACCATCACAGTGAGTGTGAACTTGGCAGTGGACGTGGGTGGACACATCAAGTCCATAACAAGCTTTTTGAAGAACTCACACTGTTTGTCCCAGTGGCTGTGCCATTTTACCTTCCTATCAGCCATTTCTCCATATCCTCACCGACATTTGTTATTTTTCTGATTATTAGTATTCTTATTATTGTCTTGTTTTGTTTTGAGAAGGAGTCTTGCTGTGTTGCCCAGGCTGGAGTGCAATGGTGCGATCTCGGCTCACTCCAATCTCTGCCTCCTGAGTTCAAGCAATTCTCCTGCCTCAGCCTCCCGAGTAGCTGGGAGGCCTACCACCACGCCTGGCTAATTTTTGTATTTTTAGTAGAGACAAGGTTTCACCATGTTGGTAGGCTGGTCTGGAACTCCTGACCTCAGGTGATCCACCTGCCTTGGCCTCCCAAAGTGCTGGGATTACAGGCATGAGCCACCGCACCCAGCCTATTATTATTATTATTACGATATTAATAGGTTTGAACTGGTATTTCATTGTGGTTTTGATTTGTATTTACCTTATGATTAATGATTTTGAATATGTTTTCATGTGCTTGTTGGCTATTTGTATATTTTCTAGAGAAATATATATTCAAGTCCTCTGCCAACTTTTTAACTGGGTTGTCTTTTTTTTGCTGAGTTGTAGGAATTCTTTATATATTATGGATCCTGTTCCCCCACCAAACATATGATTTGCAAATATCTTCTCCCATTCTTCCAGAGAGCCTTTCAATTTCTTGATAATGTCCTTTGATGCACTAAAGTTTTTAATATTTGTGAAGCCCATTTTTTTTTTTACTTTTCTTTTGTTGCCAAGGTCATTAAAATTTATCCCTATAGTTTATTCTAATGATTTTATGATTTTAGTTTGAATTAAATACAGTAAATTGTTTTTAAATTAAAACATATTATAGTCTATTACTAGTAAGCTTTTCACCCAGAACTATCCGTGTCGTAACTCTCAGCTCTCATGATCTGGCACGGGGATCCTGTATGTAGTTGTAGCTTCCATCTTGACCTTTGATTACTTTTTCAGCTCTCTGAGAGACTCATACAGACATAGTTGATCAGCTTTTGATGAAATAAGGCTACAACAAAGAATTAGTGCTTCTGATATCAAATGTTAATGATAAGCAGACTTCAACCATAAAGATGCATTTGAGAAAAATTTAACTAAATCTTTGATTTAAAAAACAAAAAAAAAGGCTATAATTCCATAGTATTTATAATTCAATATAGAAATTGTCAAAGTCATGCAAAACCTTAATAATTCAGTATTTCCCTTTGTTAACTAAGCCTTTAGTTGCCAATAAATGTATGCTAGAGGTCTATTTAAATAAAAATTTATTTAATGAATTTTAAAATATCTTGGTGTTAAAATAATCATCAGTACAAGCATACCTCAGATATATTTAGTTCCAGATCAGCACAATAAAACAAATATTGCAATAAAGTAAGTCACACAAATTTTTTGGTTTCCCCAGTGTATTTAAAAGTCATGTTTACACTTTACTGTATTCTGAATGTGCAAAAACTTGTCTAAAACAACAATGTATATAGTTTAATTTAAAAATGCTTTATTGCTAAAAAAAATGCTAAAATCATTTGAGCCTTCAATGAGTTGGGATCTTTTTGCTGGTGTACAGTCTTGTCTCAATGTTGATGACTACTGATCAGTTTGGTGGTTGCTGAAGGTTGAACTGGCTGTTGCAATTTCTGAAAACAAGACAACAATGAAGTTTACAGTATCAATTGACTTTTCCTTTCACAAAATATTTTTCTGTAAGTTGTAATACTGGTTTATGCCATTTTACCCACAGAATTTCATTTTTCAAAATGGGAGTCACTCTTATCAAACTGCCACTGCTTTATCAACTAAGTTTGCATAATATTTTAAATCCTTTGTCTTTATTCCAACAATGTTCACAACATATCCACTGAGCGTATTCCAACTCAAGAAACCACTTTCTTTGCTCATCTCTAAGAAGCAACTCCTCATCCATTCAAGTTTTACCCTAAGATTGCAGCTATTCAGCCTCTTCTTTAGGCTCTACTTACAATTATAGTTGTCTTACTATTTCCACCACATGCAGTTACTTCCTCCACTGATGTACTGAATTCCACAAATGCATCTATGAGGCTTCCAATCTACTTCTTCCAAATTTCTATTAGTGTTGATATTTTGGCCTCCTCTCACGAATCATGAATGTTCTTAGTGGTATGTAGAAGAATGAATCCTTTCGAGAAGGTTTTTTGATTTACTTTGCCTAGATCCATCAGCTATAGTCTTACAAAATATATTTCTTAAATAATAAGACTTGAAAGTGAAATTTATTCCTTGACCCAAGGGCTGCAGAATGAAAGTTGTCTTAGCAGGCATGAAAGTAATATTAACTACCTTGTACATCTCCATCAGTCTTGGGTGAGGATGTGCATTGTCAATAGGCAGTAATATTTTAAAAGAAATCTTTCTTTTCCTGAGTAGTAAGTCTCAACAGTGGGCTTAAAATATTTCAGTAAACCATGCTGTAAACAAATATGGTGTGATTCAGGCTTTATTGTTCCACTTATAGAACACAGGCAGAGTAGATTTAGCCTAATTCTTAGCAGCCCTAACATCATCAGAATGGTAAATGACCATTGGCTTCAACTTAAAGTCACCAGCTGCATTTGTTCCTAACAAGAGAGTCAGTCTGTCCTTTAAAGCTTTGAAGCCAGGCATTCTCTTCTCCTCTCTCACTGTCAAAGTCCTAGGTGGCATCTTCTTCCAATAGAAGAATGTTTCATCTACATTGACAATCTGTTTTTTAGTGTAGCCACCTTCATCAGTTATCTTAGCTAGATCTTCTGGATAACTTGTAGCCACTGTATCAGCAGCTGCTACTTCACTTTGCACTTTTATGTTATGAAGATGGCTTCTTTTCTTAACCCTCATGAACCAACCTGTGCTAGCTTCAAACTTTTTTCTGCAGCTTCATCACCTCTCTCAGCCTTCACAGAATTCAAGAGAATTAGGATCTTGCTCTGGATTAGGCTTTGGCTTGAAGACATTTTGTGACTGGTTTGATCTTCTATTTGGACTACTCAAATTTTGTCCCATGTCAGCAGTACGGCTGTTTTGCATTCTTATGATTAATGTTTTCACTAGAGCAGCACTTTTAACCTAACCTACTTCACAAATTTTTCCTTTGCATCACAACTTGGTTAAATGGCACAAGAAGCCCAGCTTTCAGCCTGTCCTGACTTACAACATGACTTCTCCACTAAGCTTAATCATTTCTAGCTTTTGATTAAAATTAAAGATGTGCAACTCTTTCTTTCAGTTGAAGACTTTGAGGTTGTTGTGGTGTTATTAATTGTCCCAATTTCAATATTGCTATGTTTCAGGAAATAAAGAGCCTCTCCTTCAAGGAGAAGGGGCAAGATGGGAAAACAGCAAGTCAATGGAGCAGTCAGAACACACAAAACATGTATTAAGTTTGCCATCTTATGCGGATGCAGTTTATGGCGTACAGAAGCAATTACAACAGTAACGTGAAAAATCATGGATTACAGATCACCATAACAGATATAATAATAATACTAATAATGTTTCAACTATTGCAATAATTAACAAATGTGATGCAGAGACAAAAGAGGGCATATGCTGTTGGAAAATGGCACCAACAGACATGCTGGATACAGATTGCTACAAACCTTCAATTTGTAAAAACATAGACTCTAGAAGGTACAATCAACTGAAGCACAATAAAGTGAGATATGCCTATAAGGCTGTTAGGAATTAAAATATTTCACAAAATCAGGTACAATTGCATTAGAAAAAATATTTTAACTTATCCAACTTAAAGCAAGATATAACATAACTATATTCTAAGTGCTATCAGTTTAATTATCAAAATGAGTAATGTGCATAAAATGAGCTATTGGAGTTTGTCTCATAATATTTCCTTGGTGATTGTATTGAAGGTCTTAAAATTACACAATGACTTTTAATTTTGAATAGCATTTGGCTTATTACTTAGCTCTTTATAAGCATTTGGAGGATAAGACCATCAAGAGCATATGTTTTTATACCCGAATTTCACAGTATAATTCCTTTCACACACTAGGCATTCAAGAAGCATTTGTTGAACAAAATATATTGCCATAGTATAGTTGGCAGTTAATAAATATTTGATGATTGAATTAAAAAGCATATTAAAACAAAGGATACACTGTAGGAAACAGAAGTAACAACCAATTAAATAGCTCAAGAAAAGAGGATAAAATGACACTAGTTTCATTGAGATTTTAATATATGTTAGTGGTCTGTGCATTAATGTAAAGTTATTTTCTATATATTACGTAGAGAAATGAAGATAATTTTTTCAGAACAATAATAAGGTAACCACAAAAAAAGTGATGCAACTTAGGTAAAACTCATCGAAGACATGTACTAACTTTATTACATGGTAACTTGTATTTACTGTATAGTTTGCTTAAATTTCTAAGATAGAATGGTAGCCTGGGTGAGGAAAAAATAAAAGCTTTGCAGAACTGTCATTATAACTTCCACCTCAGAGAATGAACTTTGGAATCATACAGAGTTAGTCCAATGAAAGTGAAACAGGAAAAGTTCAAAGGTCAAAGACTGGAACTGATGGTGAGTCTTAAAAGATACTGCCTCTTTCGTCTACAGGATTATTTTTTGAAAGTGTATTTTACCTATACTATGAAGATTTATACTTATTTCATAATTCTCCACAATAGCACTATCTTTTGTCAGATAAACAAGTAAATCTGTGACTGGAATTAGAATAAAAATGAGACAATGGACAAAATATTTTAGTTTAACCAGTTATTTCAACAAAACATCAATCCCTTCAATGTAGTAAATGGTTTCACTTAATTCTATTATTATCTTTTTAATAAAAGGTTAATCTTTTTTTTATTTAACAGATATTATGGGATGTACGTTCTTGAGCTTATATAGAAAACCCTGGGACAAGAAAGTAGTCCACTACTTTGGCAAGTAAGGGAAAGAGAAAAAACATCTCTTTGAGTTGATTTTATTTTTCTGTAAGACAGAATCTCTTATCATATTAAGTCTATCAACCTTATTCCTTCTTTAAGGAATAAGTATCTTTTAAAAATGATAAAAGCTGTCTCTTCAACACCTTTAAAAGGCTTAACTATGTTTGAAGCAGTGTCCCCAGTTACTATTATGAAAATGGAGAGGAAGTTTCAGATTGTAATGGGAATTTTTATTGAACTACATCCTTCCTGAACTGGTAAAATACATTAAAAAATGAAAATAAGGAATAACAGTGCCAGTTATTCAACACTTTAGAGATGTATTTTTTAAATATCCATAAAAGTCTATATGGTTCAGAAACTATTCTCATTTTAACAATATTAAGTCTCTGTAGACCTCATAATAGGAATAAATATTTGCAATGAAAGCTCACTTTGTATAGTATGGAACAATTAGATTTTTAAAATATTGTGTCTTAATGTCACTTTTGCCTTGCCCCAGTGAGTGACTGGGATTACATTGTATATACAGTGCATACTTGAATAATGAAATTTCCCATCAGTTTTCTTCAAACTCCCGGCATGAACTGCAAATACAAAATAATTGTGTGCATGGCAAGTGATCTTTAAAATCATTTTCCAAGACTGTTCTGCTTTCAGCAGAACCTTTTCACTTTTGATTAATACTCTTTCCTGCTTTCTGGTTCAGAACATTGCTTCCTAGAGTTACAAATTCAGTTTATGGAGTGCCTTTGACCTGCACTCCACTGGGTAAAAATAAGTGTTAATCCAATGAAATCTGAGTTTCTGTTTCTTCAGCGTCTTCAGGTTATCATGCACAATGCAGGGGTGCTGTAAAGTTACATTTGTGTGTGTGTGCACAAAGTGCCAATAAAGAGAGTTAAAATAACATTTTATAAATCTTATTGTGTTTCCTCTAATCCAGCCCATAGGATACTTTGGGATAAAATCCACATAATGATGAGAGCTCAAGGGTTCACCTCAAGTTCTTCATAAAATAAAACTAACAGCAAATTCATTCTAACGGCCTGTAGATTTATGTTCATTTATGTAACCCTTTATGGTTATTACTTAGATTTTAATAACAACAAAAACAGTCTTTATCTTTTCTCCTTCACTCTCCTTAATATTTCCTTGCCATATTCTATACTGGTGTTAAAAGAAACAATTAGAGCCAAAAGTTCCCAGTTTATGAGTGACAGTCATCGATACTGAGAAACACACCACTTTCATAGTCACAGAACACATGTGACAAAATGAGAAGTTAGAAAATGGAATCAAGTTTTTTATTTCTTCAAACCCACTACTTGTATTCAGTTCTGCGACTCCTTCCTCATACATATGCCATGACTCCCTGCCACTCACGCACAACCCTGTACACTGTACCCATGCACAACCCTGCACACTGTACAAAATTATTTATCAGAGCTGAGTTAAGAAAAGCAATTGGAAAGACAGGAGTGGATGAGCTGTGGGAAATACTGCAGGATAGTTTTCAAAACTTAAAATGCATGGTATGAATTTAAATTGTTCAGAAATATAAAATAATGTCATATTTTTCCTATCTCTGATAAGCCACAAATAGAGCAATATTTTTCAATACCTTGAAGGGTCTCAACACCCTTGTTAAAAGTGGAAGAGCTATCAAAAATTAATGGTGACAATAAAACTTATTGATAAGAACATGGACTTGAGTCCTTGGTTTTTATGTTGATTCCTCAAGTGACTGGCTCCATGTCCTGGGAGAAGTCTCTCAAAAAATTTCCAAGTTATAATTACCCCCCTTACTTCCAATATGCAGAAACTGAAACAGAAAGTTTAAGTCCAAGTTAGCATGAGACGTAGCCAAGAATTGAATTTGGGTATATCTGAATACATAATTCATGCTGTTTTAAATTATTGTGCCATGACTATCTCTCCAATATTTTACAAAATATTCTTCCCACATATAAAGTCCTTAGTTTAGAGTCTCATGCTTGTCAAATTCTCAGTAAATGTTGTCTATTAAGGCTATGTGCAATGAAATTGGTTGGGCAAGGCAGTTTGGTTTCAGATGTGGAATAGCAGGAGATGGGGAGAAGGAAAGGTTGGCATTGGTTAATGTGAACAGACTTCCTTGTGCAAAATTCAAAAGATTAATTAGCCTGATGTAATGATTTTTGAAAACTCTTGGCCAAGCTGCCATAAATATGTCCAAGTATGTAGCTTCTCTGTATGTTTACGTAATTTCACCCGAAAGATGAGCAATTATTATTCATGTACATCGACTGTATTTAGGTGCAAATGAGGTTTCCATGATTTAGCAAGTGTCCAAGGTAATCATTGTTTTGGTGAATACAGGCCTGGGAGGCAGAGTCTTGGCAGCTGCAGCTGAAGTGAAGGAGAGAATTTCAATCTCTCACAGCAGACTTGTCCCAGCAGGGGCTGGGCCCACGACAATAAAAAGAAATGCACAACATACTTTATGGACAAGGATTCAAATCACATTATGTTATTAGAGACTTCATGTAAAAAAGCAGTTTTCTCTTGAGAAGGAGAAGAGCTTTATATGAAGCTGCAACCTATTCATTTCTTCAGCACTCTTGCTTGTTATACAGAATTTTGTTAACATCCCTAACTTCATCTATGGTGTGTCTACTATGAACTTATAAAATCTTACACTTTCAAACTTTCTTATTTTATTTTGTTTCTGTTTTGCAGTTCTTTAGAATGCATCAATCACTTTAACATTGTTGCTAGAAGAATAACAAATCATGATGAGAATATCGCAATATTTTTAGAAGCACAATTTATAATTTATTTTACAATGAATGATTATGTGTGATACAACCTAGTTAAATGAACAAGAGTAGAGTCATTCAAAAGACCAATAAGTAATTTTACACAACTAAATCACTTAAAGATTATTTATGTTGTCTTGGTTTCCTCCAAGTAGAAAATTACCCAATTCATATTTATTCCCATTACCTCCACTGTTAACATTATGAAAACTCATACATAATTTTTATAACCTGGAAAAGAATATCAAACCTATAACATTTCTACCTTTTTAAAACTATATTCTCAAATAAATGCTGTTGACTAATTTCTTAGCCTTTCTGATTAAAAGGCTTCTTACAAAGTTGAAGATGGTATAAAATTAGTGTAACATAAAAAGCTTTCACTATCTTCACACAAAGGGCTCAAATAAAATCATAAACTAATCATAAAAGTAATTATATATCAAGATGATTAACTTGTGATATATAGATCTAAAGTTACGGGTGTTTCTAGAAAATTGAATGAGTACGTCAACTAGAGCAGGAAAAAACAATGTATTAGATTGCACCACCTTTATTTATAATAGTTTATGATAAGACTCCTAGAAACCTATGTAAAATGTAAACAAATGTTGACATTTGGAAAATGTTTGTATTTTATTTCAATTGCAGTTTGTCATCTCTAGTTCAATAGATGTGGGAAATCTCTCAAGACATTGTTTTTGAATGCACTAGTATAAAAATTAATTTGTAAGGGAAATACTCGACATAGTGAATAAGGTAGCATTTATGCAAAATTCATAAAGCTAAATTGTGTCTACTGTAGTCTTTTATAAATATTTATAATACTAATTACAGAAATCTGTCCTAGCTTGCTAGAAAACAGGCTAATCAAATCTCAGAAAAAGAGAAAATTCAGTAGGCAGAATCTTATTGCATCTATAAACTAAGACTCAGATAATATTCAAATGGCTTACCTTAAGCATCCTTAAATACATTATCCAAGAGTATTAACTGAAAAGAAAAAAAGAATGCATAAAAGTAGATATAAACACTCACTGCAAATATTTTAGAATACTAAGCCAGTCATTTCAATGATCCTTGACCAAGGTACAGCCATTAAATACCATGTTATCTACTTGCTCTAATTTATGTTATATGATATTAGAAGTGGAACCAGAATACTTCTTCCTCCAATTAACCAGTTAATTGTTTAGATTCATGTAACTATTTAAAGAAATTGGTTATTTTTAAAATATGATATATATCCCTTGTGCTTTGAAGAACATCATTAAGTAAAAAGACCACCCATAGAATGGGAGAAGACATTTACAAATCATATATTTGGTAAGGGATTTGTACCTAGAATACATAAAGAATGCTTACAACTAAATTACAAAAAGGCACATCACACAATTTAAAAATGGAAAGGATTTGAATAGTTATTCCTCCAAAGAAAGTTTTATTTTTTACTCTCTAAATATTCTAAGAAAATAATGAATTGTACACTTTAAACAGGTGAGTTTTATGGTACATAAATTAAACCCCAATATAGCTATGAAAAGTGTGTGATTTTCTTTTGGCATGTGTATGATCTTTACTTTAGAGTCTTTGATTAACCATTTTTGTTGTTTAGTGCTTTTGATTTTTTAATATGGTTTTATTTTTGTATGAAAATAAGTCATTCCAAACCTGCTGTTGGATGAAAGTCATCTGCAGTTAGTACAACCTACCAGAATCATATCTACAGAAAAAAACTATAAGGAATAACAGGTTTGTAATTCCATATTGCCCTAGGAAATAACAGCTTTCCAGATTCATGTTAGACTTGTGATTAATCTTTTGTACATGCCACATCTAAAGATCTTTAAATGTGTGTAATTTAGGAAAAATAAATGTTAAACTAAAATTCTAGACTTCAGATAGTCAAAAAGAGTAGCTATTATAAGCTTGAAATCTTGCTAAGCTTATAGTTCAAAAAGCTAGTGAAAATAAGAAGGGGACTCTTGAATATCTGAAAAACCTTTTGATAAAATTCATCTATTGAAGTCACAGAAAGAGAAAAGAAATGGAAACTAATAAATGGGTACAAGTCAAAACACAGAAATATAATTTAGCTATTTTTCTTAGGAGAGAAAGAATGGAGTTAAAAAAGGGAAGAATTAGAACTAAAGAAAAAAAGCCATTAGATGATGGATTTTCCTACCTGCCAAATGATAAAAGTAATTTGAGATGATTTTTCCATACTAAATGAGAAACTACTAGAAAAAAATACACTATGTGGCCAGCAGTTGTGATATGTGTATTCTAGTCTGGGATATGTAGTAGAGCACGCAGGTTAAAAACAGCCTTGGAAATTAGGCCATCTATGTTGAATCCTACCTCCCTTACTAACAGTAACTTGGGAAGTTATATAGCCTCCCTTTTCCTTGGTTTCCACAGGTAACTATCATGGAGTAGTGTCTTTAAGTGTTATTAAGATATGATATGATTAGGCCATTCGATGTGACTCTATTACTAACTAGCACTATAACAACAATGAGAAAATAAGCACAGTAATGTATACGATTTCTTCTAGTTCTCAAATTTTATGCCATCATCAATTTTTGAGGGATTTTTTGCTTTTCATTTTGTTTTTAATTTAGCATATAGGTATAATAGTTCGATCTACAGACTTGCCTGCAAAAGATCACGATTCAGACCTCTGAATTCTGTTCTCACAACTGCAATGATCAGAGGAATCCCTGATAGATGCCCACTGAGAAAAATGTCTGGGAAAAACATCCAGACCTGTCTATGATGACTTTTTTAAGGTGTCAAATTGGCAACATAAAATATGAGGGCAGAAGGAACTACAGCAGCCATTTTGTAGCATACATACATCTTCTTCCAGTCTTTCAATCAAATGCTAACTTAGGTGCTGGCTGTGAAGGTATTTTGCTGATGTAATTAAAATTGTAAACAAATAAAGTACAGGGTCTATCCTCATGAGCCTGACCTAATCAGTGGAAGCCTTTTTAAAAAGACTTAGGCACTGTCCTTAGCCATGCTCTGATATTTTTGGTCTACACTTTGTTTTTCCTTTATGGAACCTTCCCTTCCTCACTACCTGTGACAACAGCTTCATTATGAAGCTTCAGAGTTTCAGTCTGCTTGTGATCTTCACTTCCTGACTTCTTGCCCTGTGGATTCAAATTACTTCCCCACAATCATGTAAACCAACTCCTTGTGATAGCTCAGATAACAGACAGATAAATAGATAGATTGATTGATGGATTAATAAGTATATTTGTATCTTTATTAGTATATCAATACATCTATACCGACTGCTTTTTCCCTCAACAAAACATTTCTAAGAGGTCTGGGAAATGATTCTTTTCCTATTTTCCATCCAGTTGCCTAATTAAACTGTTGATGGCACACATTTTCTTCCTAGCAGTACAAATACCCAGGCTTAGCTTGTTGTAGCAGCCCAGCTAATGCAATTCTAATGGAGAAAATAAGTACAAAAAGATGGCCTAAAAAAAGAACATACACTAACACACACAATCCAACAGACACAAATCCAAATTTCCTTATTAACCTAAATTTTCACTCTTAGATACATATCCTTGGCCTTTACTCATAATATCACTGTACTTGGGGGCAAGTATGGGCAGTGGAAAGATGAGGCCTTATATTTTCCATATAATTTGGAGCATGCTATTAACACTAAAGAAGGATCTACTGCTTAGAATACCCATGTTGTATCAGGAATAGAGAAGGACTAGAAATAATACAAGTAACATCTCCTTGGAATGACTAAAATTTCTAAAAATTTCAATATTATTTCAACTTCTCTTCAGCATTTATTTGCATTTAAGTTTTCTAGTCTACTACTAGTATGGATAAATAGTGTAAAAGGAAGAGGTTAAAACCAAAAGGGTTACATGTCTTTATATAAAGGAGAATTTCTAATGGTTACAATCCCTGTACTAAATGGGGGCCCTATTAGCTTCCATGTGTATAGTTACTATCTTTTCTTGGCCATAGGTTACCTGGGAGCCATAGCTACATAATGGAGATGCCTGGTCACCAGGGGCAACTAAAAAGAAAATGGGATTGATGTGTTTAGAACCACAGTAGTGCAACATCATTTCTAAAATAATGACCTATTCAGGGTCAGTTTATCATCTTTCTCCATTATATGTATTATACCAAATTTCTATGGATTTGTAAATTCAGGTTGATTATACCAGTTAAACTCAATGCAGCCAGGCTCTATTTTGGGTTGCTGGAGTTCAGTCATAGTGATCCATTTAAAGTACTCTGATGTATAATTAAGTGGCTAAATTTACATACTTAAATTGTAATAAAAGTAGCCATAGGATATTCTCTCTTGCACATTTAATTGATTATATTAACCATATTTGGAGCACATAGAAGAGTTTTCAGTAGGGAATGTTCTGAAAAATATGTGACTGTAAAGCTCTAAATTGCCTATTGAAAAAAGTGTTCTTTTTTGTAATCAATCAAAACAAAATGTACTGAATCCTCACCTAAAAAAGCATTATGCAATCTACAACTTATAGGAGTAGGATAATGTTCAGAGAAGAGCTACAAAGATGATTAACACGTTGGACTATAAGAGCAATTTTAGAGGCTAAAGGGACAGAGATTGTTTAGCCTGGAGGAGGATGGCTTATTGATGGTCTTCAAATATATGAGTGGTTTCTCTGCAGAGGATGGTAACCTGCTGTTTTCCATCTTTTCTGAAGACAAGACAAAAGGATATAGACTTACTTTTAGTAACTTAGATTAAAAACAAATAAAACTGTCTTGGTAGTGAACATTGTTAATCACTGAAATGATTCAGGCTATAGGTTCTTCTTCTCTAAAGACTCATAAAAAATAAATAGTTTGGGTCAAACTAGAGACAAGGTAATGAAAGGTGATCTCTTATGGCTCCTTTTAAGGTTCATTAATAGAAAACAACCACTTAAACAAATTTTGAAGATATCTATATATTTCTTCAAAATAACTTTTGCAAACTGAACCTCATGACAACAGTTAACTGATGAGTATTTCAAGGCTACAAAGGGATATTTTTTGTTCAACTTATTTAATGAATGAAGCTCAAATTTATGAACTCGTGATTTGCTATAGATAAAATTTTGGGAAGCTCTTTAAAAGTACTCCAAATTAAAAGGTGTATATAATATAGATACATATATACATATGTGTGTAGATACATACATAGGTGTATATAATATAGATACATATATACATATATACAAAGGTGTATATAATATAGATACATATATACATATGTATATACATGTATACATATGTGTATACATATATACATATAGATATATGTATGTATACATATTATGTACACACATACATATAAAACATATAAGTATATGTATGTATATATGTATATGTGTGTGTGTATATATATTTGTGTATATATATATGAAAAAGTAAGTGTCTAAGGTAACCTTACACTGTAAGTATCAATGTAAGAACACTGGACACTTACATTATGGAAAGCATTCACAATTTCTATATTTTAAAAATCATTTTCAAAATTTGAACTTGTCAGATTGTTGCAAATAGAATAAATACCATTAGAAAATCAATACAGTAATAGCAAGGTTTAAAAGAAAGATATAACTCTTGTACTTCAGAATTCAAAATCCAAGAGCATATTAGATTAGCAAATACTTAACTGTATGCTGAAGCAAAAAAAAAAAATTAATACCAGAAAGATACAACTAGTTGTAGGTGCATAGAAGATAGAGGTACAGACTCTGCTTGAAAAAAATAGTATTTGAACTTGGTAAAATTCAACATCCCTTCATGATAAAAACTCTCAACAAATTGGGTACAGAAGGAACATATCTCAACATGATAAAGGCCATATATGACAGATCCACAGCTAGTGTCATACTGAATGGGGAAGAAAGTGAAATATTTTTCTATATAATCTGAAACATGAGAAGGATGCCCCTTTCACCATTGTTATTCAACATAGTACTGGAAGTCTTAGGTAGAGCAATTAGATAAGACAAAGAAAGAAAGGAAATCCAAATTGGAAAGGAAGAAGTCAAGCTATCTTTATTTGCAGATTATATAATCTTTTATTGAGAAAAACCTAAAGACTCCACACAAAAAAATTAGAACTGATAAATAAATTTAGTAAAGTTGTAGGTTACAAAATCAACATGCAAAACTCAGTAGCATTTCTATGTCAACAGCAAACAATCTGAAAAAGAAACCAAGAAAGGAATCCCATTTACAGTGGCTAAAATAAAATAAAATACCTAGAATTAAACAGCCAATAAAGTGAAAGATTAAACATTAATGAAATACATGAGAGAGAACACAAAATCAGAAAGATATCTATATCTTGTGTTCATGGATTGAAAGAGTCATCATTGTTAAAATGTTTATACTACTCAATGTTATCTACAGATTCAATGCAATCTCTGTCAAAATATCAATGACATTCTTCACAGAAATAGAAAAAGCAACACTAAAATTTATGTGAAACCATAAAAGACCCAGAAGAGTCAAATAAATCCTGAGCAAAAAAAGAAAACTAAAGCTGGAAGTATCACATTACCTGACTTCAAATTATACTACAAAGCTATAGTAACCAAAGCAACATGTTAATAGCATTAAAACACACACACACACACACACACACAGAACCTAGACATGAATTCACACATTTACAGTCAACTGATACCTCACAAAGGTGCCAATAACATACACTGGGGAAAAGATAGTCTCTTCAACAAATGGTGCTGGGAAAACTGGTTATCCATAAGCCAAAGAATGAAATTAGACCTCTATCTCTCACCATGTAGAAAAACTAAGTCAAAATAGATTAAATACATACATTTAAGACCTGAATCTATGAAACTACTGGAATACAACATTGAGAAAATACTTCAAGACATTGCTCTGGGAGAAAATGTCTTGAGTAAGACCTGAAGAGCAGAGACAACTGAAGGAAAAATGGACAAATGGGGTCACATCAAGTTTAAAAGCTTCTGCACAGCAAAGGAAACAATCAACAAAGGGAAGAGACTAACTACAGAATGGGAGAAAATATTTTCAAACAATTTAAGTGACAAAAGGTTAATCAGAACAAATAAATAACTCAAATAACTTAATAGCAAAATAATTATAATAATCATCTGATTTTAAAATGGGCCAAAATCTGAATAGACATTTCTTAAAAGAAGATATACAAATGGCCAATAGTTATATGAAAAATGCTCAACATCACTAATCATTACAGAAATGCAAACAAAGTGAGATATCATACCACCCATTAAAATGACTTCTACCAAAAAGATAAATAATAATGAATGCTGGGGAGAAAGTGGAGAAAGAGGAACATTTGGATACTGTTGGTGGGATTGTAAATTAGTATAGGTACTATGGAAAACAGTATGGAGATTTCTCAAAAAACTAAAAACAGAACTGCTGTTCAATCAAGCAATCTCATTGCTGAGTATATATCCAAAAGAAAGGAAATTGGTATATCAAAGAGATATGTGCACTCCCATGTTTACTGCTGCACTATTCACAATAGCAAAGATATGGAATCAACCAAACTTCCATGAACCCAGCTGAACAGATAAATTGCGGCATATATACACAATGGGACGTTATTCGGCCATAAAAAAAAAATAGAACTCTGTCTTCTACAGCAATATGGATGGAACTAGAGGACATTAGGTTAAGTGAAATAAATCAGGCACATTAAGACAAATATTGCATATTCTTGCTCATACGCAGGAGCTCAAAATATTGATCTCATGAAGGTAGAGAATAGAATGATGGTTATCAGAGGGTGGGAAGGGTACTGGGGGGGAAGGGGATAAATAGAAGTTGGTTAATGGACATGCACAATTAGAAGGAATACGAACTAATATTCTATAGCAGAATAGGACAACTATAGTTAGCAATAGTGTATTGTATATTTCAAAATAACTACAGTGGATTTGGAATGTTACCAACACCAGAAAAAATGTAAATGTTTGAGGTGATGAATATCCCAATTACCCTGATTTGATCATCATGCATTATATGATTATCAAAATATCACATGTATTCCATAAGAATGTACAACTGTTATATATGCCTAAAAATTTAATATACATATGTAAATAAAAGGTATATCTAAGCATGCTTCTTATGAAAAAAATAATGATCAAGAGTTTTTTAAACATAAAAGGGCAATGGTAGACTAGGCAGAGAAAACCACAAGTGCATGGAGGAACTGGAGAGTATGCATGCCAAAATACATGAACAGTTCAGTGTACCTAAAGTGATCAAACAGGAGCAGTAGAATATCTGTTAGAGCCAGATTGTAAAGATGTTAGTTAAGGTATCTGGACTCCAAGCTGTTCAGTGAAAATGCATGTGCAAAATAGTGTCCTTGGCCTCAGTCCAAAAGTTCTGATTTATAAGGTTATTTTGCTACAACCTTTCTAAGGATCAGTTTGAGAACCAGAGTACAATGCAAGGACACTAATGAAGTACACTGTGTGTCTTTGTGTCCTGAGCAACTGAATGAACCCACACAAAATTTTTGTGAGAAAGGCCAATTGCAGCACTTCTGTTTATTCATAAATGGCTTTGCAAAGTGTTCAAGAAGATAACAATGGCAACTGTCCAGCTATATTGGAGAAGAAAACAGTCAAATCTACAAAAATCTCCCAAGTCTACATTCATTGCACAGTGCTTTGGAAATGGCTAGATATTTTTTTCAATCCCTAAGAAACAGAAGATGTATTTGGGCAGATAAGTAAGGTTCATTAATTTACATGCACAGCTGCCTTCCAGGCGACTGTCATCCACTTGACAGGATGGAGCAGCCTGAAATTCCAAACATGAATATTTCATAACAAAACCGTGAGTCTTACCAATAAAAGGGATAGTGAGTTGGCAAGGAGGGCAGTGAGACATGTTTATAGTCATGTTGCCACTGGATAAATATCCCTAAGCCTAAAGCTAGCTTTAAATGACAAAACGCTTCAGAAGAAATACATAAGATACAAGGCTTTCAACATGTCAAACATATTTAAGTCCTTAATTTTCAAATAATCACTATTTTCTTTAACTTTTAAAAAGTAATGTGGAAAACTATTAGAGATTATGTGAATGATCTTCTACTGCTAATGTGATAAAATAAAGGCTGCAAATTTTAGGAGTAAATTCAATTTTATGGATTTGGGAAACAATGACCTTCAGGATTAGAGATCACTAACCTGCTTTATTTGTGTGGAGAACATGTACTAATAAAAGACTAGGAATAGATAATTATAGGGATATGCTTGAGGGTAGAAATAAAAAGTATTTTGCCTCAAGGATAAACTTTCAGTTATCTGCCTTATGAAGTAAATGTGATGATTCTTTTTGGAACCATACCTAATTGATATAAATAGTATCACAAAAATAAAAATCTTTTTGAATCTTCTGCTGGTATGGAGGAATAAAAAGCAAAACTCTTACAAAGTAGCAAATTTACAGAGGGAGTAGACTATTTCAGGCATGTCCTTTGTATCTGCAGGATTCCTGAACTGAATTGAAGAATAAAGTACTTTCAGAATTTTTACCTTTTCATTGCAGTTTTATTTGTTTTTCAAAGAATTATAAATTCCTAGAGTATCTTGAATTCATACGTATGTGTAAATAAAAAGTCATCAATTATCTAATTTCAGTATTATGTACTAAAATATTATCTAGTATTCTAGCATTTATTTTGAGAAAAATATGAGAACAATAGAAAAGGGAAAATTCTCAGGTATTATAGAAGAGAAAATATTTGATTGTAATGGTAATATTTTTATATATAAACATATAAAAACACATTTTATTTTTAGTGTGATTACTGGCATAATAAATCCAGACCATTCATATAAAATGCATGCACATATATACACACATATACACTCATTTTCTAACTCTCTTCTGATTTCAAAGCATGGGATACTCACCTATTATTCTAGCTGCAAAGTGTACTTTCTTCAAATTATCATTTTGATTCAATAAAGGTATTTGTTGTTCTGAATTTTGGGTAATTATCTTAATTCATTGATTTGCTAGATTTTGTGTAAAATAAATGTAGATGTAGTACATATTCCTTCATCAGCGAGAGAAGAGACCAGTTTACTTTCAATAGTATCATATAAAATGAAACATCTTTCCTTTTTGGAACATTTTTTGATCATTGATCATTTTTGATGATTTGATCATTGAACACAACCTACTTCTTATGAGCACAATATAATTTATAATGTTAATGCCTAAATTTTAGAGACACAAGGCACAGCAGAAAATCAAATTTTGCCTATGTGAATATAAAGATCCTTTATTTCTTTATCTGGGCTTCAGTACCCCTTTGACCTAAATTTATTTATTTCCAAAAACATTAACTGCTTTTTACATAGTTTGAGCCATTAGGAAATTGTTATTATTATAGTGAAGAGCAGAGGGTATTTACCTTTGTAAAATATCAATAATATTTTTTAAAGAATATGTAATTTGAAAAATATTACTCATTGTTAGAATTATGGGATGAGAGTAATTTCCAGACAAATAAACTCCTTAAAGACTAGTCCTGTAGCATTCAACTTTGCTTATTTTCTACTAAGTGTTTCCTAATGAATAATCAAGAAACAGCTGGCTTGAATTTACTGAATTTAGGATTTCTGGACTTGTGACAGGAAGGATCCCTTGGCATTCAGGTCTACACAGACTCTAAATAGCAGGGTAGACATAGTTCCCTAAGCATGTTCTTTCATATAATTGAATTATTCTGAACAAAGTTCTACATTAGTCATATCTGGTGCTGCTCATTCCCATAATCTATTTCTATGTCCATCACCTCAAAGTGCAAATCTACAATCTAATTATTGGCAACTAATAACAGGATTTCTTTATACTAGAAGCTTTACTTTTCTAGTCTGAAATAAAGACGGTATTGTCTACTATTCCTGTTACTGAGGATATTTCTCTAAATGGAATCTTGTTTCACAACTAACTCCAGGAGGTTCTTATTTTATAAAAGCAGAAAACGAATTGGCTTTGCTTTTTGTTGGAGTAAATGGATTACAAAACAAAAAATTATCAAAAATAGAGCAATATAAATTTTACTTGGCTATAAAGTTCTCAATATGTTGACCAGTTACATGCCCCGCTCAGTTCCATTATTGTCCCCTCTATCCTGCTGAACACCATCAAGCTTCCAGTCAGAGGGAGAGACAACCAATGCTACAAGGCTCCTACCTGACCACAGATCAGCCCAGTTCCTTTTTGTGCTTGAACCACAGCTATTTTTAAATTGGTTAGTGTGCACCTGGAAAATCAAAAGTGGTCTCTACGTTCATTTTATTGCAATGGAAAGGGAGTGTTAGTCAGATGTAGTCTTCAATTAACAGGGCAAATTGTGATCTAAAAGTTTCCCCTTCATTTTTATCATTAATCCTCTCAATATGTACAGGAATATATGTTATGCAAAATAGGCAGTGTCAAGACTGAGCGCATCTCTAATAGTTTTCGTGCAGAGATATCAATTGAGAAACAGAAACCTGACTTAACATTTTCCCAAGAAATAGGTAAATATTACATGTAATGATTTAGCATCCATGACACAGGTTGCATGGGATTCTCATTATATAATATTTTCAGCATATGAATATCTTTACACTTGTTGGTGAAGATATTAGAGAGAGATTTTATATAGAATTACATTGTCTTGGAAGTAAGTTTCTCCACCATTTTGAACTTTTCAATTTTGTGTCTCTTACCTTCTTAATAGTATTCTGATTGGATAATTCACTTCCAATATCAATGACCTTTGAAGAATAAATTTTTCCTACATCACTTCTCCCAGTTGGCCACTGTGGAAACCCCCAAAACTTTTTTGACTACTTTTTGTGACAATGCCTATTATAGGGTTATAATTACATATGTCTTATTAAAAAAAAATGTAAGTAGAGATTTCTGGTATGAACATGGTTGTCTATATCAACTTCTCCTGCCAACCTGTTCTTCCTGGAAATTATATAAAAGCAATAAATATCTTTTTCAGGCACCCCATTTAAAATGAAATTAGGAGAAATTTATAGAAGCTGCATAAGAAGAAGAAGAAGAAGAAAAAAGAAAGTGAAGCAAGCCCAGCAGTGGCAGCACTTTAAAGGCACCAGAAAAATATACTTCCTAAAGATGAGGAGTCATTCATTCAGTAATGCAAAAACTATGACTTGTATCAGAGTGGCAGCAGAAGCTTCCTAGACAAGGTTTAGAAAGAAAGTAGAAATTCAATTACCTAACAAAACCATTGCATGGCCAAAAGGTGAGAAAACACAAGCAAAGTCAAACATATAAACATAAGTCTATTTGCGATACATAACTCATCTATATACTTGCTATATCTCAAGTATCTGGAACACTACCTGCCACACAATAAATATTTATTGAATGAATACATGAATCAAATTGAAAAATTTGGCAAAGAACATAGTTTGTAAAAAAAAAAGTAAAAATGGCTTTTACACATATTTAAAGATGTTCTCTCATCAGTCATAAGATAAATTATTCCATTTTTATCTATTAGATTGGCAAAAACTCAAGTGCTAAAACTTCCCATTGGCAAAGTTCTGAGGAAAAGTTATTATCATATATCGCTGATGGGCATGTAATTTGTATAAGATTTATGAAAAGCAAGTTGGCAACATCTATGAAAAGTACAAAGGCATATACCTCTTGGCACAGAAATTTCAACTTGGGTAGTATCCTAGAGACATATGTATGTGCATAATGAGGTATGTACAAGGTTATTCATAGCAGCATTATTATTAAATGTAAAATAATGGAATAATCATATATGCATTGATGGGGACAAGAATTGGCTATGTTAATTATAATATATCTACTCAATGAAAATGTGATATAGCTATAGAAATAATGAGAATTCTCCTAAGATATCCAGGATGTATGATTGATGAAAGAAAAATCTAAGTTAACACAGCTTTTATGTTAAGAAACCTCAGTGCTTACAAAGAAGGTAGAAAATAAAAATATTTATTTTTAGTCATTTTTATATAGACAAACTTTGGAAGTGCTATAAGAAGCTAAAAACAGTTGTTCCCCTGTTTGAGTGATGAAACTAAAGAGACAAGAAAGAGGGAGGGGAGAAAGATATGAATATACTGCTTTTTATAGCTTCAATTTTTTGAACCATGCAAATAAATTTCTGATTCAAAAAATTAAAATTTAATTAAGAAAGAAATTGTGGAGAAAAACAAGAAAATAAAAAAAGTTTACCAGTGTCTGGATTCATCACAAAATAACACTCTCAGATTTATAGCAGAAAAAAAAAAACCTCATTCATTAATTCATCAAACAGATGTTGATTGAATTACTTCCATGATTTAAGATGCTAGAGATGCAAGATAATGATTCTCCTGAAGCTTCTATTATTTCCGTGAAATAGAAAATAAACAACTGACAAGTTAAAGAAAAAAAACAGAAAAACAATAAGTGTTATTACTAAAACAAAATAGGATGATACTATATAGATAGCGTCTTGGGAGCTTTTGTTTTTTTTTTTGCTGAGTGCTCTGAGAAAGTCTCTTTCAAAATTAAAATTGATGGAGGTGATATTTGAACTGTGATTTGAGTGACAAAAAGGAGGCAGTCGTAGACATATCAAAAAGACAAGCATTTTATGCAGAGTACAGCAAGAGTAATGGCTTGGGGTAAGAACAAATTTTTCATGCTTTATGGACAGAACAAAGTGCCATGTGAGTACAGAGAAATGAACAAGAACTAGAATTGCATGAATTAAGAGGTAAGTGTAGCTTCATAATGTGTAGCTATCTAGACCTTGGATGGCCAGGGCAAGAGATTTGGATTGCTTTCTACATGGGGTGAGAAGACATTGGAAAGTTTTACACAGAAGGATCATGTGATTTCATCTATGGAAGTAAAAGGGTTGACTCTGCTATCTGCTTGCATATTTTAGGGGGCAAGAGTTGAAGCAGGGTGGCCAGATTGTCATTCTTTTGGTATCCTAGGTAGACAATGATGGTGTTTCAGCTAGTATGGAGTTGGGGAAAAATGGAAGTAATATGAAAGTCTTTATTGATGATTAGAGGTGAAGTTGAGGGAAAGAATGAAATCAAACCAATGCTAGATTTTGACTTACAAAAATAGGTATAGATCTATTTTCTAAGATGAGATAGAGTGGGGAGAAACAGGTTTAGAGAATGGAATCAAAAATTCTACTTTAGATATCTTAAGTTTGAGATAAACGTATAAGTAGAGACGAAGAGTAGCTGGTTGGACATGGGTGTGAAACTCAGGGGAGAAGTAGAGTCAGGGCATAAAAATATAAAAATCATCTGCATATAAATGATACTTAAAGCCAAAGGGGTGAGATGCAAGTGAAATCACCCATAAACGACAACAGATATAGAAGAGATGATAAATACAGAACTCATCCAAGGGCATGCCAATCTCTAGCAGTGAGGAAGAGCAGAGATTAAAAAATACAAAGAAATTATTGACAGGATAACATGAACATATATAAAATAATAAAAATTTCATACAAATGAAAGCACCTAAGAAAAAAATAATGTTAGGAAAACATTTGCATCAGACATGATTTCCAAAGTGTTTATATTGTGATTATTACAGTATTTTTAGAGTCTTCCTTTTCATATTAAATAAGGCAAAGGATATGAACAAACAGTTTATATAAGCAGAGATTATAAAAACACGGAAAATGTGCATTCTGTCCATTATTGAAGAAATAAAAAAAAATTTTTTTTCAGGACACACTGTATTCTTCTTCTATGGATAAAACAATTGCTTAAATACAAACATTCAAAGTTTGTGAGATTGTGGTGAAACTAATACAGTTGAACACCGCTGTTTGCTTTATAATAAACAATATGTAGTAAAAGATAAAATGTTTATCCAATTTGAGTCAGTAATTCCACCTTTGGGAATATATTTCCTAAAGTCATAATTCCACAGAAGAGGACTACTTATATGCAGAACTAAATTTTTATTGCAATAAATTTTATCTTTAAGAAATTGAAGAAAATCAATACAACCACAAAAACAGAAGTGATCAAATCAAGCATAACCTACTTAGGCTAGATGAATATTTTAAAACTACTAAAAATTGCCATTAAAAGCCATGTATCAAAACTCACGAAAATGCGTATAACATAAATGGATTATTTTTAAAGAAGATTAAATGACAATTTTTGTTCTTTAGTCTGTCCCATTCTTATGACCAGTTGACAACTTTTTCTCTTTTTTTTACTTTCACATTTCTAAAATGTAAAATTCCAATGGACTTGCTTTCTACTCCATCCCCCAGTATAATTTTATCCAATTGCTTATTTTGTTGGCATGAACTTTAGGGATATAACTGTGAGTTAGCAATGACATAACTACTGGTGGATCTTTTGGGATAGGCCTTATTCACAAATCAAGATGTGAAGACCTCATGAGGATCCAATAAGTCAGAGGTGGAGGGGGTCAGCCAGAGATAAGCTGTAGAGTGGAGCTGAAACTGACAACAGGGACATGTTTATTTATAACAGAAGCATGTGGAAGTATGAAAACAACATAGGTTTAGGTTTTAGTCCAGAATCCTAAAATATGAATAATCTGAAAATGGAAGAAAAAGATTTTAACGCATGCCCCGATGCATAATAATGGGCTAAATATAGAATCCTTAGAGAAGATGCATTGATCTGAATAGTGTTTGGTTGGTGGTTTCAACAGAAAGAACTAAAACATCTGTTTTTCCACTTAAAGCCTTTTTGGACATTCAAAGAAAGGCACTTAAAACTTTAACACTAGCCTCCTGGAAATCAAAACTTATGTTGAAGAAAATCATTTTAATGAAAAATGTAAGACAATGTTGTGAGCAGGTTAAGGGAACATTTCACTTCAGGGGCTTTTTCAAAACATCCCCTAAATTACAAAACAAAAGATAGCCTTGTCTCGGAAGTCTGTTTCTCCTGGGCTGGCGATGCACCTCTAAGAGTAATTTAGGCACCTAAGGAAGGATTTTTCAGACAAGAGAGGAATAAATGACCATTCGCATCTTACAGACGGATCACCAAGAGCATTAGCATGTCTCCGTAAGTGCACCGCTGTCTTCTGGGGCATTGATCACATCGAAACTTGATTTCTCTTAAGATCCACTGAATCCCAAAAAGAAATTGAGGTGTATACTTTTCATTATCCCATTTGCAAAGTGAATGATTTTTTTTTAATCCAAAAAAGCAGCATCAAAATCAGGCCACTAAAAAGAAAGGTAAATCTGGTGCTGAAGGAATATGCTCCTTATTCCTCAATGGCGTACGGAAGTTTATGATTCTGTTGAAAAAGTCATAACTCTGCTTCATTCTCTTGAGATGCAGAGTAAAGGGAGAAAATAGTGTTATTAATTTTATCAAAATTCTGCCCTCTCAGGATGGCTGAGTTGAGATGTCAGATGCCAGTTCTCCTCAGAAAGAACCAAAGTTACAGATGAATAATCGTAAGTTGAACAGAAGATTAAGGAGAGAGTGCCAGAACCTACTGGAGAACTCACAGAAAGAAGCTAGGGCACAGAAAAAAGAAGGAAGCAAGAGTGTGGCAGAGATTGAACCCCAAGGAACTTGGAGTCTGGTGGAAAGGGTAGGTGCGGTGTTTTGCGTTCCACTCACAGCTGTGGCAGACTGGGTTTCCGAACTGTAGGAGAGCTCTTTTGCTGGCCCTAGCCCAAGGACCGGTGTGGGTGGTGATTTGTTAATTTACTGAGGGCATTGCACCAGGCAACCAGCTTGTATAAAGTTGCTCACCCTCTCCCCAGACCTGAGCTGCAGTGGTAAGCGCCATATTGAGTGTGCATCATTGTGGTCCTCTGTCCTGCCCAGAAAATCTCAGCCTTCGTGTCTCCACATCACCAGATCCCCCGCAGACATTCCTTAGCACCTGCTTAGATTGCAGCAGCCACACATGGGGCCAGATGTACCCAAGGTAGCTGCAGAATTCCCGGTGGTCTGACCCTCAGGGTATGCTGCCCCTAGGGGAAGGGAGAGTGCAGCGCGCCTAGGGAGTGCCCCATGGGACAAACGAAGCCAGAGCGTATCCTCTCCTGTGCCCAAGAGTTTCCTGCTTGGGGACTGAGGGTGACAGCACCCCTTCCAGCAGAGAAATGGGCACCATGCTCAGTGCTCTGGGGGGAAGTGTTTTTTAGCCCCAGTGGTCAGGCAGCCCCAGTGCTCAGGCACAGTAGTAGAGAGGAGGATTTCTCCTTCCCGACTGCCCACTGCTGCAGACAAAGCCGTGGATGCCTGTGGACAGCCAATACACGACTATTAGGAGCAGCTACAATGATATTGGTGGTGTGCCTACCTGCCGAGTCCGACCTTCTTGCACCATAGGCAGAACCCCTTCCTCTCTCCACACTGAGTGGCAGCGTCCTCGCAGTGGAGAACAGATGACCAGCAAAGCTGTCTGTTTTCGGCTGAGGGAAGAGACTCCTCCCTGAAACCATGGTACAGGTGTTTTCTGTGGCTCTCAGCTTCATTGCAGCTTGAAGATAGACGGCAGTGTCTGTTTGAACTGAGACACATGAGACCCGGGACAGGAGTATGATAGGGAAACGTTCCTGCCTATCCAGGATGTGAAGCTGGCGCAACCGGCTACCACCTCTGGAGAGACCTCGGCACATTTCACCAGTTTTCCCTGCTACCCTCATCAGCACTGATGCTGCTGCTTGTCACTGGAGTACCTGAGGCTGAGACTGGCTGTCCAGCTCCGCCCAGCTTTGACCCCTGCTCCAGGGCTGAGCAGGTAACTCACGGCACCGGACATTCCACCTACCAGTCCATCCCTTCAGGTAACAGCGAGCTCCTCCTAGAAAATAAAGATTAAGCCTATACTTACCTGTTTCTGCCGTAGCCTGTTCTTACTTACTAGTGCCACCTACTGGCCGGGAGGTTGAACTGCACAACCCGATACAAAATCTGACTCCAGAGCACAGCGCATGGAAATGAGATAAGCTTCTTGAGGCCTCCACCTGCCTGTCTCTATAGGAGACTGAGCATTTACTTACGTGCCCAGTATGTCACTACTACAACCACCATTTGAGAAATTCACCACACCAAGGAAAAGACCTTCCCCACATGATTCAGTTACCTCCTACTGGGTCCCTCCCATGATACGTGGGAATTATGGGAGCTACATTTCAAGATGAGACATGGGTGGGGACACAGCCAAGCCATATCAGGACTTAAAAGTAAGACCTCAATCTATAAAAATTCTAGAAGAAAACCTAAGAAAAACTCTTCTGGACATTGGCCTGGGCAAATAATTTATGACTAAGACCTCAAAAGCAAATGCAACAAAAACAAGAATAGACAAATGGGACTTAATTAAACTGAAAAGCTTCTGCACAGCAAAATAAATACTCAACACTGTAAACAGACAACCTACAGAGTGGGAGAAAGAATTTGCAAACTATGCATCCCACAAAAGGCTAATATCAGAAATGTACAAGTAACTTAAACAATAAAAAAAACTCCATTAAGAAGTGAGCAAAGGAAATTAACAGACACTTTCTAAAAGAAGACATACAAGCAGCCAACAGACATGAAAAAAATGCTCAACATCACTAACCATCAGAGAAATGCAAATTAAAACCACACTGAGATATCATCTCACACTAATCAGAATGGCTTTTATTAAAAAGTCAAAAAATAGCAGATGTTGGAGAGGATGCAGAGAAAAGGGAATGCTTACACAATGTTGGTATGAATGTAAATTATTACAGCCTCTACGAAAAACAGTGTAGAAACTTCCCAAATAAGTAATATTTGAACTATCCTTAAATCCAGCAATCCCACTATTGGTTATCTGCCCAAAGGAAAAGAGCTTAATATATCAAAAAGATACCTGCACTTCTATGTTTTTCAGAGCACTGTCCACATTAGCCAAGATGTGAAATTGACCTAAGTGTCCATTGACAGATTACTGGATAGAGAAACTGTGGTATATACATACCATAGAATACTACTCCGCCATACAAAATAATGAAATTACATCCTTTGTTGCAACATGGATGGAACCGAAGCCTATTATCTTAAGTGAAATAACTCAGAAACAAAAAGTTAAATACCACATGCTCTCGCTTATAAATAAGAGCTAAACGACGTATACATGTGGACATACAGAGTGGAATAATAGACTTTGGAGACTACAAAAGGCAGGACAGTGGGAGAGGGGTAAGGGATGAAAAAATACCTAATGAGTACAATGTACATTATTTGGGTGATGGTTACACTAAAACTCAGACTTCACTGCTCGCAATATATCCATGTAACAAAAATGCATGTGTGCTCCTAAAATCTGTAAAAATTAAATAAATAAATAAATAAGTGGTACAATAAAACCTCATTGAGTACCCAGTAGAATTGCCTAAAAATAATGATTAGAAACTTAATGCATATATTAAATTTCTTAGTTTGCTCTCAGGCATTTACATTATTATTTAATATGTTAAATGTAACAACTTTTATTATAACATTTTATAAAAATATGAATTTTGCATATTATTTTCTATGTAGAAAGTACACATCAGAACTGCCACAATGATACTGCAATGAATCTCACGTACTGGGCACCTTTTGTCTTAGCCTGGTTTCCCCAGAAATTGGAGATTGAGGCAAAGGCTTATGAGCTACTACTGTTTTAGGAAATGTAATCCCAGAGAGCTGACCTGAGAGACAAAGGGAGAGAAAGAGTATTTAAAAAGTAGAGTATACTACAAAAATGTGCTATTGAATTAGTGGTGATTGCCTGATCTCAAAGAAGCATTCTCTAAGAAAACATATAAACTGTATTTCAAAACAGTCTATCCAGAGGGAAAAAGTGATAAAAAAATGTTTTCCCCAGTGTCTCCCATGTGTCAAAGATTGTCTCTGGGGAAATTGGAAAATTTTCATACTTCCACATTGCATATATATGGTAGTAAACTAAATCCCATAGCATTTTGTGCCTTTGGCATCCAAAGATAGCCCTAGGGCAGGAGGCAAGAGGTTCAGGGCACATGCATGAGGCATGGTACTGTTAGGCTGCATTTGTTGGAGCCCATGCACAGCAGGTGACCACAATAGTAGCTGTAACAAGGCATAGTGAAGCTACAAATGATGTAACGTGATGCATGTGAGAAGTGGTTTTCCAATTGTTGCAGGCATCAGAAGCACCTGGGGGGCTTGTTACAACACAGATTGCTGGGTGCCATTCCCACAGTTTCTGATTCTGTAGGTCTAAGATAGGGCCCAAAAAATGCATTTTTAGCAAGTTTATAGGTGATGCAATGCTACTGACCCCAGACTACATTTTGATAAATCCTGCATAAGTCTACAGTCCAGTACTCCTTCCACACATATTCCCCCACGTCCGGGTGGGCTAGTTTATATTAGTGAACTCCTAAAACTTCTTCTAGGTATGATCTATTTCCTCCAGACCACAGATTACACTTTTCTGAATGGCTTATGCTGAAAGTGGACTCTGCTTATCCACCTAGAGACAATAAAAATGGTTGGGGAGCATCTTGAGGAGAAAAGATGCTATATTCTGAGCTATGTTCCTCAAATGGGGCTTTTGTAAAGACTGCTGGGATGAGGCTGCTCATGTCTGGCAAGGGGAAAGAGTGGCTTTTGCCAGACCAGAGGGTTCAACAGAAGCTGGAAGACCAATATCCTTATCGCTAGAATCCTCAACCAAAAACTTCTTTTCTGTGGTTATCCATTTTTCCCATTCATCTAGACAGAGTGATATATTTTACGAGAAGATGGGAATAAGGTAAATCTAAAACTTATTTTAAGAAGTTTACTTTCAGTTTACTAAGCTCCATGTAATAACTATTGTTTATCTGTAATTTAGAATTTTGAAAGCAGTAGAAAAATATTTGATGAAGGTGTTAATTGAGCAATAAGTATATCTAGAGTTATGAATACTTGGTATAAAATGTAGGCTCCAACTATACAGATCTATTGTAAAAAGCAGACTATAGATAGAGACATGATTCTTTGCTTTTTGTAAAGATTATCTGTTATGAGGTTTTTAGTTCCCTCGAAACAATTACTATAGGTGTCAAAATCACAAAATCACCAAAATTACATCATATTATCCATTAGGAACATGCCTGCAAAATAAGAAATGAGATTTATAAGTACAGAGAAACATCAGCAATCACTTCCCATTACAGCTAATTTACAAGTGATTGCTCTTGCTGACGTTGTAGATACAGAGGAGAAGCCCTTTCTGTGGCCCCAAGGGAGCTAATGTTTAATTGAGTTAATAATTTAATAATAGAAACTATTAGAGGATCTGTGATGTAAAAAGTAAAGGATAAAAACATTCTACAGAAAGCAGAACATTTGGACAATTTCCATTCAATCATTCAATATTTACTGAACACCTGTCTTACACTAAGATCCTTGCTAACGACAGCAAAGTGCAAAAACTATAAAAAATACTTTTGCCCTCTAGAAAATCATATACTACTATGAGAGATAATGGGTAAAAAATTGCAAAAATCTGTGAAAAGGAAATTTTTTTGAATTTGGGACAAGTGTGATGGAATTCGTTGAAGAAATGCTGTTTCTGAAGTACGTAAGCCAGAATTTAATTTCTAGAATAAATAAACCCTATAATGCACATGGTACATTTAATATTTAAATCAAATAATAACATATATTTACTTTAATGCATTTCACATACACACAACTTCAAGAAAAACAGATAATTCATAGTGTACTCTGTCTACTTTTCCTGAACCTGACCTTGGTCCAGCCTGTCTCATGTTTGACATAGGGCTGATGTTACTGTGAAAATGTGGTGAAAGGAAGAAAGAAAGAGAGACAGAGAGAGAGAGGGGGAGGGAGGGAGGAAGGAGAAGAAAGAAAGAAAGAAAGAAAAAGAAAGAGAAAGAAAGAAAGAAAGAAAGAAAGAAAGAAAGAAAGAAAGAAAGAAAGAAAGAAAGAAAGGAGGGAGTGAGGGAGGGAGGGAAGGAAGGAAGGAGAAGAAAGAAAGCAAAGAAAGAAAGAAAGAAAAAATAAGGAAGGAAGAAAGAAAGAGAAAGAAAAGAAAAAGAAGGGAAGAAATGACTTTTATAATTGGAAGTGTGTTTCTATGTCGCTAAATGTAACTCTCATTCATAACACTTGTTATGAATTGGCTGTTTGGATAAATGTGGAGTAGTGGGAATTCTGAACTGACCTGTGTGCAGACCATTTCTTCGCCACTCCTTCCATAAAATAAAAATCACGCCAAAGATACTGTGTAAGAAAACATGTAAATAGAATGCAAAATATAAAGACAATAAACTCCCCAAAGGGACTTTCTTGTAGGGAATAATTTATTTTATTTAATCAAAATATGCATTAGGTTAATACTAAATTTCAAAAATTAACTCTCTAAATATTAAGTCCTATTAGTTTTTAAAAGAATAAAATTTATTACAAGGAAGTACCAAATATTCCAAATAAGATTTGAAAGTACCAAATATTATTGGATATGGGTCATACCTTGTGAATATAAAAGAAAGAAAGCATAAAACATTTTTGCTCTTCTTTTTCTACTCCTCTCCTTCTCTCCCTTTATTGTCTTTCTTCTCCTTCCCTTCTCTCCCTTTATTGTCTTTCTCCTCCTTCCCTTCTCTCCCTTTATTGTCTTTCTCCTCCTTCCCTTCTCTCCTTACCTGTCTTCCTTCTACTCCTGCTTTATTAAATATAAAGAACCTTGGCTTCATCAACGAACAGCCAAATGATTTGGGAGCTCAGAATATGGTGATGTTTTGCTAAGTGAAGCGATGTGAACTTTGCCTTCAAGAAGGAGGAGTTCATCACTCCTTCTTGTCCAGATAAGAAAGTAAAAAAAAAAAAAAAAATGCCCAGATAAGAAGTAAAATGGATTTGGGATAAAGGCTGACATGGTCTGCCATGCATGGTAGTTACAGATTATTTTATTAATATTCTTTTTTAACCTTTTGACAGAATAAAAAGGTGATGCATCAGTCATAACCATTAAGACCGAATAAGATGCCTTCCCTCTTTACACCTATCTGAGATGCCAACTAAGGGAGACTTAGAGCATGAGTTCTGAACTGAAAAGCCAAGAGAGAATGTTCCTCTTTATTTCAAATGCCTTATTTTGACATCTTCCCATGATTTAGCCTGAACCCATAATAGGGAGACTATCTCTTCTTCTTTTTTCTGCTTGACTGTATGTCTCTCCTTATCCTTTTCCCAAAGTCAATGTAAGACTCAGCAACAGCACGGTCCCAATTAATATTCTAGTTGTTAAATGAATACTAAAACTACTTCAACAGGTATATCTGGGACTCCATTTAGTTTATGATATTGTTTCCACAGGAAAATGCATTCCAGATTGACAAAATAGCAACTTTACAATAGTTTGGGTTAGAAAAAGTCATTGGTATGTTGAGCACTTACTTGTGTAAGGAGTTAAAGGACATGGAATTCAACAGTGGCACTGTTAGCCCTCTGATTTGGGTTTTCCATGTCCTCTGTGACGGCAAGGACAGTTGGGAGGCAAACATTGCTTCAACCTTTTTTTTTTAAATTTTACAGTAGACAATGCCAAAAGGTAGATGGCTATTTTAAATGTCATCTTTTGTTGATTGGTTTATAGTGTAATCGTTTTATAAAGGTCTACCAAAAAGTAAGGAAATGGTATTTGATTTCACGCTGAGAGGAAACTGTGCAGCACAAATAATTATGAAAGAAAGTAAAAATGTTTATAGTCCAAGAGAAACATAAAACTATACAAAAAGAACAATATGAATGCATTGCATCCACTCTTTGATCTTTTGAATTAGAAGTTTCAAGTACCTTTAATACTTGGTAAGAAGGTGGGATTGTAATTGCTTTACTAATAAAAATGTATTTGAGATTTCACCAAGCTTCATCTATTTTTCTCAGAATTTTATGATCTAAATCTAACCTCTCAGCTGGCTTCCTTCAACTTTTTGCATTTCCACTTTACCTTCAATCTTCTCATAGTCACCCAGTGACATCTCTCTTACTGATGACAAAGCTATTATTTTTTTCTTAGTAGTATGTCCCTAAACTTTCTTTTGTTAAAGATTATGTCTTATTACCACTTCAAAACGACTTATTTTCCCATTTTTCTAAATATATCAAAATGAATAGTAATTTTGAAAAGTAGTTCTGTGGAAATTTCCATACTTTTCCCTTCTTTAAACAATGTGTCTTTCATCTGGAGGTGAAAGTCACTTTTGATAACTAATACTATTGTTCAAGATATATGTTTATTGAAGAGAAAATAAACACTTCTAATTCTTTATTTTTATGTTGTGAAGCTAAGTAAGGTGAAACAAAACAACCAGAAATTTAAAAAATATATATTCTGATTGAAAACTAGCACACTGAGTTTTCTACTATGAAAATAATATGGTTTTAGGTTTATTGGAACTTTGAGAAAGCAAACTTTGAATGAAGCAACTCTAGCACTTGGAAAGCTTTTCAAAGGCACAGAAAACCTCTGTCAATAGAGTGAAGAAAGCACAAGAAACAGCAGGAGAAATTATTTCTTAACTGTAAATTAATAAAAATATTGTTTATTATTTCAAAAAGTACTTAACTCAGAATAATCGTTGCCCTATGTAAGAATCACACATAAAATATGTGTTAGTTTTTTTCCATGAAACTTAAATGTACATAGAAAAATATTCCATCCCAACATCCCCGTGCCGATCCTTGAGTATGTTGAAAGATTAGGCAGATACTCTGCCAATGGTCTGAGATTTAAGCTCAGTCTTAAGTTTAGCCAGGAGAAGATAAGAAGCAAATTCCTCTGTGAATCACACTGAAGGACTGTCTTACCAATCCCAGATGGAGGGAATTTAATCACTTGCTTGCCATGCCAAAGCTTCAGATATATCAGACCCTTTTCCACACCACCCCACATCATCCTCTCAGACTCACCTTGTTCTGTAAATAGCTTCTGGTAAGACTAGACTTAGGTATATTGACAGTGCCTTGGTTCAAACAGTCTCTGCATGAGTTTTTCTTTCTTCCTGGGCTTTTCTAAGTCCTGATATGGAGCAGTGTTGAGAGACTGTATGGCATGCATACACACACAGCTCAAGAGTATAAGATATTACTTGCATTTCAAGATAGGTGTGTCATGTGCTTTTTGCTTAGAGATCTTTTGTGGAAAATTTGAGAAACATTTTATTTACTACCCTAAAGGACTTCAAGAGATCTATCTCCAACTGATGCATCCACTGAGCAATCCGATAATGTAGTTTGGGTGGACTCTTTTTCCTTTGCTGTCCACTCTTGCTGGAAACTCACTTAGCTCTCTAAATTGAGGTTCCATTGCTTTCTAAATAAACCACCTATGTACAAATCCTTTACAGTCTCTGCTTTTGATGAAAAACCAAGCTAAATTAGAGAGGAATCTAAATCCTATTTAGAATACTCATAGTGGTTTTGAGGTAGAACTATCAATTTTCTAAATCTACACAGCCAACAAGACTCATACAGAGATGTATGTGTAGGCACAAGAGAGTAGAATTGAATTAAGATTTTATTCAATATTACTCAAAGCTAACTACATGATGCTACTTGCAATAAGTGAAAGTTGCTCCTACATTTACTATTCTACTAGTTTGTTTTTATTTTTTTAACTACCTTGATAAATCTCAACCTACAAAGGTCTCTCTCATTTTCTTTTATCAAGGTGTCCTGTCTTAGGCTGTACTCTCTGGTATCTTATCCAAACATTTTCCAAGACTTGCTATCTATTGTAGGCTATTCTTTATTATGAGATTTGGAAGTGACCTTAAAATCTAATTACCTCATGAGTCTGATGAAAAACATTGAGGCTCATAATTGGCAAAATATCTGACCCAAGGTACCACAAATCGTTCATAGCCTAGACAAATCACTTTGCCTATTGACTTTATTTCAACTGGATACACAGAACTAAAATTATTTCCATTAAAGAAGAAAACATGATATTAACAAATAAAATATTTCCTCCATGATGTATGTTCATAGTATTTTGTTTTATTCTTTTCACAAAAATATAGTAATACATGTGCTTTATTATGTTAATCACACTTGCTTAAAACATTGTACTTCATCCTCCAGTTAGCTACATATACTCACAAAAAAACCACTAAAATTTTACAGTAATGAAATGAGTCAAATTTTATATTTCATAATACATTTATTATTAAAGTAAAATAAGTTTTATAAGCAGCATATTGAGGGAACCAAGATGATATATATGCACAGTATTGCAATACAAGTGGAAAAAGATAATGTCATATATCCAATCTTTTGTGTTTGGTTGTTTGTTTATCAATACCTTTTGGATTTCAGGTACAAAGGACAGAGTTTATCATACTGTCTATTGCACATAATCAACTTTGTTTAATGAAAGTTTCCTTTCTTGCTTTATTCATTTATCTTTAATTCATTCATTTATATTAATATATATCACTTTCCTTTGCTTCTTCCTCAGGCAACAATTATAATGTATTTAATTTTATTTGAAATTCTTTTAGAAAATGCAAATTGTATAATGTGAAGATATTTTAATTTACTTAAATGGTATTATATATGTCATTATAGTTCTCATTTTTTTCACTAAGGTTTATTCTTAAAGACCAATCAGAGTTTTACTTCTGTTAAGAATACAGAAAGCCATAAGAGAACGTTGATCCCACCCAACAATAAGTAAAACAAAGAAAATATACAGAACCAGAGTTATTGGGGTTTCATTTGTTTGCCTGCTTGTTTGCTTGCTTTTCAGTTCTTCAATGAGTTGAAATCCCAAGGCAATGAGGTACTTTGATTTTCAAAGGGTAACAAATTCCTCTAAGGAAAGACGGGACAGGCCACGCTAAGTATCTTGCCCTGGCAAAGCACATCAAACAGAGATGACACTCATTGAAGTGAATAAGAAGAAAAAATCTTCAGTGTTAACAAACACATAAACAGAGAGTGTGGGCTAGCGGGACAGGTTAATATTCTTGGGAGTTCTAAATACAAAAGTAGTCTTCACCCACTTGCCAGATCTTTCTCATGAGCCTCCACCAGGTGTCCATGAGAAAGAGTAGAATCAAAAAAGGCCACCTGAGAAAGTCTCCCTTAATGATGAAACATTGAGGTAAATTGCTTCTTTCTATAGAACAGGTATGAAACCCACAATTAACTCTTCTCTCATATAAAGCAAAAACTGTCTTCCTCTAGGTAAGGGGCAAGAAAACTTTCAGCTTAGATTCCAGAAATAGGTAACCTGACTCTGGAGAAAAAATAAACGAAAACCTGTCTGTCTTTTAGAGAAAATCTTTCTTCTTTTTATCCCAAGCAAAGGTTGGCTGCTGCTGGAGAAAGGATAAATTCTCTGTTGTTTCAAGGCTCCTACACAAATACAAAGCACGATGCTGTTGCTACTGGAAGAGAAGTGAAAAAAACTGCTTATGTTCAAGACCACCTGGACAAGACTTCTTAACTATGAAAGGCAGTTTTGTTGCTGTGGAGGAAAAGACAAAAATACTGAGAATAGGCTCTCTCCACATTCTCTGAGACTCAGAGTTAAAGAGACTAATAGAAGTCTCAATCCCCCAGACAACCTGATAGAAGCAGAGGCATACCAATTCCCAGGAGTTAATGCTGTTTACTTTAGTCTCCATTGTTCTTTTGCATACAATACCTAAATCTAATTTTAAAAATCACAAGAGACATGAATAAGCATGAAAAAAAGAACTCATCATCAAGGGAGAAAGCAGTCAACAGAATCAGACTCAGAAATGAAACATATTTTGAAACTATTTGACTAGGACTTTTAAATAATTATAATGAATATGTTCATTAATCTATGGAAAATAAGAACAGTGTGGAACAGATGAAGAAGTTTAGCAGTAAGATAGAAACTATAAAGGAAATCCTGTGAAATGACAGATTAAGAAAACATGATATGACAGTTGAAAAATTTTTTCACATGCTTATTTGCAGACTAAAGGCATTACAGAAAGTTAACAGTGAATTAGAATATATTTTGATTAAAGTTTTCCAAAATATAATGTGTGTGTGACTGTGTGTGTGTAGAGAGAGAGAGAATGAAATATAGTGAAAAAATAAAATATCCAAGACCATTAATAAATGATCTAATATATGTGTAATTGGACGCCCAGCCTTAGATGAGAGAGACAAAGAGAATAGGGTTGTAGAAGCATTTGAAAAGATAATGGGTGAGAACTTTACGAAATTAATGAATGACTAAATAAACTACAGTTCTAATAAATTCAGAGAACTCGAAACTGGAAAAATATAAAGAATAACATACATAGGCATATCATAGTCAACCTGCTGAAAACCAAAGATGAGTAAAAAGTAATAAAGGTTGGACAAGCTAGAAACACACCTTATACAAGGGAACAGAGGTAACAATTATATCAGATATATCATTTAAAAGTATGCAGTCCAAAGAAAATGAGGTAATATATAGTACTGAAAGAAAAACAGCCAAACCAAAAGTTTAAAATAAACATTAAAAGCAGTTATTTAAGCAGAAATAATATAACAGATACATTTATAAATACACAAAAAAAGAGGTATAGCAACGTAAGAAAATGTATAAACTATATTTTTCCTTATTTTAAATCTCTTTAAAAGTCAAATGTGTAAACCAAAATAACAACATATATTTTGGGAGTTATAATATATGTAGAAGTAAAATGAATGACATAAATAGCACAAAGCAAGATGGGGGAAAATGAATGTATATTCTATGTTGTTATACTACATGTAATGTAGTATAATATTATTTGAAGGTAGACCATTATAAGCTAAATACACATACACACACAGAGAGAAAGAGAGAGAGAGACATATGTATATAAAACCCTATAACAATCACTAAAACAAAAGGAGAAAAAATAAGTGTAACCAATAAATAATTAGTGGAGATAGATAACATGAAACAATAAAAATAATCCAAGAAGACATGGAAAGAGAAAAATTAGAACAAAGAACAGATATTACGAATTGAAAAAAAAGTAAAAAGAAATATTTGAACCCAAACATATCAATGATTATTTTAAATGTAATTGTTTTAAACACTCCAATAAAAAGACAAAGATTATCAGTTTGGGTAACAAAGCCATACTGAATTGCATGCTGTTTACAAAATATATATGTAAAGACACATATAGAAAAAGCAAAAGGATGGGAAAAGATACACCATTAAAATAATAATGAAAAGGAAACTGTAGTGGCCATGTAAATATGATACAAAGTATAATTCAAAACAAGAAATTTTACCAGGGAGTAAAATCAACTAATTGATATTTAAAGAACTTTCAACTTAACAACAGCAGAATGGACATTAGTTTCAAGTGGACATGAAACATTTAACAAGAGAAATTATAATTTGAGCCACAGAGCAAAATCAATAAATTTAAAAGAATTGAAATTATAAAACATGTATTTTCTGACCATAATAGAACTAAACTATATATTAACATATATATTTTATATATATCACATATATTTATATATCAAATATATATATAAAAAACAGCAATATGTATGGGAAATTCTCAAGTAATTACAAAGTAAACAACACATTTCTATGTAGCCCATGTTTTAAAGAAAGCAAAGGCAAATTAGACAACATTTTGAAGTAAATAAAAATGCTAATGATATATCAAAGTTTGTGGAATACAGCTAAAACAATGTTTTGAAAGAAATTTATAGCATTAAAGACTTATAATACAAGAAAAGTCTCAGTGATATTAGCTTCTAATATAATAAACTGGATAGAGAAGAAAATCTCAAAGCAAGTAGAAGAAAGTAAATAATAAATGTAAAGGCAAAAGTTAATTTAAAAAGAGAGAAAACTAAAGAAAAAGCAAATAAATGCAGATTTTTTTAAAATATTGATGAAATTGTTATAACTTTAGGTAGATTGACCAATATCAGAAAGGATATATATAATATATGTAAATACTACATATATTTATTTATATATCCATTTTGCCATAAATATATCTAATTCACTGTTTGAATCACTGAAAGATTTATCATGGTATACATTTACTTATGTTTACTCACATTTTCTGGTGCCGTCACCCAAATTGTCTGTAACACCTGACCACCATAAACATTGTTGTAATTAACACATTCTCACATGGGTATGAGAATTGCCATGAAATATGTGTCTGAACATATTAGGACAGCATTGCAGAAAACTAATTTGCCCTCTCAACTGCACTTGCATGTCTTTAGTGCATATACGTATCTGAGAGGTTATAGAGACTTACGTGAGAAAATTAGGCTCTGCCCTAGGTGTCATCCCATGATCTTAGCTTCATAAGCTACCCGATACATTTTCAGAAATTATTTTTTTCATCTCTGATTGTTCTCGTCTGATTGGTCCATAGTCATTGCTTTTTAAATCATCTTCCTACCTTATATTCTCTGAAACTGGTCTTCCTCAGTAATGCTGTTTCACAGCAGTCTTTCAATTCCTCCTTTTAATTAATTAATTCATGTTTTCTCTTCTATCCCATTCAGGCTTGCTGGCTCTCTGAAAGGCTGTCTCTTCTCAGATTTCAGTTTGATTTTAACATTTTTCTTATGTGCTCTGATCCACTCTTATTTCCAAACATAAAAAACAAAACCCAGGTAGATGCCCAGATTTTCAATAATCTGTTATCTTGAAAAACTCATACACTCAACTTCACTCTAACCTCATCTTCATCACAGTTGGAAAGATGAATTGAGTGATTAACATCTGTAGTTTGAATACATTTGAATTTGTGATTAGAAGTTGTGGGCTCAAGCTGTTTTTTTTTTTTTTTTATGAGCAGAACTAAAGACATTGCCTTTAAAAAAATTTGCAGTTACATAAACAATTAGATTATCTATAATACACCACTACATTTGTGACCATTCTTTAGTGCCTTTTTCAATAAAGTATTAAATTAATCATGGATTTTTCTCTCAGCTGCTTGATTTATATCCTGAATTTAAATTTCCTGCATTGCATTTCACAGGCGTAAAATAAAATTTTCTGCTTTTCTGTAAACACAAAGGAATAATTGTGATATTTATATTTACTATAAAATCTAAGTGATATTTAAGAATTTTCATAAACAGGACACTATAAAACAGTTATTTTTATGATTTATGGAACAGACAATTCCAGTGTATTAGATTACACCTTAATGAAGTGAATAATCCCTAACTTGCAAAAAGCACAGGAAAAGCAATCTAAGGAGTAGTTACTATGTGATGTACAAGAGACTAAGGAGTACGCAAACTGTAGAAAGTCCTAACTGATTGTTCAAAATGAGCATCCTAGGCACAGTTGTGTCTTATACACCTCCTCCTCACATCCTCAGAACCTTCCTGCACTCCAGCCATTGCTGTGGCAAGTAGTTGGAGTAATATGATAGCACTGTACCATAAAGGTAGTATCACTTGCCTCCACCTCAACCCTGGAGTCTCTCTGTTGCCACCTCATGGGATGTATTAAGAAACCTGTTCAGCCATCCTCATGCATACACAAACTTGAAAGTACTTACCAAAATGATAAAGCAAAACCATGAAGAGAGTGGAATAGTCCTTTGAAAGATAATATGTACAATATAAGACTTAAAGACCCACAGGATTGTAAGGTTAATTGGATAATTTATTGTATTTCTTTGGCTTAAAACAATGCACAGATAGTTGAATTTTTTCTCACACACTATTAAATCCCTAATGCCATTCAGCTCACTACATTTTATATATTTCCCAGGCAGCTGTCAAAAGGAAAAGAAAAAAAGTAAATCTAATTAGAAGAACGAAGTCCTATTAGTACTTTTCCAACAAGAACTTGCCTTCTCCTCTTAATGTGGACACATGAGGAAAAGCACTTACTTTATGTTTTTTAATTCACTGTACCATCAATGAAGCAAAAACCTCTTTTTATAGCACCAGAGATATCTTATTAACAGAAGTTATAATCTAACTCTTATTAACATTCCCACAACATTATATCCAGCAGATAAAACTTTCAGGCTCTTCTTCTTTAATATTTGCATAGTCCCCAAAGAGATTCATCAATTTCATTTATCCAAAGTAACAGGTACAGTTATTTGTATAAGTCAAACATAAATTTGTAAGCAGACTCCCCAACACATTCACACATAAGCTGATTATGTTCTTTAGTTTGCTAACGAATTTTGTCATTCACTCAGTAGATGTCAAGTAGCCATAAAGTTGATATCATGCATGTGGGCTTTGGTTTCTGGAAATAAGGGAGTTAAGCTAGCTACTTTGAAAGGTCTTTTGGCTACAATACGACTACAATCTGGATAAAACATATTTTGAAAGACATTGAGGTCAAGGTTAATAACAAATAAGGAAAATCTCCAAAGAGTAAAAATTAAGCCCAAAGCACCACCACCACCACAACAAAACGATGAACTTTAATGAGAGAAAGTAGCTGTGAATGGTACATAATTGCCCTGGGAAATAATACCACTAGTGATGCTGCAATTCGAGCCGAGGCCTTGGGAATACCAGTGAAAGAGCTGGACCTAATATCAGTGGATTAAGATTGAAACACTGAGGAGGTTAAAGTAGCTTCAGATTAATAGCAGGTTCTGGGATCCAGCAGGAACAAATAAAATTCTCTTTGGAGGTTAACATCATTGAGTCAGACCCAGTTTTTTACAAACTAACTTCAACCAAGTATAGCTAATATATTTTAATCATAAAAACAGACCTAGCTGGGCGCGGTGGCTCATGCCTGTAATCCCAGCACTTTCCGAGGCCAAGGCTGGCAGATCACGAGGTCAGGAGATAGAGACCATCCTGGCTAACACAGTGAAAACCCATCTCTACTAAAAATATAAAATCAAAAATTAGCCGGGCGTGGTGGCAGGCGCCTGTAGTCCCAGCTACTTGGGAAGCTGAGGCGGGAGAAGGGCCTGAGCCCGGGAGGTGGAGCTTGTAGTGAGCCCAGATCACGCCACTGCTCTCCAGCCTGGGCAGCTGAGCGAGACTCCGTCTCAAAAACAAACAAACAAACAAACAAACCTAGAAAACACAATATAACATGAGGTAGAGTAAGCAGAAACTAAAAAGGCAACAACTTTAGGCCTCTCAAAGACTTCAGATAATATAATTATCAGAAAAAATATAAAATAATGTAATATATTCAAGAGAAAAAGAAGAAAGTTTTTTTTTTTTAAGTGAACAACGGAAAATAAACTATTACAATTACAAACCTTTTCTGGAAAAGAATAAATTAAATTCTAGAACAACAATTTACAATTTACAATTAATTTGTAGGTAAGAAAGCAGCCAAAGGTTATAAAAGAATTGGAAGACAGATGTGGAGCAAGTACTCACGTCATAGTTTAGAGATAAAAGAAAATGGGAAATATGAAAGAATTTTAAAAGAACTAAGGGATAA
Organism: Gorilla gorilla gorilla; assembly: GCF_029281585.2. NCBI lineage: Eukaryota > Metazoa > Chordata > Mammalia > Primates > Hominidae > Gorilla > Gorilla gorilla. Next base: position 121,299,289 of record NC_073228.2, on the reverse strand, counting down.
ACTAGAAGGTCTGCTTTCTACTTGTAATTTCAAGAGGGAATAGAAAAATTCAGTGTGGCTAATGGTTTGCACGCAAAGAAGAAAACTTTATGAAAAGATATTTACAACCTGGGCAACAAAGTTAAGACCCCATATATATAAAAAATAAAAATTAAAAAAATAGCCAAGCATATTAGCATATGCCTGTAGTTCCAGCTACTCAAGAAGCTGAGGTGGGAGGATAGCTTGAGCACAGGAGTTTGGGGCTGCAGTGAGTTATGATCATAACACTGCACTCCAGATTGAGCAGCAGAGCAAGACTCTGTCTCTAGAAGAAGAAAAAAAAAGAGAAAGATTTAAAAGGCTTAAATAAGTGGAATGCTATACCACATTCATAGACTAAAAGACTCCTTATTGTAAATATCTACCAAGCTGTTGTTTAAAATTTATATCTTGGTATAAATCACAGTAAAATGTTTGAACAATATTTTAGAGGAAATTTTGCATATGTATACCAGGAAAGACATAATGTTCATAACAGTATTGTTCATAGAACTGAAAAAAACAGAAATGATGCATTGACTAGAATGTGGGTAAATAAATTTTGCAATAATCACGGTGGTATATTATGAAAGAATGAGAAGAATAAATTGCAACTACATAAAACGACATGGATAAATGTGAGAAATATAATGAGGGAGAAATGCAATTCATAGTGGAAGACATAATTTTGATAATTCATAATGCTCAAAACCAAGAAAGCTAAGAAACATATTGTTTAACACTTAAATATATAGTAGTACTATTTAAAAAACTACAACAAACAAATGATAAGCACAAAATTAAGAGTAGTTTTTGTTCTGGTAGGGAAGTTAGAAATTAAATATGGGAAGAACAGATAATAGGTATTAATATTACTAGTATTTTAATAGTTTATAAGTTTGATAGTGAGGTCATAGTTAATGTTTTAATTAACTTTTAAATTTACTTAAATGTTAGATGTATTGCTTAATGTCTATCAAATATTATATAAAAAATATATCTTGCAATTTATACATAGCTCTAAGATTGCTTACTCAAACCTTATTTCTATTTATGCAAAATTTCAAAAATGTATTTATCCATAGTCCTAGGCCACAAAACATCAGAAGCAGCACATTGAAAGTTAGAAGAAAAAGTTTGGAAGTGGTGGATATAAACTGATATATATATATACAGAGAATAGGTAATTTAAAAATCTATAAAAATTGGGCTCAAGAACCTTGAAAAATTATTGCCATTAGACATAGAAGTTACTTAATATAGTAAAAAATAGGCTAGCCCATTCCCAGGTTTTAGAGCCATTGTGGAGTGTAATAATAGACTTTCCTTTGACAATCATGAGGCAACATACTCTCGAGCCTCTGTTAAGTTGCCAAAGCAGTATCCAGCACAATTCAGAAGAAATCCTAACTCAAGTTGTTCAAATAATTGTTGAGTATTCAGTGTCTGAGGGTGATGCCCCTTTTAGTCTACACAATCCTTTGTTAGAATAATCTTTCCTGCTTCACATTAAGGTCCCCTGCCTGGTTTCTAAAGGCATTTGAATTTTTAAAACCACAGATTAGCAACCTTTACAAGGTTTGGTTTCAAGCTGTTGACCCTACTTTGTTGGCAAGAGCAAATAAAAGAAAACTCTCTGGGAAGTAGGATTTTCCAGGTGGATAGAGAGGATCTTACTCCATTTCTGTGTTGCTATAAAGGAATATCTGAGGCTGGGTAATTTATAAAGAAAAGGTATTTATTTGACTCACCATTCTGCAGGCTGTACGAGAAGCAAAGTGCCAGCATCTGCCTCTGATGAGGGCCTATGGCTGGTTCCACTAATGGCAGAAGGAAAAGGAAGCATCCTGGGTAGAGATCAAATAGTGAGAGAGGAAGGAAGAGATGGAGGGGGGGATGTTCCAGGCTCTTTTAACCACCAGCTCTCTTGGGAACAAACAGAGTGAGAACTCACTCATTATTTGGAGAATGGCTGCAAGCCATTCAAGAGGAACCCTCTCTCACGACCCAAACACTTCCTGTTAGGCCCCACCTCCAACGCTGGGGATCAAATTTTGATATGAGATTTGGAGGGGTCAAACACACCAAACTATAGCATAGGGAGAAAGGAGGGTATCCAAGGGAAAGAAAAAATAGTGTGAGTAAAAGCAAAGTTGTCATTTCTCATTCTTGATCCCTCACGGTCCAAACTGCTTATCATTTATTTGAGATACTGTCTGTCTGTTTCTCTTATAGCATCACATGAAACCTAGTACCCAGTCATTTGGAAAAATGAACAAGTAGCTGAAGTATCTGTGGTATATTTTCCTCCCTTTTGGCACTATTCCTAGTTGCTGATCTTGCATTTTCCCTACCCCATCCTCTGCATCCTAAAACTTACCAAGTTTATTCTACACAAATCATCTGGAGCGGGGGGCGGTGAGGGGGTGCGTGGGGTGGGCGGCAACAAAATCAAATCTTTCCGTCCCTGAATTCCTTCACTATGCCAACTCAAAATTAAGTAATTCAACAATTAATGGTGACCAGTAAAATACATCCCTGTACCTTCCATGCAATTAAACTCAGCTAGTAGTAAAAGGAGAGTAATTAAATTATTCAACCAAAGTCAACCACTCTGAGGAGGGAATGACCCATTTATCATAGAGCAATTCTCTAAAGGGGTTTCCACAACACTTTTGGTGGAGTATTTGGGAGAGATGTTTTGGAGTGCCCTTTTCAGCAACAATAGACAAAATTATAAAGTATATCATTTTAAAAAATCTATTAATCTTGTATCACTTTTATATATGCTATAAATTATGTAAGAGTTATAAACAGTAGTTATAAGATGGCTATAATACACAATGTGCACACAAATTTAATATTTTTATGGAATAAAAATGTCTTAATGATTATGAGTCAGTAGATTATAGTCTCAGTTCATGTTTTGCCATTAGGTAGATGAGTGACCTCAGTTAATGAACTTGCTTGGCCTGGACTTCCTATTTGCTGCTCTTGTTTTCCATCAGAAACGCAGCACAATATTGTTTAAGGGGTAGATAAATACCAGAATTTGACTCTCTCTTCTACCAATAAGTTTATTTAATTAATGGTGAAGTCTCAGTTTCATCATTCCTACAATAGAAGTAATGTTAATAGTATCAAACTTAAATGATTCTTGAGATGGTTGAACTGACACCTGCAAAACCCTTAACATGATATCTACTTACGACATGGTAAGCACTCAAGAGAATTGTTTCTTTTTTAACTGAGAAGACATAAATAAATATGTACAATGAAAGACTCGTATATTTTTAATCTCTGATTTTTTTGTTTATTCTGTAATTATAATCTTGATTTTCCCTATTTTTCAAAATAGTTACATCTTCTCGAAGTCATTCATATAAAATAGTTAATTGGATAAATGTCTTATGCAGCTGAAAACATGACACCGAAGTTAATAAGATTTTAATTCTCATATTTTAAAATAAATATGTCTCTAGTACAAATCCCTTCAGATCTAGGCTGGTTTATTTTGAGCTAACTTACATCTCTAATGACTAGGATAAAATGCCTGTTATAAGATGGGAAGTATGAGTCTTCTTCCTAAAAATGCTTGAGTGATTAGAGAATAGAACTATGATACCTAAGTGACAGCTTTAACGTTTATTCAGTGGATGTTGCCTACTTGGGTCTTGAAAGAGTTTCTAGAATTTTGATGCTCTGAAGAAACAATTGAAGTAATTTTACATAATTGATAATTTAACAAACATCCTTTTAGACCATAGGGACTGCTTTATGTGGAAATGCTTAGCTTTCTTTTATATTTTCTAAGAGTTTTATATAAATGTTACTTTGTTACAAGCGTGTATTTGGTTACTAAGAGAAATGATAACGCTCCTTATTTGCCCTGGGAAAAGGAACTGAGCCAAAAGTGTACTTCTGAAAAAGAAAGTTTTCTGCCAGCCATTAGAAATGTTCTACAAAGATTCCGAAGTTTCTGTAGTGACAGGATGATGTTCAGCAGGAACATTCTCTTGTTTGGGTTTGGAGAATGTAGTCAGGGATAATTCAGAGCAACTAAAATTATAGATGGATAAGAACCTTGGAAGGTGAAAACATATCTCATTCATTATATAAACAAAAGTGAAGGGTGTTGAGGTAAATGGGCTAGAATTTGTTGCAACCAAAATCTTCACAACTTTGCTAAAAAATCCAGTTCTTTCATGCAGCTCCCCCTGCTCCTTTGGACTCTTTAACATTGACAAAATTTACATCCATACAATGGAATCAAAATAGGGTTCTGCACATTCTCTGAACACTGCTTAACATAATCCCATTCGGTTTGTGGATAGTCCATAAAGAAGTCAATATGTTTCTGTAATTTATAGAGATGTCAGCTCCACGAACTTTGTTGGAGCCTTGAGAGACAAGCTACATCTTTTTACTCTTTTAAAAGATGCATTGACCTCATGCAGGGAACACTTAAAGGAGTTTTTGTGTGTGATCAATACATTTCTATATTTATAAGCCTAATCAGAGCCTATCTGCTTTTCTGCTAAAGTACTGCTCAAAGAGAGAGTCACATAATCAAAATTATAAACTTTATTGCATTGATTTTTTTGTTCTACTTGTTACTCAGACCACAAAAATAATTAAATATTTTCTTTGTAATAACTACAACCTGACATAAAATCATTTCTTTTGGAAATATTTCCCTAATGTCAAGACTATGACATCTTTTACTCCCAGTCCTGCCATTTCTCATTCTAATTATTAGACTTTAACAGGTCCAAGACTTGTGTTAAATGCTCTAGTCTCAAAATTTAACAGCTGTCCCCCAGGCCATATATAGAAAGCCAGTCAGCTGCCTTGAACTGACCTCAGTGGCACAGTCACACAGAGCCAGATCTCCACTGTAGAGACTCCAGCCTCACATTATAAATACTGCAGTGTCATCTATAAATATGTGCATTTCACCACATTTCAGCTGCTGTTGTTTTGCTGAGGCAAGTGGCTGCTACCTTTATTCATGTAGCAGCAAGCAGCTTTGAGACTTAAACCATATTTATTTCATTTAAAGGTGGGGATAACAGAGCTAGTGAATGTTTAACTGACTCCATCAAAGTGTGGGAAGAGGGTTCAAGAAATTAAAATAAAGAGAACCAGCTTGGAGGAAATATATGTAAAATAAAGAGAAATTGCATCTCACAATGAAGGCAGGCTATATTTTAACTTGCTAATGTGTGAAGAAAATACACCTTTCTGCATTATATGGCTAATCATTTCACTTCCCACTGACCCATGCACATTTATTACATGGTTTGTAGAGGAGTACATGGATGTATAAGCAGCTCATTTCTGCCTGCCACATCCAAGCCACTGTGTCTGCTGCCAGGTATTTTCTTCATCGTAGCAGCTTTTCCATTCAGGGGAATGAACAGGAGCTGAAGGCACTTAAATGCTTAGCATTTTCACTTTGCATTTGAATATACTCAGATTAATTTAGGCCATATTGTCTCAACAATAAACGTGCCCTTTTTGAGTTTTAGGCTTTCTCAGTTATGGGATTTCTGAATCACAGCCTGCAGTTTTAGCTAGCTCTCTTCAGCTCTCCAAAGGCTAAAATCAGTCACCATTCCTTTACTCATGATCGAATCACCAGTCTGTAGAAAATCAACAGTAGATGTTGAAAATCATTATATCAGTTCTTATTTTTAATAGAAAAAATGAGTCATAAATGCGTTATAACTTTACTTAAGCATCTTTGTCATTTTAGTGGAGACATATAAAACAGTAGTTTTTTCTACCTCAAAATTTGCAAAGATTTTCTGTGTATCTTTCCAAGTCAGCACTGACTGTATCTTTTATTACACCAACATGTAAAATGCATATAAAATGCACTTGCTATTGTAAGTAAACTTATGAACGGTGACCAAACTTATAAGCTAAAAACTAACTGTAAGGTTTCCAGATGTCAAAAAGTATCTTATTTGTTTTTCCTTAAAGACGTGTGTGGTTTGTGCTAAAATGTTCCAAAAATTCAGTCTTTGAGGACCAAAAAGAGTAAAACAAAATTAATTCAGGTAAGAGCACACTACAACAGTGAGTTTCCAGGAAATTTAGCTGAAACTGTGATCATAAAGACATGCCTAAATATAGCTAGCATAGACTTTGAAGGTTAATATAAAAATATTATTTTCTAAAAATAAGGAAAATATAATTTCAAAAAACTCTTTTTGTACAAAGCGTTGCATTCAAACTATGGCATTGTTCGGACACGCATTTTAACAAAGAATGTGGTAACCTCTGAGATAACCAAAAGTCTGAATGGTCACTTAGGCCAAAATATTTATTTATAATTTTTTATACTTTAGTATCTACAACACTTGATAGGATTATATTAAGACAATTTGCATTTGAATATACTCCAGTATCTCCTAAGACAGTTCATTTCATACTGAGTTAGCTTTCACTGTGCGATATAATATCAATCTGGAATTTATCTTGGTAGTACAGTTATTGGTCTTAGGTGCCCGTAGATTCTTTGTAGTCAAGTTTACCCCCCGTCATGTGAACAGACATAATATTTGCCCCAGCTTTGCATGTCCCTTAGGTTTTAAGAGAATTTTTTGCACTCAGAGAAATAGATCTGGGATTGGTATATAGAGTAGTAGAAGTTTAAGTTCTATGAATTAATGAGTTCTCAAAGATAGAGAATTGAATGAGAATGAAAAATATCATATTGTCACACTGTAGAATGTTATGTGGGGTATAACTAAATACCTTAGCATCATTTAACCATCCTGCATATAATACATTTTTACCTTAAGAATCCCAGTCCAGGCACGGTGGCTCATGCCTGTAATCCCAGCACTTTGGGAGGCCCAGGCAGGTGGATCACTTGAGGTCATGGGCTCAAGACCAGCCTGGCCAACATGGCGAAACCCCATCTCTATCAAAAATACAAAAATTAGCCAGGCATGGTGGTGCATGCCTGTAGTCCCAGCTACCTGGAAGGCTGAGGCAGGAGACTTACTTGAACTCTGGAGGTAGAGGTTGCAGTGAGCTGAGATCACGCCACTGAACTCCAGCATGGGTGACAGAGCCAGAATCCATCTCAAAAAAAAAAAAAAAAAAAAAAAAATCCCAAATATCTTTACTAGGCAAATTGTTTACATGCTTTTTCAACTTTTAGTGCCATTATAACTTGGTGTGTCTACTGCTGAAATGTATAGATATATCCAGAAATAAAGCATGTCCCATGCCCACAGCTCTCTTTCGATTCCAGTATGTAATTAATGGTTAAATTTCACTTAATCGTATCACTTTTTTTTATTTGGCCTCTCCTATATTAGAAGGTGCTACTTTAAGCTGCTATAACATGAGAACAAGAACTAGAGCAGCTGACATACAATCAAAGTATATTAAGTCCTCACTAAACATCAATACGTTCTTGGAAGCTGTGACTGTAAGCAAAACCATACATAACAAAACCAATTTTACCATAAGCTAGTTGATACAAACAAGGGTCAAATTCCAATGGCATATTTCTGGTCACAATGCATCATCGAACTTCTAAGAAAAAAAAAGAGACCAAAACACTTCTAATCTTAAACATTAAAATAAATATGAGCTATTCATATTTTTGAGAAAGAGTAATAAGTAAGATAATTATTTACCCAATTATTCCAGTTAAGGGTCATGGGTGACTAGAACTTATCCTAGAAGCTCAGGTGCAAGGTGGGGACCTTGACCATCTGGGACAGGATGCTATACCTTCCCAGGGTGCACTCACATACCCACACACATTCAGTCACACTGAGACAATTGAGACACACCAATTCACCCTAATGTGCACATCTTTGGAATGTGGAAGAAAACCAGAGTACCTAGAGAAAACCCACACAGACACGGGGAGAATGAGCAAACTCCACAGAGAGAGTTGGCCCAGGCAGGATTCTTTTTATTTGTTTTCTTACCAACATAATGACGAAGGAACTTTGAATGAAACGATGTTATTGGAGGACCTGCAGTGGATCTCTGTTTTACATTAACCATCTGGCCAGTCCAGGCTGAAAGGACAGCTCTGCTTCATGTCATTCAGGGACCTAGGTTTCATCTACCTTGTCACTCTGTCATAACTTATAGTACATTGTCCTCATCCATGAGTTTTAAAGTGGCTCATCAACACCACATCTACATGCCAAGCACAGGATGGGTAAAGAAAAAATGGAGTTAGATTGCAAGCTACATGACTTTAATTGGCATGGCTCAGAAATTGGACACATTAGTTTTTTTAACATACATTGGTCAGTAGTTCATACCATGTGCACATCTAACTGTGAAGTCGGCTAGGAAAGTAGTTTTTCTCTAGTATGTTTATGTAGTCAATTAAAGCTGATGGTATGGGTGAGGAAGCAAAAGGAGCTATGGAGATATATTATATGAATTAAAAAGAGAATAACTATTCATGAGGAAGAGTTAGGAAATGCTTCCATACATCCCTTGGAACATTTAGATTAATTCCAACTTCTTTTACTGTTAATATTCATCCTAAAACCAAATATTATGTGATTTTTATTAAAGCACTGATTATATGCAAACCAAAATAGAAATATTGAGGCAATTATAAGTAAAGAAAACTTTTGTTTTGAACAAAGAAAAATTTTCATCCTGAAATAAAATTCTTATATTTAAATGTTTGTGTACTTTAATAATTTCTTAATTATTTCCTTAAAACAAAAATCTCAGAAGTGTAATTGCTATGTCAAAGAGAATATAATCTTAAGGCTTTTGATATATATTACTAAAATATCCTCCAAAACTCTGTACTAATTTATACTCCAATAGAAAATTCACTAGGATGTGTTTCTTTCAATCTTTTTGTAAAGAGCTTTATCGAGGAGTAATTTATATACCATAAAAGTCACACATTGACGTTTATATTTCAATGACTTTTAGTAGATTTACACAGTTGTGTAAGCATCATTGTAACATTAAAACATTTCCATCATCCTATAAAATTCCCTCTTGTCCGTTTGCAGTCAGTCCCTACTCTCATTTCTTAGGCCTAGGCAAGCATTGCTCTCTGTCTCTTAGAGATTTGTCCCTTTTAGAAATTTTATATAAATGAAATCATCCAATACATAGTCTTTTGTGTCTGGTTTCTTTCACTATTTTATAATGCTTTTGAGGTATATTCATATCCATAGTCTGTTCATTATTATGTCTACATTACACTCCATCGTATAAATATGATGCATTTTGTTTACCATTTCAGCAGTCGATGGATATTTGGATTGTTACCCAGTTTTTTGCAATTATAAATAATACCGCTATAAAAATGTTTAAGTCTTTGCATGGACATAGATTTTTAATGTTTCCCTAAATGTTGCTAGAACCTTCTTAATACATCAATTTGAAATGTGAGAATACACATGTGTATGTGCATATATATATATATATATATATATACATGCATCCACTTGTTATATGAAAAAAAATCAATTTCAATAATGCTAAGAGTAGCAAAGTTTTTCCAGAAAAGGTATTAATTTAAAGTGACAGCTCACATTCCAAAGCCATTTCTATGCCATAAATTTTTCCTGATTATATTCTGCTAGGAAGACAGATGCTCTATTTTTTGGATTAAGATATATTCTTTCCTAAATTTTTGGCACACACTACATTATTCAACAACATATTGGAAAATATTGCATTCTGATTTGAATGTGCTAAATGTATTTTCTTTTTATATTAGAAATTCATATATCTACTCAACAAATGTTTATTGACAACCTGCAATAATGTACCAAGCACTGTTTTTGAAACTAAGGGAAAAAAGTAGAATGGAATATTGCCTTTGCCTTTGTGGAGCTTTGCAAACTACAGAGGCAAACCCAGTGTAATGTTGTATGAGTAGGTACTACGTAATCTACAGAACAACAAATTCAACTGGCTGCCAGAAGAAGGAATATCCAAGCTAAAACCTGAAGGATAGGATGAGTTATCTAAGAAAAAAAGATGAGAAAAATCAGTCAAACAGGAGACAGTAACATATGCAAAGGGCTTATGTCAATAGAACCTGGTCTCTTTGGGAAACTATAGATAATTTTTATGGCCTAAGCAAAGCTTCTGAAAGGAAAAAAACAGAATGATGTGGAAAAGCAAGAAGGGACAAAATTACAAAATGATTCATAGCCACATTAAAGACTCGCAAGTCAAAACTACTTATGCTAAAGTTTCCTTTGTAATTTCTATTCATATTATCAGGCTCGGTTAAAACAATTCCCCTAAGGAGACAATTTCTGGGTCTTTAAACCATGAGGGCACAAGATATATGATTTCATTGCTTCAACAGCACCCTAAAATCCTCAGTTAGGATCTAAAAGAGAGATAAATACTAGATCTGTCTACTCTAGTAGAATATAAGCTCTTTAAGACAGAATATTGAAAGTGTTTCATTTACCATTCACTATTTCATCACACTATAACTTTCATATAAAATGTTCCCAACAAATACATGCTGAGTAAAAGAAGAAAGGAATTTGTTCTTTATTATATAGATATTGAATAGGCCCAGATGAGTTTTAAGCATATTTGTAACTTGATGAGGTCACTGTATTGTGGAGAATAGCCTAAAGAAAGAAGGCAACCCTGGACATAACAGAAGAAGATAATATTATGGACTACATACTCAGAGCTGGACCATGTCCTAAGCACATCATGTATTTTATACCTCTTAATTGTCATAACTTTGTGAAGTAGATCTTATCAGTATTTTATGTAAATCAGAAACTGAGGCTCAGATTAGATAAGAAATTGCCCAAGATCACACAAATTGTGTATGTGGTAGAAACAGAATTCAAAAACTGAATTTTTCATCCTAAATGTTATATTTCTGATTACTATGCTCTACTGCCTGTAATAAGTCAGGTAAATAGTAAAGTTGACCTGAATTAAAACAGTTTTCCTTTAGGGGTAGGAGAGGAATAGATAGAGGAAAGTTCCAGACAAAGAGAAAATCAGCTGAAAAAAAATTATATATATATATATTGCTGCACTAGTAGAGAGGAGCATGGTAGACTCAAGATTCAGAAAACTAAACTGGGTACCTTGGGAGCCCACGAAGTGTCACAAGGACTATAGTAAGATCAGGATGGCAAGATAAAGAAAAGCCAGAACGTGTGGTTTCCTTCTTACAAGCCATGATCAGGAGCTTGGCCCTCATCTGAAAAGCATTGGGAACCTATTGAAGGGTTTTAGTAAGACTGTATAACAATCAAATGTGTAGTTGAACAAGAACATTATGAATTCAGCTGGACACTAACAATGAAAGTTGAAGAATGAATTTGCGGAGATTGGGGAAAATTGTCACAACTGGAGATATGCAGATTTATTAGGAAGTTATTCCAGTTACCAAAGAAAATATTGTTGACCTTCTGCACAACAATGACAGTGATGTAGGTCAAAAGAAGAGAATATATCTGGAATTTGTCAGAAGAAATATTTAGCTGCTAAAGGCCATGAAGTTATGGCTCTGAAGAGCAAAAAAGAAATACACTTGGATAACAGATAATGCCTATCTCAAAGTAAAGAACCATTTCTGTTTTTTTCTTAAAGAAAAGAGGAGAAGCTTTGATACAGATACAAGTAAATAAGGATATTGTGGCAGAAAATTTAAATTTGTGTATTTTATTTAGTCCATGAAAGAGAGGGTTAGGTCATCTGCTGATAAGAAAGGGCAGATAAAGTTCATCACAAATCAGAAAGGTCAAGAACAGAAGGACAATTTTCTCACAACATATTGTTTAATATATACCTAACCAATTTTATGGCAATGAGGTAAGAAAATAACAAACTATCCTAAAGAGTAAGCCATTCAATATGCCATTCCTAGAGGAAGATTCAGTATCACAACTCTATCAATGCTTCTATTAAATTTAAATTAATAAAACCACAATAAAAATACCAACAGTACTTTGAATTTAGATCCAGATAAAAAAGATCCAAAGTCATGTGGGAAAATAAAGATTCAAAACCAGGAAAAAATATTTTATTAGATTACAAAACATATTATAAAATAGTATGAAATAAATCAATAACAGAGAAATATAAATAGAACAAAGAGTATAGATGGTCTTACATATGTATAAATACATATATTAATATATGTGTGTAAATTTATTACATGACAAAGTAATTCTGAAAATAAATAGTGAAAATTGATTTTCAATCAATGATTTTAAAATAGTTGTGTGATCAATTGTCATTTCGGAAAAAAATATATTGGACCACTATATTACCTACACTGAAAAAAATTCAAAATGGATGACAAATATAAACGCATACCAAAATTATATTGGACTAAAAACAAAAAAAATTATTAGAAAATGTATGATTTTCTAAGTATGAAAAAAAACCCCAAACCATAAAAGCCTAACATATTAGACCACATTAAATTTAAAAATGTCTGAATGGCAAAATCAAACCATAAACTATGTCCAAAGAAAAACAGAAAATAACTAAGAAAAAATATTGTCACATCATTACAGATAAAGGCTCATTTCCTTAATACACAAAAAGTGCTATCAATATAATAGCTCAAAAAATGTGCATTGTAGAAAAATAAACAACATTGAACACAGTTACACTTAAAAAGAAAATACAAATAGTTCTTAAATATATGAAAAGGTACTTAATCTCACCCATGCAAATCAGAAGAGAAATGCTACAAAAGGTATAATTATACTACATTTTTATCTATTAGATGGTGTAGGATATTTGTAGGAAAAAGAGAATTGTAATCTATTATTGGTGGAAATATAATTCAGTACAACTTCAATAGAAAGAAATCTGGCAATGTCAATATATTAAGTGTACACCTTCTACCCCTAGGTTTAATCCTAAAAGTATATTGTTGTGTGCAAATACATATACATGTGCACTTTTACAAACATATAATATGTTCATTGTGGAATTTTTGTGATAGTAAATCATTGGAAAGAAGCCAATTGACCATCATCAGATCACTGGCTAAATAAATGATGGCATATTTTCAAAGTAAAATACTAAAAGCCTACCTTAAAAAAGAGAGAGAGCTGGGCACAGCGGCTCATGACTGTAATCTTGTTGCCTTGGGAGGCTGAGGTGAGAGGATCACTTGAGACCAGGAGTGTGACACCTCAGTGAGCTATGATTGTGCCACTACACTCTAGCCTGGGCAACACAGCACAACCCCTTGTCTCTAAAATAAATCAATAAAGACAGATACAGAAAAAGCTCCAAGTAGTTTTTAAGTGAAATTTTATTTTGTGTGTATTGTATTTCCGCTTGTGTAAAGATTTTTTTAATCTATCTATCATCTGTCTGTACATCCATTTATTTATCATAATCTTTGTAAATGAATGGACAATTTCTGGAAGAGAACACAAGAAACTTAAAGATGTTTACTTCCAGAGGAGAAAATGAATGCTTAGAAGATATAGGTGGAAGCTAGAGTTTCTTTTCCTCATAAACTTAATTCTATTTTTAAAGAACATTTTGCCAACATTCAAATTGGATTTTCCTCTCTAGATGATTTTTAAAATTAAGTAAATCCCAACTCAAATCCATGAAACGTTAAAATATTTGGCAGAGAAACTTTTGCACTTGGCATGATATTTGGCTTCCAATGAGGCATTATAAGTTAAGGTATTGAGCACAGACTTTTGAATATTGTTATTTTGGTCAAGATCCCTGCAGAAAACAGATGGTGCAATAAAGTTAGTAAAATTTAAGGTGTATCTAATAAAGACACTTTTTTCAAAGGTGTTGGCAAGTTGTTGAGAAACCATGGGGGACAGTGCAATATTCTATAGCTAGATATAGCGGGGCTAAGATACCTTCCTTAGGTTTAAAAAGACAAGAGGAGAAAGTGTTATCAGGAAATGGAAATAAGAGGACTGTCACAGAAGCTGAAGCCATGTAACAAGAAGCCAAACTACAGCAACCCTGCAGGAAGAGAGCTGGGAGAATAATACTTTGATGTTCTCCCTCCTCCTGATCGCTTGCTGGTACTCCCCACTGACTAACAGAGGACAAAGGAATTCACTAACAGAGGACAAAGTCAGCCTCTCATGGCACCAAGAAAGATGGAGGGAGATAGAGAGCAGATCTGTAGGCCTTAATGGATAATAATCTGCACAAAAGTAAAACCGGTTTTAATTCTAAGCCCTACAAGTCATACACTTTGTGACATTTAGTTAGTCAATTTTCTAACACTTAGATATTGTATGTGCCATCACTTAGGGTCCAATCAAGAGACAGAAACTTCATCAGTAATATGAACAAAGGAATTTTATATTAAAAAAGATTTTTATATATAAAGAATTGTAAGCTAGTTAAAATGCAGGTAACTACTAAACTATTAAACCAAGTGAGGGTTTAGTATAGCAGTAGCAAAAGCAAAGCTACTACACCAAAAGTTGATGGAGAGTAAGCAATGAAGAAAGTAAAATGTTAACAAGAGCCTCTATCCCCAAAACTGAGATTCGAACATCTTTTGAGAAGCTGTGGCTGTCATAAGAATAAGCAGCCTCCGAATGCAAAGAAACTATCCAGAAGGTATGAGCAAGAGGTGGTTCATGAGAGAAGATATCTGCTGACTCTGCACCAAAGAAGCCACACACTGAAGCAGTACCCTCTATTGACAGAGCCTAACATTGAGCCCAGCTGAAAAAAGAAATCTACTGGGGCCAGCAACAGTATCAAAAGTATGACAGATAAGGTGGATTTAAATTTGAGAGGCAATAAATTGGTAACTGGCATTTGTAAAATGGGCATAACAAAAATAATTTTAATTGCTGTCATTTAATAAACAATTACTAAGAAGCAGACACTTTCCTAAGAGTTTCATAATCATTATTGCACTATTTCTCACTAAAACCATATAATGTATTTACTATTATTATACACATTTTATAGATGAAGAAAATAAGAAAGTTTTTTTGAGGCAGCGTCTTGCTCTGTTGCCCAGGCTGGAATGCAGTGGCACAGTAGCGCTCACTGCAACCTCCACCTCCTGAGTTCAAGTGATTCTCCTGACACAACTATCTGAGTAGCTGGGATCACAGGCGCCCTCTACCATGCTCAGCTAATTGTATTTTTAGTAGAAACGGGGTTTCGCCGTATTGGCCAGGCTGGTCTTGAACTCCTGACCTGAGGTGATCTGCCTGCCTCTGCCTCCCAAAGTGCTGAGATTACAGGCATGAGCCACCATGCCCAGCTGAGAATAAGAAAAAAAATATTAATACCACAGTTATATTGCTTTGCAAAAGTTCAGATATTATATCTAAATTGCATAGAAACCCAGCTAGAATATACATTATGATCAATAAATGGGAAGGTAGTAGGAGGGACAAGAAAGAGAGGGAGAGATTACACTATTCAATTTCGTATTTGTATGATGCACTTTAAACGTTTTTAAAAATGTATTTGTAAATTTGCATTAATTATATCTGTCCAAAAGAGACAAAACAAGACTAATTCTTTATATAGGACCCACAGGTTATTAGAGACCAAGGTGATTTGATACAATAGACACCAAAAGGCAATGAAACAGTATATTTAAAGAACTAAATAAACAAATTAAAAAGTCAAACTCCATAGTCAATAAACTGTCTTTCAAAATTGAAGCTAATACCTCACTGTACATATAGCAAAATTTGATAACACCAAAGAGGGAGACCAATCCACAATCACACTGGAAATTTCAAAAACAGACAGATTATAGAGATATTTATTATTTGAACCACAAAATTAATCACCTTGGCCTAACTGACTTTCAGCAAATGCAGCATCCAACAAGTACAGAATACATATTCTTCTCAAGTGTGCACGAAACGTTCACCAAGTTATACCACATGCTAGGCCATAAAAATAAATGTTAATACATTTTAAATGACTGAAATATTACTATCATTAGACCAAAACATAATTCAATGAGAAATCAATAATACAAAGTTATTAGAAATATCCCAAATATTTAGAATTTGAATAGTACTTCCTTAAAAAGCTCATGACTCAAAATAAAAATATAATGGCAAATTAGAAAATATTTCAAACTGAATAATTATAAAAATACAGGTATCACATGATAGAGAATGCAGCTAAAACAGTGCTTAGAAGCTTAGAAGAAAAAATATTTTAAAAAAGCCTAAGTTTTCTCTGAATAAGCAGGGGAAATAGAACAAATTAATCTCAAAGTAAATATAAAGTAATAATTAAAAGATCAAAAAGCAATAAAAGTAAAATGCATACTAGAAAGATTATTAACAAAGCTAAAAATTAATTCTTTTAAATAATTGATAAAATTAACAGGCTACTAACAAGATTTAACACACACACAAAAGAAAAAAGACAAATTCCCAAACACAAGTATTAAAGGGTGCAAGTTAGTTGGATCATATTCATTAATAAAGAGTATTATGTATAATTTATACTGATATATTTGACAGAGTATATAAAGTACAAGAAGTCTTTAAAAAATACAATTAATAAAAACTGATCAGAAAAAAGTAACACAAAACCATAATAGATATCTATCTGAAAACAAATTTTTTTGTTGATAATTCTTAAACTGGTTCCACAATCTTACACTAACTTTTTCAGGAAATATAAGATGAATAACAGTTTCTAGGTCATTTTTTAATTGTAGTTTAAACTAAGTTCAGAGCCTGCAAAGGACATCATTATTCATGAACATTGACACAGAAATTTCTAACCAAATATTAGCATAAGAGATGACATCTGCTGGCTCCAAAATGAATTTTATGTATTGAATCCAACAATACATAAAAGACATAATACATCATTAACAAGTGAGTTCTATCTCAAGGGTGCAAGGTTGGTTCATTATTCAACAATATAATTCAATCAACATAATTTACTGTTTTTATCTATATGTTTTATATATCCATACCTTAGACCAATTGTTCATGCAGAAATAGCCTATAAAATTATAATAGTAAGAAGAAACAAACACAATAACCTAAAACAGAAAATGTTGGGGAAGGGGGAAAATCTGATTTCAGAAGTTATCACATTATTACATTCGAATGTTTTTTTAAAATAAAAAAAGAAGGCATACAAAGAAACAGGAAGGTATCACAATTTCAAATAATAATTATCAACAGAACTCTCCCTGAGAAAGACCTAATGGCAGAACTACTAGACAAAGACTTTAAAACAACTATCTTAAAGATGCTCAAAGAACTAAGAAAAGATGTGGAGGAAGTCCAACAACAGTAAAAATATTAACAACAATAAAAATTTCAAAGAGAAGCAAACAAAAAATTATAGACCTGAAAAGTACAATGTGACATAACAAATTCACTAGGTGAATTCAAAGGCATATTTGAGTGGACAGAGAAAATGATCAGCAAACAATAATAAGAAAATGTAAATTACTGAGTCTGAGGAACAGAAAGAAAAATATTTGAAGAAAAGTGAATAGTACCAGAGGGACCAATGGAATACCATCAAGTGGACCAACATGCATACTATGTGAATCCCCAAAAGAGAAGAGATAGAGAAAGAGGAAGAGACAGTATCTGAAGGATTAAAACTTCTAAGTTTGATGAAATACATAAATACAAACATCCAAGAAGCTCAAGGAACTCCAAGTAAGATGAACTCAAATAGATCCATACCAAGACACGTTATAAGCACATTTTTCAAAACCAAAGACAAAAAGAATATATAGGAATCAGCAAGAGGGAAGTAACTCACTACATACAAGTGATCTTCAACTGGATTGTCTGCAAATTTTTCATCAGAGTCTTTGGAGACTAGAAGGTAGTGAACTAATATATTCAAAGTGCTAAAAGAAAAAAAAATCTGTCAACTAAGAATCTTATATCCAACAAAAGTGTTCTTCAAAAGTGAGAGAGAAATTAAGATATCCCAAGATAAACAAAAGCTCAGAGTGTTTATTACCAGTAGACCTTCTCTGCAAGAAATACTCAAAGGATTCCTCCAAGGAAAAATTAAGGACACTAAATAGAAACATGAGGCAAAATAAAGAAATATTTTGTTACAGTTAAATACAAGAGCAATTATAGAAGCAAATTAGATAACCTAGAAAAAATGTGCAAATTCCTGGAAATACAAAGCCTGCTAAGACTAAGTCATAAAGAAAAATAATGTCTGGTCAGGTGCAGTGGCTCATACTTGTAATCCCAGCAATTTGGAAAGCCAAGGCAGGAGAATCCCTTCAGCTCAGGAGATTGAGACCATCCTCGGCAGCATAGTGATACCCTGTCTCTACAAAAAATTTAAAAAATTAGCCAGGCATGGGTGGCATATACCTATTGTTCCAGCTTTGTGTGAGGCTGAGGTGGGAGAATCACTTGAGCCTACATGTCAAGGCTGCTGTGAGCTGTGATTGGGCATTGCACTTCAGACTGGGTGACAAAGCAAGATCCTGTCTCAAAGAAAAAAAAATACAATAGACTCTAACTAACAAGGAGATTAAAACAGTAATCAAAAATCTCGTGACAAAAAGATAAAAAAGCAGGAATTAACCAATGAGGTAAAAGACTTGTACAATGAAAACTATAAAAGTTGTTGAAAGAAATTTGTATAAAATCTTCTAAAATTGATATAAAATCTTAAGAAACCTCAAATAGCCCAAGCAATTTCATAAAAGAATAAAGCTAGAGGACTCACACTTCCTGATTTGAAACTTACTATTATACAAAGCTCACTTAATTAAAGCAGTGTGCTACTGGCATAAAGACAAACATATAGACCAATGAAATACTACAGAAAGTTTATATATAAGCCTTCATATATACAATCCAATAATTTTTGACAAGGTACCAAGACCTTTCAAGGGGGAAAGGACAGTCTTTTCTAGAAACAGTAGTGGGAAAACTGTATATCCACATGCAAAAGTACAAAGTTGGACTATTATCTAACACCAAATACAAAAAAGTTAACTGAAAATGGATCAAAGACCTAAATGTAAAATATAAAACTGTTAGCTTTAAACAAAAAATAAAATCTTCATGCCATTCAATTTGGAAGTTATTTCTTAGACATAACACCAAAGGCTCAGATGACAAAAGATAAAAATAGACAAATTGAACTTCATAAAAATTATAAAAGTTTGCACATCAAAAGATACTACTTTCCCAGAGTAAAACAGCAACCTACAGAGTGGGAGAAAATATTTGCATATTACATATATGATAATGGAACAATATCTAAAATGTATACAGAACTCAACAACAACAACAACAAAAAAACCCAATTCAAATCCAGGCAAAGGACTTGAATACAAAAAGAATGAACAAAGCATATAAAAAGATGGTAAATATCGCTAAGCATTAAAGAAATGCAAATGAAAACTGTACTGCGATACCACCTCATGCCCATTAGAATGACTATCACTAAAAAAAAAAAAAAAAAAAAAAAACAGAAAATAAAAAGTGCTGGTCAGGATGTGGAAAAATTGCAACCCTTGTACACTGTTGGTTGTAATGTAAAATGGTACAATCGCTGTGGAAAACATTACAGCAGTTCCTCAAAAAATCAAAAATAGAATTATCACAGCATCCAGCAATTCCATTTCTTGGTATATATCCCAAAATTGAAAGTGAGGTGCCGGACAGATACTTGCATATTTATGTTCATAGCAGCATTATTCACAATAGGTAAAATGTGAAAGTAATGCAAGTGTACATATACAGATAAGTAACCAAAATGTGGCATATACATGCAATAAAATATTTTTCAGCCCTAATAAGGATGGAAATTCTGACCTATATTAAAACATGGATGAGCCTTGAGAACATTATGCTAAGTCACAAAAAGACAAATAATACATTATTTCAGTTATATAAGGTACCTGGAATAGTCCAAATAATTGGGATAGAAAGTAGAAAGTTACTTTTCAGGGCCTGGGTAGAGGTAGAAACAGAAAGTTATAATTTAATGCATATAAAGTTTGTTTTACAAGATTAAAGAGTTCTGGAGATGGATGGTGCTGATGGTTGTGCTGCATTATGAATGTGTTTAGTACCACTAAATTGTATACTTTATATGGTTAAGATGGTAAATTTTATATTATATGTATATTATCACAATAAAAAACTGCAAAAACAAGTAAAAACCAAACAAAAAAACCCTTTCCTCAAGTAAATGGCAATTCTCATTAGTACCCTGTACATTTATTTGATCTGCCATTGAATCACAATGGCATTCTAAAATTTTTGCAATAGTTTCTTGTTAATAGGTCATTTTATTCCAAATTGTTTTTGCTTTGTGACTTATTGCTGCTGTAATATTTAATACAGTTTTAAGATTCATATGTTTGCTATCACACTTTTCTCAATGAAATGTGATTTTATATCATATGAAATATTTTTCTTTCATGTACAGTATGTGATACCAACATTACTCTCCCTGGTTTTCTTATCTTCCTATTTATCTGATATATCTTCATCACAAAATGAAGTTTTAACATAAATAAGTTCATTCTAAAATGCTTTCCTATGTTATCAGAGAATTCTTCTCATTCAAATTTATTGTCATATTGCTATAATGGGTATTTTTCTTATTTTATGATTTTAAAAAATATTTGATTTTTTCTTCCTAAATGTTTTGAAGAAAAACATGGCTATTTTGAAATTTGTATGGTGAATAATTTATTTCTGTTCTTCAAAATTATTTGTTTTAGGTTCACTAAATTATTAAAGTCATGATTAAAACGTTTGATAACATTTCTAGAGCAATGAGTTGATCTTCTGCCATAGACTTTTTTCACAATAGAATGAAAAGCATGCATGGCCTTCCTCCTGTTTTAGCAAGTAGGTGAGATTGGTTGGTAACAGCAAACGTAAGCCAAGGGAGGTTAAAAGCTCTTTTAGAACCCAATTAATAACTATATATCAAAAACTACAAAGAGTTGCTATACACTTTGTGACTACAGGACAAAACTATTTCACTCATTTTGGGCCCAGAAAGGAGGTTTAAAAAATTACAAATATCTATACTTGTATTTAATACACGTTTTCCTCACTTGTCATCTAGCATGACTTTACATCCTAAGGCCAAAAAAATGTAATTAGAAACAATTTAATATTTGTTAATGAAACACATAGTCAAAACTGGTGCAACCAGTTATTTTCATTTAGCTTCAATCACCGTGATGTATTTGCCTCAAGGGGTAATTTAAAAAAAAAATCCTTTGAATGAGTTATCTGTAAAGTTATCATAAGTATTGTTTACAGAAAGCAGTGACTTTAATAGTCATTTAAGGCTTGACGATCAATGAAGTCCATAAAGCCAAAGATAAACAGGTTAATTAGAAAAGAAAAATGTTTTTTTCTTGACCATTTTAAGAATAGTCTTGAAATTATTTATCAGGTCATAATTGAGTTGATAATGTGCAAATTCACGTGGTTTTCTTATTCGTTAGAGTTGATGGGTTTGGAGTAGAAATGAGGAGTTGCTTGCAATAATAGAATCAGAATATATTGTGATTGGAAGACACACTAAGTTCTTTACTCCAAATATCCACAAGCGGCTTACTCCATATGAGAATATCATGTACTTGACCAAAGGCCAAAAGATAATGGGCATTTTTTTAAAAATCCTTCTTATAAACATGCACTCCCCTGCTTGATCTCGATATTGAGAGTTCTTAATTTATTCTTAAAGGCTATGCTCATTAGATTTTTGAGTTTTAAAAGGACAACAATAAACTTGGAGGTTTGGATATCTGATTATCTGTTTATGTGATTTTAATTAGCCATGGACTCCAGCCTAAATATTTATTAGTTTTCTAACCTTTTGTTGGATTGCTACCATTAAACATCCTCTGACTGTTGTAATGATGTAAAGATAATATGGGCTGATTGAATGGTTTTCCAGGATGTTTATTTTAGGATGTGAAGGTTAATGTCCACTTGCTGTTCAGATAAAATTTCTCTCTATAATTAAAATCAGCATATGCCCCCACATAAATCAAGAGAGGTTTGTTTTAATAAAATTAAATTTGAATTTGAGAATTTTTTCCTCAATGATAACAATTAGCAACAAGCGAAATGAACATTTAAACAAAATACCTGAGCAAATCTAAATAATACGTAAGTGAAGCTATGAGCTAGATTGTTCACTGTTGCAAATATTTTGAAAATTTAAAGAAAAATAGACACTAAGAAATAAGTAATTTTCAATCTAATAGGTACTACTTTTTGGCTTAAGCATCTAAGTTAGGAAAGTGGAACTTAAACCACACTAAATTATGTACTAATCAATGAACAGATTTGTTACATTTTTTTCCTTTTTATTCATTCATGCTGTGCCATAAATGCAGTATCATAGACACTGATTAAAAGCATTTATGACTTCATGCATGGCATTTACGTGAATTCGAAATGAGAGAAAGTAGTTTCAAAGCGTGTTACTCATTTAACTCTATATTTCAGAACCTATTTTCACAGATGTTTGAAGAAATAGCACATCTGCTGGATTTAATTGTAGATACCTTATTTGGAGAACCAGAAATGCACAATTGTCTTTCATGAGTTTCTAGAGAAATTCTAGAGAATTCAGGTGAAGCTCAGCCAGAATGCATGCCTGTTCTCTTCATAAATGGAGCTGTAAGTGATATGCCTGCCATTAAGCGACCTTGCCTTAATCCTCCTGCTAGACCCCTAGAACGTTTGACTTGCCGAATTTTAATAGTCACACAATCTGTTTGGATTGTAATTTAATAATGTTTTTTTGATTAGCTAAAATTGTGCATTTAAACATTCACATCATATTTTCTGAATAAAAATTAGCATGTAAATAAACAATTTAAGTTGCCATTTTCATAATTATTATGACAGCAAAATATTGAGACCGTGCTACTTCATAAATGATAATTTTAAGACAGTGGAATAGGTATTTATGAATTTTAGAACAATGATCATGAATGAAAGATTCTCACCTCTAGGGGATTTTATGAATTAATGTACATGAAAGCATTTCATCTACTATATGCTTTATTGCTATTACAATGATTTGAGGATTTGAAGCACTGTCTGTATTTTATAAAATGTATTTTCTGCATCATTTCTTTTAGGAATCAAAAAAGGCAACAAACCCATACTCTAACTAGAGATGAAGAGGGAAAAAACAAACCTATTTAAAATACCATTATATGTTATTTTTAAAATGTTGTCCTAGTTCCATGCTCCACTGAAACAGCTCTTACTAAAGTCAACAGTAATCTCATTTTTACTAAATATAACAGTCCTTATTTTACCTGAATTTGCAGCGCCATCTAACATTATTGACCAATTTTTATAATACTCTCTTTTCTTGGCTTTTATTAGGCAATACTCCCTGATTTTGCTTCTACATCCCTTCTCTATCACTCCTTTTAAATTGCAAGCACTTTGTTTACATAGAAAAACATTATTTTTTTAAGTTTTAACTCTAAAGCCTCTTCTTCTCTTGTCATTCTTTCTTCTTCCACCATCTCATTTATAAACACTAAATTACACCATATACAAAAAATTTACAAGTGTATATCCAAGTCCAGATTTCTACTTTGAGTTTCAGACTTCTCTATCTAATTAGCATCTTGACATCTACTTGATGTCTCAAAGGTGACTCAAAGTCAACGTGTCCAAAAATACACTTACCTCTTCATTCAAAACTGGTTTTCTGCCAATGTTTTCTCTCAGTGAAAGGTATTGCCATCAATTCAGCCATTCTATCAGAAACCTGGGAGTCAAGCTTGATACCTCTCTCTAATTCACCTATACATCGAATCTATTACCATGTCCTGT
Source organism: Gorilla gorilla gorilla (assembly GCF_029281585.2). Taxonomy (NCBI): domain Eukaryota; kingdom Metazoa; phylum Chordata; class Mammalia; order Primates; family Hominidae; genus Gorilla; species Gorilla gorilla. The sequence continues at coordinate 121,275,458 of NC_073228.2, read as the reverse complement.
CACTTTTGCTTAATATAAATATAGATAGATGTAGATATAAATAAGTAGATATCTAAACTCTCTAGAGTTGGCAGAGATGCTTTCAGAATAGAAACTAAGCAACATTCTGGACCTAACTCTCCCAAGAACAATTGCATCAGCATACAGGATTCCATAGAACTTAGCTTAAATGCCAGGCTACTGAATGGGCTGCTTAATACAGAAGTTCCTAACAACTCTAAAATTCTCAAATAGTTACCAATTTTAGACCATAGCCCTTTAATTTGTAAAGAAAAATATTTTTAGAAATTCAAAAACTTTCTTTTATCAAGTCATGATTGGCTAGATTGTGGTTGTTCAAACCACGTCAGAATCTCCATGATTTGAAATGGTATGGCTTACTTTTAATCTCTGCTTTGTGTCTATCTTGGATGGCTAAGAATTCTGTTATGCATTGTTCACAACAAAGCATTGTTCATATCCTGGAGCAAAGCAGATATAGCAGCCATGACTGGGTATATTGTCAGAGACACAGATAACTGTAGATCAGTAATCAAAAGAATATTCTGTCTCAGCTGTCAAATATTATGGCTCAGAAGTCACAGACATCATTCCTGTTCAGAACTCATTGGCCAGCCACATTTAGTCACGTGTCCATCCCTCTCATAAGAGGGCCAGGGAGTGCCTAATAGGCAAAAAGATGAGAACATTTGATGAGCCATATTAATGACTTCCACATTACCCAAAAGAATTGTTATATTAAAACATGATTTACTAAGCAAAAGCTAAAGTGTTAAATTATTTGGATGGCTAATCCTATTGTTTCCCAAATCAGTTTTGGATTTGCAATATTGTATAAGGAAGTCAGTATTTTCCCACATTTTCAATAAAATTATTATTTTAATAATACTTCTATTTTCTTAGCTCTTCAAATAGTAAACGTTCATTGGGACACCCCATTCCTTAGTGAAACTTTATGAAAAGCAGAGATTATCCAAAAGTGACACATCTTTCTTGGCTTCTGATCTTTAACTATCTCCTTTAGAACAGAGAAAGTCTTACTTTGGAAATAAGGTCCGTTGAAATGTCCTTAATTCTCACCAGTCTCTGATAGCATATTCTCACTTTGTAGTGGTAGAAAGAAATGTGACAAACTTTGAAGGTCTATTGGAGTTCTCTAGTGCTAACTATGCTAACTACTTTGCTTTACATTCACTCTTGGTTGTTTGTTGTTGTTGTTGTTAACTTCAGTTGCCCTTTTTAGTGAGTAGCTACAAGCAAAATAACTGTATTTCCTCAAAGAAATATGATTTTCTTAGAAATCCAACACATCTGAAAGAAGAAATGATGCACAAAATTTCAAAAGTAGTTCTGCTGTCATGAAATTTATCATCCCCTTCTCAGGCTAACAAAGAGCAACTAAGTCAAATATATCTTGCTTCTGGCAAAATCTTTATGTGATACTATGGATGCCGTCATCTGGAACTTGATTTCCACACTGTCTCAGAAAAATATTTCCTTTCCATTCAACATCAAGGACCCTTCTATCCAGCCATGGGAGTCTCCTGACAAGAAAATTTTTAATGCTGTCTTTAAATGGAACACCGAGTGACTGCAATTCTATTATTGGAGTGTAATATGCCTGATTAGCCAAGGCTACAGGAACTTTATTTGAATTCTTCAATAGGGTAAAAGAGGCACTCAGATCGCTTTTTTCACAGCTATGGCTAAGTCATATAATATCATTTGGCAAGTGTAGATGACATCCCATTAGAGTATTTCTAGGTGGCAAGTCCTGTAAGAAACTGTCTGAGCCCATATATCAACCTGTTAAAGTGACTTATATGTTCGCATTCTTTTTAATGAAAAGAACAAATTAGAATTCAAAGTGTAAAATAACAGGTGCTCAACTTTGTGAACTCCATGATCACATTTAGCTTTATAAAAAGCACCCATCTGATTTTCAAGCCCTGCAAACTATCACTGAGGTTATCAGAAACTTTTATAAAATGAACATGGATATATTTTCTTTTTGTGTTGCATGTCCCCAAGATGTGTCATATATATAGCTCTTAAGTTTTGACTGATAACCCTAACAGAAAAGGTAAAATTTCATCCAGGGAGTATTCTAAAACACTGCATATTTTGCAGAACTAAATGGTGCCGAGGAGCAATGAATTAACAGTTGAGACATAAACATGCTGTCCATTAACAGCGATTGATCACTAACTGGTATATATAGAATATATGTATAGTATGTTTGTTCTTGCTCTCTTCTTTTGTTTCTTTTTTTTTAAATTGCAGTTTAGCTGACAAAGGAATTTGGCTCAAAAGTAGTAACAGCGGGCAGAGGAAAACATGAAGAAAAGCTTCTCGGCTGAGTGCTGGTAACTACTAATCCATCAATTATTTTTTATTTGCTTTTTATAGAAAATTGTAATTGTTATTTTGTTTTGTAGATTACCAAAAAGATTTCATCTCTTACTCTGATAAAATGTTAAAATGTAGAGGAGGGAAAAATAATATATTTGACATCCATTACCTCTAGTTGGGTTTACAAATATTACGACTCTGTATAGACTCTGTTTACTGACTCTGATTCTGCAGCAGCCTTGTTATAATTCACTGTTATTATCTGTCTAATCAGGGGATAAAGTCAGAGTGATTTGTGCCTTTAGGCAAACTTTTCCTTAGACTCACTATTTCTGTTTTCATTTGCAGCAATTTAGCATTCTGCCCTAGTTTCTGATTTCTTAAAGAATGACAATTTCAAGCCAAAACTCATCTTTCCTGGGTGTCCATCAGTACTGTTTAAACCTATTGCACCATATAAATAGCACTCAGGAGCCTTCCATAAGAAACTCTGCTACATGGCATATTCTATCCACCTCCTTAAACCTTGATAGCTCTCACAGCTGCTGACACCACAACCAGCCATTGAATGAGCCTCTCAGGTGCTGTGTGTGGTATCAGAACAGATTATTATTGACATTGTTTTCTTATGAAAATATTACTAGTTATGTAATCTGAAAATATTTACAAAATTATATTGCAGAACTGGATATAATTTTAATAGGTCATCAAGTCTTCAGGGAGTATTGTACTATTGGGGGACCTTTTTGCGTTTCCTTGCATTTTAAAGATTACTTAAAATCCAGCCATTAATGCTAAAGTTCTCTACAAATATATCTCTTGCGTATATTAGCAGTGATGGAGATGGTAGAACTGAAAACACTGATTCAAAAAATAACTTGTAAATATTGTACAAGAAATATCCACAAGAAAACCAGAGGAAACCAAAGACCAAAATGATAAAAGAGATGAAAAATAGATATATCTACTAGAGAAAAAATACTAAGTATTTGAGGCTTACATATTGCCTCCCTCTAAACAATTAACTGGTGATTTCAACCATGCCTATAAAAATGTTACCTAATTGTGAACAACTGTTTTTCATTTGCACTGGAAGGGATCTTTTAGTAAAAGCAGGTTTATTACCTGAGTTATCTCAATAATTGCCTGAACACTGTAATTTGTCTGTGGAACACAAGCCAAAAGGAAGAAATAAACCTAAAGTGATTGCTAGGCATTAAGGATATCACCCTTCCTATAAACACTGAGGCTTATGGCCTGCTGCTAACAAAGGAATGTGAAGACTAACAGACTTTATTAAGAGGATCCACTCCATTCTTTAGAGATGATTAAGCATCATATTATCCAAAAACAGGAAGTTGAGAAAGAAGGGCATTGTGTTTGCTTCTGATTTCATTCTTTCATTTATTCACTGAATTAATTCATGAAATGTGTTCTTCTCCTGCACTTCCTTGTTAGACAAGAAGGCCCTGATGAGACCCTAGTGAGATACAGAGAAAAGATACAGATCCTGTTTTCAGGGTGTTTCCAGGGATTTCATTGAGCTGAAATGCAAAAAGATGGAGGGATTCATTCAGAACAACTGAACATCTTGAGCAAAGGCCAAGCTGGGCACAGAATGCAACACAATCACAATCAAAGGATTAGCGCAAGAAGAGCCAGTGAGTACCGAGGATTTTTGTTGGAACTCAACTCCATACTCCAATTTCAAGTAACAGCCTAGAAATAATTTAGGAGGTGAAAGAGTGAAGAGAGTAGCTTTATGAAAAATTCCTGCTCTCAAATAGAGTATCCTTTCATAAATGAAATGATATTTGAAGCCCGGTCATTTGAAATGATTTGTATTTTTTGTTGTTGTTTTTCAGAAGCCACAATCCTCATAAATTTAAAGCTACACTATTTTGTCTGTGGAGAAAGTTCTAGGAAGCTTTCATTTGCAAGTTAGTATTTTCACCATATTAGTAGAAATCAAATAAAATTTCAACACATTATTTTTATTTTTAAAAATAAATGATAAGTTCTGGTTTTCAGGATATGTTACTGATGTGGGCAGGAGAGAGAGAAAGGTAATAGCAGTCTGGCTTATTTCAGTGAAAATTTTCTACTGATATTTCATTGCCAACATATAGTCTTAAATTACAACACTATGATTCGTGAGTGTATATATGAATGCCCTTTTCTATTCAACAAACATTTAGTGAGCATCTACAATGTGCCAGTATTTGTCTGGATGTTGAGGAAGGAACAAAACAGGAAAAAAATTCTGCTTTCATGAAGCTCACATTCTAAATGGGACAGGGTATATAAAATTCCAATGTGTAAGTAATGCACAATGCATACATATATGATTTTGATTATCAGAGAGACTGAGTAACTTCTAGAAAACTGAAGCAGTTTCATGAATTCCTTAGTGTGAAGCAAGAAATCTCACTGCTGAACACATCCAGCCTGTCTTAGACTTTCTTGAATTCATTATGTTTACCCAATTTGGGGGGAAATGCTATGAGCTGTTGAATACCCCCATAACTCAGATATAGCAATATCACTCAACACTTACTATGCTGGCAAGTAAAGACAGCTTGTTGCCCCAATTTGAAAAAAATGAAATGTTTAAAAAATTAGTGAAATGTTGAATATTGTGCCAAAATAAGACAATAATAAGTTGAAAAATGAATAAAACATTTTTATACAATTGAATTTAAGAGCTGAAAGGAATCTTGGAGAAAATGTAGTCCAAACTTCCCCTTTTTTATATTAAAATTCAAATACATCAGCAAAAAAACAACAAAAATAACTAACCAAAGTCCACAAGGTTTTAGGTCAAGTGAACATTAATATAAGACTAAAAATTAGGGATCATGATTGCTATAAATTAGTGATCCTCATAGTGTGATTCAGGATCCCATGGGATTCTGAGATCTATTGATGGAACCCACAAAGTCAAATCTATCCTCTTAATAGTAATGGAACTTACTATCTTTTTTACTTTATACTCTCATGGTGAACCATCAAGTTCTCCAAAGTCTATGTGATATATGATACTACACAGATGCAGTACAGACGCCGATATGAGTACTGGCTGTCTTCTAGTAAACAGGTGATATTTGCAAAGGTGTAACAGGTAATGAATTTATTATTATTTTAATAAATGCATAAATATATATGTTGACAATTTACTTGCCTTAACTTCTACTTTTAATAGATATAACCCATATAAAAATAGTTCTTTGAGTCACTCATAACTTTTAGGGATACAAAGAAAATCTGAGACCTGAATCTAAGTAGCAATTAACTCATCTTGTTAACATCTCAATGCTGAATTTGTATAGTGTATAGACTTTTAACAGTTATTAAAAATCAAAAACAGTAGTGTTTACAATTTATTGGGCAGCCAATATATGCCAGTATACATATACAATTTAGCAACAATTGTACAAGCCAAGTATTTTTTCTCCATTTGATAGAGGAGAAAGCTGAGAATAAGCAAGTTTACATTGTCAGTGGTCAAACACCTAGTGAGTGATGCAGCCCATTTTCAAACCTACTTCTCTGAAACTACCACTTGTCTTCTCAATAGTTCCAGGCTAGTTAGAACTCAGTTAAGCAGAGTCTAAGCCCCCCTATTCCCCTATCATCATTCTTCTCTGCCTCAGATTCATAAATTACACACACACACACACACACACACACACACACACACACACACACACAAAAACCTCCAACAACAAAACAATAAAAGAAGCTGGGCACGGTGGCTCACACCTGTAATCCCAGCACTCTGGGAGGCTGAGGCCAGCAGATTAGGAGGCCATGAGTTTGAGACCGGTGTGGCCAACATGGTGAAAACCTGTCTCTACTAAAAATACAAAAATTAGCCAGGCATGGTGGGCAGGTACCTGTAATCCCAGCTACTCAGAAGGCTGAGGCAAGAGAATTGCTTGAACTCAGGAGGCAGAGGTTGGAGTGAGCCGAGATCACGCCACTGCACTCCAGTCTGGGTGACAGAGCAAGACTCTAGCTCAGAAAAAAAAAAGAAAGAAAGAAAAAAAAAAGCAAATCTGTAGAGATATATAAAGTCGTGGAATTCAAATTAGGAAGTTATAAGCCAAATATATATATATATGTATATATGTATATGTATATATATGTATATGTATATATATGTATATATGTATATATGTGTATATATGTATATGTATATACGTATATATGTATATATATGTGTATATATGTATATATATGTGTATATATGTATATATGTATATATATATGTATATATATGTAGAGAGAGTACATAGAAGACTGCATGAGAATAAAATATGTAAGTGGATAAGCACAATGTGATCAAGCAGAAATGAAGACAGAAAAAATATGATGGACTCAAAAGGGAAATAAACTCTTAAACAAACAACCTCATATAAAGTGAGCAAAGGACATGAACAGATACTTCTTAAAAGAAAACATGCATATGGCCAACAAGCATATGAGAAAAAGCTCAACATCACTCATCATTAGAGAATGAAAATCCAAATCAAAAGGAGATACTATTTCTCACCAGTCAGAATGGCTATTATTAAAAAGTCAGAAAACAACAGATGCTGGCAAGGTTGCTGAGAAAAAGAAATGCTTATACACTCTTGGTGGGGGTGTAAATTAGTTCAAGAATTGTGGAAGACAATGCGGCAATTCCTTAAAGACCTAAAGAAAGAAATACAAGGTGATCTATAGTATTGTTGACCCAACAATCCCATTACTGGGTATATATCCAAAGGAATATAAATCGTTCTCTTATAAAGACACATGCATGTGTGTGTTCATTGCAGCACTATTCAGAAAGCAAAGACATGGAATCAACCTAAATGTCCCTCAGTGGTAGCCTGAATAAAGGAAATGTAGTACATAAACACCATGGAATACTATGCAGAAAAAAAAAAAGAATGTGATCATGTCCTATCCAGGAACATGGATGGAGGTGGAGGCCATCATCCACAGCAAACCAACACAGCAACGAAAAAACGAATACCACATGTAAATCTCACTTACAAGTGGGAGTTAAATGATGAGAACACATGGACACATAGAAGGGAATAACACACACTGGGACCTATCAGGGTGGAGAGTGGAAGGAGGGAGAGGATCAGGAATAATAACTAGTGGATACTAAGCTTAGTACCTGGTTGATGAAATAATCTGTACAACAAATTCCTGTAACATAATTTTACCTATATAACAAACCTGCACATTACTCCTGAACTTAAAATAAAAGTTGGCCGGGTTCAGTGGCTCACGCCTGTAATCCCAGCACTTTGGGAGGCCAAGGCTGGTGGATCACTTGAGGTCAGGAGTTTGAGAACAGCTTGGCCAACATGGCGGAACCCCAACTCTACTAAAAATACAAAAATTAGCCGGATGTGATGGCGCATGCCTGCGTGCCTGTGTGTACTTGGAAGGCTGAGGCAGAAAAATCACCTGAACCAGGAGGTGGAGGTTGCAGTGAGCAAAGATTGTGCCACTACACTCCAGCCTGGATGACCGAGTGAGACTCCATCTCAAAAAAATAAAATAATTAAATAATTAAATTAAATTGAAGTTAAGCAAAAACAAAAACTCTCAAAAATGTGTCTCTTGAAAGCAAAGAAAGCAGAATAAAAGCTCAAGTTTGTTTAAATGAAAAAGGTAATATGTTAAAGGTGGGGGGTGAATAGAATGGCAAGCCAAAAAATGTTATGTTCCAAGATATATGTAAAATTTAAAAAGAAGTGAGAGATGAAGCTGGCTGGACTTCTGGGTCAGGTGGGGACTTGGAGAACTTTTCTGTCTAGCTAAAGGATTGTAAATGCACCAGTCAGCACTCTGTAAAAACACACCAGTCAGTGCTCTGTGTCTAGCTAAAGGTTTGTAAACACACCAATCAGCACTCTGTAAAATGGACCAATCAGTATTCTGTTTAATGGACCAATCAGCAGGATGTGGGCAGGGCCAAATAAGGGACTAAAAGCTGGCCACCCCAGCCAGCAGCAGCAACCCAGTTGGGTGCCTTTCCACGCTGTGGAATTTTTGTTCTTTAGCTCTTCACAATAAATCTTGCACTGCTCACTCTTTGGGTCCACAGACTACCTTTATGAGCTGTAACACTCACTGCAAAGGTCTGTGGCTTCACTCCTGAGGTCAGCAAGACCACGAACCCACTGGGAGGAAAAAACAACTCCAGACGCACCACGTTTAAGAGCTGTAACACTCACTGCGATGGTCTGTGGCTTCACCCTTGAAGTCAGCAAAACCATGAACCCACCAGAAGGAAGAAACTCTGGACACATCTGAACATCTGAAGGAAAAAACTCCGGACACACCATCTTTAAGAACTGTAACACTCACTGCAAGGGTCCATGGCTCCATTCTTGAAGTCAGTGAGAACAAGAACCTACCAGAAGGAATAAATTCCGGACACAGAAGAAAGAGGAGAAAGGCAATAGAAACATTTGTAAGTGGATGTTAGAAAGATTCATAATGAATAAGAAATGAAATGAAATGAGTATAGTTGGCATTATCTTAGACATAATTTAAAAAAGAAAAATATAGAACATGTTGTATAGAATGTTTTAAATAAAGTAAGGTAAATATTAGAACTGGACCAGAAACTAGGCAAAAAGTATGAAATAAGGGTTTTATTTATGTGTATGAGGTTAGGATGATTTTGGTGAGCAACACATCTGCTGAAGGAATTACTTTCTGGCAATACTAAATTGTTAATACAGCTAAAAAGATGTATTTGATGGAATATTTTTCTCAAATTGGCTTATAATGAATTATTCAAATTTGCTTTCTCTACACATTATAAAAATGATAGAAATTTTGAAATCTGTCTTTGTTTTATATCCCTTTATATCCTCTAAAATAGATTTTTCCTCTTTTGCTGACGTAATTGATTAGGGAGTAGATAAAAAAAAAATGGTTTAAACACCAAATATATACTTTCCCAGTGAGAATAGTTAACAAAGACATGTGGATGATAACTGTGAAGTCCATGAACTCCAGAAAGCCGCATAGATAAACTATAAGCATTTCTACCCTAAAAGTAGGGTGCCCAGGAGGCCACTCTTTTCCAGCTGAGCATCAGCCGTTACTGTGAGAGCCAAAGTGCAGGGATAGCAACCCAGTCGCAGCAAGTACTGGTAGCATTTCCTCTGTGGAGAATGTGCTAGGATCAGTTTCAGATCTGTGATTTTTCTTTCTTTCTTTGATCTACTATTGAATAGTTATGGAGGGATAAAGATGGAAAACTATCTTCAAATGCCATTGAGTACAGTCAATTATTTTTGTGTCTCAGATAAATTTAGGAAATGAAACAAAATAGCTGGAGCAGAAAAGGTACTTATTCTAAAGTTGACTTTGAATTTCTGCATCTCATAAATCAACACCTTTGCTCAGTCAACTTCCACAATTTGAATGCATTTTTAGGAATATTAATATTTGCTATTAAAACATGCTCTCTCCAAGTACCATGATAAGTGGCTTTCTAAAACTGTTACAGATATTTTATTACCATCATTTCATTTTAAAAATCAAATAATTCTCATGGAAATTGAGTCACTTGTCCAAGCCTATTCAACTAGTACATTTCATAGCGAATAATAAATCTGGATATTAATGACTATGCCTTTGTTTTTTAACCTCCCAAATAAAACTGTCTTGGGAGTGGGGATCATATTTCTAAAAATATCCTGGTACACAACCAGGACAAGTAATCATTACCTTATACCCACAATGTGTGGAAACAGATCTGCAACAGCCTTGGATATATGAATCATCATCTAAATGAATATGTTTGAAAATCAAAACTGAAATAAAACAAAAATCCACCGCATTATCTGGACCCGGAACTCAAATCAACCTGTCTCAAAACACTGTAAATGAACCTGGTTACATAGTTCAGTTGGTTCATACATAGTCTGCAAGTGTGAATGTAGACAGGACTCTAGAGAACAGTTAGATAATAGTCCCTTCTCTCCCCTTCCACCCATTTGTTTAAATGCCTTGTGTCTCCAACTTAGGGCCAATAAAACAATAAAAGAGAAAAAATGTGTTTGAAATCAGAACATGCTATAAAATAAAAAGTAAATAAAAGCAAGGAGGAAATACAAGTTATGAGTGGAGAAAAGAATCATGGTAGGTGCAGAGTTATCATACAGGGATTTCAGCCTTCACCCACAGCCTCCTCCTCTTCATTTTGTCCACATATATGGCATAGGTGTTATCTGCAAGCGTTGTAAAGCATATCTTCAATTTTTGGCAGTAATTCAGAATTGAGCAACTTCATGGCATGTGAGGAATTTTGTCTTATTGGAAAAAAAGTCAGAATAATGATACAATTAAAATTAAAGTAACCAGTAAGATAGGGAAAATAAGGTTGGGCTAGAAAAGCCCAACTTTCATATTCATGAAAGTATATCATGAATAAGAATTTAAATTATCAATGAAAAATATGGTATTACTGAGCTAGAAGAAAATGCCATTTTCACATTACTGAAAAGAGATGATTGAGCACTTTTACTCAGCAGATTTAATAATTTATACCAAGATTAATCAAGTAATAACAAAAGTAACAACCATTCATAGAGTGAGGCACTGTATTAAGCATTTACATTTATTTAATTTCTATAATTTTATAAATAGATATTACCCATATTTTACTGAGGAAGATTGAGATTCAGAAAAATTAAGTAATTTGTTTGAAATTACCTATTAAAAGTTGCAGCAGAGCCAAGATTGGAACAAAGTTCTCTCGAATCTTATAAAGTGAATGAAGACCTTATAAATAAAACCCATAGCGTTATTAGAAGGAAGGGGCCGGGCGGGGTGGCTCACACCTGTAATCCCAGCACTTTGGGAGGCCAAGGCGGGCAGATCATGAGGTCAGGAGATGGAGACCACGGTGAAACCCCATCTCTACTAAAAATACAAAAAATTAGCCAGGCGCGATGGCGGGCACCTGTTGTCCCAGCTACTCGGGAGGCTGACGCAGGAGAATGGCGTGAACCCGGGAGGCGGAGCTTGCACTGAGCCTAGATTGCGCCACTGCACTCCAGCCTAGGTGACAGAGCGAGAATCCGTCTCAAAAAAAAAAAAAAAGAAGGAAGGGAGTGTGTGGACTAAGGTAGATAGGAATGTTCCATTCAACATTTAATGATATATGCCGAGTAACTGCTTTATCACAGTCTCTCAGTAAACATGATCCATTTTAGGTCATTATGATTGATGTAGAATAGGCTGTTAGACACATGGATAAATCAGAAAGCACTGTAATCTAATCTTTCAAAATGAACTGAAATAATTTTTTTTTTAATTATTTGAGTGACAACATAAGGCAGAGTGGAAAAAATTTAGAACTGAGATTATAGAACTGGGAAAGATTTAGAAAAGTTATTTAGAATTGAAGACTAAACTAGGAAAAACACAAGAACATGTAAGCATAACAGATTATGACTGAGAAGGACAAAGGTAAAGAGAAGGAAATATTTTTAAATTAACAAAAAATAAAAAATGCTATATAAAAATATGAGAAATGGTAACAGATGTAGGAGATAGATAAAAATGATTCAACATACATGTTATGATTCCCTGAAATAAAAAGGTAAATCAGAGAACAAAAAATAATAAAAGTTATAATGCAAGAAAATTCCTAAAATTAAAAAATAATAAAAAGACTTAAAAGTACAAATAAAAGAGTACAACACAAACATAGACAAATAGACCCAGAATAACCAATAATGATGCTTAGTCTAATAAAATTACTAGAATTAAAACAAAAAATTCATCTTACATCTAAGCAAAAACATGAAAATTCTTACTAGAGAAAGAAAATTAGATTATCATAAGACTTTTCAATAACAGTATTTTATAGCAGAAGGTGAGGGATACCTAAGGGAAGATAAGGGATAACAGAATACCTAAGAAAATGAACTATGAACCTAGGATTTGATCCAAGCAAACTGAATTTCAACTATAAAGTGTTTAAACTTTACGACAATCAAATACTTGGAAAATTTTGTTTCTGTTAGCATTTTATAAAGAATTTACTAGAGAATGGACTTTAGACAACCAAAATGAATGGAGAAACCACAAGAGGATTGATGATGAGCGTTTAATATATAGGATTAGGAATAAACATGGTTATAAGGCATGGATTATAGCATGAAGCAGCTGTATGTTTTGACAATGTAGATATGGTAACCTATCAGAAACAGGAAAGAATGAAAATATATAATTGTATAATTACGAAGTTTAGTATGATTGTGAAACAACATTAAGGAAAGAGAAATCCCTAAAAATTAAAAATAAAATGAATCAAATCAAATGTGTATCCTATTGGCAGCATATTCATTTCAAGAGGAATTATTTCAAATGACTGTAAAAAACAGTAATTGGAGTATACTTCCCTAATGGGATATGACTTAAGAGCACAAAGAACTTAAGAAAAAAAAAAACACCACTCTTGTAAACCGTTTTCAGTAATTATATCATTGTTCTTGTGTCAGCATTGTGATTTTGAGACAATTAATGTGTATAATGTGGGATAAAACAAATGAAGAATCAAGTAATATTCCAACTCTATCATTGCTGAGATTCTCAATGTGGAAAAAAATGTGGAGAGATGTAAGATTGAAGAAATTAAATAAATTCACTCATTTGTTTTAATTTATTGGATAAGTAGAAAGTAATCCATAAAGTATTCTATCCTCAAATAATAAAAGCAAAGCAAAAATGTAAGCAAACAACTATATACATACATACACATACATACTGTATTATACATATGACTATGTATGTATATGTCTGTACATATATGTATACACACATACACATGTATGTACATACATACACATATAACAGAAAGTCTCCAGCTTACAATGGTTCCACATAACAAATTTTCAAACTTTCTGATGATGTGGAAGCAGTATGCATTCAGTAGAAATCATACTTTCAGTACCCATACAACTACTTATTTTTCACTTTTAATATAGTATTCGATAAATTACATGAGATATTGAACAATTTACTATAACATATGCTTTGTCTTAGATGATTTTGCTCAACCATAGGCTAATATAGGTATTGCGAACACATTTAAAGTAGGCTAGGCAAAGCTATGATGTTTGGTTGATTGGCTGCATTAAATGCATTTCTGACTTACGATATTTTCACCTTATGATGGGTTTATTAGGATGTAACCCCATCGTGAGTTGAGGAGCAACTGTACTGCTATTGTTTGCTTGATTTTATCTTTATTCTGTTTTGTTTTGTTTTGTTTTGTTTTTGTAACTTTTTAGTTCCATCTGCTGAAAAGTCTAGAAGCAATCACCAGCTCAGAAGCAATGGGCACTGCAAGTGCCCAGATGGCAGTTTTGGAATACCAGTTTCCACTAAAAAAAAAAAAAAAAAAAAAAAAAGGGACAGTTCAGTGAAATTATTTATTTTAGATCTGGAGCACGAAATGTACAACACGAGACTACAACATAGCCATGAAGCTCTCAACAAGAGGTATGTGAGTAAGCCTAAGTATTAGGTTTCCATACTTAGGTTTGCATCTAAAGATGAAACAATACTTGAATATTAATGAGGTTAAACCTGTCAGGGATGGAACTCCATCAAATATGTTCAAATGTATACAGTCATATATATCCATTTGAGAGGATTCTAGAAAACTAAATTTTTATTTTGAAAACTGACATGTCAAAGAAAAGAATCTGGCATGTATCCAGTCTTTCCTTTAAAGACTGTACAACTAGGTAACCAAATGATAAATGAGGAATGCTTCTCTTTCAGAAATATTGCAGCCAATAAATCAAAAAGTTATAATGAAAGAAGATAATCACCACTTTGCAACCCATAATTAATTAATGGATTAGGTATAAATCATCGATGGCTGTTAACTTCACAAATTAGATATGATGGGCTTCCTGAACAGCACAACTTCACCTCTGAAACAATCTCACCAAAATATTCTAGATCCACCTAACAATTCACAGACAAAAATAGAGGACAGAAGATCATGCTAAATGGTAACACAGGGATGTAATCGGCAAAATCCACAGTGTGGAAAACTCAACAGGAAAAAATGTGTGAGTTTCTTCAACACATAAATATCAAAGATTAAAAAAAGACAAAAAAGACAGTGGGACCTATAGATTAGAAGCTAATTAAGAGAAGACTTCTGATTTCCATCTGAGAAGAGAGTTTTAAAGTCATCACTCACATTCTTGCAATAAGAAAAAGCTGAAAATAATAAAAATCAATGACTTTTTATGAAACTATCAGAGAAACAACACGGTAGAACAAACTACCTCTCTAAAATTTGAAGACAGAGGTATCCCAAGGAACACAGCCCAAATCTGCTTACCTGAAATGAAAGAAGCCTCTGAAACTCTAGTTAAATTGTAACTTTAATGAATTGCTGGGGGCTGAGTGTGGACTAGCACCAGTGAGAAACTCTGGGAGGTTGTGGTCTTAGGGGAGCCCAACGTTTTCTTAGGGTTTGTCTCCAGGTTCTCACAGTGAAGATCTGACAAAGATTCCATCATGGGTTTTGCAGTGGAAAAAAGCTAATCATTTGAAATATAACCAAAGCCTTCTCCATATTTGGCTTTACCCTCCGGGGGAAAAACTTTGCCAGAGCCTTCCACCTTGGGGAAGAGCATCTCTCTGGACCCTCTATCCTTCATCTCCTGTGTAAGGAAGAAAAAACAACATAGTCAACAGGGGTCAGGCATTCAAGGAAGTAGACCGGCAATGCTGCAGCAGGGAAGGAAGTAAAAGGTAGAGTTAAA
Organism: Gorilla gorilla gorilla; assembly: GCF_029281585.2. NCBI lineage: Eukaryota > Metazoa > Chordata > Mammalia > Primates > Hominidae > Gorilla > Gorilla gorilla. Next base: position 121,260,282 of record NC_073228.2, on the reverse strand, counting down.
AAAAAATTAATAAAAAAAGCTATATCGTTGAAGAAGCACTCTTGAAAGCCACTAAGACAAGTCTGCTAAAAGACAGGTTTAATAGAATGCAAATCATAGAAGACTCCCCTACCCCAAACCTTACCTCAAGCCAATAGTCTCCAATATAAGAGTGCATTGCAACAGAAGGAGCTGCAAAACACAGACTGTCTCTGAGAAGGAATACAGGAAGAACAAAGTCAGGAGAGAGAAAAGCAAGCACTCTAAAGGAACCTGAAGCTCTGCCCTTTGTAGCTATAGAAACTCCCAGCTAGATTAATATAAATTCTCACAATAACATTCTATATAACATCCCTGTTACCCAACACAACAACAAATTATAAAACATGACAAAGGCAAAAAATAATACAATCTAGAGACAAACATGAAAACCAAACTTAGACATGACATAGATGTAGAAAATATCAGGAGAGAAATTTGAAATAACTTTAGTTAATATGCTAAGCACTTTAATGAAAAAAGAAGGCAACACAGAAAAATCAGTGGACAGGGACCGGGTGCAGTGGCTTATACCTGTAATCCCAGCAATTTAGGAGACCAAGGCAGGTGGATCACTTTAGGTCAGGAGTTCAAGACCAGCCTGGCCAACATGGTGAAACCCCACCTCTACTAAAAATACAAAAATTAGCTGGGCATGGTGGCACATGCCTGTAATCTCAGCTACTCCGGAGGCTGAGGCATGAGAATTACTTGAACCTGGGAGGCGGAGTTTTCAGTGAGTTGAGATCATGCCGCTGGACTCCAGCCTGGGTGGCAGAGTGAGACTCTGACTCAAAAAAAAAAAAAAATCGTTAGAGGGGGAAAAAAACACAAATAATACCTTCAATGGGCTTATCAGTAGACTAAACATGGCTGTAAAAAATCATCAATGAGCTTTAAAACAGATTGACAGGAATTTCACAAACTGAAATGCAAACAAAAGGGAAAAAAACGAACAAGGAGAACAGAATATCCAGGAACTATGGAACAATTTTAATAGGTGTAACATACATATAATTGTAATAGAAGAAGAAGAAGAAAGAAAGAATAGAGTAGAAAAAATATTTGAAGTAATAATAGCAATGTTGATTCTGGATAGGAGCCTAGAACAGAAAAAAAATTATAAAAATCTGAATAAAGTGTAGTCTTTAGCTAATAATATCAATATCATATTTATATGGGGCTCATTTATTGTGACAAATGTACCATAGGAACATAAGATGTTAATCATTGAGGAAACTGGGTCCGGGAAATATGGGAACGGTCAGTATTATTATTACAGTTTTTCTATCAATCTAAAACTATTCTAAAATTAAAGTATTTTTAAGAAAAGAATTAAGAAACATATCAATCAATATACCGGGAGTTTAATTTAGTTGATATTATATTTTTAAACAAAGGACATTTATAAGTTAATTGAAAATTTGAACGGATTGGCTATTTGATGTTAAATTCTTCTTGTTAATTTTTTGAAAAAGATAATATTTTGTTTTAAAGAGAATACTTTTATCATAGAAATGCAAACTGAGTAGCTATTGGTGAAATAGTTTAATGTTAGAGACTTGCTGCGGATTAAGAGTGGAGGAGGAGAAGTGGCTAAAGGCATGGATGAAGCAGGGCTGGCAGGCGTTGATGGTTAAGGGCACTTGGCAATGCATGCAACAAGGCTCATGGTACTGTTCTGTCTACTTTGTATACAATTGACGTTTACTAAATAGACATATTTAAAAAGTCTCACAAGAAAACATGTATAACTTCTTACTATTGTTTTGAGGGATTAAGAACAAACAAAAGACGATAGACTAAACTTTTCTAAGTTAATAAAGAGCAATTTGGCAAAAACTCTTCAAATTTTTACAAACATGGATTTTTTGGAATATAATTATTGCATTATCTTTAGGGAAAAAAAAGCCATTTTATTATCAAGGGCCTGGATTGCTGATCTTGTCACCATACCTTACGTTCCTATCTGCTTAAGGCACAGATGCTGCAATAAAGAATAGCAATGTAATATATACAGATAAAAAGAAGATGGCCTGAGCTAATACCAAATTAAACTAATACATGACAAGCAGCAGCCAGATGCATATGTCAGAATGCCAAGTGAGAGACATGGAGGGGCTGCATCTGGACTGAGGCCAATCATGAAATGTTAAGCACAGAATTTTCTGCCTTTTCAAAAGCATTGTAAATAATTACTAAGAGGGATGCTTTTTAGGGAATAACAATTATAAGTATAGGTAAGATCAAAGTGTAAATGGGTGCTAAAAATAAATCCCATTTTTCCCCCTAACCAGTAAAGTCACTCTTTCAGGAGATACTATACTTATTAAGCTATTTGTGAAACTAGGATGAATATACCACACACATATACTTAGACAAATACATGCAAGTTATTTTACACTAAAAATTGAAAAGACGATGACATACCAAATGTGCACATCAAGCTTAGACATAAATGAAAATTTGGAGGAAAATAGAGCCTCCATGAAACAATAAAGAAGGCTCTCAGGTATAACTGAAGCTTAAGCTGTATAATAAAAAGGGGTTTAAAACTATTCTGGCTTTAGGCTTTTTACACATCATTAATATCTACCATTTGAAGTCACTTCAAATTAGGCATCCCAGCAGTTAAGTTCACATTTTCCTTGCTTCAAGGAAAGAATAAAAATGTAAGACCAAAAAAAAAAAAAAAAAAAGATTAAAATGCCGCATTTCCATCAGTGCTGAAGTATGGAAACATAGGGTAAGATGAGAGAAACTTAAGGAAATATAGAAAAATATTAAATTGAAATTCTGTGGCTCTACAAATGTCATCTCACTTCTATATTTTTCAGCTTTGTGGAGATTAGTAATGGTTAAAGTTGTGTAAAATTGTAAACTGTATTGAACAACGGGGACAAGCCTCTGTATGCTGGTGACATGGACTCCGGAGAGACAGAGTCACTAGCTGACTCAGAGTTAAAGTTTTGGAAAGGAGGCATTTTAATGATGAAGGGGAAATGGACATTTCTTACAATGATTTATTCTACAGAGACATTTGGGAGGAAAGTTTTTAATTTAAAATCATATGTCACATATGTTATATTTTGTTCTGCATCAAAGTATATCCACACAGATTTCTATGCTATGTGCTATTATTTATGAGTATGAAAGAAATGAAACACAAGTTCTGATAACCAAAATTGTTTTTAGTGTCAATTTTTGCCTTAAAAATAATGTATAAATATGTGGCCCAAAATACAGCAATGGGCAGAGGTTGATTTGAGCTGTGGAGGTTAAGGGAATAGAGAAATAATATGAAACATCTGGGATACAATCACAAAAATTATTGTGATGTAAATCATGCAGATGTAGATTATCAGAAAGACACAGGGAAGTCTATTGTGAATGCCTGAAAGATAAAGAGAATATGGAGAAAAGGGCTGAAATTATTGCTTTAATGTTGATATTGTTGCCAAGAGTTTCAATTATTACACAAATAAAATGCAATAGATGTGATGAATTTAGTAATTGCTAAATTTTTTAGTACATTGCCTCAAGTTATCTTACCGAAGATTTAATTCAAATTGGCTTGAAAATGAATAGCATCACCTCATAGAAACTGTAAGCGTGGCTGAGAGAAGATAAACTAAGAATGCTGATCAAATCAAGGTAAATGGAGTGGCTAAAACTGTTAGAGATGCAAAAATCAAAATGTGGCTTATTTTTCCTTGTAAATGTATTATCTTCTTACTGTATGATATCCACTGGAGAGATATTTCCTACTTCCTTTAATAAGAAGGACTTGGAAAAGGAGGTAATACGCACACTAGCTATAAGTAGATCCAGTGGCAATCTCCTTCTGTTGTGGCTGATAATGAAGTTCAAAAAAAAAGTAAGCAAACAGCATATGCATCTGCAGACAAGAGTGGAAAAGAAAACTCGTCTTCAAAACAGCGTGTAGATTTTATCAGGATAAATATTGATCCTCATGTGAGATGTGCCAAGAAAAGTTAGGAGTGGAATTGACAGATGCTGTCCTCTGGGCATATGCAGGAAAATCGAATGTATTTCTCAATTCAAAAATAGCTGCATGCAAGTGTATTTGAATTGGCTTAGGAAGTTAAAAATCATGGCCGCACTAGGATTTAAATGCAAGGAGAAGTCTGTTAATATTGAATGCACAGAGGAAAGAAGAAATTTATCATGGAGGAGGGGGGAACGACTGACATCGGTGCAGTTGATTGGGAAGCCTTTCCTGATTGAAGTAGCGTTGTGTCGCATGAACATTCATGTTGTATAGCTCTAAACCCTTTTCCCTTCTTGTAACCAAGCCGCCTACAGAAAGGAAAGGCTTATTTTTATTCAAGGCAGGCTGCTGGGAGGGTATTAAAAAGAATATTGCAAAGGAGCTGAATAAGAAATAAATTCCTGATGACAATTTGGGAATGCTTAGCAGACATATAAGGCCCTTTCTCTAATAAGAGCAAAAAAGAAATTATGGTCCACAGTTAAACCTCCCTAAAAAGGGCTTTTGACACCTCTTTGTGTATCTTTCCAATACTATAAAAGTAAATGAGAGAATACAAAAGGCTCTGCATATAGTAACTCTCACTCTGTTAGGTCATCAATAATAATTTCTTAATCTAACTCCTATTTTTTCCATCTGGCTTTAAGATAGAGATCATAAACTGTCAACTCATGGATGAGTCTGTCTATCAAAACTCCCTCCAAAATTAAAACATAAATAAATTTGATGTTACTATTTTAAAAATAGTAGAGAAATGTCAGTTTCTGAATTTTCCTTAGAAGTAAAAATTATGAACTATCTTAGGGCTAAATCAGCTGGAGCTGAGTTATCACAGCCAGCTTTAGATAAAGCCACCCTTTCTATTTCCCAATATTTCCAATCTGGGGTGTTTTTTTCTCTTTCTCTTTCACTACCTGACCTTATAGGTACTTGACATCTTGAGTAATACAAAACCATGCCTGTACTATTGTATTACATTTTGTAGGCAGAAAATAACTTTTTGTCAACATTTGATAGGTAATCCTTTTTAAAAGTTTAGGTTGCATGAAAAGGAGCAATTAGGTAAAATAAGCACTGAGTTTTCTATATCTAAGGCCAATATTCTGCTGGCTGAAGACATTATTGGAATGCATTTACCGGAGCTGGAGGCTTAGTACCTAGGCAAAATGATGTAGGTTCCATGGTCTTTCCAAAACTTAAAAAGAAGAAAACACCTCATTTAACCAATCGATAAACAGAATGTTTATACTCGTCTCAAGGTAAGGATGGACATAAACTTCCCTTGTAACACGTGCTGCTTAATTACTCTGGCCAAATTCCTGGTAATTTTTTCTTTGCTTGTTAAATGCAGTGTTCTTTAAATTTTAAAATAATGAAGCAACCAATAGTTGTCTAGGGTTAAGATTTTGACAAGAGGGAAAACGTGTGGAAGACTAAAAAGCCAATCTGTGTAAAAGGGACAACAGCCTGGAAAGTAAAGCAAGACTCTGAGGATCCATTTAGCAGTGAACATTCCCCAGTTTCTGCTCTGTGATGCAGCTGAGCCCTGTACTACATAGGCAATTAAAATTATAAATGGTCCACCCAGCTATGTCTCCTTCTGAGAACTACATCATGCCCTGCTGCCATGCATGGCAAATCCTATTCCATTCATTCCAACTTTCACCGTAACTGAGGAGCAGACCCAGAAAAAGAGAGGCCACTGGGTTTCCGCTCCAACCTGCTAGCATTCTGAATCGCTTGCACAAAGTTCTGAGGTCATTGAAGAGAATTCAGCCATAAAACAAATCATTCACTGCGGTTGCCTAAGGGCAATAAAAACTTCACTGCCTTGACTCTAGAAGCACTCTGGGCAGTTTTCCACACGGCAGGGGTAATAGGGCAGGTGTGAAAAATCACGAGCTAAACTCCACCTGGGAGCTCTGGCCAAGGTTTGCCATCAAGTGCCTCTGGCACCCTTGGCACCCTCATCGCCACTGGCCCAAATGTCCCAATTAGGCAGTAACAAAGAGTAAGCCAAGCAAATGCATCAGAAAGACAGATCCCCTGGGAAAAAGGTAAATTCAAATTGATGCAAGCCCTGGAGCCCCTGAAGTTAAATGCTCATGTACCCTCACAGCAAGGATTCTTGGGGAAAATTAGGTCTTGTTGAGTATGTATAAGGACTCCCAAAGTTATCAGGGCATCATGTTATTCCAAAACTCCAGGAGATTGTTGTCTTTCTATGTCATAGCACTAGGTATCACTGACAGGTAGTAGAGGGAGCCGAGGTAGTCATAAGGTGGAGACAGTAAAATCTAAAATCATGCAATATGCAAGCATTTCATACCTCTCCTTATTCAGAAGAAAGCACAAAACACAAAAACTGGGAAAGTACTGCAGTAATTGTAAGCTAGTGCAATTTGGTATATTTGTTATATTGTTCATTTTCTTGTTAGAATGTCATTATTTTACTTTATTCTTATTTTTATTAGCACAACACGATTTCACATCTCAGGGCAAATACTGTTGTTTATCAGCCATAAAAGGAAATATTTTGACATAATATAAACCATAGCTGCAAGGTAAAATACTCACATTTTCCTTTACCCATAGATCTTTCAGCAATTATTCAATTATCTGATTCAGATTTAAAACATTATGGAATATGCTGTGTACTTAAAGGATGAAGAAAAGGAAATATTAGGAAAATCCAAGAGATTTTTTACAGCAAAACCAACTTTAGTCAAACTTTCCCTTAGATGCTATACTGTTTGGTTCATGTTTTTATTACTTGGAATTTCTACAATTAATTTGGTCATTAGTTAATATTTATAGAGTACTGTAAAATTTCCTCATGTTTTTTACAACAACTGCTTAGTTTTTCTTTACAACGTTCCCAAAAGGTGCAAGCAGTAAAATTTCCTGCCAGGAATAAAACAGGAAATTCTTAAGTGCCATGAGAGAGGATACTCTTATAAAGCGTTTTTAGGTGGTGAATAGAGTAAGTCAGTCAGGTGCTTATCCATTTTACAGACTTAATTTGGAGTAAATTCTGCCAACATTTATTTGAACTCAGCTGTGACAAAAATTTTCCATGGTTTCATTATGATTCAGGATAACAAATCCTGACAAAGAACTAGAGTTTAATATTAAGGGTCTTGAAATCGAGTCTAGAGTTGAAAGGATGTAGTGATGTCAGCAATTTCAGAATAGCTCGGAAAGGCAGGCCATCTCAGACAGATGGGGAATGAGTTAAGGTTATCTAAATATTCCCTTTCTTCAAGCTTTTCCAGTTTAATATCTTTAGGTACAGAAATATAATTTTTCTTTATATAAAATCCACCTGGCTTCAGAATGAACCCATTTCCTCTGATTCAGCCCTCAGTAGAAATGAAGAAATTTGGTTACAAACTGTTTATAAATTTGAAGAACAATAATGCCACATGTTTTATGACTACTTGCTTTTCCCACAGAAGAGCTTTTATCTTAGGCCACATGCCCTCAATTGAGCATTTTGCTTTCCGCTTCCAGGCTTCACTGGGACCGATTAGAATAATTCCTATTTATCATGCCACACCAGAGATAGTTCTTAAAGGGAAGAATAATAGTGATAGATAGAGGCCAATACTGAACTCAGTAAAAGTCACAATGGCACCAGTACAATGCAGTTGATTTGAACAAATATTAAATGAGTGTCTACTATGTGCTTAAGACTGTGCAGTGGATTATTCATGGAAAAATAAAAATGATTCCTATACACAAGAAGATTAAAATATATTATGGAGACAAGAAATGCATTTTAAGCAATCAATACAAGAGAAGTATAAACTGTGCAGTGTAGACAGAATTAAGAGACAAGTCAATTTGATGTAAGAAATATTCTAATAGAAGAAATCTCACCTAAACTGAAACTTGAAGGAGTCTACCCAAGAAAAGAAGAAAAGCATATTATCAATAAAAGAAGCAGTAACTTAAAAATCTAAAAAATTAGGGCCGGGCGTGGCAGCTCACGCCTGTAGTCCCAGCACTTTGGGAGGCTGAGGCACGCAGATCATGAGGTCAAGAGAATGAGATCACCCTGGCCAACATGGTGAAATCCCGTCCCTACTAAAAACACAAAAAATTAGCTGGGTGTGGTGGCACGCGCCTGTACTCCCAGCTACTCGAGAGGTCGAGGCAGGAGAATTGCTTGAACCCAGGAGATGGAGGTTGCAGTGAGCTGAGATGGTGCCATTGCACTCCAGCCTGGGCGACCAAGCAAGACTCTGTCTAAAAAAAGAAAGAAAAAAATATATAAATGATTAGAGTGGCCTATTCTTAAGTTAGTAATGGAAAATATCTACTGTAACAGGTATTCATACTGGTAAGCAACTAAACTGAAGTTGACTAAGTTAGGGAAAATTTTCCTTCTGTTTTGTATAAAAGATGTAATTGTCCATGTGTGAACTTTATTCTGGCTTAGAGATGAATTTAAAAAGATAAGAAAATAAGCAGTGGTGTGGAGTGCAAGATCAGTAATCTAGTGTTAATAAAGACACAAATATAATCTCTCAGAACAGAGGATGAGAGGAAGGAGGTGATTTAATGAAAGAATATTTTAAGACAGAGTAAAATCAAATTAAAGTCCATTAAAGATAAATCTATTAATAATTAATGAGAAATAAAGACAATTATACCATACTTCAAGAACTCTTATAAGAGAACTAATCTACCATCTCCAAATGTTGTCAAACTCTGTCTCCTTAAGTTACTCCTTAAGATTTCTTTGTTTCTTGACTCTCTTCTTTTCTTAGCTATTCTACAAACTCTCCCTGCTTTTGGTTATGTGTTCATTAGCTTCAATTCTTTAGAACATATGCGCTTATGAACAGATATGAGCCCCACTTTTACTTTTCTGTTCTTGAACTCTCCACTGAATGTTGCCAATAGATTATCCTCTCTGCTAATTATATTTTAAAAAGAATTTCTGCATTTATCCCAAACACAGGCCTTCTACAGCCATCCTCTATGTCCTTTATTTCAAGGCAATAAGATGGTTTAGTCTTTATTTTCTCTTAACAGGTTCCTTATGGTGGTCTGTCACATAATCTCTCTGCCTCCAGTCTCTCCCACCTTTATATTAATATTTAAAACAAATGTTTTATAAAGTCACTACACTGTTGCTAAAATATGACCGATATTATTTGTCTCTGGAACATATTCCAAATTTCATAACATTGAAGACCCCCATTCTCTCTTTTCAATTCTCTTTTTCTAAATGCCAAACAACCCTAATGTCTTTCTGTTTCCAGAATATGAACTGTACTTTCCAATACCAGCTGTGACTACAGATATTAGGCCACATCTGAAAATCCTCTTCAACTTTGTCCCCTTGGAAAAGTTTTCTGTTATTTTAAAACCAGGCTCAGAGAGCATCTTCTTTGAAGGCTGACCCAGATTTAAGCAGTAACTCCTCTAAATAACAATATATTTGCCTATAATTCTTCTAATTCTATCATCAATTTATCAAATGACCACTATACTCACATATGATTGCACTTTACTGAAGTTCATCAAACGCTGAGAATGCTGATCCACATGGTTCAGACACATAGCTACTCAATAAGTGTTATGGAGATTGTAATTGTGATCTTCTAACCGATAAAAAGATTATAATTTCCTGGAAGAGAGTAATTTCTAAAGTAAGGAATAATATGTGTTTGTCCAACTTTTTATAAGCCTATAAATTTCTTGATTGTGGGATTCTTCCTATTCTTTCTACTCACACTCTGTATGACTCCAATTCATTAGGCAAAAAATAAAAACAAAAGTACACAATCTAATTACATGTCTCTATGACAGAAAGAAAAAAAAGTGGATTGAGCACCATTGCAATGCTATGCACATAGCAGCTGCTCTGCACATGTTGATTACAAAGATTTCTAATATAACTATTTAATATAACTATATTGGAAAGAGTATTTGTATAAAGTAGAATGCCAGACTCCAATACAGCTAGGGGTTTTTAGGAAAACTGGATGATATGGTAAGAGTTCAGGCACTGGAGTCAGATAGAACAACTTATGTCTAACTTTTCAAAATTCCTGTACCTCATATGGCTATTATAAAGATTAATGAAATAATGCATGCAGAAAAGTTGGCATGTACTTCCCTATTTGGATTGTTACTATGATTATAATTGCATTACTTAAAAACTAGAGAAAACAGAGAGAATCAGATAGACTTAAATTTAAATGTTTGCCAGCTATGTGACCTAAGATATTAACTTCATTGAATCTCCTTTAAATCTCCTTTAAAAAATTGCATCTACAATTCATATTAGATACAACTTTATATTTTTAAATGATATAGACATATATTAATCTATTCTCACATTGCAATTAAGAAATACCAGAGACTGAGTAATTCATAAAAAAAAAGTGTTAATTGGCTCATGGTTCCACAGGCTATACAGGAAGCATAATGCTGGCATCTGCTCGGCTACTGGGGAGGCCTCAGGAAACATACAATCATGGCTGAAAGCAAAGTGGGAGAAGGCATGTCTTACATGGCAGGAGCAGGAGTAAGAGAGAGAGAGGGGAGGTGCTATACACTTTTAAACAAACAAATCTCATGAGCACTCACTCGCTATTATGAGAACAGCACCGAGGGGATGGTGCTAACCCATTTATAAGAAACTGCCTCCACAATCCAATCATCTCCCACCAGGCCCGATCTCTAATACTGGGGATTACAATTTAACATTTGTATGAGATTTGGGTGGAGACACAGATCCAAACCATAACAGGACATTACAACTAGCATGAAAGCTGGTAGATAGCAGACACACACAAAAAACATAATAAATAAATTTAAAGATTTTTTTTTGTTTTCCTCTCATGCAAAAGGCCAATCTTCTATTTTTATTTTCATTGATTTAACTTCTTATAAACACAATAGATTCTGTCTGAATTTTATTAGAAGTTGCTTATTTCCTCATAATAGGTATATATTTCTCAGTGTTAACTCTGGCTGGAGATCCTTCAGTAGATTAGTGTTAGGGTTCTAATTTTTCTAAAAGCAACAATATATAAACAGAAATGTTGATCTATGAGATACACAATTATACTACTCCAAAAAAACGCTTTCAAAATATAGCTGCTTTGATTATATAATGTGTGGCTCAAAAGTCCTTAAAAGTCCACAAATTTTTGTCTCCTCTTCTCAAAATTAAAAAAAAAATTCATCCTATTAGCTCATTGCCAATACATTTCAAAAATTTTTGAATTTAAAGAGCATGAAATATTGTAAAAAGCAAAGTTCCACGTTCCAATTCTGTTCTTGGTGATTTAGATATACAAGGCTGATATTCTTCACCAATTCTGAAAGAATAGATAAGTATGGAGTATTCAGAAAAGTGAAGAAAAGAGAAATAGAAACTTCACTTATTTATTAAGCTTTATTAAACTTCACTAATTTTACTAATGTGTTATTGTTTTTATGATATATACATTTTTGGTTATCACATTACATCTACCAGATATAATGACACACTTAATTTTATGATTTCAAATATAACCAAGAATTCAGTGTCTTAACTAATAGGCTGTATGTGTCTTCCCTCAGTGGAATCAATGTTTTGAGGGGATTAAATAGAATAATTTTAACCACTTCTGAGGGCATGTGAATATTTGATCCTTAGACCTTCTTCCTAGACAGGCTAGAGGAGACTTTTCTCGCTTTCTCTCATTGAGTTTATTTGTTACATTTAGGTCAATTGGCAGAAATGGAAAAGGACACCAAGTATTTTCTCCATCAGGACTACATTCTGCAGCATCTCTTCTCCTCAAATCTCATTTGTTACAGTTGGAAAAACAACAATTTTGATTAATGACCTTATTTGAAGAAAAATGAGTTTGATTAATCAACTTTTTCCTGTGGAGTGTCAGCTTTGGAGCAAGGCCCCTTGATGGCAGTTTATGGGTATTTATGATCTCTAAGTACCTGCTAAACTTCTCAAATACGAACTGACTATAAGTTTACCATGATTCATTGATTTAAGAGTGTTTTACATAGTTTTACAGAGGAACAATTTAATACAAAATGTTGTGAGTAATATTGCCTTTTTCACAAGTCATAGCTTTCATAAAGTGGAACCTCAGCCTGTTTCTCCTATGCATATTGACTATTAGTATGAATGCAACTGGATCCAGCTAAAAGGTCCTATTTAGTGTTTTATTGCAAGTTCCCCTCCTCTTACTATTTCAAGTTATTAACTTTGTGTTTAGATTTCAACTATCTGACTATGACGTATCTAGTTGTGGCCAAAACATGGTTGATTAGAAATCCTTGCTTGATCATTAAATATCTTGTATTGTTAAATGTTTCAGTCATTGCTGAAGGAGTTCTATGTGTATATTGAGATAAATCTTCATTGCTCCATCAGGAAGTTTATAATTTTGACTTAGCCTTCATGTCCTGCTTGTAAGAGTTTCAAGGTCATCCAAAGGTGACATTAGTGTCTTCCCATGTCTTTCTAGGGCACAATTGTGCCTACATACCTGTCTCTCTAGACTCCCAGGTGTATGTCAGAGCTTTGCAAAGCCCTATATGAATAACTTATTTGCCATTTTTTAAAATGGTTTTTGGTCACCTCTTGTTAGTCCTAACTATTACCACAGCTACGAGCAACTGAAATATTAACAAATTGCTGCTGATTGTTTTTTGACAAACATCCAAGGAATAAGATTGAAGAAAGAATAAGGCTGTTTGGACAGAGCAAGCTCTAATTCAGAACAATGGAGTTTTCCAGGGAACTCGCATAGAAGTTAAATAAAGATAAGTCTCTGGGGATGGGACTTTTAGTTCTAAACATGCCTTGCCCACTTTTAAAAAGCACTTAAAACACTTTTAAATCTATATGAAATCTATCCTGCCCCTCCAGTGGTTGCCAGGTTACTGGTTTCCACAGCTACTGTGGTTGCAAAGCTGTTGGTTTTCAAAGATACTGCTAATCTTCAGCGATGGGAATGGGGAAAGGGAAAATTAAAACACCAATCTGTTTTTACCAAGATTCAGCTGTTTTTCTTGAATAAATGCTCCTTGGATTGTTGCAAACCTTCATTCAATTTCCAAAGTACTAAGAGAGTTGATTTTTTACAATTTTTGCCATTCATCATTTGTTCTTTAGAGGAGTGAATTTTGGGGATCCTTACATTGAGGTGAAAGTAAAAAACCTAGCATCTAGGGTAAATTACTTCCAGAACACTTTTGGTATTCTGGAAGCATGGGTCATGCTACTGGCCCAGATTCCACACCTGCTAAGGGTAAGCCAGGTGTGGAGTGGCAAGGGGTATGTGAGCAAGTGAGCACAGGGTTTGAGGCTGCAGCTGGACCGGATGTACCACAAGCAGCTTCCACTGTGGGTACCAGCAGCTGGAGAAGGGGAACATGATGGTTCCCAAAAGCTCGAAGATGCCAGGAACTGCAGAGTCCCAAAGATGATGTTACAGTATCACAGCCCTGTCTCAGGGAGCCCCAAGGTCTGGGCTCCCAAAAGACCCATGACTCTTCTCTCCTTCTAGTCACCTGTAACATGGTAAGTGGTTTCAACCTTATTTGTTTTACAGCTCTTTCAGTCCCACCATTTAGCAGGACCCGAGTTCTTGTTCCATGACCAGGAACAATGAGGTAGATGGCCAGCTGGAGGGTAAGGAAGGCAGAGAGGAGATTCACTGAATGACAAAACAGCTCTCAGGAGACCTGAAGTGGGTAGCTTCTTTCCGCAGGCAGGTTGTCCCAACAAGTGCCCAGCTCTCAGTGGAGACGACACCTGAAGTTGGGTAGCTCCTTTCTGCAGGCAAGTCATCCTGATGAGTGTAGAAAAGACCTGAAGTGGGTAGCTCCTATCTGCAGGCAGGTCATCCAACAAGTGTCTGAGTCTGGCTGAATCTCCGGTTTTTATGCGCTCAGAAGGGAGGAAGTAAATGCTGAGTGCTCCATGGGCAGCCATGGATGGGCCTGGAAAAAGCACCATAAGTTCTCACTCTGAGTCACAGACTCCACCCAGAACCGGCACAGCCTGATCCTGAGGCTTCAGGCCATCCCTGTCTTGAAGGTGGGCTTCACTGGGGACCTGCTCCTTCCTGCCTAGGAACCTGTCTGCCTCCTGCCACCAACAACATACCATCCATGGTGCCCAGGCTGTTTGCACCGAGGGGCTCCTGCAGGACCATGCCAAGCTGCCCTCAGCAACCCTGGCCTCCCTCCCACACTTGTCGGTGTCCAAAGTCTAGAGGGGGCCAAGGTAGCAGGGGGCTGGTGTGTCAGCATTGCCCTGAGTGCACACACACCTGACCAGGTTACAACAGTTCTGATTCAGCCACAACTTTGCTCCAAAATCAGAGTGGGCACCAGGAGCAGAGAGAAGCCAGGAAGTGGAAGCAAGCACTTCTGAGCCTAATGAGACAGGGGATTTCTGGGCCCCAGAGAGCTCATGGATGGCAAGGTCCAGAGCTGTGCTGGGTGGCTGCAGCTGCACCCAGGAGCACAGGGCTCCTACCTGCTAGTTCAGTAAGGGGTGGTTCTCCTGCCTGCTCCTAACTCCCTTTGGCTCCATGGAGCATGCAGCCCTGGCCACACCTCCCCTGCTGCAGCTAGCATCCCCACAGCAGCTGCTCTAGATAGGCCACCACCACCATCATTAGTAGTCATAAAACTTGAGGCATGATTTTGGTCGTAACAATCATCTTCTCCAACTACACATTTTACAGGTAAGAACATGATGGGTTACATGATTCTATCCAAATCACACCATAGGAAATGCCAGTGCCAAGTTATTCTTCTTCTCTATCTCTCATCCCAATTTCAAAATCAGTTTGTTAATTAGCATCTACCAAATGCTAGTCATATCTTAAATTAATCACCCTGGAATGCTAAGAAGGTAAATATGTGTCTTAGTCCATTTGTGCTGCTATGACAAAACGCCACAGACTGGATAATTTATAAATCAATAGAAATTTTTTTTTCTTCATTTCTGGAGGTTGGGAAGTCCAAGATCAAGGCACTGGCATTTGGTGTCTGTTGAGGGACCTTTTGCTGCATCCTCACACAGCAGAAGGGACAACCACTGTGGCTGTGTCCTCACATGATGTAAGGAGGGAGGGCAAAAAGAGCCTAGGTTAGTTTCCTTCAGCACTTTCATAAGTATGACTTCATCCAGCAGAGCAGAGCCCTCATGGCCTAATTACTTCCCATAGGGCCCCACCCCTTAATACTACCACAATGGGGATCATGTTTCAACATATAAATTTTGGGGAACACTCAGATCATAGCAATATAACTAGAAAAATGGCTTTTTTTGCTTATAAATTTATAAAATAAAAAATAATTAGGACTCATATGCCTAAAATAGTAGAAACACATGATTAATATGTTCAAAAATGATAAATATATAAGAACTTGATTATTTATATTTGTGGTTTTCAAATGATTGGCATAATTAACATAGTCATAATGAGGCACTTATGTCAAGCTCATGAATCTGGGCTCTTAAAGAGTCCTTTCAATCTAACTCATGACAACCATCTTCGCTGAAGCACCTATAGTCTTTCCCAAATTCTTTAGCTCGAGTCATGCTTCTATAGCACGTTACTTACGGGTTTCTTGCGGTACATAGCACTTAATAATGTAAGTCATCTTCTTATCTATCTGCCTTTTTCACTAGACTGTGCTCCCCTCTGAAAACAGAGATTGTATTCTAAAGATCTAAAGAAGATACGTAGCATTTATTTAACAATTGTTTATTGAATAGATGAATAAAACGATGCTTACATTTACCTTCTGCTTGCTTGGGCAAATAGAGACTTGGACATAATCCGTAAACTTCATCTTGGAGGTGAATGTGGGTGGATTTACATCAATGGATTGTGTCTATTGACATTTAGGGAAAAGGTTGAATTCAGCTACTTGAAGTAAAGATATAACTTAAAATAAATCCACTGGTAAATTGTGTTGTTAGATAAGCACAAGTACCAAAACTATTCCTGCTAGAGCCTAGGAATGAATAAACCTTCTCTTATATCAGGTAACTTAATTCCCACATATGCAGAGTGAGCCAGGAATAGGTGATATGGATTAAGAATGTCCTTCTTCCGTGTCCTATCCTTGTCCTGCTGTGCCTTGAGAGCTCTCGGGCCATTTGCTTTTATACAAAGGATAAATAATAGGCATTCTAAGAGGATGATACGTGATATGTGGTTACCTTTGCCTATTATTTTTAAATTTGGTGTTATCAACAGTGTACACAAAGTCTTCCTTAATGGTAGAAATAAGGCCAATAGATTTCATTGTTGTAAATTATCCACTGTGGAGCTATTTCTATTCATATTTATAATTTACCATAATAAAAGCAGTATATCCTCAAGTGACAAAAGCAGACATAAAATATATGAAGTTAGATTTCACAGATATTGTACATACAAAGAAATGAGGAGGTTAAAAAGAAGGCATGCCTTATCAAGAATATAATTATTCACCCAATTAATGAGTGAACCCCCATTTTCAAACTTCAGGATGAGTTTTAAATATAATATTTTCATTTCTATGACAAGAATAGTCATATAAGAAATAAAGTTTCTTGTGAAAAATCCTTGAGGACTGTACATTTATAAAGTTAAATCATATTATACTATCTACATGGTCCATCCATTATTTTAAAAAGTGCCAGATCGCCCATTTTGAGCTCTAGCCCACCTCACTAAAATTATATAGTTATGAATTATTTGATATTGCTTTGGGAGCACTTAGCATCCCATTCTTGCTATTAAATACTATCAAGTTTTTATTATTATTATTTTTATTATTAGCATCCTGTCTTCAGTCACTCATTTGTTTTTACTTTAACTTTAATGTTATCTAATAACTATAACAGTCCATGGGGGAAAAGTAAGTCCCCACAATATTCTCTATTGCTATCTTTCTGCCCAGTTAGATGAAAAAAAAAAAGTGTCTATTGCTTTGCACTTAGTCAAAATAACTCCACTCTTCCCATCTCAGAGGCCCTAGAATCTATCTTTCGGCAGACATGTTTCCTGAGAAAGGTAAGGATACTTGCACATATGTTGATGGCCAATGCTAGTGTTACAGCAGGTAGTCAGGCAGACATGAGTAGGGCAGGAGAGGGCCCTCACCCACCAGGAATGTCAGGCAACTATCAGGTGATAGTCAGGCAGTTATTAGACTGTCTCAAATAATAATTGGTTGCAGCCAGTGCCAGAGAAAGACAGTCTGTCAATAAACAGAAACACCTGAAACTAGTGATCAGCAGCTTCCCGATGAGGTCTCAGGAGTTGGGCAAGTGGGCTCAAGCATGCATATTAAGAGGCAAAATGATAGAGTTTAGCTGGTATATGATCTCCTAGGGACATTCAACTGGTAAAGGGAGAATATCTTGAGTATGTGTAAAATTTCCATAAACACGCTGCACATACTCCCCTCCCAAGTGCTGGCAGGCCACTGTGCATGCAGACAGCCCACCCCTGGGGAGAATCAGGGGAGAAGGAACACAACACCGTGGAAGCATGCCAATGTCTAAAACCCCAAGTCAAAGGTCAAACTACACACTTGAACTCTCAAGTCACCCACTTGGCCCTATTTTAAGTGTACTTTACTTTCTTTCATGCCTGATCTGAAGCTTTTTAATAAACATTCACTTCTGCTCTGAAACTTGCCTGAGTCTCTCCTTCTGCCTTGTGCCCCTCAGTTGAGTTCTTTCTTCTAAGGAGGCAAGAATTGAGCTTGCTGCAGACCTGTATGGATTTGCTGCTGGTAACATATGTTGGTGCTGCATGACTCAGATACATCCTGCTGCCACTAGCTTGGGAAAATATAAAATCAGATTATTCTCTTTGATTTGTTATGTATGTTGTACTATGAACATGGAATTCCAATTAGAGAACGTCTATTCCTAATTTCTTTTAGTGCCTTGATTCTGTTTTGTTTTTTTGTTGTTGTTTATTTGTTTTGAGACAGGGTCTCACTATGTCACCCAGGCTGGAGTGCATTGGCGTGATCTTGGCTCACTGCAACCTCCACCTCCCAAGTTTAAGCAATTCTCCCATCTCAGCTTCCCGACTAGCTGGGACTACAGGCACATGTCACTATGTCCAGCTAATTTTTATATTTTCCGGTAGAAACTGAGTTTCATCATGTTGGCCAGGCTGGTCTCAAACTTCTGACCTGAAGTGATCCACCCATCTCGGCCTCCCAAAGTGCTGAGATTACAGGTGTGAGCCACTGCACCCAGCCAGTGCCTTGTTTTATTTCATAGGTGTGCTATATTGTGTTTTGATTCCTTCTTAAACTAATCTTTTTCTTACACTTTCTCCCAAATATATCTCTGAACATCAATGAATACAAAGTGTTATCTGACAAACCATTATCTGGAGAAAGCTGTAGCCAAATACAATGTGGTTAGAAGCATGAAATGACAAATTAGGAAATATCAAATTAAAATTTCATCCAAATTTCATGTGCTGCTCTGATGTTTTCATTCTTTCATGGACAAAATAGCTAAATATTTCTTTCCTAATTTTTCACATAATATCACCTGTGGGTGAGATCACCCAGACTATAATTGGTTTCTCAAGAGGAACAATTTTCATTAGACAACATAGAGAGGCAGGAGAGGGAGGGAAGGAGAAGAAAGAAAAAGAGAGAGGCAGGGAGTTATATTAATCCGTTTTCACACTGCTGATAAAGACATACTGGAGACTGGCAGTTTGCAAAAGAAAGAGGTTTTATTGGACTTACAGTTCCACGTGGCTGGGGAAGCCTTACATTCATGGTGGAAGGCAAGGAGGAGCAGGTCACATTTTACATGGGTGGCAGCAGAGAAAGAGAGAGAATTTGTGCAGGGGAACTCCTCCTTTTGAAACCATCAGATCTTGTGAGATTTATTCACTATCATGAGAACAGCACAGAAAAGACTTGCCCCCATGATTCACTTACTTCCCACTGGGTCCCTCCCACAACACATGAGAATTCAAGATGAGATTTGGGAGGGGACACAGCCAAACTATATCAGGAGGGAACTGAGAAGGAAGGGAAGGAAGGAAGTTAGGGAGCAAAGGTGTAGAAAGCTATAATAGTAGGGAGGAATGTGCTAAGTTAATTGTAGAGCAGCAAATTTTGTTTATTTTTAATGCCAGTATTGTCTCGAAGTGGAAGGTGGAACAAAAATTTACCCTTCCAGAATTGCAAGTTTTGAAAGACTAAAAAGTTGGGAAGACTTGTTAGTCCTAGTGCATATTTTTTCATATACCTTTAAATACTTTTATGGTATGAGCACAACCCTGCTCCCCACATTACCATCACCACCGTAGTGACTATCTCTGAGAAACTCCTGAAGAATTGAGGCACTTGGAAACAAAAATACAGTCCAGTGTTGGTGCTACTTCAGGATTACATTTTGCATGTACCTGTGAGCCTGAGGTCAAAATTAATTTAACATTTGGATGCAGAAGAACAGTAATTAGCTCAGCCTCTCCTTTTATTACCTGTGTATATATGGGTGTGTGTGGTATGTATACATTTGTGTTTCAGAGAAAGAGAAGGAGAGAGAGAGATTGCCATTTTTGAGTGCTTGAAATATTGTAATTTTATACATTTGCCTGCCAGTAGAAAAAGCAATAAGAAGAAAATGTACAAATTTAGGGGAAAAAATGGAATGGCCTTATTCAGATAAAGGACATCTGTGGAAATTTGGGTTGCCAGAAAAAGCTTTTTTCAAAATACAAAGATTTTTGTAGTCTTTGAATTTTTACAAAAAAAAAAATCCCTTATTTCCCCTTGCATTTTACTGAGACCTAAGTATAACATTTATACAACTTAACCAGAATAATTCATCTTTCTATTTCTGTTATAGCTTAGCGTCTTTAACAAAGTCTGTTTTTCCCCCTTGTGTCACCTCTGCACTGATGACTCTCATTTAAACAAGAACATACCTGATTAAGGAGCAGATGGCTTGTCCCTGGGTGGTTGGTTTATTTTTACATAACTATCATATTACAGAAAAGAAACTAAATTTGCTAATGAGATAACTGTACTTTAGTTAAATAAGTCTTTGATCTGGTCTTTTCCACTTCTTACAAAGGAAAATATCATATTGCATGTACAAAAACAAAATGGTGCCATCACCAAAAGCAGCTGGGGGTTATAGGAGAGCGTTCTGTGCTTAAACTCAGAAATCCTTACCAGCCTATTAACCTTGAGTAGGTCCCCTAACTGCTCCTGCTCTCAGGTTCCTAATTAGTGACACACATGAATTTGCTAATACTAACCTCTTAGGGTTGCTATGGTAGGTGGGCTATACTGGGCTACTATTGCTGAAACCACCTTTGCAAAAATTATAGCTGAGAAAATTATGACAGTGAAAGAGAGCCAACCTAACTGACTCCATCTTGCTTCTAACCTCCAAGTTGTCCTTGTTCCCTCCTGGGTGTAGGCTGAACTAACTTTGGGAAGAACTTAGTTTATAGTTTAACTGTGAAACAAAGATGATAACAGCCCTTTCCCAAAACAAATCCCCTTCCTGCCTGGGGACTAGACTGGCTTTGCAGGACTAACAAATTAGCCACCGGATTAGAAATTATGGTTTAGGAGTCATGCAGCTGGAGGATGCAAGATTCTGAATTTCCCCAAATTGCTCCTAGGATAATAATATAACTATTGTAAAATCTAAGATCAGTGCTTGAGATATTTTTGAGACCTTGTACTCAGTGGATCAGCTGGCACCACTCAGCTCAATAAACTGGCTCATCTGGTCTTGTGGCTTCCACCCAGGAACCGACTCAGCAGCTTCGACTCCCTATGATTTCATCTCCAAAACAACCAATCAGCACTCCCCACTTTTCAAAACTCTACCCACTAAATTATCCTTAAAACTCTGATTCCCAAGTTTTTTGGAAGACTTATTTGAGTAATAATAAAACTCCAGTATCCTGCACAGCCAGCTCTGCATGAATTAAACTCTTTCTCTATTACAATTCCCCTGTCTTCATAAAGTGGCTCTGTCTAGGCAGTGGGCAAGGTGAACCCACTGGGCAGCTACCTTGCCATGGAAATATTTAATAATATTATAGTAGTATAATATTATAAGTATCTTGGTTTGAGAGAATGATTTTTGCTTGGTCCTAAGAAATTGATGCATGTTCTTGCGCAAAGGAAGTAAAAACTCCCTATCTTACTGACCTCAGTAAATGCAGGGAGAAAAATTGCATTAAGTAACCCAATTTTAGGATCCATTAATTACTTCATTTGGAAATCTAGGGAGTGGTAATTTTGCAGAATTGTGTTTATCTCTAAATTTATTAATCAGCTTATCTTATGGAGAAAATAGTGTAGGAATAAATGGATTCCAAATGAAGAGAAAACAAAAACACTTTCAGGGATATAGGGTGAATAAATACATAAGCAAAGACAAAGAACTATTTATGATTTGTAATTTGTCTCACAAAACTAAAGGCATACTGTCCCACAGCAAAATAAAAAATGCAAAAGTAAGACAGATACTTTGAGCCTAAATAAACTGTATAAAACATAGATCCAGCCTTTATAAAATTTAAAAGTTCATTGTAGGATAGCAAGGTGACAAAAGCCAAGTACTTACTGCTTTATGAAAATACATTTAATAATGGAATGTCTAATAATTGAAATATAAGCTTACATAACAAAAAGGAAGTTTTGTTACCAGAAAGCTAAGAAATATTTTTAATTTTCTAATTGTGTTACCTGAAGATATTGCTTCCTTTGGGTTCAAATTACTGGTAAGAGTTGAGAATTAGATTGGCATTTCAGAAAGGAGGCTGCTATCAGTGCAAGGGAAGAGGGCCAGATACCACCTCCTACCCCAATTATTGGCTTAAAGACCAGAGAACTTGAGCTAGGCATCTCCTCTGCATTCAATCTCACACCCACCCTTCCTTTAATACTGAAATCGTATTAGCCCATCCTCATGCTACTAATAAAGACATACCTGAGACTGGGTAATTTATAAAGGAAAGAGGTTTAACTAATTCACAGTTCCACATGGCTGAGGAGGCCTCACAATCACAGTGGAAGAAGAAGGAAGAGCAAAGGAACATGTTACATGGTGGCAGTCAAGAGAGCATGTGAAGGAGAATGCCTCTTTATCAAACCATCAAATCTCATGAGACTTATTCACTATCATGACAGCAGCATGGGAAAACCTGCCCCCATGATTAAATAACCTCCCACTAGGTCTCTTCCACAATACGTGGGGATTATTACAATTCCAGATGAGATTTGGGTGGGGACACACAGCCAAACCATATCAGAAATCATAAAACATCTGTGCTTGAATATGCGCAGTATCTAAGGCTAGGACTGAGGAAAGAGGCTTTTTGCCCTGTTACTACAGCAAGAGTATAGAAGGCCTTGTTCAGTTGTTGACCTGATATAATTGTCTCATCAGCCTACTTAAAGTATCACTCCATACTACCTTACAGCAGAGAACTATAAAGAGGAACAGGAAACAGATTCCTAGATAGAAGTCTCATGTAGTGAGCAAGCTTTAGACCTCTGTTCTTGGGAAGAATGTTGGAAAAGTGGTACCTGCAAGAGTCAGACCCAGAACAAGTCCTGAGTCTTGCCTCAGTTGAAGCACCCAGGTACTACTGCTACTAATAGCTCAGAATCATCATTAGACATTTGATTGTATGTGGCCAATGAAAAGTGGGTTCCAGTGCTGAACTTACAATTAGTAAACAGTGTGTACTTTATGGAAGCCAAAAGAATAGTACTTGATCTCTAAGATTGAATATGTTCACTCATCACTGCCAGGACTATGTACATATTTAGGGTAAAGTGCTTAATAAGTAAGTTTAACATCAGAATAGTAATTTCTAGAGCCTCAATCACCCTTTAGGCACAGTGACATTTTGGGGGAACAACTTTACAATAAATAGGAAAATTATCACATAGGTTAAGTCACTGTCCTATATACACAATATTTTTAACCAACACGAGGGCTAATATTTCATAATTTGTTTAAGTATTCAAATGTACTGATAGAGCTTTATAAGTAAATTATTGGGAAATTTTAAAAAATTGCAATAGACAAATTGATATTATTGATAAAATTAAATATTTTGGGATATCAAATAACTTAAAACACGTGCATTTTATTGATTTAAAGCTTATGTAGGAAGAGTAGCTATTTATTGTATTTTTCTTAAACACTAAAAGGTTTCTAAGGTAAGAAGAAAATGCTTCAAAATATAATTTGGATTTTGCTGAACACAAAGCTTTTAAGAAATGTGTTTAAAGACTAATGAATCCTAGAACTTTCTCCACTCTTTGAAAGAAATAGTTGAGTCAATGCTAACAGCAGGCAATTCCTTCAAAGAGCACTATGCAGATAAATGTTAGAGTCTTTGAAATAATGATGTTAAATTACAAAATGATATCTTGTCCTTATAATCTGTCACCATAGCTTTCCCCTTTAAGACAAGAGAAGGCATTTGAGTGTGCAAAACAGGGAGATAAGAGACAAGGTAACTTGCTGTCATCCATCTGCAGAGATTTATGCTGGCAGAGGGAAGTGGAGCTTGGGAGAACCAGCACAGAGGTAGGCATGCATCACTGACTGAGACTGATTCTCGGGTAAAATGGAAAACGATCAACAGACTAGATAGCAAGATCTTATTGACAGAGATATTTCTGAATGTATGAAACTATTCTTGCACTTTTTAGACTTGAATTTCTTCATTGTACACAGCTCTAAAGCCAAAATGCTGCATCCTATTCAAGATTTATTCTACGCGATTTAAATAGTGTTGTGGAAAGAGTGCCTTTATGGATTTATGTATAATATTTTGATAGCTGTACAATTATTTGTGACTTATGAGAATACACTTTTAAAGTAGTCCAGAAAGTCACTCGTTTTTTTTTTTGGAATAACTTATATGTACCCTGTTTCCTTAGTTAATTGTAATGTTGGTCCACTGCAGTAATAAAATAGTTATATATTGAGTATCTCGGATGGACCACTCTGCGCTGTTATAACTGTTTATAACTTCGTAATGCTTTCATAAATGTGATTCATTACACTAATAAACATGCAAGACAACTGCAGCATCTCACTGCTTCTTTGCCCAAGTTGCTTTGGCCTTGATACCCAGAAATGACTTTCATTTCCACCTTGAACAGAACCACAGGAAATGTATGATTTGGCTTCCTAGAAATTTTAATTTATATTTTCCAATAATATCTAATAAAAATGTATATTATGATAGAGCGACTTAAGATTGATTATAATTAAAGAAAAATATTTCTCATGGGAGAACATAGAAAGTATAAAAGAATGAGAAAACAGAACCCATACTAAAAAGTTTTTTTAAAAAAGATAATTGTTTTGGCTAAGGGCAAAAAGTCTGATGGTAAATTATATGTTTTTTAATAAATAAATGAATTTGTGGGGAAGAAGGGTAGCAGAGGAAGAGGATGAGCATTTTTACTCTATGTATAACAGATATAACTAGAAGAAAGGAATTCAAATAATAGCATAGCTTAAAAGCTATGAGCAACAGCAGGAGGGCACAATTTCTGCTTTCAGTGTTTATGATGACTTCTCCCGTTAGAAACATAACAGACATTCTGCCAATATTTTGTGATGATCTGGAAAAGTAGGCAAGAGTTCCATTAGTAAAAAATTACGTAGCAATGTTGTGTTGTTTTGTTTCCTGCAACAGGGAATAACTGAATGGTCTATATCCGGCTTCTATTTTGTCATTCCCACCTTTGACAATACTACTGTGCTACAGGCACTTATGTCTTCATTTGGTGCTAACCAGTTCCCAGAATGGATGTGAAAAAGGAAGGTAAGACATTGGAATCCTCATCCTCATCCAGAAATACAATTAACTTACAATCTCTTGTCTTAGCCCTAGGCAATTATGTGACTACTGAGCTATGGCCTTACTCCAGGCCCCACCTGACATGTGGTGTGTCAAGTTGATATGATGGTGTGGGATGGAGTCACACTGGTTTCTTTAATTATTCTGAAGTCTAGTCAACCTCCTAATTCAGGGTTTAAACCATACTTATTACACTCATAGTTACCAGCTGGGGTCCTTTCTAGCCATATGCACTACCATAAATACTTGTTTTATCTGTGAAATAAGAGTGATAAAACTTGTATTGCAGAGTTGTTCTGAGAACCAAATTAACTTTTATGAGATAAGATATATAAAACTGGAAAGTAGCAGATACTGTAATCATAGGATCTTTCCTTCTTATGCCTCCAAGCATCACCACTGACTGTCAGCTCTGATGACATGCCTTTAGCAGTAAAACTGACTTGACGTGGATGTTGACAATAACTAATCTTAGAACTTAGATATTTGGTCATTTGGTTATGATTAGTTTGGTTACTCCTTCTGGGTTTTGGTCTAGGTGTTCTGAGTGTTTTCAATCATGTCCCTATAATTCTTCCACTTAGAAATGTGCATGTAATACAGATAAATCAGGCTATGCTAAGACCACATTATTCTATAATTACAAGAACATGTATAAAGTTCTGAGTCCAACTAGCATGTCAAAAGATGTATAAAACCTACTTTACACAAAGTACTGAAGTAAGTTCCCCAGGCTGAAGAATAATAATAGCATTATATTATGGAATTTCACCATATGTAGTTGTAAATATATCACAAAAATACAGAATGAGGTACTAAATGAAATTATAGCATTGAGAGATTTTTACATTTTGTGTAAAGTTGCATTACATTATTTCAAGACAGACTTTTATAATTTAAGCATATATATTCTAGTCTCTAGGGCAACCATTAAAAACTGGATAAACAAAGATGTATAGGTAGAAATGAAAAAAGTATTTTAAATGAAATACTAAAAAATGCATGATTGCTACAAAAGAAAGAAAAAAATAAGAATCTCAGGGAAAGCAGTAGCAACAAAGGGAATACATAAAAACAAATAGACAGGGCTGGGCTCACTTACTCATGCCTTGTAGTCTCAGCACTTTGGGAGGCTGAGGCAGGAGGATCACTTGAGGCCAGGAGTATAAGACCACCCTGGGCAACACAGCAAGACCCTGTCCCTGAAAAAATTAAAACACAAATAGCCAGATGGTAGATTTAAACCAAAAAATATCAACAATTAACATTAAATGTAAATGAGCTAAGAACTCCAATTAGAAGAAATTTTCAGAGTGAATTATTAGAAATAAACAAACAAAAGAGACCCAACTATATTGTTCTTAAAAGAGACACATTTCAAATATAAAGATACATATAGGAAGATACAGATAGCCTGGAATAAGTATGGAATAAGTATGGATACAGTATGGAATAAGATACACTATGGTAAACAAAAATCATAATAAAGCTAGTTTGGCTATGTGTCAGACAAAGTAAATCTCAGAACAAGAAATAGCATCAGAGACAGAGAATAACTTAAAATTATAAAGCACCAATTAATCAAAGAATCATGAAAAATCCCAAGTTTACATGAATCTAATTACAGAATTCTTAAAAATATAAAGCAGAAATTGACAGCTTTAAACATAAAAACAGACGTATCCACACCCATATTTGAATATAAATACCCTCCTTTTGTTGATTGATAGAATAGATAGACAAAAACCAAGTAAAGATGTAGAAAATCTAAACTATAGTATCAACCAACTTGACCAAATAGAAATTTATAGAACACTATACTTAACAGCTGCAGAGGATGTATTATTTTCAAGTGAATATGTAACATATATCAAGGTAGACATTATACCAGGTCACACATCTTAATACATTTCAAAGAATTGAAATTATGATTTTGTGCATATTGTATCTGAGGTAAACACAAAATTAGAAATCAAAAACAAAAAAATGACAAAATTCTCAATTATTTGTAAATTAAGCAACAGGTATCTACCTAACCCTAGAGTCAAAGAAGAAAGGAGAAATGAGAAAACATTTTGAAATGAATAAAAATAAAAGCACAGCATAAAATTTGTGAGATGTAATTATGGTGAAGCTTAAAGGATATTTCAAACCTTTAGAAGTTTATAATGGAAAAGAAATTTCTATAATTAGTGATCTAAACTAGAGATTGTCATATTTTTTCTTAAAGAGTCTGGCAAAAATTATTTTAGATTTATGGACAATGGTCTCTACAGCAACTATTGAACTCTGCCATTGTGACACAGAAGCAGCCATAAATACTACATAAATGAATGAGTGTAGCTATGTTCCAATAAAACCTCATTCTTAAAAACAGATATCTGGCCTGTGGGCTGTAGTTTGTGGTTGATGATCTAAGCATTCACCTAAAAATGTTAGCAGAAAAAAGAGCAAAATAAACCCACAGTAAGTAGAGAAAAACAAATAAACATAACAGTAGAAGACAGACAATAATTGATAAAATTGACAAAGTCATAATTTGTTTCTTTAGAATGCTTAATGTAAGTGACAAACTTAGCAAAAATAATAGAAAAAAGTATAAATTCTTAATATCAAGAATGAAAATGGGCTATCACTACAGATCCAATAGGCACTAAAAAAATAATATTAGAAATTACTTTACTGAAACAAATTAGTAATGTAGATAAAATGGAAAAAGGTACTGAACAAAAATAATTTATTAAAATAAGTAGAAAATATGTAGAAACTAAATAAATTCCAAAGCCTTCTCAAAAAGATGAAAATAGGCACAGATGGTTTCCTCCATGAATACTACTAAACATACAAAGAGGAACTAATATTAATATTACACAAACTTTTTCAGAAAATAGAAGATGGAGAGAAAGCTCATTTTATTTCATTAGGTTGGATTAACAGCAAAACCAAAGGCTGACAAAGACATTAAAGGAAAAAAGTATAGCCCAATATCCCTCATGAAATAGAAAATCCTTGCAAAGTCTAAGAAAATCAAGTTCAGCAATATAAAAATTAATAATAATAATAAATCATGGCCAGTGGAGTGTGTCCAGAAAGGCAAACTTAATTTGATACTTAAAATCAACACTGTAATTCATCACATTAATAGAATCAAGAAGATAAATAATGTTATTATTCACTAGAAGCAGAAAACGCTTTCTGACAAAATCCAACACCTATTCATGATGACATCACTTAGCTACCTAGTAATAGAAGAAAACTTTCTAAATTTGATAAAAGGCACATATATAAAAGCACTTTTAATGGTGAACTCATGAGTGCTTTTGCCCTAAGACTAAAATCAGAATGAGGCAAAGTATATACACTCATATCTCTTCTATTCACTTTCACACTAGAGATTCTAATGAAGTAAGATAAAATAAGAAATAAAATGTATAAAGGTTGGAATATGAGAAATAAAACTTCCAGAAAGCATGATTTCTATGAAGAAACGCTAAAGGAATCTACAAAAATGCTAAATCTAATATAAGAAATAAGTTATATTTCAATATACTAACAAAAAAATGCTGAAAATAAAATTAAAAATAAATAGCACAGGCATATGTAAACTACTTAAGAACAAATTTAATAACATGTATAAGAACTCTAATGTACTAAAAACTGTATGGCATTCCTTAGAAAGTTTAAAGAATTAAGTAAAAGGAGAGGAATATCATTATTACATGTAGAAAGAAGAAAAATTTTAAATAGCGTAATCATATCTAATTAAAAAAATAAAATGCTATATCAATTAAAATATCATCAGGGCTTTTCAGCAGAAATTGATAAACTAACATTTTATATGAAAATATGAAGAACCAGGCCAGGCATGGTGGCTCACGCCTGTAATCTCAGCACTTTGGGAGGCCGAGGCAAGCAGATCATGAGGTCAGGAGTTTGAGACCACCTTGGCCAACATGGTGAAACCCTGTCTCTGCTAAAAATACAAAAATTAGCCAGGCATGGTGGTGTGTGCATGTAATCCCAGCTACTCGGGAGGCTGAGGCAGGAGAATTGCTTGAACATGGGACGCAGAGGTTGCAGTAAGCTGAGATCACAACACTGCACGCAAGTCTAGGCAACAGAGTGCAACTCTGTCAAAAAAAAAAAAAAAGAAAAAGAAAATATAAAGAACTTAAAATTGTCAAAATTTCCTTGAAAAAAAGTGGACAATTTTAGAAGTCTTAAAGTTTTACTAAAAATTTGTTTCAAGCGGTATTTAAATAACTTACTATATGTTTTAGTGAATATGGTATTAGCATAAATATAAACAAATGGAGGAATACATCTTAAAAGAAAGGGCAGAAATGGCCTCAAGCAAATATAATCAAATGATATTCGATGAATAATTCAAAGCAATTTAAAGGGCAAAGGAAGTCAATTCAACAGGTGGTGCTGTAATCATACTTCACACCATATATAAATTTTAGTTTAAAATACAATGCGGATTAAATATAAAATTCAAAAAGTATGGAGTTCCTAGACAATAACATATTAAAATATTTTTGGAACTCTTATGTAAATAGACAAAGATTTCTTAACAAATTTCCAAAAATACTTGTGTGGGTTTTTTTTGTTTGTTTGTTTGTTTGTTTGTTTCAGACAGTCTCACTCTCTCATCCAGGCTGGAGTGCAGTGGTGCAATCTCGTCTCACTGCAACCTCCAACTGCCGGACTCAAGCAATTCTCCCACCTTAGCCTCTTGAGAGCTGGGACTACAGGCACAAACCACCATGCCCAGCTAAATTTTGTTTGTGTTTTCTGAGGTAGGGATGGGGTTTTGCCATATTGCCCAGGCTAGTCTTGAACCCCTGGCCTCAAGCAATCTGCCTGCCTCAGCCTCCCAAAGTCCTGGGATTATAGGTGTGAGCCACCATCCAGGCCTAAAAATATTAATCTTAAAAGAAAACTCAATTAATAATTTGGGCTTCATCAAAATTAAAAACTTCAGCTACTCAAGGAGATAAGTGATCCTATTCAAAGGAACCTATTCTAAGAATTTCTTTTCAGGGACTTCCTCCAGTAATGAATGGCTTTGTTTGGCTTATCACAGGGACAAAGATATGACCAGGTGTATTAGTTTGTTCTCACACTGCTAATAAAGACATACCCAAGAGTGGGTAATTTATAAAGCAAAGAGTTTTAATTAACTCACAGTTCCACATGGCTGAGGAGACCTCACTATGATGGCAGAAGGAGAATGAAGAGCAAGGGCACATCTTACATGGTGGCAGGCAAGCGAGCTTGTGCAGAGGAACTCCCACTTAAAAAAAATCAGATTTCATGAGACTTATTCACTACTATGAGAACAATATGAGGGATATTGCCCTCATGATTCAATTATCTCCATCTGGCCCCACCCTTGACATGTGGGGATTATTACAATTCAAGGTGAGATTTGGGTGAGGACACAGCCAAACTGCATAATTCCAGCCCTGGCCCCTCCCAAATCTCATGTCATCACAATTCAAAACACAATCATGCCCTTCCAACAGGCCCCCAAAGTTTTAACTCATTTCAGCATTAACACAAATGTCCAAGTTTAAACTCTCATCTGAGACAAGGCAATTCCCTGCCACCTATGAGTCTGTAAAATCAAAAGCAAGTTAGTTACTTCTTAGATACAATGTGGGTACAGGCATTGGGTTAATATACCCGTTCCAAATGGGAGAAATTGTCAAAAACAAAGGGGCTAAAGGCCCCATGCAAGTCTGAAATCCAATAGAGCAGCCACTGCCATTAAACCTTAAAGTTCCAAAATGATCTCCTTTGACTCCATGTCCCATATCCAGGTCACACTGATGCAAGAGTGTGTTCCCATGGTCTTGGGCAGCCCCGCCTGTGGCTTTGTAGGGTGCAGGGCCCCTCCCAGCTGCCTTCACAGCTGGTGTTTAGTGTCAGCAGCTTTTTCAGGTGCATGGTGCAAGCTGTTGGTGGATCTACCTTTCTGGGGTCCAGAGGACGGTGGCCCTCTTCTCACAGCTCCACTAGGGAGTGCCCCAGTGGGGACTCTATGTGGGGGCTTCAACCCAAATTTCCCTTCTACACTGTCCTAGCAGAGGTTCTCCATGAGGGCCGCACTCCCGCAACAAACTTCTGCTTAGACATCTAGGCGTTTCCATACATCATCTGAAATCCAGGCACTGTTCCCAAACCTCAATTCTTGACTTCTGTTCACCTACAGGCTCAACACTACATAGAAGCTGTGAAAGCTTGGAGCTTGCACTCTCTGAAGCCATGGCCTGAGCTGTACCTTGGCTCCTTTTAGCAACAGCTGGAGTATCTGAGAGGAAAGGCACCAAGTCCCTAGGCTGCACTCAGCATAGGACCCAGTCTAGGAGACCACTTTTTTTCTCCTGGACCTCTGGGCCTGTGTTGGAAGGGCTGCCAAGAAGATCTCTGACATGCCCTGGATACATTTTCCCCATTGTCGTCATGATTAACATTTGGCTCCTTGTTAGTTATGCAAATTTCTGCAGCAGGCTTGGATTTCTCTCCAGAAAATTGTTTTTTCTTTTCTAGTGCATCATCAGGCTGCAAATTTTCCATACTTTCATGCTCTGCTTCCTCTTGAATGCTTTGACATTTAGAAATTTCTTCTGCCAGATACCCTAAATCATCTCTCTCAAGTTCAAAATTCCACAAATCTCTACCACCAGACTCTTTGTCAAAACATAACAAGAGTCACCTTTACTCCAGTTCCCAACAAGTTCCTCATATGCATCTGAGACCATTCCAGACTGGACTTTATTGTCTATATCACTATCAGCATTTTAGTCAAAGCCATTCAACAAGTCTCTAGAAAACTCAAAACTTTCTCACATCTTCCAGTTTTCTTCTGAGCCCTCCAAACTGTTCCAACTTCTGCCTGTAACCCAGTTCCAAAGTCACTTCCACATTTTCAGTTATCTTTACAGCGGTACCAATTTACTGTATTAATCTGTTTTTTCATGCTGCTAATAAAGACATATCTGAGACTGGGTAATTTATGAAGGAAAGCAGTTTAATTGACTCACAGTTCCACATGGCTGGGGAGGCCTTACAGTCATGGCAGAAAGCGAATGAGGAGCAAGGGCACATCTTACATGATGGCAAGCAAGAGAGCTTGTGCAGGGGAACTCCCATTTATAAAACCATCAGCTTTCATGAGACTTATTCACTACCATGAGAACATTGTAGGGGAAATCAACACCATGATTCAATTATATTCACCTGGCCCTGCCCTGGACACATGGGGATAATTACAATTCAAGGTGAGATTTGGGTGGGGACACAGCCAAACCATATCGCCAGGTAATCTATTTAGGAGATAATACTAAGAAACACTGGAAGTAGAATATGGAGAAGATACAAGAGTGTAACAAAATCAAAATTGTTCGTGTTATGAAGAAAACTACAGCTCAGTCCCACTGGGGTACACTGGGGTAGAGTTTAAAATGCTCCTTAGAGGTTTCCCAACTGTAGGACAAGAAGATGATGCTAATTATCCTATGACACTGGCATCCACTGGCTGAAAAGTGTTCCCTAGAGTGTAGACTTCTGGCCCTTTCAGCTGCCGTTGCTTGAGTTGAACATGGCTCCAGCAAAAAAGGCTCTGAGGCAAAGAGGTGTAGGTGTTCTCAATTAGAATATCTTGGCTTCCTGGCTATGACAATTTTCATTCCCACCAACAGTGCTCAAGGCTTTGCTTTTCTTCACAGCCTCACCCACACGTGTTATCTCTCATATTTTTGATAATAGCCTTTCTGATGTGATATCATGTTATGGTTTTTATTTGTGTTTCTGTGACAGTGATGTTGAACACCTTTTCACATATATGTTGACTATTTATATGTTTTCTTTGAAAAAAAAATCTCTTCAGGTCCTCTACCTATTTTTAGTAGGGTTGTTTTTATTTTTCCTATTGAGTTGTGTGAATTCCTTATATATTTTTGATACTAACTCATCAGATGCATTGTTCACAAATATGTTCTCCCATCTCATAGATTGCCTTTTTATTTTGTTATTTTCTTTGCTATGCAGAAGTTTTAATTATTATGAAAAATAATATGAAATTTCCTTAAAATTTTAAAAATAGAACTACCACGTGACCCAGCAATGCCACTTCTGGTATATATCCAAAGGAAATAAAATTAGTATTATGTTCATTGCAGCATTATTTGCAATAGTCAAGACACGGAAATAACCTAGGTAATCATCAGTGAATGCATGGATTCAAAAAATGCAATATGTATAATATATTTTACATATTAATATGCCTCTTATATTTTACATAATGGATGTTAATATTTTGTATATTTTATGTATTAACATGTCCATTAATATATTTTATACACAAATATAAAATTGAATATTATTCAGCCATACGAAAGAAGGAAATCCTGTCATTTGTGACAACAAGAATGAACCTGGAGGACATTATGCCAAGTGAAATAAGTCAAACACAAAAAGAGACATACTGCATGATTTTGCTTATATTTGGAGCCTAAGAAAGTCAAACTCTTAGAAGCAGACATTAGAACAGTGGTGGTCAGAGGCTAGAGAGTAGGGGAAATCAAGATCTGTTTGTCGAAGTGTGTAAAATTTTAGTTATAAGATAAATAAGTTCTGGAGATTTAGTGTACAGCATCAAATTATGGTGGCTCTAGTTAATAATACTTTATTCATGTCTTTTTGAAATTTTATGAGATAGCAAATATTAAGTGCTCTCAATGTACACTTAAATGGTAACTATGGGTAGGAGCATATATATTAATTTGATTCTGGTAATCATTGCACAATGTTTATATATATATGTGTATATATATATGTAAATATATATATATATAATCACCATGTTATATACCCTGAATATATATAATTTTTATCTAGCAATTAAATATTTTAAATTTTTGAAAAAAAAAATTCCTTGGCAAGTAGAAGTGAATATGAAGGGGATACAGGCTCAGCACTAACAAAAACTGACGCATATGTTTTCTATATGTATTTTTTGAAACAGGGTCTCTTTCTGTCTCCCAAGCTGGAGCACAGTGGCTCAAGGTCAGCTGACTACAACCCCACCTCCCTGGCTCAAGTGATCAGCCCACCTCAGCCTCCCCAGTAGCTGGGATCACAAGGCTGCGTCACCATGTCTACCTAATTTTTGTATTTTTTTGTAGAGGCATGGTTTTGCCATGTTGTCCAGGCTAGTCTCAACCCCCTGAGTTCAAGCGAGCCACCACCTCGGCCTCCCAAAGTGCTAGGATTACAGGTGTGAGCCACTGTGCCCAGCCTGATACATATATTCTTAAAAATATTTTCACACACACATTTCAGAACTGAAATCTGCTGTAATGTATAAAGGAACTTTTAAGATGGGGGCAGATTTCAGAATCCATGGATTTGAGGACCCACGGCCTGAGGTTAAAGAGTCAACTACAGGAGTTATTCTGCATTGTCTGCTTTGTTCCTTCCTTCTCAGATATTCTTCCTGTGCACCCTCCCTTCTCCTAGCTAACTCTTACCCATTCTTCAGAACTCACTCTAAGAAAAACATATCTTCACAAAGGTCTTCCCTGATCTTTTCTGAGCAGGTCAGGCTCCACTGTAAAAGGCTCACTTTAGCACCTTGTACATGGCCTTCATAACATCCCTTCTAAGTGAAATTAAATTAATAATAACATAATTTATTATTTAATGTTTGTCTCACACTAAAATATAAGCTCCATAAATGTGGGCACTGTGTACATTTCCCACTGCTGTGTCTTCAATCCATAACACTATCCCCAAAACATAGTAGGCATTCAACAAATATTTGCCCAATTAATGCATTACTAGATTGACTAAAGAACTATAGAATGATTTAGGTTGCCTAAGAATTGGTTTCTTTTATAGCGTACAGAAAATAGGAAACTATTTAAGGAGATCCATTCTAGCTACATGACAGAAACTAGCTCAGGAGAACATACTATTAAGATTTTTGAGTTTATCATTTGACAAAGAATATTCTAATAAA
The DNA here is from genome assembly GCF_029281585.2 of Gorilla gorilla gorilla. Classification (NCBI taxonomy): domain Eukaryota; kingdom Metazoa; phylum Chordata; class Mammalia; order Primates; family Hominidae; genus Gorilla; species Gorilla gorilla. The sequence continues at coordinate 121,225,325 of NC_073228.2, read as the reverse complement.
AAACAGGTGAATAGAGATAAAAACTTGGAGGAACATCTTTTAATATTAACATGAAAAATTATATATACATATATTCAAGGTGTATAACATGATGATTTGATATAAACATTGTGTAATTATTACCAGAATCAAATTAATATATTTGTTTTCCCACCCATAGTTACCATTTGTGTCTGGTGTTTGTCGAGAACACTTTAACAATAACTTTTAATATATGTTAACATCTACTGATTTTAAAATGTACATATAAGGAATGTATCTGAATAAATAAATCCAAACAAGCAAATAACACCAATAAAACATAAGGAGAGGGATTTGAAAGATCCTCAGCACACATAAAATATAGCATATCAAAATTTGAAATAAGAACTTTATTCTAAAATTAACTTATTACTTTTGATTATCTTAATAGATTTAAAAAGATGTTTGAAGAAAATTTAATACACATTACTGGTTTTTTTAAAAAAAGATGAGAAACAAACTTGTAAAACCAAAAACCATAAAGCTTCTGAAGGATGCAAGAAAATACCTTCGTTATCTTGGTGCAGGCACAGATGTCCTGCATAAGTTACAAAAAGCACCAACCATTAAAGAGAGAAAGTGGTAAGTTGGACTTACAAAATAAAAAATAATTACTTATTAAAAGACACTATTAAGAAAATGCAAGGCAAGCCACAGATTTAGAGAATATATCTGTTAAATACATATCTGATGAAAGACTTGTGTCTAGAATATACAAAGACATTTTGCTACTCAACCTTAAAAACAACAATAATAAAATACGGGCAAAAATTTGAAAAGACAACAAAAAATAGGCATATGAATGGCCATTAAGTATAGAAACTTTTTCGTCATTAGTTTATGAGCTATCAGTCAATGCTAACAGCATTAAATATAGGTGAGGATGTGAAACAATTGGGACTACCATATATTGTTCTCACACTGGATAACTATTTGGCAGTTTCTTTTAAAGTTAAATGTACACTTCAATTCCATTCTTAGCATTCCATTCTTACAACCCAAAATAAAAACACATGTCTACAAAAAAGACTTGTACAAGAAAGTTCATAGCAGCCTTATCTAAAATTGTAAAATGGTCAGAATTGAAAACAACTCAGATATCCATCATCAGGAGAGAGGATGTATAAATTACGGTATAGCCACATAATGAAAGATTATTCAGTAAGGAAAAAGAACAAGCTGCTGATTAATGTAAAAAAAAATCTCAAAAATATAATGAATGATGGAAGACAAACACAACACACACACACAGGTAAGTAATATGATTCCACTCACATGAATTAAAAGGATAGGCACAACTAATCTGTGGCATCAGAAATCAGAAAGTTATTGCTCTGTAAAATATGAGAAATTGATTAGATAGTGGTGCAAGAAAACTTTCTGAATAGAGAAATATTTGTATTATTTTGAGGGATACTGGATGCATAGGTGTATACAATTTTAAAAACTTACCTAATTGAATTATGAAGATATGGGTGTTTTATCGTACATAAACCATGCCTCCATTGAAAACAAACATGTTAAGAAGCATCTTTCTCATCATAGTTTGATGTTTAAAACTAAAAGTAAACATCATACTTAGGAAAACTTTAGGGGCATTCTCACTGTGATCAAGAGTAAGACTAGACACATGAGTACCTTCACAATTTTTGTTAATGTTCTAAATGAAGTTTCAGGCAATAAGATATGAAACAAATGTGAGAAGACAAAATAACTGTTTACTGACAATATAGTTGTTTATAAATTTTAAGATATTCAACTAAAATACTATTAGGACTACTAATAATTTTTAAAGTGGCCACACAAAAAATGTTTGCAATAAATATGTCTTTTAAAAAATATTCTAGCAATAAATGGGATGCAATAAAAAATTTCATTCATATTTTTAACAGAAAAAAACAATTTCCAACAAAAATATGCAAAACCTATAGAATACAATCACATAACTCTATCAAGTGGCAGAACAGGATTCAAATGTATAGACGTACCTTGCTTCTCATGGAAAAACAATTTCGTAAAGACATAAATTTCAAATCAATAAATTGTATATTTTAATGCAAATCACAATGTTAAAGCATTTCAGAGAAAGTAGCAAAATCATTTTAATATTCATTTGGGAAATTAAATGTGTCAATAGTCAAGGAATTTCTGAAAGCAAAATTGTATTAGCAGTTTGTACTATTACATTTTAAATTGTATCAATGAACTGTAATAGTTGAAAGAGTGTGATACTAACTTTTTTGTTGTGATAGAGCAAGGCACATGGTAAATCCAGTTCGGCAGGAATTTTATTGTATGTTTTTCTACAGTTCAGTAAAACCTCATACATACATATTTATTCATATATGTGTGGACTTGAAAGAAATCATAAGAAGGCATACATTGCTTACTCAAATTTAGCACAGTGGTTCTGTGTACAAACAGCTTGAAAATTCTTCCTCCATTCTCCTCTTAAGCTCTTACAATGACAGACAGAGCACTAGAGAGTAATCGGTGAGGGCAGATATTTTATCTATTTTGCTTCCCTTCCTATCCCAGTCCTCTGGCCAGGTACTAAGTTGCATACTGGGGGCACTCAGTTGATAAATGTTAAGTGACTAAATGATTGCATAAAGCAGTTAGATAAACAAAACAGGTAGAAATATTAAGCAACAAAATAAAATTATTTTAAGTATTTTCAGTATATTATTAGTAGTATTTTAAATAAATAGAAACAAGGGAGACAATCCAATAATTAGTGTTAGGACAACTGATTAATATTTTAGAAAACAAAGACAACTTTATTTCTCACTTCATACTGTATTTCCAAAATATATGAATTTAAATAAACCATTTACTGTACAAATGAACGAAATCATAAAAATAAACGTAGATTAATATTTATATCTCAGAGGAAAAATTATAATAAAAATCAAGGCATATTCATTAGAGTCCATTAGTTAAAATTTAAATATTAAGGAAGACAATACCTAACACAGAAATATCAGTAACAAATATCAGGAGAAAAATAAGTAGTGGATTAAAGAATTACATGTGCCAAATTTCTCATCTTATATGGTAGAAGTAAATGTTTAAAATAATAAATGAACATCTCAGGTTAAAGACTACCATAGGCATTATTAGAATAATAATAAGACAAATAATAAAAGTAAGACTGTAACAACCCTTTGAGATATTATTATTCTAATTTTATAGAAGAGGAGACTGGCCGGGCGCGGTGGCTCACGCCTGTAATCCCAGCACTTTGGGAGGCCGAGGCGGGCGGATCAGGAGGTCAGGAGATCGAGACCATCCTGGCTAACATGGTGAAACCCTGTCTCTACTAAAAATACAAAAAAAATTTGCCAGGCGTGGTGGCAGGCTCCTGTAGTCCCAGCTACTCGGGAGGCTGAGGCAAGAGAATGGCGTGAACCCGGGAGGCGGAGCTTGCAGTGAGCCAAGATCGCGCCACTGCACTCCAGCCTGGGCGACAGAGCAAGACTCATCTCAAAAAAAAAAAAAAAAAAAAAGGAAGAGGAGACTGAGTCATAGACAAATTAAAACACTGTGAAAGGTTAAACAGCTAGTAAGTGGCAGAGTCAGGAAGAGCAACAAAAGCTAATAAAAACAGGAAGATGAATAAAATTATAGGGATGAAGGCAGCAGTGAGAAGGTTAAAATACAATAATTTCTTCATTTTTCTGATATGCAAGTCAAAGGACACTTAATATACTTGGTAAGCTATATTAATAAATATTTGTTAATGTTTATAATAGCAAATAATATTTATAATAATAAATATTAACATACAATATATTCATTGATATAATAAATTATTACATGTTTATAGTTGCATAGTTATTAATAAATAAATACACTATTTACTAATAATTATACTTTACTAATATTAAACTATATTAAAAAATTATATATTATAATTAATATTTTTATATTAGACGATCTTTAGAAAACCAAAAACAAGTAATAAAATTATGTGAACAAAATTATGAAAACAATCATATATATTCACACAATACAAAAAGTGTAAGTCCATGTTATAAAACTAGAACGCCAAATTAACAAAGCTTTAAAAACCAGAACACATGAAATAAGATGACACAATTCAGATCAATCACATATATCAAAATTTAAACCTATAACTTTATTAATATAAAAAGTAGTCTCAGAATTGTTCTGTAAGAAAAACAATAAAATTACCTACACAGAAGATGTATTTAAGAAACAGATTCATGGGAACTTGGAAAACACAAGAGCAAGCAAAATTAGTTTAAGCCCTTGCAAACAAGCAACAAAAATTAAGGAGCACAATAGGAAAACTGATTGTGTTAATTTTTCAATGAAAGCAATAAGCAAATACTGTCAAGAGTACACACTGCAACTTACTTTCTTTATTGAACATGTGTCTTACTGACATTTCCGTGTCAAGAGCCACCTTCCTTTAGTCACATCAAAAAATGCTACAGAATTGGTGAGCATAGCTTCTGGTGCAGATCCTGATTTCTCACTTTATTACTATGTGATCTCAATCAAATCAGTAAATCTTTTTAAGACTCAGTTTCCACGTATAGGAATGGGCACATTAATAAAACCTGATGATTAATATTTATTTCCATTAGAAAAAATAATGTGTATAAAATATTGGTACAATATGTGATACAATAAAGTCTTCATAAATATGAAAATCATTATTATCACAAGTTGAATATACTCCTGTGTTAGACATTTGAGTTATTTGCAAATTTTGTTCTATTAAAAACCATGCTCAAGTTATTCATAAATTTTTTTGTACGTGTGCATATCTATAAGATGTCTTAGAAGCGTTAAAGGATATGAATTTCAAATTTCAAAATTTTGATAATACTGAATTTCCCTCAGAAAAATTTGTTTCTAGTTATATTGTATAAAAATGTTTATTTTTAACTGTTTCGCCAATCAATGCTAGTTATTATTAATTTTCTGCTAAATTGCACTATTTTAATGAAAAAATAAAACTTTATTTTTACAATTGTATTTTTCTGATTGATAATGACATTGATAAACTTGAATACACTTTTATGTTTTTTCAATTACCTAATCATATTCATTACTTTTTCTATATGAGATCAATTACCTGTTTCTTATAACTGTGTTGAAGGTCTTTATATATGTTGGATATTAACATTCAAATATAAATATACTCAGTGAACTCTGTGTTTGCTTGTTTTCCATTCTTTCTCGTTTTTAAACTTTCTAAAGGTTACTTTGTCTCAGGAAACACAACGGTTAAGCACATCCACTCTGAAGTCAAATTTCAGAGGTCCATCCTTGGCTCTGCCAATTAGCACCTGTGTGACCATGTGCAAATTACTTAACTCTCTGAGCTTTGGTTTTATCTCTTTTCTAAAATAAGTATAATAATATTAGCCACTGCATAGGTTTTTATGATGATTAAATTATTAACCATTATTTTTTATTTTATTTTTATTATTCTGAAGATTTTTAAATTTATGTTATGATTAATAAGGCCTATCCCACAACAAATATAAGTAAAACTATGGATTATTATAGATTTTTATTTCCTCATTTGTATTTATGTAAGTTATCTATACAGACCCACACACTATTTCCATAACAATAATTAAAACCCAGGCACTGTTAATGTTTTTTAAAGGTATAAACTTTTTAAATGTGTGCCTATTTGAATGAGCCAGAGTCACGGGCCACAGTGTTTGCCTTTCTGTTTACAGCATACAGGTTACTATGATGTGGATGTTCAGGTAAAAGTCTGTGTGTAAGTTCTGAGAACTGAAGCATTGGGTAAATTATCTACAGGGTACTTTATACTGTAACAGGTGGCCCGTATAACTCTGCCTGCAATGTAAAATCTGGACTGCTTTTATTTCCTCAGGCACAAAACTAGACTCTAAGAAGCAAGATGTTGAATTTAGAAATGCATGCTGTATTAGTCAGATTTCTCCAGAGAAACAGATCTAACTGGATGTGTGTGGACATGTGTGTGTGTGTGTCTATCTATTAATATATAGACAGAGGGATTTCGTACAAAGAATTGGCTTACGAGATTATGAAGGCTGAGAATTTGTGTGTCAGAAAATGCTTTGGTGGTAATCTCTGCCATTTGCCCTTCAAATGCAGGACTCAGAAAAGATGTCCCTGGACTTACATTAATAATGAAACTTGTTCCCCTGTAAAAAGGATTGTTTAATTTTTGACAGTTCTAAATACGAGACCACCCAGTTGGAAATTCAGCCATATTTATTTCTATGATTTCCACCTACCTTTCCACTCTGTGCAGATGAGAGAATATAAGCATAGAGTCCTTATTTGAGAATGCTGTCCTTCAAATACCTCTTCACATGGCCATACTAAATGTCTCTTTTGTAATTCTCATGACTATAAAACACATTTTCAGAAGTTCTGCTATCCTAGTCACCCTTTTATGGAGATGTCAGACTTTGTCAATATTTCCCTTAAGCCAGACAGAAATATCCTAATGTGATGGTACCCACAGCAAAGTATAGTGTAATGAATGCTTGCCTTGGTCTGGACATTAAATTTGTAAGATTGCTGCCCTGAATAAATTAACTCTGACAAGATGCATGTATATTTCTGCCTCATATTGGATTTGAAATCAGTTATACTTCCCAGGTCCAGCATTAAACCATAATGTAGGTAAATTCATGCATTTCTCTTATATACCTATATAATTAACTTTTAAGATCAACTTTAAAGGAATAAATTTTACAATACATCTCTGACTTTTTATTACCACTTATCAAACTAATTTGACTGATTTGCTGTGTTTCTAATATAGCGTTTCCTATATGCCAGCAAATGAGTAAAATGACTTTAAGCATTTCATTTATTATGTTTAAGATAACTGCCTCCATTTTACTTGTTAGGAAATTTGACAACAACTACTCAAAGCATAAATAGCAAGGCTAGGAATTTTCAGGCCAATCTTCCTTCCACAATACTACACAGCCTCAGAGTGTGGCTGAGTACCAACTCTTCCCCTCAGCACTATTCTTGTTAACATTTTGAAAAGTATGCTTTTCAAATCTTATCCAAGTTATTTATGAGCAAATTAAGAATGGCATTGCCAAGGACAGATCTCTGGGGCACGCCACTGAGAAATTCTGTTTTTGTTGGCAATGACCTGTTCATTAGTCAATACCCTCTGAGATGGGTAATTCTACCAGGCACAAACTGACCTAATTTTGCAACAGCCCCATCTAGATATCATCACCATATTTACAAGAATATAGTGACTTTGTCAAAAAGCTTCCTGAAATCAAGGAATCGCGGTTAGCTTGATGTCACTTTATGTATCTTTAACAACCTGAGACAAACATATGTAGACAAATACAAATGTGCATTTACGTATATGTACATATGCACACACACATATGTATATGCTGTTAATGGAATCATATAATTCTAGCAGACATTATCATAAAACTGTCTATACATGTCTCCTTCAGGCTTTTACTGTGTAGTCTGCTTTTGTGTGTCTCTTCTCATTCCTTCTGCATTGAAGTCACACATGAAAAGTGGTGCATTTACTTCTACTAAGAATCACTCTTCTCTGTGGTCTTACAGTCACACTAATACCACCTTATGTGGTGTTAGTGGTGTTGGGGGTATGTGGTGTTGTTAACCAAGCATCAATCACATCTGTGATGAATTCTCACATAAATAGTATACAATCATACCTCCACAGAATCTCCAATCTCCTAAATTAGCCAGGCCACTCAATAATGAAGAGAATAATGTCTTGCTTATTTGGTTCCCACTACTTCCGCACACCAACTTTGAGAAATATTCTTCTGTGTCCTCCTACTTTCTATGTATTTTCCTCAATGTTTATGTCTGTGGATGATTTATTATCTATGTCTTCAAATCCATTTTGTTTCTTTCTCCAGTTTTTAGCATAGCCCTCCTTTTAGCTATTTGCTTTCTAGAATCAAGGTTGCCCATAAAATATTAGTCATGGAATTATTAAACAGGAATGCCTGATCTTTTACTGCAGGGGAAGAGATTAGCTTATAGTATTAGAAAAATACATATATTAGAGGCCTGTCAATCGACCTTTCATTCTAATCACTTTTGAGTAGCCAAATACACACATGGGTACACTGCCACCACCTCACCTCTGCTGAATCCTGTACCTGCTGCTTCCTGTCTTGGGCTTCATAAGCGGCCATTTCATGAGATACTTCTGTGAACTCCCATGGCAGTCACATTTATGCAGCCTGGAAAAATGATAATTACAAATGAGCCTTGACTTGTGGTTATGAGAGCTACTGGATAAACACGACTCCCTATATTTCTTAGGCAGACGATTCTAAGATCCATTCTGAGTCAGAAAACCCCAACAAGATGAAGTCCCAGTTACTAACAGAGGTATCATCTTGATTGTGCACCCTTTTAATTGCTTTTCCCTTCTCTGTTTCACTGTCCATAGTCCCTTACTCTGTTCCCTGGGATTGCTGCACAAATAAACAACCTGCAGGCAAGCCCTTGTGTATGGCTCTGCCACTGGAGAAACCCATGCTCAGACAGGGAGCATTATGGCCTTCATGTTTTGTACAATATACCACTCATTTTTAGCTCTTTTTTTTCAAGTAGGAAAGAAGTTTATTTGCTAAAATACAATGTAAATGCAATTTCCAATATCCTGATATCCAATGATGCTTCCGGTCTAATGTGGAAAATGCAGGTGACAAATAGGACACAGATATAAGCAGACAGCATACTCAGAATAGAAAGATAAAATGGCAGAATCACAGCAGTCACTCAGCATAGGGCTGAACACATCTTAGAATAGCAAAGCTTTAGATAGAAACCAGTTGACAAACCTGAGCTATGATAGAATAATAGTAATAATAATGATACATATTATTCTCTATCGGTGTCCTAAATCCAGTGCAAACTTCATGGGATAAACCACTGTGGTAAATTGCCATGATAGCTAGATTGAGCCAGAATAATATCTTAGCCTCAAAGGCTAGTGGAATGAAGAACTTGTTGGAAATATTTCTCAAAATGTTTTTACATAAAAACATATGACTGTCATTGTAGAACTACTTGCAGACACTTTTAAAAATACTTTTGTCCTCCTTTTAAAATATGAAATTAGAGTACCCAAATAGTAGTTATAATATAGAGATACTGGTTTATTCAGTTAATTTATCTTAATTAGGATTTTTTAGATGTAAGTAATAGAAAAAGCAGCTTAAACTGCATTAAAGAGTAAGACAATGCTTTATCTCCTACAAAAAGACTTGAGTATAGTGAGTCCCAAGGTTGATCAGGTGCTCAGCCATAGTAACATGTATCCATGTTATTGCCAGGCTTTTCCGTGCTTAATGCCTGTTACCTCCTCACCATGAAAACAAGGAAGATGAGGTTGTCCCCAGTGTCATTTCCACACATGCCAATGTCCAGCTGTGGAAAGGGTACCTGGGCTTTTTTTTTTTTTTTTTTTTTTTAGGAGTGTGGATTCTTTTGTCCTGAAACTGTTATCTCACTGGCAAGCATTTGATCACATGCCTAAAATTAATCTTATTGCTACAATAGGATTAAAATCTCCGGGGCTAACTTACAGAAATAGTCTGACCTGGCATGAATGTCGAAGAGTTAACCCCAATGTCCAAGACATACATTTTACTTGGTACAGAAAAGTTAGAGGCTCTTACATCCAGAGTAAACAAAAATGGGTAAAGAGATGCCTAAGCCAAATGAAGCCTGTTTTACTGTACACACAGAGGCACAAAATTATTTTTATGTCACAGGAGAATCTGTATCAGAAAAATTCCTCGCACAGTTTTCTAAATCAAAGTATTTTGTGTAAGACGAGATCATTATCTGAACACTGAGACTAATGATGTCACCATAAACAACACTTTTTGTATGTGTGTTTATTTGCTTCCATGTCACAAAGTTATACATGAGAAATTCTTTGAAGTTCAAAAGGGAACAAATCAATAACTGATGTAATGAACCTATACTGTACCTTTTAAATTATATCCCTTTAAATCTGCAATTTCTCTCCAGAAATCTAGTGGTTGGCTTGAGGTCAATCCCAACTTGAACCAACTTTACTAATGTGCCTGCTGCAACTCCTACTGTAATGAAGTTCTGACATTTTACTGGGGGCTTCTTTCCAGCTTGAATCTTTTGTCATCTTGACAATTGAATCTCATTTGCAAGGAAAGAATAAAAAAGACAAATCTACATCTTGACATCTTTTGGCGTTTCTCTAGAGGTGATGAATCCCTGTTTTGGGTAAGGCTGAAAATAATTGAGCAATGGAAAGTAAATGAAAGAACAGTTTTCACAGTAGCTTCAATCTTAACAGTCTGTCAAAGCATCTTGTCAGGTTACAAAACAATGATTTAAATCCCAAATACAACTCATCTTTCACCCATGTGAGGTGGTTACACATGCGTGCGTAGACATATATATGCGTATATCAGAAATATTCTTCAAGGTTGTGGAATCTGCCATGTTTTCTTTCTATATTGGTAAACAACATGAAAAAGACATCCATATTCAAAAATCCAAAGAATTATGGTAGAGAAAATACACATTTGCTATATTTATATTTTTATTTGAAACTAATTTGCTTGATATTTTAGAAAAAATCATTGACCTAAAAGATTAGTCCCCGGAGCTCCTGCCCTGCTGCAGGTCACACAAGATGACATGGCATTTGTCTTTAGAGGTTTTTTGTTTTGTTTAGTTTTTTCATTTGTAATATGTGTTAATGATTTATTACATGTCTATACCTATGGAATGATCATTTAATTTCAGTCCAAAAGTAACTATATTAAGAACCCATGTTTCTTTGATCATTCCTAATTTGTAAAATAAATAATGCACTAATAAAAATTGTATTTCTTATTAAATTCCCCAGCATACGTATACTCTCCTTATATTTTCCCCTTGAAAATAAAAATACATTTAAAATTTATAAACATTGGTTTAAAAGGAACAGCTACATAAAGGCTGCCAGTAATTGGCTTCAATCCTTCACTTAGTGTATTAGTCCGTTCTCACACTGCTATGAAGAAATACCGGACTGGATAATTTATAAGGAAAGATGATTTAATTGACTTACAGTTCCACATGGCTGGGAAAGCCTCAGAAAACTTACAATCATGGCAGAAGAAAACTCTTCACAGGACGACAGGAAAGAGAATGAATGCCAGCAGAGGAAATGCCAGATGCTTATAAAACCATTAGATCTCATGAAAACTCACTCACTTTTACGAGAACAGCATAGGCAAATCCACCCCTATGATTCAATTACCTTCCACTGGATCCCTCCCATGGCACAAGGGATTATGGGGATTATAATTCAAGATGATATTTGGGTGGGGAGATATCCAAACCATATCACTTAGCAAATATTTTTAATCACTTACTTCTAAGTACTGGAGAAACCACAATAAATAAAGTAGAGTCTTTTGGCCCCAAGACAATTTACACTCCAGTGGCTGAATCCATTCAAAAAAGACCTTTGAATGAGAACCCAGGGGTGAGCATTGACTCTTTGTTCCCCAACAACCTTCTTCCTGGTGGCACTGAAGTGTTCTTTGAGCTGGCAATGAAGCCAGTTCTCCTGCTTCTAGAATTAATACAGCTAAAGCTCCAATCTGAATTTTAAAATGGGAAAGTACATTACAATATCACCTGAAAATTTTCTTGAAAATTGTCTTGCTTCCAATGTCTTTATCCTCAAAACATACTCAGCCATGTGACCCTATAAAATGGTTCAGTAAATTGTGGCATTTTAAAAGTACAGCTTAAAGAAGTGAAATACCATTGTTCAACACTAAAAATTCAAATTAGATTTGTCACCAATTACTGGTCCCTTCTTCTTCTGTTTTGTCAATGAGGATATACATAAAAATAGTAAAGGCTGGTAAGAGGTAACAAACCAGATCTAACAGAATCCCATCTATTCCAATTTTCATTGGCAGTATCAAGAGAAAGAATGAGAAATTACATTTAATTAGGACACTTAAATGATCCTTTGCATTTAAAGAGAAGTAGATATATGTGTAGTATTATGGTTTTTATTATCTGACAGTGACAAAGGAGGTAACAAACAGTTCAATAAGCACTTTATACACTTATTCAACAAATATCTATTGAGAAGCTACTACGTATAGGCATTCTTTTAGGTGCTTGAGATATGGCAATATGCAAAACCAAAATTATTTATCTTAAAAAGTTTACATTCACTTAATACCCCCTCAAAGCCTCCTGAAGTGAGTGATACTATTAATTCAATTTCTCAGAAGATAAGTACTGTATAGTGGGATTTAGAGGTTAATTAATTTGCCTGATGTCATATAGCTATTAAGTTCAAAGACAGACTGCGAATCCAGGTCTGAGTGACTCTAGAGCTTGAATTCTTAATTATCTTAAATAAAAAACACAATGGATAATAAATTCAAATTGACCACAAACTGGTAGCAATTTCCTTACTCTTGAAGACATTGAAATATATAAACACAAAGCTAATTATAATAAGAAGAATTAACCTCAGAAAACCAGCTACTTTCTTCTAGAACCCTCCCCCACCACCATGTCACAGGTTTACTATTGTAACAAACACCGGAGATAGTATGAAATAATTGGTAAGTGCACAGGGCTGTGGAATCAGAAAGACCGAGCATCTGCTCTTTCCACAGTGCTTACCAGATACATGATGTTGAGCAATTACATAATGCTGCAAAGCTTCCCCTTACCCACCTGTAAAATGTGGTAGATAATAGTACCTACCAAAAGGAGCTATTGTGCAGTTTAAAAAAGAAGGCTGTGTGTCCAGACTTCAGACAGTGCCTGACCTGTAGTTCACACTCAATAGAGATTTAGCCTTACTTTTTCTATTCTTATCTCTGCCAGTAAACAAATAAGGCAGAAGAACTACCCATATTACAGATATAGCTACCCGATACATTTAGTAAGATAAGTCATGGCTTTCCATAGTTCTTGATTTTTTGTAGCCCTAAAATTTTTCAGGTAACCTTGAGAGGAAAGGTTTTCATCTTAAAGACAGCTAATTAGATACTTCTTGCTTAATTTATAGGTACATAAAAACATTTCTGTCTGTTATAGGATAAGTGTCAAAATTTGTAGAGATTACCTTAACCTAAAAGCAATTTTAATGTCAAACTGGTTGTTTCTTTCTGATAAATAATGCATTGAGGGAAATTTCAAGTGATATTTCTGACTTTCAAACCTTAAAAGAAATACCGGTAACCATAGTGATTTTTAGCTTTAAAAAGCTAATTATCTCTGTGTGTATATATACACATAAGGTGTGTGTGCATGTGTGTGTGTATGTATGTGTGTGAATCTTAGTGTGGGACAATCTTTTCTAAGTAATACACAAAATAGAAAAGCCATAAGAGACAAGATGGATGAATTTGACCTCACAGAGTATGAAAGTTCCACATTAAAAATGCAATAAGCAAAGTTAAAAAAAATTACAAGCCAGAAAAATAGTAACACGTGATATACAAGCAAAATTTTATTTTACATAAATAGGTCTCAAATAAGGAAAAAAAACAGACAAAAGATAAACTCTTAGGAAAAAGTAGATAGAAGCCATGTCTCAATTTTGTATTGCTACATCAGAGTACCTGGAACTGGATAATTTATAAAATAAATAAATCTATCTTGTCGCAGTTCTCGAGTCTGAGAAGTCCAACATCAAGGCATTAGCTGGTTCTGTTGCCTGGTGAGGGTTGTATACTCATCCTTGGGAGGGGAGAAACTCTGCGTCATCACATGAAAGAAGGTGGACAGACAAGCTTATCTAACACTGCAGGAAGAAGTCCTCCTGGCATAACCACCCCTTAAAAGTCTCACCTCTTAATACTATCACATTGATAACACCTGAAATTTGGAGGAGATACATTCAAACCATAGCAGGACTTAAAAAGTATTGAATACCCAGGAAACACCCACACAGAACAACAACAACAACAACCGGTACTAACATATTTGAAAAAGGCTGTAATTTACTCACTTGAAAAACTGCAAACTAAAAGATAAAGTCTATGTATTTTTTTACAAATATCAACAGTAGATATCAAAAAGCAAAGTAATGGTCAACATTTTCAAATATGGGGAAGAAAGAATTTATTTTAAATAGGATATAAATGAGTGTATCCTCTCTGTAAAGCAACTTGACAATATCTTAAAAATATTAAAATGCAAGTGTCTTATTACCCAGTATTTTGATATCTGGAATGCTTCTTCCAGATATGCAGATATACACACTTTATCTACAAAGTTATCCATAGAAGAATTTTAGCATTGTTCATGGAAGACAAAGACTAAAATCTACGTAAATGGTCATCAGAATTGGATTGGCAAAGCAAATTATATTAGATCCATATAATGGTATAACATAATAGATCTACTGATACAGGCTATGATGGAATTATCTCAAAAATATAATTAGAAGAAAAACATACAAGGCAGAGACATTTATTTAGTTTAGTAAGCTCACATTTCGGTAAAATAAATATATCTGTGTGAGTGTGAGACAAAGAGAAGAGAGAAATTTATTTTTCATGTTTACATTGTGTACACATTGCCTTTTCATTTTTGTTTAAAAAATATGTTAATAGGTATTATTGAAAGACAAATATGGACAGAACAGATAATAGTGGTAATGAATATAATTAACGAAAAATAAACTTTTAAAAAATGATTAATATTTAACATATAAAAAACATTTTAATTCATAAAAGATGTTAGAAATTTGAAATTAGAGACTAAGAGTTTATGGAAATCCAATTTATGATTTCTAAAATAAATATTAATAGAAAGCTAGAATCATCTGCCAAATGAGAGAAAGAGAACCATTGATGGAAAAATAAAATATGAGAGATACTGAGTTTGAGGACTTTCATAGGTTTACACATATCTATTTATTACACATTCTTAAAAGTTACAGAAATCTATTTATTACACATTCTGACAAAAAGTTTGGAAAAGATGAAATATGAATAAGAAAATGATTGCATAATTAATAAAGAAAAAGTCTGGTCACAGTGGCTCATGCCTGTAATCCCAGCACTTTGGGAGGCCAAGGCGGGTGGATCACTTGAGGTCAGGAGTTCGAGACCAGCCTGGTCAACATGGTGAAACCCTGTCTCTACTAAAAATATAAAAATTAGTTGGGTGTGGTGGCACATGCCTGTAATCCCAGCTACTTGGGAGACTGAGGCAGGAGAATCGATTGAACCTGGGAGACAGAGGTTGCAGTGAGCGGATATCATGCCACTGCACTCCAGCCTGGGTGACAGAATGAGTCTAACAACAAAAAATAAATAAATAAAAAGAAAGAAAGAAAAAAGAAAACAATTTCAAAAGCAAAAAATACTAATCTTCAAATTTAAAAGGACTAAGTTGGATGAATGAAACAAAGACTGACATTTAAAATTGAGGATTTTAGAATATCTAGGTCAAAAAAATGGTTTAAATATTTCATCGAAAGAGAAAAAAATAATTGCCTGCCAAGGAACCAAAATTAAATTAGTATCAATAATTTTATCTGCCATTATGGTTTCTAAATATTAATGATGGAGTCCATCAAAGCTCTATGAGGAAGGTAACTACTGACCTATAATTCTACACCCAGCCAAAATACCAGTACATGTGAGGATAAGGTAGGAACATAAGGACTTTGTCAGAGATGAAAGAGCTCAGCAGTATTATTTCCTATAAAATTCACTCAATGGCATGCTTCCAGAGAAAACGATAATAAGGCATGCAAGTCAAAAAGAATGAACTAACACTAAAACCAAAAAAAAGAGAGAGAAGTCTGTGGATAATGGCTATATAATGACCAAAAAATAAAAAATAAACTCCCCAAATTTGAGGAGTAAGTCACAGATTTCCAACAAGGTAAGATGTTAACATATTTTGGTAACAGTAGGGTAACAATTTACTCTGTTTCTCTGAATTAAGTAATATTTAACTCGTAAGATATCCCCCTGGTATATTGTCTCTGAAATGACTTTGCTTCCTAATTTTAACATTATAAGGCTTGTGCTTCACCATTATAAAACACTTTACATGTCATTTTAATACTGGCAGTGAAATATTTACTCAACTTAGTAAACACATCGCTTGTTTCAGATATAATATTAGATTATTTAAAAGGAACAGTTTACTTTTACAAGTAAGTCCTTGCAAAACTGAAAAAAAGTATTAATACTGAAATCTCCAAGAAGTAGTATGAATAGCAAAGGAAGTGAGGGGTTGTTGATTAAATGATATGTCTGTTACATCTCATTAATTCCAGAAAACATTTCCCAATTTTTTACTAATTAGAAAGCACTTGAAATCTGGGTATTTGAAGAAATATGCCACAGTGTATTGGGTGAATTTAGTTTGAGTTACGATAACAAATTGAAGTTTTATTTACAGAGAGTTAAAAAGGTGAAATCACCAGGATACATTTACAGCCAGCCCAGCTGACACACAGGAAAAGATAAAACATCACTTTGTCACCAATCTTCATGGCTTCCACCTGAGTGATGTTTTGAGAAAGAAAGGGCTCAATGTATATAATTACTTGATTATATCACAGTGCTTTGCAGAAATTCTGATATAAAGAAAACAGTTTTAAATTACTTTCTCTGGACATATTCAGTTAGTCCTTGTATCCCTCTTTCTTCCCACCACCAAAGACCTACACATTTTATTATTGCAATTTTAAAGCACATTTAAATCAAAATTGATTCTCAATTTCACATTAGATCTGTAAAACCATACATTAGCTGAGAGCAATAATTGCATATTTCATAAACTCATAGGCAGCCACGTAAATTAATATAAACAAAAAGCTTTCTGGTTTAAAAGAGATCCAGTGTATTCTTCAGACTACTGATGATTGCTAACATTTAGTACATCAGAAACAGAGTCATGAAATTGTGTTGATATTAAACTATGAGTTGTGTTAAGTCTATTTGGAGGCCTTGCAGAGCTGCCTCTGTAGATTAATAGTGTAAGATCATGGATGCCCCCAAAAGTAAACTAGGTACATATGATAGTGCTCCAGGGACTGGGGCTCAGTCATCTTTTCCAACATCAACTCCATTGGTAATAAAGTTTTAGATGATTAACAGAATCAATATAGTACAGACAAATAAATATTTTTCAACTATGATTTATCTCAAAACAAAAAGCCTGTGAAGTAATCAGAGTAGAAGAGAGTTGATGGTGTTACACTCAAGGCTCAGGAAACTCAATGTATACACAGTGAACTTAGTGCAGCCAGTTCAAAACTTGTCTCTCTTCTCACCCTACCTCCATGAAGGAGGACTGTTGCTTATTGATTAATCAAAATAATAAACATTTATTGGGATGAATTAGGATCGGATTTAGTGGGAACAGAAGAAAATGTATTAAGGGAAATGTCCCCTCTATCTCTTTTTATATGAATTTCCTTTCATAGGTCTTGAGGGGAAAGATAGGGTAGCAGAATGCTTAGCCCTTGAAATTGAAGGACAGTGTGTGAGAGGCCTGAGGTCATCCATCTTCCCTTTCTCCGGCTTCCTCTTGACTCTTTTTCCTTTGTGTGAGGCCTTTTTTCTCAAGCTGAGTGGATTAAGCCATGAGCAATCTAGTCCAACTCTTTTTGAGACAGAGAGGAAATCTCTATTCTTTTCACCTGGTATGACCTAGCCTGGCTATTCTTTATTACTAAAGTCATAAGACCTGAGATATGATGTGAAAGAGAGTGCTTTGACTGATATGACTATAAATCTAAGCAAATTAGTTTTCTACATGTTCCTACTTAGCTGAGCAAGAGACTACATTGGGGTTTGGGGCCAAAATGCTAGCTAGTAATGAGTGTTCCTTTGCCTGACCTTGTCCTGTATTCATGTATTTCCCTTCAGAAACTGAGAAACAGAAAGAAAGAAAAGAGGTGGTAAAAGATAGAGCAATATTCATTCACAGCTTGATATCTCTGCTTCTGTAATTAAATAGGTACTGGAACTGCCTTGGAAGTTAGAGTGGAGTGAATTTTTGGTTTGTTTTTCTTTTTTTCCATAACACATTTCTATATTAGAATTTTAGGCAACCATAGCAAATATAATAATTTAAATACTGCCTCTCAAATTCTGTATTTTCCTAGACCTGGGATTACTTTGAAAACAAAGATATTTTTATAAATTTATAATATAGAAAGGTTAACAATGTTACATTCAAAATCCAAGGAAATTAATATACATGTGGACACAAAAATAGAACTCTGTGGGATTAATGATAAATTGACTTTGTAGGATATTTGAAAGCAAAGACTTGAGTCTCTTGGAAAAGAAAACTTCTGAGAGCTCTTCTCCAACATATTTTGAGGTGGAAATATACACAACACTTGATATGTCAGAAAGCCTCATCCTTAACCACTGGCCAGTCAAAAGCAAGGAAGAATTGCAATACCAATTATGATGGAAAACTAACGCTGATTCATTTGTGGGAAAAATCAGCTACAAAAACAAATTTTACAGAGTTTAAGTCTTACTTAAAACATATTTGTCTCAAAGAATGAGCTTTAAACTATGTCAATATTATCAATCATGAAAATCCATTATTAACATTTTTAATCATAGTGTATTTACTTTGAAATAGTTTATCATTTGCCCTTTCATTTCACTCAGTCACCTTCTTAAAAAGATCCTTAGTTTCTCAATACCTTGGATATTAATTTCTTCCAAACATAAAGTACACACCCATGGATTTGGAAGTTACATTGCAATTTTATGGAATGCCTTAGTCCAAGAGTTATATCTGAGAGTTCTTTTTGCCAATACTGAGAAAATTAAAAATTATTACCATGGACTGCCATTCTTTAGTTGACAAATGAAGGAGTAAAGATTCTGTATGGAAAGAATCAAGAAATTTAAGTTATTGTTGATGTGTCTTTCATGGCTTTAAAATCATGTTTTTTAATTAGAGTAGAGAAAGTTTCCATTGAAAACAGAGATCACATAAAGTTGAAAAATTAACTACTAATGGTTCTCATTTAAAGGTCCTCCAGTAAGGATCTCATTAAAGGCTGAGTTTGTGTCCATTTTCAAATACCTCACTGTCTAAAATCTAATGGATGCATGTTCACGTTAAGACCTGTACACCAATGTTCATGCAGCTTTATTCGTATTAGCCCCAAACTAGGATCAACTCAAAAATCTATCAACTGGTAAACAGATAACAAAAATGTGACATTCATATGCAAGAGTACTACTTGACAGTAAAAGGGAATTAACCATGGTTTTGCCTTGATGCAGATGGATCCAAAACATTTCCTTAAGTGAAAAGAGTTAGACACAAAACAGTTTATACTGTACCATTCAATTTACACAACACTGGGGGAAAGGAAAACTAGAGTGATAGGAAGTAGATCAGTAGTTGCCAGGGATAAGGGATGGGAAAAGGGATAAACTGCTGAAGGACAAAAAGGAACTTTGTCTGGTGTTGGAAATGTTTTATGTCATAATGGTGGTTATTACATAATTCTGTACACTTACCAGAAATCTTTGAGCTGTACACTTAAATTATGTCAATTTTGTTGTGTTAAACTACATTTCAATAATTTTTTTAAAAATTGGTATATTTCAAACAAGGGGATAATAGCCTAAATGAGATAGCATTCAAAATGAGGTAAAAATTAATAGCAAACATGTAATTCAGCTCCCAAGAGTAGCTTACCTTAAAAGTCAAATAGATCAGTTAAAATGTCAGTTTTACCACATCCAAGCTATGTCAAAGGAGGCTAACAATAGTATCTAATTTTTAGGAATTTTGTAAAAATTAAAGGAGATGATATATTAAGCGTTTAGTCAAATACCTGACACATAACAAGGACTCAAAAACTACTATTTTATTATCACCAAGGCAAATTATTTAAGCAACTGTTTGCCCTGTTAGTATCTTCTCAATTAGGCTTTCTAATATTTTATATTAGTTTCAACTGCTGCCTCTCACCCAAATACCTAATTTATCCAAAAGGTCTTGCTTTCTAAAGATATATTATCATTTATTAATTCCTTTATTCAATAATACCTATCGATCACTTTCCATGGCCAAGCACTCTGTTGAGTACTTGAGGTGAGGTAAGTTATTAAACCAATCATGCGTGACTTCCTACACTCATGCAAAGGTGGGCATTAAATAAGCATACAATTAAATATGAATTCAAATTATAAAACATGCCACAAATTAGAAGATTATGGTAATGTGCTAGATAATCACAGATGGAGGTAATTTCACTAAGGGATCCATGGAAGTCTTTTTTAAGAAAAGGACATTTGAGTTGAAACTAAAAGATAACGTCTGACAAAAACATCCCCTGTTGAGAGAATAGCAAAGATTTGGCAGTGTAAAAAAGTTTGTTGATCCTGAGAAACTAGAACACAAAATAAAATACTACTGTGTCTGGTGGGTAATGAGAGAGGAGCAGCAGGAGGTAAGCTTGGAGAGGTGGACACAAGCAGATGATGGAAAGCTTGCGGGCCATGTTAAGACTGTCCTATTTGACATAATAGTCTCTAATATTTTGATATCAATAATAATATCAAGTGATTCTATGCACCAAACAGTATTTCAAGTGCTCTATATGAGCTATTTCATTCAGTCCTACAACAACTCCATATGGGTAGATATTTATCAACAGGTCATTTTATAGCACAGCCTACTGAGTTTATAATCTTCAAAAATCAAAGAATCCAAAGAGCAAAACGAAGACAGGAACCTCTAGCTTCAGAGCCCACCCACTTAAACCCTGTGCTTTGTGCCTTCTCTCTATGTTACACTGTCATTCGGTTTAAGACTAACGGATGCAATAACAGGATGAAGTTTATGTATTTACAAGGTCACCTCAAAAAGGAGGAGCCAAGATGGCCGAATAGGAACAGCTCTGGTCTACAGCTCCCAGCGTGAGCAACGCAGAAGACGGGTGATTTCTGCATTTCCATCTGAGGTACCGGCTTCATCTCACTAGGGAGTGCCAGACAGTGGGTGAAGGTCAGTGGGTGCGCAAGCAGGCCAAGGCATTGCCTCACTCGGGAAGCGCAAGGGGTCAGGGAGTTCCCTTTCCTAGTCAAAGAAAGGGGTAACAGACAGCACCTGGAAAATCGGGTCACTCCCACCCGAAGACTGCGCTTTTCCGGCGGGCTTAAAAAATGGCGCACCAGGAGAATATATCCGGCACCTGGCTCCGAGGGTCCTATACCCACGGAGTCTCGCTGATTGCTAGCACAGCAGTCTGAGATCAAACTGCAAGTCGGCAGCAAGGCTAGGGGAGGGGCGCCCGCCTTTGCCCAGGCTTGTTTAGGTAAACAAAGCAGCCGGGAAGCTCCAACTGACTGGAGCCCACCACAGCTCAAGGAGGCCTGCCTGCCTCTGTAGGCTTCACCTCTGAGGGCAGGCCACAGACAAACAAAAAGACAGCAGTAACCTCTGCATACTTAAATGTCCCTGTGTGACAGCTTTGAAGAGAGCAGTGGTTCTCCCAGCAAACAGCTGAAGATCTGAGAACAGGCAGACTGCCTCCTCAAGTGGGTCCCTGACCCCTGACCCCCGAGCATCCTAACTGGGAGGCACCCCCCAACAGGGGCACACTGACACCTCACACGGCTGGGTACTCCAACAGACCTGCAGCTGAGGGTCCTGCCTGTTAGAAGGAAAACTAACAAACAGAAAGGACATCCACACCGAAAACCCATCTGAACATCACCATCATCAAAGACCAAAAGTAGATAAAACAACAAAGATGGGGAAAAAACAGCAGAAAAACTGGAAACTCTAAAAAGGAGAGCACCTCTCCTCCTCCAAAGGAACGCAGTTCCTCACTAGCAATGGAACAAAGCTGGACGGAGAATGACTTTGACAAGCTGAGAGAAGAAGGCTTCAGACGATCAAATTACTCTGAGCTACGGGAGGACTTTCAAACCAAAGGCAAAGAAGTTGAAAACTTTGAAAAAAATTTAGAAGAATGTATAACTAGAATAACCAATACAGAGAAGTGCTTAAAGGAGCTGATGGAGCTGAAAACCAAGGCTCGAGAACTACGTGAAGAATGCAGAGGCCTCAGGAGACGATGCGATCAACTGGAAGAAAGGGTATCAGTGATGGAAGATGAAATGAATGAAATGAAGCGAGAAGGGAAGTTTAGAGAAAAAAGAATAAAAAGAAACGAACAAAGCCTCCAAAAAACATGGGACTATGTGAAAAGACCAAATCTACGTCTGATTAGTGTACCTGAAAGTGACGGGGAGAATGGAACCAAGTTGGAAAACACTCTGCAGGATATTATCCAGGAGAACTTCCCCAATCTAGCAAGGCAGGCCAACATTCAGATTCAGGAAATACAGAGAACGCCACAAAGATACTCCTCGAGAAGAGCAACTCCAAGACACATAATTGTCAGATTCACCAAAGTTGAAATGAAGGAATAAATGTTAAGGGCAGCTAGAGAGAAAGGTCGGATTACCCTCAAAGGGAAGCCCATCAGACTAACAGTGGATCTCTCGGTAGAAACTCTACAAGCCAGAAGAGAGTGGAGGCCAATATTCAACATTCTTAAAGAAAAGAATTTTCAAACCAGAATTTCATATCCAGCCAAACTAAACTTCATAAGTGAAGGAGAAATAAAATACTTTACAGACAAGCAAATGCTGAGAGATTTTGTCACCACCAGGCCTGCCCTAAAAGAGCTCCTGAAGGAAGCGCTAAACATAGAAAGGAACAACTGGTACCAGCCGCTGCAAAATCATGCCAAAATGTAAAGACCATCGAGACTAGGAAGAAACTGCATCAACTAAAGAGCAAAATAACCAACTAACATCATAATGACAGGATCAAATTCACACACAGCAATATTAACTTTAAATGTAAATGGCCTAAATGCTCCAATTAAAAGACACAGACTGGCAAATTGGATAAAGAGTCAAGACCCATCAGTGTGCTGTATTCAGGAAACCCATCTCACGTGCAGAGACACACATAGGCTCAAAATAAAAGGATGGAGGAAGATCTACTAAGCAAATGGAAAACAAAAAAAGGCAGGGGTTGCAATCCTAGTCTCTGATACAACAGCCTTCAAACCAGCAAAGATCAAAAGAGACAAAGAAGGCCATTACATAATGGTAAAGGGATCAATTCAACAAGCAGAGCTAACTGTCCTAAATATACATGCACCCAATACAGGAGCACCCAGATTCATAAGGCAAGTCCTGAGTGACCTACAAAGAGACTTAAACTCCCACACATTAGTAATGGGAGATTTTAACAACCCACTGTCAACATCAGACAGATCAACGAGACAGAAAGTCAACAAGGATACCCAGGAATTGAACTCAGCTCTTCACCAAGCAGACCTAATAGACATCTACAGAACTCACCACCCCAAATCAACAGAATATACATTTTTTTCAGCACCACACCACACCTATTCCAAAATTGACTACATACTTGGAAGTAAAGCTCTCCTCAGCAAATGTAAAAGAACAGAAATTATAACAAACTATCTCTCAGACCACGGTGCAATCAAACTAGAACTCAGGATTAAGAATCTCACTCAAAACCGCTCAACTACATGGAAACTGAACAACCTGCTCCTGAATGACTACTGGGTACATAACGAAATGAAGGCAGAAATAAAGATGTTCTTTGAAACCAACGAGAACAAAGACACAATATCTCTGGGACGCATTCAAAGCAGTGTGTAGAGGGAAATTTATAGCACTAAACGCACACAAGAGAAAGCAGGAAAGATCCAAAATTGACACCCTAACATCACAATTAAAAGAACTAGAAAAGCAAGAGCAAACACATCTGAAAGCTAGCAGAAGGCAAGAAATAACTAAAATCAGAGCAGCACTGAAGGAAATAGAGACACAAAAAACCCTTCAAAAAATTAATGAATCCAGGAGCTGGTTTTTTGAAAGGATCAACAAAATTGATAGACCGCTAGCAAGACTAATAAAGAAAAAAGAGAGAAGAATCAAATAGACGCAATAAAAAATGATAAAGAGGATATCACCACCGATCCCACAGAAATACAAACTACCATCAGAGAATACTATAAACACCTCTACGCAAATAAACTAGAAAATCTAGAAGAAATGGATAAATTCCTCGACACATACACTCTCCCAAGACTAAACCAGGAAGAAGTTGAATCTCTGAATAGACCAATAACAGGAGCTGAAATTGTGGCAATAATCAATAGCTTACCAATCAAAAGGAGTGCAGGACCAGATGGATTCACAGCTGAATTCTACCAGAGGTAAAAGGAGGATCTGGTACCATTCCTTCTGAAACTATTCCAATCAATAGAAAAAGAGGGAATCCTCCCTAACTCATTTTATGAGGCCAGCATCATCCTGATACCAAAGCTGGGCAGAGACACAACCGAAAAAGAGAAATTTAGACCAATATCCTTGATGAACATTGATGCAAAAATCCTCAATAAAATACTGGCAAACCGAATCCAGCAGCACATCAAAAAGCTTATCCACCATGATCAAGTGGGCTTCATCCCTGGGATGCAAGGCTGGTTCAATATATGCAAATCAATAAATGTAATCCAGCATATAAACAGAACCAAAGACAAAAACCACATGATTATCTCAATAGATGCAGAAAAGGCCTTTGACAAAATCCAACAGCCCTTCATGCTAAAAACTCTCAATAAATTAGGTATTGATGGGAGGTATCTCAAAATAATAAGAGCTATCTATGACAAACCCACAGCCAATATCATACTGAATGGGCAAAAACTGGAAGCATTCCCTTTGAAAACTGGCACAAGACAGGGATGCCCTCTCTCACCACTCCTATTCAACATAGTGTTGGAAGTTCTGGCCAGGGCAATTAGGCCGGAGAAGGAAATAAAGAGTACTTAATTAGGAAAAGAGGAAGTCAAATTGTCCCTGTTTGCAGATGACCTGATTGTATATCTAGAAAACCCCATCGTCTCAGCCCAAAATCTCCTTAAGCTGATAAGCAACTTCAGCAAAATCTCAGGATACAAAATCAATGTACAAAAATCACAAGCATTCTTATACACCAATAACAGACAAACAGAGAGCCAAATCATGAGTGAACTCCCATTCACAATTGCTTCAAAGAGAATAAAATACCTAGGAATCCAACTTACAAGGGATGTGAAGGACCTCTTTAAGGAGAACTACAAACCACTGCTGAAGGAAATAAAAGAGGATACAAACAAATGGAAGAACATTCCATGCTCATGGGTACAAAGAATCAATATTGTGAAAATGGCCATACTGCCCAAGGTAATTTACAGATTCAATGCCATCCCCATCAAGCTACCAATGACTTTCTTCATAGAATTGGAAAAAACTACTTTAAAGTTCATATGGAACCAAAAAAGAGCCCGCATCACCAAGTCAGTCCTAAGCCAAAAGAACAAAGCTGGAGGCATCACACTACCTGACTTCAAACTATACTACAAGGCTACAGTAACCAAAACAACATGGTACTGGTACCAAAACAGAGATATAGATCAATGGAACAGAACAGAGCCCTCAGAAGTAATGCCACATATCTACAACTATCTGATCTTTGACAAACCTGAGAAAAACAAGCAATGGGGAAAGGATTCCCTACTTAATAAATGATGCTGGGAAAACTGGCTAACCATATGTAGAAAGCTAAAACTGGATCCCTTCCTTACACCTTATACAAAAATCAATTCAAGATGGATTAAAGGCTTAAATGTTAGACCTAAAACCATAAAAATCCTAGAAGAAAACCTAGGCATTACCATTCAGGACATAGGCGTGGGCAAGGATTTCACGTCTAAAACACCAAAAGCAATGGCAACAAAAGACAAAATTGACAAATGGGATCTAATTAAACTAAAGAGCTTCTGCACAGCAAAAGAAACTACCATCAGAGTGAACAGGCAACCTACAAAATGGGAGAAAATTTTCACAACCTACTCATCTGACAAAGGGCTAATATCCAGAATCTACAATGAACTCAAACAAATTTACAAGAAAAAAACAAACAACCCCATCAAAAAGTGGGCGAAGGACATGAACAGACACTTCTCAAAAGAAGACATTTATGCAGCCAAAAAATACATGAAAAAATGCTTACCATCACTGGCCATCAAAGAAATGCAAATCAAAACCACAATGAGATACCATCTCACACCAGTTAGAATGGCGATCATTAAAAAGTCAGGAAACAACAGGTGCTGGAGAGGATGTGGAGAAATAGGAACACTTTTACACTGTTGGTGGGACTGTAAACTAGTTCAACCATTGTGGAAGTCAGTGTGGCGATTCCTCAGGGATCTAGAACTAGAAATGCCATTTGACCCAGCCATCCCATTACTGGGTATATACCCAAAGGACTATAAATCATGCTGCTATAAAGACACATGCACACGTATGTTTATTGCAGCATTATTCACAATAGCAAAGACTTGGAACCAACCCAAATGTTCAACAATGATAGACTGGATTAAGAAAATGTGGCACATATACACCATGGAATACTATGCAGCCATAAAAAATGATGAGTTCATGTCCTTTGTAGGGACATGGATGAAATTGGAAATCATCATTCTCAGTAAACTATCGCAAGAACTCAAAACCAAACACCACATATTCTCACTCATAGGTGGGAATTGAACAATGAGAACACATGGACACAGGAAGGGGAACATCACACTCTGGGGACTGTTGTGGGGTGGGGGGAGGGGGGAGGGATAGCACTGGGAGATACACCTAATGCTAGATCACGAGTTAGTGGGTGCAGTGCACCAGCATGGCACATGTATATATATGTAACTAACCTGCACAATGTGCACATGTACCCTAAAACTTAAAGTATAATAATAATAAATAAAATAAAAAATAAAAAAAAGAAAATATAAACAAATAAAAATAAAAATAATTTGACAGATAAAAAAAAAGGTCACCTCATCTGATGTGGGAAGAATGGATTATAGAGGAACAAGATGAATGCAAGAAAAATAGGAAATAATTGCAGTAATCAAGGCGGACTTCATGGGTGTATGACCTGCACATTGCACAGGACTCTATGTTTTGAAGGGCACAGTTCTTGATTTGATTCTGCTACAACTGTCTTGAAATTCTAAATAATTTTTGAAAAAGTTATTTGCATTTTGTACTGTTCCCCCAAATTATGCAGCTGGCCTTGGCAGTATTTCATGCAAACATTCTAATGACTTGGATTTTTAGATTAATTCACTCATCTCTGATGACTGGAGCTCTGCATCTCCCTTACCAATATCCTTCCTTGAAGGCAGAAGGGAATTCCCATTTATTAAGCATCGAGCTAGGCAAAATCCTAGAGCTTTACACGTATAATTCAATTAATCCTTATAAAGGAGATTCTATTATCAGCATTTTGTTAGATGAGAGAATGATTGCTCAACGAGGTAAGTAATTTGGCATAACTAAGTTCTAACTCCAAACACATTCTTCTAAACCAAATATTGCCTCTGAGGCTCTGGTTTTATTGCCCACCCTAGAACCCTATTGCCATCCTCTGCCCATTGATAGGGGCACGTCGTTGCTTCCTGGAGCCCTGGCCAAACAAACCCCTAGCCAGGCCAGTCACTGGAGATTGCCCTCCTAGATAAAACCCACTTTCACATCTTTCCCGTACTATGGCCTGGGCTGGCAATACCTCAGGCCTAACTTTTACTAACTTAAAAAAAATAAATCAGACATAGTACCATGAAAAATCTACAAAAATTTGCAATGTTTTCTTGAAACCGTGGAGTTTGTATTTTCATTGGATTCAGAGGGTGACACTGCCTTAAGGCCGTTGACAACTATATGGTCTTTTTTATTTATGTAGCTTGTCTGATCATTCAGAGTGTGCGGATGTTGCAATCCTGCTTTACTGAATCATAGTCTGTCTAAACTTCAGGGATTGGAGAGTTTACCCAGAGACAGGGTGTTGCTTAATTTCCACGCAAATTCTCATAAATATCTGACAAAAGTTTATGCATTTCAGAAGAATTGTCACAGTGGCAAGCAGAACAAGGGCTTAAAATCAAATTCAGCCAATGAAGGGAATTCTGAAAGTTTTACTATGTAATGTAAACATTTTTCTAAAATATAAAAGTAAAATAGATCTTATATTCTGCCCAAGTTTTAGAATACAGTCACCTATTAAAAACAATGCAAAGGAAAGAAAAAAGAAAACCAAAAACATTGTTACAATCATATTTTTAAAAACAAATTTTAAGTATAATAAAATAAACCAACCAGTTTGATTTTCTTGATAATTTTTTGTTAACTGTAAAACATCAGAATCAGTGTGTTAGCTCTATTTACATAAGAACACAATTCAATATGTGTTCAAATTACTAATGAGAATTTGATTCTCATATCTCCATTTGTGTTCCATTGCCTGTCTCAAAGAAAAAAACAGGAATTCTATTCTACTATTTTGAATACTGGGTAAGAATAAGGCAAAAAAAAGTGGATCTTTTGCTGAGAAGAACTTAATGGTGCAACATTTCCCATTTACTGTATATTTATTTCTTAGGCAAAACACTCACTTGAATCACAATTTTCTATCCTCTTCGAAAGTCAAAGTCTCATTCTGACATAGTACTGTGGTGATTTGTTCATTAGAGGCAAAAATCAGGTGTCTGATAAGGACATCATACTGTCTCATTCACACGGCACACTAACCCTTCTGCACTGCTCACAATGGAATTCAACTTGACACTTTTCATTTACATAAAGTTGACAGTTTCAGCCTGTTGGAAAGTTTTCTGGAAATTCAAATTCTAACATAGACATAAATGCCACCTCAATGATCTCCCCAGTACGTTAAGTGGAACGCTTCACCTAAATAAAGGGTGCCTTCTTCATGGTTTATTTAACAATTAACACAGAGTAAAGGAGACTTTTCTTCTAGACTAACATCCTTTATTAGTCATCAGATTTTGTTTTGCCTTTTCCTGTCTGCCATAACCATTTCCTGGGTGAATGGAAGATTCTCTTATTTATCTTTGTATTTCTGAAGTAGTCTCAAGATAGTATATTATGTAAACGGGTATAAGGATCAATTGGCATCCCATTTACTAACTATTGAGCCAAATTGAAAAAAAAAACCCACAAAATTGAGATTACTGAAAGGTGCAGAGATTATAAGGAGGTCTGGAACCTGTACTTGGTAAAATAGAAGATTTACTTAGAAAATATTAGAGTTGACAAATCACATTATTTGCCCTATAAATGGTAAATCCTCTAGAAATGAGAACTTTTAGTCATTAACTAAAAGTGAATAGCTTTTGAAGGATCAATCAAGAACTAGTATTAAAAATCTATTTATAGCTTAGAACTAGGGTGATGACATCATTTATCCTCTACATAAAGACACCTTTAAAAGTAAAAATGAGAGTTAATAATTACAGTAAGAGTGCAGGAATAAAACAAGATTGTCAGGGGCAAACCAGAAATATACACTTTGATGATAGAAGTTGTTTGCCCTCAGTGCATACCCAATTTA
This sequence comes from Gorilla gorilla gorilla, assembly GCF_029281585.2. Lineage (NCBI taxonomy): Eukaryota > Metazoa > Chordata > Mammalia > Primates > Hominidae > Gorilla > Gorilla gorilla. The sequence goes on along the minus strand of NC_073228.2, from coordinate 121,195,733 downwards.
ATGCAGCCCACTTGAGAATTAATAAACATAGAGGATGTGCAAACAGGACACTGGACAATTTGAATCAATTAAGTAGATAATTGTATATAAGCAATGCATGAATTTTAGTCTTAGAAATAGAATTGTGAGCTACAGTGCTGGTTAGAAAAAAAAGTACCATTAAGTATGTAGTCTTTAGCTAAAACAAAGAAGGACCAGAAAGGACCAGAATAGAAAAGAATAGGAACCATGACATGTGAGAAACATTTGAAATACCTGAGGTGGTTTACCCAGGAAAGAGAAGATTGAGCAGTAGGTCATGAAAACTATTTGTAAATCCTTTCAGGACCGTCATGGACAAGAGGGTTATACTTATTTCCTGTGCCTCAGAGGTCAGAGCTAGGATTAAAGGCTGAAAGGAAGAGGAAAACAGATCTTTTAGCTCAACAAAAAATCATTTTTGAACAATGGAGAGTGCATAACAATAGGCTGTCGCATGAGTTAGTGAGTTTCCCAACACTAGAAGTACACAATTTGAATCTGGGCAATCTTTTTTTCTTTGGTTTGTTTATGGAACATGCAGTATATTCTACACACTAAATGGTTAACACAAAAATCCAATCTAAAAATCACAACAATCCTATATGGTGGTTACTAGTATTATCATGCCCATTTTATAAATGAGAAAACCAAACCATATCCAAGGGCATAAACCTAGGTAGGGATAACACAGGGTGGAGCAAAGGTGATTTCTAAATTTCTCTTTGTAGTCGAGGTAACTTTCAAAACATGGCTTAAATTGTCTTAAACAATAAGACAATTATCTCAAATAGGAAGTCCAAAGACAGGATGACTGCAGTCATATTGCTTAGGTTTTCTGCTTTTATCTTGGTTTTGACCTTTTCCCTGTTCTGGCTTCATCCACAGGATTGTTGCAAGATACTGGCAATAATTTCAGTCATCACATCCAGAAATAAGAGCATACAAAAACAAATAAGATTTTACCTTGTAGTGTCTTCTTTTTAGGTGTGAGAACTACTTTCCCAGGAGCCCTCTAGCACAGGGGTCTCCAACCCCAGGGCCATGGATCAGTATCAGTCCGTGGCCTGTTAGGAACCGGGTCTCACAGCAGGAGGTGAGTGGGTAAGTGAAACTTCATCTGTATTTACAGCCACTCCCCTTCTCTCACATTACCTCCTGAGCTCTGTGTCCTATCAGATCTACAGTGGCACTAGATTCTCACAGGAGCACAAACCCTATTGTGAATTGCGCATGCGAGGGATCTAGGTTGTACACTCCTTATGAGAATCTAATGCCTGATGATCTGTCACTGTCTCCCATCGCCCCCAGATGGGACCATCTAGTTTCAGGAAAACAAGCTCTGGGTTCCCACTGATTCTACGTTATGGTGAATTGTATAATTATTTCATTATATATTATAATGTAATAATAATAGAAATAAAATTCACAATAAATGTCATGCACTTAAATTATCCTGACACGATTCCCTCACCCCTGGTTCAAGGAAAAATTGTCTTCCCATAAAACCTGTCCCTGGTGCCAAAAATCTTGCAGACCACTGCTCTAGCAGTTCTCCCTCAAATCTCATTAGTAAGAACTCTGTCATGATTGCCTCTAACCAATCACTGGCAGGGGAAATTGGAGAGACAAAGGCACAAATAGAACAGTTCTTGCAGTCTTGCTACACAAAGTGTGGTTCACAGAATAGCAGTACCTACAGCACCTGTCAGCTAGGTTAGAAATGCAATCCTAGTGCTCACTTCAGACCTACTGAATATAAAAATATGCATTTGGTGAGGTGATTTCTGTTTACATTGAAGTTTGTAAAGATCTTCCCTATAGTATCTGCTGCATTTCTGAGTCCTAAATTATGCAATGTTATTAAAATATCATATAAAGAAGTAAAACCACACTGATAGAAAAAAGTTTAAACTTGAGTTCTGGGTATGGATGATAGAATAAAAAAAATCTTCAGGCCAGCCATATGCATTCTGAATGTCTCATATTTCCATGTTAATACATAATGTCACCATACCATTTACCAAAGGTTTACATGAAGACTATATGTTTGCACATGTGTCTGTGTGTGTGTCTATAACCACTGTATCAGTTCATGCTTCTGTGAACCAAAAGAGTGCTGACTTTCATGTGTCATGCAATCACAAATATGTTTGGCAAGTCCATAGCCTCACTCATCTACACATATCAAATGCTTTATAGATAATTGAACTTTGGAGGCAAGGCAGTAGAAAATGGTGATTTGTAAATTTGTATTTGAGGTTAGCTTATTGGGATATTACCATAATTTTGAGACAACTAATATGCAAAAGACAACATGGCTCTGCAGAGCCTTTTATGGGATGGCACAGTAATTAATTGGTTGCATCATGGCCAAAGGTTATTATCTGAGCAGCTGCTTCTTTAGAAAGCCTGCATGATCTGTAGCCAAAGGGTTATCATGAAAGAAAGATAGAAAAAAGAAAAAAATTGTTTGCTTGTGGCAGTGTTGGCCCTTTTTAACTAGGAATTAATTTTCTGACCCGAATGCCTTTCCTGTACAATCTTTTTGCGGTCTTTGCCAAGGAATAAGAGAAGCAGCTCAACCAGGTGGTTGAAATATTAATATAGAAAGTTATATATTATTTAAGATTTCCCTCTCACCCTAACTACTGAACATGATGGTTAACCCTATTGGAAGTGGAAACAAAATTCACACAATCCAGCCCCAAACTGAGGACTCTGGATTGTAGCAACAAGAGAAGAATCTCCTGTTCCTGTAGAGTGGAGGTTGAGTGGGATCTTCCCCTTCCTTTGTAAATAGTGACAGAAGATCAGATTTTCTGTTGTATTAGTCCAGGCACTCAAAGAAGCATATGCTAAGAAAGAAGTATATGTGCAAAGATTTTACATGTGAGAGAAAATGGGGAGGGTGTCTATTAGTCTGAGAAAGCAATCAGACCCAGTAACCATTCTGACCCTTAGTACAGGAGAAAGGGAAAAATGTTGGGTAGAGCCATCTTGGATTTCTATGAGGTCTATGGAAGTATTGGCAAGGTTATCAAGGGGCCCTCAAGCCAAAATCAGCTGCCAGATGAGTCCTGTGACCCCCAAGAAAATGGTCTTATTAGGTATCCCTGCTATGTTTTGTCACCATCTGGGAACAGCCATAGGAAGTCTGCCCTTTGCCAAAACATGAAAATGGGTTTCAGAGCACAGCAGCTGAGTTCTTGGTTAATTAAGGCCCCTGTGGTTGAAGGTCTAAGAGGGGCATTTTGAAGATAAGAAATTGGCAAACTATAACCAGTGGGCAGAATTCCTGTTTCTGTAAATAAAATATTATTGGACACAGGCACACCTATTCATTTACGTATTATCTATACCTACTTGCACACTACAATAGCAGAGTTAAGTAGTTGCAGAAGAACCTGTATGTCCCACAAGCTTATACTCTAGCCCTTTAAGAAGTTTGCATGCACCTCTACACTGCAAGAGTTCACTCCTTGCACCTCCAAGATCTACTTCTCTGGGAAGATCTTCTCTACACAGCTTCAGAGAGTAACTCTTCTATATATTCCAATCAGCTTTTATTTGTAAGTTGAAATTCCCAAGTGGGAGGTGATCGATATAACCCCTGTCCCTCAGTTAATTCCGGGGCCACAGCTGGTACTTGTCCTTTTCCTCCTCCATTATCCATTCTAAATTCCTTTCACCTTGGTAAATGATAGCTAAAAGGTGTGAACCCTTGATAATCACTCATTTCTCAATTTTGAGTTGCTGCAAACTGTAGTTTACGATTACAGTGGGGCAAAGGAGTATCGGAAGTTGCCCCAGTGGGTCACCTGGGCTCTACACATTTTCTGCCCTGCTCTCTTTAATAGTCTTACCTCCTCCTGCTGATAAGCATAAATTACCCTTACCAGTATAATGTCTTTTCTACTTACTTGCGGGTCTCTGAGCACAAGGATTCCAAGGTATACTGTGGTCTTTGGGATCCTTGCTTTGTCCTCTGCCTTGAGAGTGCCCCGTTTTTTTTTTTGAGACTGGGACCTTCATCTAAGCCTGAGTAGTACAGAAACGAAGAAAAAATTTTCATTCAGAATGATGGTAAATGACCGTAATAATGGTAAATAGGGCCTCTCCTGCTTCTAACCCTTGGTTTCTGTATCCATAGAGTCTACCTTTTTAAGGCTCAAAGAACCATAGTTGCCTCTGATTTAACAAATGCACCGCATCCTCTACAATGCCGTCCCATGATTTCAGAGGCTTTTCTCTGGGATGGCACTTTAGAAGTGAGCTGTGTCTTTAGAAGGCCATGCCAGCATTCTATAAGGCTGGTTGTTTCTAGGAAGTGTAGTATGTGATACCTGCAGTAAATCCCAGCGTAACGTCCCACTCCCAATCTCCTTTAGTGTGAAGTAGGTCCGCTAATTAGATGTCATACTGTGTGGGATTTCATACTTGTGTGAATTAGGATTACATAAACAATTAGACAGTGACGATAACTGAGATTATACAAACAAGTGAAGTAAATTCATGCCTGAAATAGGTAACTCTGTGAGTATAAATTCCTGACCCTTCTAGAAGGAGAGGCATTCCAAATGGTCAATTCTACTAAATGGCAAGCTGGTCTCCTTGAGGAATAGTGAATAGTGTTATATTGGAAGCTCAATTTTTTTATTATTAACATTTCAAGGCAGCAATAGCTAGATTAACCTTCATAAGTGGGAGGAAATGCTTAATATCTTAATCTATGCCACTATAGCCACTCTATCTCTGTGTTCATCATGCAGATTCTGGGGTATTCAATGAAAAAACTGGCTGTGTCAATTTTTCAATGCATCTACCATGGTAGATACTTTTTTGTGGTCAATGATATGTAATATAAACAATCTTCACATGTTTTGCCCACTTCTACATCTCTGTCCACATAACAGACCTGCTTATCTCTGATATTCTAGCTTTTTAACTTCTGGGCTACTGAGCAGAAGACAAGGCCATTGACCACTGCCCAATAATCTATATATGTTTTTACCATATGTATGTATTAGGGTTCCTCAGGAAAACAAAACCAATAGGAGATTAGATAGATAGATAGAGTGATAAATAGGAAGAGACTTATTACAAAGGGCTGGCTCACATGATAATGGAGGCTAAGGAGTCCCACAGTCTGTCAATAAGCTGGAGAACCAGGAAGGCCAGTAATGTAGTTCCACTCCAAACCCAAAGGCCTGGGAAACCACCAGTGTAAGTCTCAGTCATAACCTTAAGGCCCAAGAACACCAATGTCCAAAAACAGGGGAAGATGGAAGTCGCAGCTCAAGCATAGAACAAATTTTCCCTTACTTCACCTTTCCGTTCTATTCCAGTCCTCAGCAAATTTGATGACAGTGACCCGCATTGATAAGGGCAATCTTTTTACTGTCTATGAATTCAAATGTTAATCTCTTATGGAAATAAACTCACAGATATGCCAGAAATAATATTTAATCACCCATCTGGGCATGCCCTAGCCCAGACAAGTTAACACATTAAAATTAAATATCACAAGCCACTTGTCTTTGATACAAAGTATCAAACAAGTATAACTTGGTGCACTCCTCTTGGCACTACTCATCCGGATGATTTTTTTTCTCCCCACTGTCTTTCAGGATCACCCCTGAAAGTGGCTCCACTGCAGCCAACATCCAGTTCTGGCTTGCATCCAGGAACTCACTTATCCATCCATAAATCAAGTTCAGGCTTTTTCCCTTCCCTTAGAGTTGGTTATACTGGATCTCCCATATTGATATAGGTGCAAGTCAGGGGAACAGAACTGGCGATGTGTGACATAAAAATCTACTAATGCCCTCTGGTCCTGCTTAGACTCAATCTTAGATGTACTATGTTCATCTTACAATGAACGGATGTTGTCCCCACCAATTTTATGACGTAGTGGGCCCAAAAGAATCCAGATCATAATAGAAAGTTACAGATGCATGGTCACTTTATGTCCAGGATTAAGCCACCCCCATTAGGGCTCAGCAAAGCTAAGTGCTCTTTCTGAGAGGGCATGTAATTATTTGCTTTGAATGGCATGGTTTTGCTCCAGAATCCTAGGGACTACTCTGTGACTCTCTCACTGGGTGTTGCCACACGCTCCACACTGCATCTTTTCCCACCAGTAACACTTGTAACATCACAGCACTCGACGAATTGCTTAGACTAGATGACAAGGCAGCTTGCACTACTGCCTAAAATTACTGCAGTAGCCTTTTCCACTCCAGTTTCTATTTAAGTGGGTAGCCTCTGTGTCACTTGCTATATGTGCCTCCAGCCTCCAAAGAGTATGCCAGGCACCACAGATGGCCTCTTTCATGGTGGTAGTGTATGCAAAATGCAGAAAGGTGTCTTACTTTGGAGAGAATATTCAAGCATACTCTTGGCCACCAACTAATAAATCTCACTGATGTGACTATTCCCTAAATTTTCACAGGATTTAACTTTCATGCTTTGGAATACCTGTGTTTTACCAGTGCTTCCAGTTTACTAGTCACTTCTTGCTCATTGTGTCCAATCAGCATGATATCATTAATGTAATAGATCAGTACCATTTTTGGTAGAATGCTTATGCAGTCCAGATCTCTTCAAACTATGTTGTGACAAAGGGCCAGAGTGTTAAGAAGGCCCTGAGATAACACTGTCACTAAATATTGCTGTTTGTTTCACATGAATACAAACTGTTTTGGATCCTCTTTTAATTGGAAGAGAAAATAACATACGCCAAATCAGTAGTGGTGTAGTCTGTACCCAAGGTATTATTAATCTGTTCAAGGAGTAATACCACATCTGACCTAGTAGCTGTGACAGGGTGTACTCTTTGGGTAAGTCCATGGTAGTCTGCGATCATTCTCCAGTCTGCCAAATTGCAAATGGGTCAGACTGGCTAATTAAACAAAGATATTATAGAGACCACTGCTCTGCAAGGTTTAAATCTTCATTCGTGGCATTAATCCCTGCCATCCCGCTGGGATTTCATAGGGTTTTCTATTTACTGGGTTGTCCTAGAAAGGCAGTTTCAGAAGTTTCCATTTGGTTGTCCTCGTCTAATGATAGTTCTTCCTCTATAGACCATGAATGAAACAATTAATCCAATTGCCAAATATACTGATTTTAATTATGCATTTGGGGATTAGAGAGATGATGACTAGATGGATCTGGGACCCAGTGGACCCATTATGAACCAGGTTTTCATTTATTATCTGGACCTTATATACATCTACGCCAACACAGGAACCATGATGATGGTTGGGTCTATAGATTTCAATGCCAACTCTGAACCTGCTTCCCATAGTCCTAAAAGTGTGTGGGTTTAGACTCCTTTTCCCAGTTTGAGTTCACATGTATAAATGGCTGTAGATTCCCTTGAGAAAAATTAGGGATATAATTAGAGATACACTTGCAGTGATGTTGCAAAGTGTTTCTTCCCCAAAGTTTTCTAGATATAAAAATGGCCTCGGGTCTGAACACTTGAGAGAGGATCATGACTTTTTATTGAAGAACCACTCTTTAATTTTTGCTCCTACATTTATGTCTTCTTTTGTTATTTCATTGTCTATTAACATTTCACAGCTCCCAGCTGGTCAAGCCTTCTTGGTTACCAGTGATTACATTAATTGTGGCCTCTTAGCTTCTAGAAGTTAAAGGCTGCCATAAGGTCATTCTTACATCTGATTATTCATTCTCCAACTCCATGAATAACGAGCTCAGCTCTGGGACCACATCAGCCTTGATATACAGAGGAGAAGCACCATCATACTTCTTAGTAATGTTAGTGTTCTTCACACCAGCACATTACTGGTGGCCTTGGTGAATCATGTGTTCCTTGAGCCTTCTTGTGAAACATTATTCTGTGATGTATCTTCTGCATAATAAACCCATTCCAGCATAGTAACTTTACTCTGCCTTTTTAATCCCTCCTCTACCATCATCCAGGGAAACTCAGGCATTTCTATTTCACTGAGTGTGAGGCACTGTTTATTCCAAGCTTGTAAGAGCTAACCCAGTGGTTAATTTGCTCCATCCCCCAAGATTCTTGCTAGGACATTAAATACTGATTCCCATTAGAGTGCCCCAAGCCAATAATTCTTATTCATCCAGACTTACAACCCTGTTCTTTGATTAGGCATACTCAAAATTTAATTCCAGTAATACTTTCCTGGTTCTTGCCAGTATATGCTAACTAGTTATTGAAGTTTTTCATTTGTATAAACACTTTCCCCCTTTTTCAGGCTCAGTAGATCCCTAGCCAGATTATGTTAGGATGTAACTCTAAGTCTTAGAATTAGGGAAGAATGTAGAAACAAATCCTGAGGAAATAGTTGTGGGAAAGAGACTTCCACTGCTTCTTCCAACAAAGCAGAAATACTAGCTAATACTACAGAAAAGTGCGCCACCTATGTGAGCCCAGCTGGTAAAGGGGTCTACAGAGTCAACATCCTCCAGAACATTCATTCAGATTCTCTGCTTTCAAGATCCCAGATATTCCTCCACCGGAGTCTTGGTGGAGGAATATTTTCTACAATAATCCTGCCTTGGCTGAGCATTCTAATGTCTTAGAGCCCTATGACTCTCACAATTAGATTTTCAGCCTAAAGCCCAGTGTTATCTGCTCTTTCACTGTAGGTGGTAAAGGCCTATTTGTAAGATCCCATGAAGGCTTTCTGGCTTTTGCAATTAGCCATTGACTTCTTGCTAACACCACTGAGTCCTTCATTATCTGTCTGCCTGTTGTCAATAAAATTTAGTTTAGTAACCAGCCAACTTTGCTGTCTTTGTAGGAGTTGTTTCCTCCATATTTTTCAAATGCATTGTCACTTGTCACAGCATTCTCCACTGGGACATCATCAATGAGAAATTTTTATCAATTCAGCATGCCATTCCTCCACGCCCCATCTACTAATCAGGATCTCATCTTTTTTCAATTGCCAGTTGGTAGGTGAGCCAGTTTCACATCGCCATATTTACTATCTGTTTTTTCAGACCACTTGGTACCATTTGCATTGATCTCTATGAAAAAAAAAAAGGCCAAGAAGTGAGAATGACTGGAACAAACATCAGATCATGATGTGTGACCCTAGGAAAAGGAGAAAGAAGGAAATGATTAATTAAAAAAAAATCTTGCCCATTGGTCAGTTTACGAAAAGTTTAGAAAGGCCATTTGGGAGGCCTTAAGCCAATGTCAGCTGTCAATAGACTCCTGTATCTCTCACTAATGAGCTTGTGTTTGTAGCCCTGGCGTACCCAATCCCTATCTGGGAGCATCCTCTGGTAAACATGCCCTTGACCTCAACATGGGTAAAGATTTCAAAGTCTGTTCTTGGGGACAATGACAACTTCACAGGCATGTGGCTTATGCAGTTACAGAGGACCCCACACTTGTTTTAGTGCTCTGCTCTTGAGATTCTTTGTTATTTTATCTTTGAACTTGTATTTCACAAGTGAAATCCAATGGAACAATGGAGAGTGTGCACAAACAGAAGCATATGCAATATGTATGTCTGCCATTGCTTGCTGCCGCATTCACATATGGGGTTCATGATGCCCCATGAGCAAAAAACTCTGGTAGGTCCACAATGTAAGGAAGTTCAAGTAAGACCCAAACCAGTGCAAAGTAATTTTATTATGTATACAACTGAGCAAGCAGAAGCACTGACAGTGAGTGGCCAAGATGCCACTAATCAGAATTTGCTTCAAACTGAGAAACAAGGGAAGGCATCCTAAGAAACATGAATGACCAAGGAATCATATCATAATTTTTGTTTCTACTCTATGTTAATCCATGACTTATGCTGAAAATGATAATGTAGAAATAGGAAGGTAGGGCAGCCTAGTTCCTTTTTCTTTTAGTCCTTCCTTACTCATCTATAAACTGAAGGTAGAAAATGTTAGTAGGATGCATGTGTATCAAGAGTGAAATAAAAACCTTTGAGTTGCTTTTGTGTAATTTGCATCTTTCTGGTAAGATCAAAATACATATACATGTACAAATTACAAAATATGAATGAATGTAAGTTATCCTGCACAAAAGTTAAATGCTCTTATATTTGCATTTATAAAAGGCATTGCACAGCATAAAGATGAACAGTGAAATTCAATAGTAATTGTAGATTTTAATTTTCCTTGACTTAGAACAACATTAAATATCAATTTCTTCAAAAATCATGAAGAAATCAAGACAGGGACTGCAGAAGAAAAAAAAGAGGTAGATTTTATTACCTTTATTGACACTTTTTCTGCCTTTTGAACAAGGGCCTCATATTTTCATTTAAGTCCCTACAAATTATTTAGTTGGCCCTGCCGGGGATCCTTGGTGAATTATTCTCTCTATAGTTGAAGGGCTGTAGAGCATTGATATGGTTTGACTGTGTACCCAGCCAAATCTCATCTTGAATTGTAGCTCCTACAATCCCACATGTTATGAGAGGGACCCAGTGGGAGGTAATTGAATAATAAGGGCAGGTCTTTCCCATGCTGTTCTCATAATAGGGAAGAAGTCTCATGAGATCTGATGGTTTTATAAGGGGGAGTTTCCCTGCACAGTTTCTCTCTTTGCCTGCTGCTATCCATGTAAGATGTGACTTGCTCTTCCTTACTTTCTGCCAGATTGTGAGGCCTCCCCTGCCATGTGGAACCGTGAGTCCATTAAACCTCTTTCCTTCATAAGTTACCCAGTCTCAGATATGTCTTTATTATCAGCAGGGGAACAAACTAATACGTGCATATTTTCATAACTCTCATATGGGTTTTGGTATACAGAAAATTCAGGATGCAAACCCTAAGACATCTGAATTGTGATTATTTGTTCAGTTCACCAACCCACATATCCTGTCAGTATAGATGCCCTGCCCCCCTTATTTTCTGTCAAGGCATGTTGAAAACTCCTGGAGAGATACTCTTTAACAATGTTCTATGTCCTAAACCAATGTAAATGACAGATAGTGATTATTATACATGTCAGTCATACTTGGCAATCTGGTCCACTCTATCCCTCTATCAAAGCATGGCTCACTTGCTCAATAATTTATTTATTTTTCCTTAGAGTAGATATTAAGTGTTTGGGTTCTGTAGTCAGACTGCATCAGTTCCAATTCTGACTCCACAATATTGCCTGATGCATTGCCAAAGCTCTTTATCTATAAAATGGGCTAACATGAAGCCATTTTGGGGGAGGTATTTATCAAAGTGTGATGCATATATTTGTTGATTAGTATTATCTATTTTTACTCTTCCATCCAGGGGTCTTTGTAGCTAAACTTCTCCAGATATAAGCATTTGTTTCCCCAGCTCTAAGTCTATGAAAATTCACTTTTATGTTGAAAACCATCCCTTTTGGGAATCTGAGCCAATGATGTGTGAGAGACCTTCGACCATTTCCTGCTCAATTCAGCCTTTGCTTGACTTATCTGTTTTAAAATGGTTAATTCCCTTTAGTAAATAAAAAAGAATTTGTTACTTTTGTATGTAATCATAAGCATAAGCTGTCTATGACCTTTGTATTATAAGGAAAGAACCCTGTCTAGTTTTGTAAACCTAACACATTATTCTACGCATGTGTATTTTTCATCAAGGAAAGAAAATAAAATTACTTAATGGCTATTACAATAAAAATTATTATACAGATCCTTTATTATTAAACATAACAGCAGTTATTCTGTTTCCTTATGTGACAGAGTTCAATGTTAGAGGTATTATAGATTTTGTTTTAATATAGCATGCCTATATGTTAATAGGAGGGAAATAAGTATCATTCTTTTCTAGCTGACATTTGGAGCTTTAAAAATATAAGTTATCAGAGTTTTTTTTCTGATTTTCCAAAGGTTAAATTAAAACACCACTAAGTTGCTTGCCAATCTCTAGGACATGAAATCTGAACAGAACAAAACAAAACAGCAGGCCATGTTGCTTCGCTTTTCTAGATTTTGCCATGATCCTGATAATAGTGCCTCTCTAGAAGTGCCTAGATTTCAGTGTGATTTAAGATCTTTTTAAAGTTTCAGTAAATCTTTGTAGGCTAGTACCTCCAATGATTCTTCCTCATTTCAGAGTTATCCCCAGCTAAATTTACACTGACCTGAAATTCTGTCAGAAAATAAAAGCAAGAAAAAATCATGGTTTTGGGCAACTTAATCAAAGACCAAGGATATTGCTAAAGGTTCTAGTGCATCTTCAAATCTGGGAAGGTCTCTGAATTAGCAATTCAGACCTACAGCAACTATTGGATAGTCTTAAATTTGAACTAAAGATAAGATCCCTTTGAGATATTAAAATTCAGTTTTAATACCAATTATACCTTTGGAAAATACTTATCTTTATTATCCAGAAAAGGTTATGGCTTTGAGTAAAAGAAAATCTCTTGATTAACTAAGGTTTCAGTTCAGATAAAGCCTGTGTTTTGCCAACCACAAGAAGCTCTGCTCTTGAGGTAAAGAGCTTATTAGGTCTGGCTCTGCTTTCTTCAGTAGAGGAAAATTTTTCCTTCATGCCTTTGTCCAGGCTGTTAGGAACTGGTATTTATTAGATTTCAATTTTTATTTGGTATGAAACTTCATACTTCATAAAATGCTTATCTCATTAATCATTATGTCACCTGCACCTAGTCTGACAAATAATAAACATAACATAGATACATTTTTCATGAATTAATGGGGAAATAGAGAAAATAAAGAATGAATGAATAAATTGATGAATAAAAGATGTATTAATAAATGATAAAGGAATTACTCCTGCACCTGAACATTCAAACCCTTTTAATAACTATGTGATTTATTCTCTTACTTTTTCCATTTTTCACACCAAAATACATGCATATACATACATGAAACCACAACTGTAATATTTGTAATATACGCTGCCTAATCTGTATTTTCCTTTTCAACACTGTTCAAGAACACACAGAGACAAGGCAAGAAAGGATTACAGTCTAATTAGCTGTGTTAATTAGATTAATTATAACTTTTAATTACATTTCTTTAATAAATTCAGAAAGTATTGAAAATTTTCAAAAGAAAAACCCATCCAATAGCTTCCCCAATAACCAATTCCATAACTTCAACCAATTTTACATGGGGAGGACGAGGACTGTATGTACATACCCACTAGAGTATGTGGTAGAGGAATTGTGATTATTTTAACTGTCTTGGTCTGTTCAGGCTGCTATAATAAGGTAACCCATACTTGGGTGGCTTGTAAACAACAGGCATTTATTTCTCATAGAAATTTGGGTTCTGTTGAGGGCTAGCTTTCTGGATTTTTCTTATTGTGTCCCCACATGGTGGAAGGAGATAGGGGTATCTCTAGGGCCTCTTTTGTAAGGGCATTAATTCCATGTGTGTGGGCTCTACCCCAGCTATGGTTTGAATATTCGTCCCTTCCAAAAACTTATATTGAAATTCAATTGCCAATGTAACAGTATGAATAGGCAGGGCCTTTAAGAGGTGATAGGGCCGTGAGGGCTTTGCCCTCATGTACGGATTAACCCATTTGTGGATTAATGGGTTCATTGGTTAATGGATTAACAAGGAATCATTAGAGTGGGACTAGTGGCTTTATAAAAAGAGAGAGATCTTCAGGTTAACCTGCTCAGCCCCCTTGCCATATGATACCTTTCACTGCCTTGGGACTCTGTGGAAAGTCTCCACCAGCAAAAAAAACCCTCATCAGATATTCTGACGCAGCCTCTCAACCTTGGACTTCTTAGCATCTGTAACTGGAATAAATAAATGCCTTTTCTTTATAAATCACCCAGTTTCAAGTATTTTGTTAAAAGCCACAGAAAATAAACTAAGAGAGCCCCCATGACCTAATCATCTCCCAAATGCCCCATCTCTAAACATTGTCACATTGGGGATTAGGATTTTAATATATACATTTGGAAGTGGTTGGTGAGGTGGCAGGGGGTGGGCAGGGAACAAACATTCAAAAAAATAGCAGGAACTTTAAAGGTAAGAGCATCAGAAGGTGAGAAGGTCTTCTTAGCAAAAGCCTAAAACGACATCTTAGTAGTTCATAATATTAGTGGACCAACTGGCTATGAAGAACAGTCAGTAAACAATTTAGAGCAAATTCTAAAATCTCTTCTTTTAAATATACAAATGAGTAATGTCTTATCTTTTTATTTTTCTTAATTTTTCAAAGTTTTCTTTATTTCTGTAAGACGGTATCTTGCTATGTTGAGTGCCAAAAAACTTTTAATATTGAAGGAAGCAATTATGTAACAATTAGTTGAAATTTTTCCTCTTTCTCATGACTTTTAAAGATCCATAAATTGTCTAAAAAGCGGTGGGACAAATCTTTAAAAAGTAGATACAGAGATTTGTGCTGGTCAGACAAATGAAATGTCTGAGAGAATACATTAAAATACAGGAGATTTTTTTAATTTTGCTCTTCCAATAGAGCAATAAATAAAGCTAAACATCCTAGATTGTTCATGGATCTTAATTAATTAATGAAAATTATTTTACATTGGGAAGATGCAATGCTTCTTAGAATTTTTCCCAATCTTGTTAATTATCTAACCTACTTTGGGTTGTGTGTGAGTTTTCTTACTCATTGGTCACTTAGCTTTTAGGGAAATCATACGCCTTACAACATATCTTGTCTTTACTGATTCCTTGTCATTTTAATTTGTGTAAGTGGGCCATAGGCAATTAATTATTTTTGCAATTGACTCAACATTTGTTAAGTATCATTTGATATATTGTGACTTTTTAAAGAAAACAAAAATCAGATACAAAGCAGAAAAATAAATGGGCTTCATACTTAATTACAAGCTTAAAACATAGCAATCCAGACAAAAAAAAATCCACATAGGGTTACTTTCCTGTATCAACTAGACAATTGCACATTGTGGCACTGCTTAGCAGTGTCGCTAGTACAGTCATGCAAATAAAGAAGGAAGTTAAAGCTCAAATTATAACCCCAAAAGTTATCTAAAATACTAATTCCATAAAACAAGGTCTTTCCTCTCAAGAAAATCACCATTTTTTTCTGTATCTCCCCTGACTAAATAAACTTGAATTAATCAAACAAGTATAAATATTCAGCACTCCAATAGAAAAATTCATGCTCATTTCACTATGAAGACTTACACACTGGAGTAGATTTTCATCAGTTTGACATCATATGAGTTATATAATTCCTGTACTTCTTGATTCTTCAGATATGATAAATAGACCCAAAAGTTTCCTTTGAAACCTAAGCGCAGTGATTTAATCAAATGTCCACAGAAATCGAAAGAATATTATGTGAATGCTTCATTTTATGCTTTCTAGAGTTTGAATATTAAATATAGCCACCTAAAACACAATGCTGTATTTTTGTTCTTTCTTCCTGAGTTTGTTTTTAATAAATGAATAATTGTAGCTGTCTCTATATTTTGTGGAGCAATATATGTAACTACTTTAAAGACATGTTCCCACCTTTCTAGAGCTCTCTTATGGACTAAATTCTATTCCCCCAAAATTCGTATGTTGAAGTCCTGACACCCAAAGCGTTAGAAAGTGACTGTGTTTGGACACAAGGTCTTTAAAAAGGTAATGAAATTAAAATGAGGTCACTACAGTGGGCCCTAACTGAATTTGACTTGTGAAGATTAGACGTAGACAAATGCAGAGTGAAGACAATGTAAAGAGAGGGAGGTGAAGACAACCATTTACAAGCCAAGGAGGGAGGCCTCAGAAGAAATCAACCCTACCGACATGCCTATCTTGGACTTCTAGCCTCCACAACTGTGAGAAATACATTTCTGTTAGGTCACCCAGTTTGTGGTACTTTGTTATGGCAGGCTTAGTAAACTAATACAAGTTCCTATCCTAACAACCTGCACGGGTAAGAATTAGAAGAAAATACAGAAACCAATAACAATTGTTTGATCTGTATACTAGATAGGCTTTTTGTTGAGAAAAAAAAATGTGTAGTTTGACTTTTCTAGGTAAAGAAGAGTACTATATGATCCTTTTTCACTTATTTTGAAAGGTAGAAATAAAGACATTTATTAGGGACCCACTGAAATATAGTGGAGAATCAATTCCAGGCAAGGACTTGGCACTTTGACAACCCAGTAATTCATGTAGTGCAGCAGTATCACCACCAAGTGGTATCCATGTAGGAGTCGACTGGAGCAAAATTCTTGTAAACCTCAATGTGGCATCCTGAGGGGCATTCGGGATGAAGATCAAAACTCTCCATGGACAGAAGAGCTTAGTCCATTTGATTTTGATTAATTTCCTTATATTTAAGGATAAAGGTTTAAGATAACCTGGTGTCGTCAAAGTATAATTTTCCTGAGTGGATGATCCTAACTCAAGAGCCTTAATCTTCAGAGTAACCTTGAATATTGTTATATTTAGAACTAAGGACAATGTTTAGCTTAGGAGGCGTGACACTAGATCGTTATTTCCCGCTTGGACGTTAAAAGTATAGTTTTATACAACCTTATCATTTTTAATTTTGGCTTATGACAAAAATTGTTGTGTAGCTAACCAAACATGTTTTCAATGGAGGTATGTCTAATTATTAACGTGGTAAGGGATGGTATATGTCAGGTGTGGAAGGGGCTGCTGGATAAAAATCAATAACCACCAGGGTTTTTAAAAATTAATCACTGAAGACATGTAGAGGGTGAATCTACAGATTTTGTCAATATAGTTCCATGAACTCAAAATGGTCAGAAAGGAACTGAGTTTTAAAAATGCTCTTGCTAGGCTAACAGAGAACCTGGAACCGTTTGTCTTATGTCCACAAGACAGTGCGGTCAGCAGGACAGAGGCAATACTTGCCAGTTGGGAACTAAGAACAACAAATGTGAAGCCTGAAACTGACAGGCTGTAACTCACAAGTGTCTAAACCCTGCCCTCAGATACTCTTGGGCACCTCCTACTGGGGCTTTAGCAGGGAAGTCACTTGAATTTCAGGGCCCGAAAGGAACTCTTGGTCTACTGGGAGCAACTATTCTCAGCTGAAACATGGACAAGGAGTTCTAGGTAATAACCAGGCACTAACAGTAACTATCTGGATAAAAATACAATTGTTCTCTCTCCCTTACAACCAGTCTTAGATCCAGGAATGTATATCCAGAGGTAACTAAACTAAAATTACATGTTCATATTAATTAGACATTACACATCCTGCATGTGAGCTTCACTTATTATTCCAGTCAGTGATGGCAATCTTAGAAAGAGAGCACTCTCACTCTGTGAGAATCTGATCCTTCTGACCCTTACCACCCAGGGGAAGGGGAAGAACATATGTAAGAGACTGTGATTACAAAATGAATTATTAAGAAGAGAAGTCAATCCCCAATAATCATCACATTCAAAACAATTTCTATGGGTCTGTAAACAAAAGTGGTCCAGCAAAATGCCATATGTATGGGAATTCTTAAAAACAAGGGGGTAATGATGAACTCTTCATTAAGTTGGTCCATCAGGCATCATTTATGATAATTCACCACCTCCACCTTTCTGTGTAACATGTGTCTTGGGATAATACAATACACGTAGAAGAGATTACTTGGGATTTAAATCTGAATGACAAAGACAAAGGAAATCAGAAACACAGATTTCCATCCCTATGTGCTGAAGGAATTCTGGAACAAAGAGGAAGAAATGTGAGACCGGTAACCTGGAAGGGTTTGGGGCAAGTAAATTTTAATCAAATATCCTACAAAAGGTGAAACCTAAGTCACAGGAAAGAATATAAACTGGTATCCTGGAAGAAAAATTTGAGTGGAAAGATATCCTAAAGTCAGGAGCAACTTAACGGGTGAATTTTCTTTAAGCAAAACTCCCCCCAGTGCATGAAAAGAAACAAAAACAGCAGATCAACAGAGTTGCAGTTGCGTTTCAGTATATATTGGAATGTTTAAGACTAAAGAAGAACACAACTGAAAACTACCATAGATTTCTTAATATGAAGTGACCTGGTGAAAATGAAACTTATGAAAGCCATTTTTTAACAAAGAAACTATAAATATAATAGCATAATATACCAATTACCTCACATATTTTAGGTTATTTTGTGATGATCTCTATAATATAGTACGTACTGATTATGAAAATCATCATTTCCAAATCTTATTCTATTGCCATGATTCAGTTCAAATACTCAGAATCTTAAATCAGGATGTGGCCACATCTTCCTTAGTAGTTTGTTTAAGGCATGAATGTTATGCTATATTTTCCCTGACCTCGAATGTGTGTCTCATAATGAGCCAAATATACAAAACATCAAGAATAATTAGTTGTTATAATAAAACTCCATTAGTAGAGATACACAGGTGGTGCATATTTGCTCTGGTGAATTATCTGTGGACAAAGAAATTATTCACTTACTACAATCACTGTATCTGATTATACCCTCCCCCCAAAATGCATTAGATAGTCACGCTTGGAAGTACTTTGCATTGAGCTAGAGATTGCATTTGGCATTATCTCTGAATTCAAAATGAATTCAAAATGAAACAGAGTCTGACATCCTTAATAAAATTTGATGTTGTAGCTTCTGGTATATAAACTGCAGAAAATTTTTATAATGGCATTTAAAAAAATGGAGAAAGGGAAAACAATTAATAAAGAAGGGAAAGGGAAAAGGAAACAAGTACTTTATACTCATGAGAGTTTACAGAGGGCTCCAGAACAGATAGAATAAATTTGCTGCTGTTTCAGGCAACACGAGAGCTATCATCTATCAATAACAGTTATGGTCATGATGGGTTTGTTCAATCAGTCAGGAACTTTGGTGGAGAAAAACAAAACATCCTAAGCTATCTAAATAAAAGGATTTTTTCCATCAAAACATAGATAACCAATATTTGCATCTAAGTGAAGACTAGTTACATCAAGCCTGAAATTGTAAGAAAACAAACTCCTTTGGTTATTCAGTGGTGATTTCATAATCAATGATTGCAGAAAGAAAACAAATGAGCAATTTTATTAATGACATATGCATAGAAGAAAAATTCTAGTAAAAAATATTTTTTAAATAGTTTTTTTAAGCACAATTATTATTTCCTTTTTTCTGTTGGTTTTCTTAGAGACAGAGTCTCATTCTGTTGCCCAGGCTGGAGTGCAGTGGTATTATCATAGCTCACTGCAGCCTCAACTCCTGGGCTCAAGCAATCCTCTCGCCTCAAGCTTCTGAGTAGCTGTAATTACAGGCGTGAGACAATGAATCCAGATTTATTACTGCTAAATCTATACGCTTTATCCAGTTCCCTGGTTCCCAAAATTTAAATAACCTCTCCTTTCTCTTAATAGCCATAGTTTTTTTAATTGATATGAACCTTATTTGTGTGTGTGTGTGTGTGTGTATATATATATTTATATATGTCTCTATTTAAAATGTCTCTGCCATGCAGGACTAAAAGCATTTTGTGAAGAGAGGTCCTCATTGACTCAATTAAGTTCATCTTATGCAATATCTTGTACATCATAGCCTCTCAGTAATTGTTGATAATAAAGTGATTGCATGATGCTCATAAGATTTAAACCTTTTTAATATTTAAATATATTTGTGCTTAACACAGCAACATTATAAAGTATTTCAAGAAAATGTTTTGAATATTACTATATTCAAAAGTCATACCTTAAGAAATTTTTCAATAATTTTTAAATGTTTATGTTTTACATTTAGGATTTTGCTCAATTTTAAATTCAAACTCATATTTGAAAGTCTTGTCTTAGAGACAGATATGTAGTATGAAGCTTCTGCATTTTCTAATAAAGTTTCAAAGATTAAGTATACTTAATACCAGTAGTTTTAAAAAGCCAACTGATGCATGAAGAAAAAAATTCTCTGAAAAAGATATTTGTTTCTGTTTAGTGAAACATGCATTGGCTATTTTGCCAGAAACTTCGGCACTGGAAAAGTTTTAGTAGAAATTTAAAAAATACATACATCTTCAGAAATAATGTTGGCTCCTATAAGTGCCATTCATTGTCCAGAGATATTTCAGGTATGGTTCAATGAGAGTTAATTGTTCATACTATTTAGTACAAAAGGAATGGAAGATAAGGCAACTAATTGATGCATTAGTAGTTGTTCCCACCTCCAAAAGTTGCAGGAGGCATTTTTAACAGCCTTCATTTTCTTTGCAGGGGATCTGCTCTGGACAAAATGGAATATTCACTATTCTACCTTACATTTATTTAGCAAGAAGCATTATCATCCATCCCAAGCACACATTTTTGCAGAATAACAAAGACGTACAAAGCAGCAATGGCCTTCATCCTAAGCACAATGCTTGGAGTATGCAGTGTTTGTTTAATAAGTGCTTTTCGTTTTGCTTTAGGGGCTCATGGACTTGAGTAGATTCTTTCTCTGAGGTGCACAGATGGCCCTTTTATATTCATTATTATATGCTGTTAATTTATGGTGATGGAGAAATCAGTAGATTCTCTCTTTTCCCCTTGCCTGTGTAACCTTCCTTTTGGGTTTAATCCTAATAATTCGTTTTGGGGAAAATGAATGAATAGAATTGTAGTACTACTTCCTGTGATTCTGTGGAGTGAAAATACATCAGATTTTCCATCATAAACATCTACGTCTAGAATTGTATGCAACCATTGTAAAAATGCTCCTTGGGCTGGAATTTAATATTGCTTCTTGCTTTTTTTAAAATTTTCTGCCACTCTTTTTAAATCTTGAAAAAAAACGGAATGCATTCTGAAGGAAAATTTCTTTTCTATTGCTAAGAATAAAAAATGGAAAAAGACAGCATTGTTAAATGAAGAGGAAACTTATATCAAGGTTAATTGTATTTTTTCAAAACGTGCAAAAAGTTGCTTGCCCTGAAAGGAGGGTTTTTTTTTCTAATAGCAACAACAAACAAACAAAAATATACTTAAAAATTAAAAATATATAAAAGCCAGCCTATGAAAATATAATCACACCCTAATGAAAGTGCTCTGATGAGTCAGATTCTAGAATGTTCTGAGGTAAAAGTTGAGAATAGGGTAAAAGATTAAAGCCCTTCCTCCCATCTCACTTCTCTTAACATTCTCATCTAGAGTTTGACCGAGTTAGTACAGGGTTTCTGAGAAAGGCAAAGACTCGGAGCTACAGTTCAAGCTCCGGTCTAATCAGAAATTAAGAAAGTCAAAACATCTCTCTATCAGCCTCCTTCTCTAGAGGAAAGTATACCTGGAAATACTTTATAAGGATTCTCCTATTATAGTAGACAGTCTTTAAATGTTTACTGAATAATAAAAAAAAAATTATGCTGTCTACCTATATCTAAGCATGCTCAATCCTAAATATTTCTACATGTTACCAAAATATTATTGGTCAATCCACTTCATTGGTCCAGACTTTGATTTATTAGTTAATTTATTCATTCAATAAAACATTTGTTGAGTATCTACTATGTGCCACATAATATAATAGAGCCATAAAAATAAAGTAGTTCTTATTCTTTCCAAACTTACAGCTTAACAGAAAGAACAAACATTATGCGATTAATTACCACAAAATTGAATGACTACTATGAGGGAGAAAAGACCTTGAGGATGCACATGGTGATAAAGCTGCAATGAGCTAGTGTCTTCCAGTAAGAGTGAATAATAAAATGCTTACCCGTTCTGATGAACCTTTGTCAGACATTAGGATAGTCTCAGAAACAATAATAGCACAATTTCTCTGTATCTACACCTAATCTCTCTGACAATTATGAAGGAAAAAATTCAAAACTCAGATAAATCTCATTTTATTGATGTTTTGTCACCACTTAAACATATATTTACTCAACTATCAAGGAAGAAGAGATATTCAACAGCGTGTCCTTCTGAGAAAAACCAAATGATACTTGATAAAAATGTTTTCAGGATTCTTAATCAATGCTTTCCTCATTTAAATAATTAATTTTGCTTTTATTCACTTGATTTTTTTAAACCAAGGGTTGGGGTTTTTTAAACCAGTGGCAAACTATGACACATTGCAGTTGCTCAATTACATGTTTATTCAAGCTTTTTATATTTTACTCAAATATAAATTATATTTACAGTCAATGTAAATTTCTCCTCATGCCTAACTAATCTCTGTCAAATATTGTCTTTAAAACATTTATGTCTTCAAGAAATATTCAAATCAATGACCCCTCAAAAACGTACAGAAAGGACATTGTTGTAACACTCTCAAACCAGGAAACTTTGTAAAAAAACCATTTACGATTCGACATTCAAAGATGTAACTTGCTTAGTGTTATACCTAAAAAGATGAGAGTCCAGAGGCATCCAAGCTCATGTATTGCTGCTGTCATTGTTTGCTCATTTAAATGTTGCACAGGATAGTACACTGATGTGAAGTCAGTAGAAGGAAGTTTTTGGTAATAACAGAAATACTATCAGAAGCAGTACACATGTATTTGTAATTAGCTACCAAATGACTGCATAAAGACTGAAAAGGTAAATGCACTGGGACTGTATTTTGGCTCAATCTGTGACTTGTTAGTCAAACCTGTTTGAGAGGTAGAAAGGCTCACCTTTTTAAAAGGCAGTTGCAATTACGGGTGTGTGCTTCAGCTTTGTTTTCTGCCCTTCCTTGATTACAAGGCTTTCCTGTACATAAAAGTGAAGAAGAGAAACTAGAAGATAGGCAATTTTCCATTTCTCTGAAAGCTGCAGGAGAAAAAAAAAAAACTCTTCCAAGTAAAACCTGAGAGGAAACCTAGTTTCCTTTTAGTCATGTTCCATTCTTGCTTCTGTGTTCAGAACATGTTCACAAATAAATGATTCCAATTTTCAGGCAGAATTTAAATCTCAAGTGTTCCACTCACTGCAAAAAAGAACATAAAAGCACAGAATGATGTATCCAACTTTGGCTGTAACAAAATGTTCTGTTTGGAAACCAAATTAAGTTATTGGTCTAATCTCAACTAGGTTAACATAAAATTTTGACTGGAAAGGGCCCAATTCTTAACAACAAAAAACTGACTTTTGAAATGTTTTTCATCTGTCTATAAAGTAGAATTTTCTTAATGTTATCAAGAGGGAAAGAATTGTATATGCAAATTAGATATCTTTATTAAAGAGTATTGAATGACTAACAATAATTTCAACTCAACCAATATTGTCTATCTTCTAGCACTGCATAGGTCCTTAGATTGTAAATATAATATACACAACCTCAAGAAGTTCTTGGTTTAGTAAGAGAAATGAAAAGATTAACAAACTATTAAATTCATGGAGAACATAACAAATAAAAATGAATATTTTATTTCAGGCAATTACAAATAAGACTTTTTGTTTTTTTGGAAGATAGATGTGTAAACAACATTGATAGTTACAATATTGGAATGCTGAATGTTCATGTGCCCTGGGGCAGTAGATCCTAGGAGCTAGCCTCCTAGAACCGAGCAGGACAGTTGACTTTGGTGACTAGATTAGGCTAATTGAGGAGCCTGGGTAGGAGAGACAGGCTCAGTGGATAAGCAAGAGTACAAAGTATCAGAGGTCTCAGGAAAATTGGAGAGACAGTATGTAAAGATCAGAGCATTGCTGAGGAAAGACGAGTTTTGCCTGGGAATAATTTAGTCAGGATCCTTTCTGGCAAAAGTGACAACAACAAAACTTCAACTCACTTAGTGAAAAATATAATTTACTGGCTTTCATAATTGAAAAGTACAGCGCATAACTGAGAAACGCAGGCAAAGGCTATGCCCATGGGCTTGTCACGAATCCATTCCTCACTTTCTACTTGACTCTGTACTTCTCCGTGTTGGCTTCCTTCACAGGCATGCTGAGTCCAGTTTTGATAATGACCTACCACAACTGTAAGTTTATATGGAATCACTCTTCATGGAATCAATCTGTCTATTAAGAATAGTATTGAGTTGCTATAAGGACAATGATTAAAAGAAGTCAGATGTTTATGTCTGCCTCACTTAAAAAAATAAATAAATAAAGTCATGTAGTCCAGGACTACTATGCCAAACCCATAGTCAGAAATATAAGGATTGGAAAGAAAGACACTAAACTGCCATTATGTTTATTTGATAAAATTATCTGAATTAGAAAACATGAAATACTCTACAGAGAAATCATTATAAATGATATGAGTGGCAAGATTGCTTAGTACAAAAAATAATATGTAGCAATAGTTGCATTCCTATACAGCAGTCACAGAGTGGTAATATCTTATTAATAAAATATATTTATTTATTCTCTACTTTCTCTATCTCTATCTTTCTTTCCATGTCTCCCTCTCTCTCTCTTTCTTTCTTCCTTTTTTTTCTTTCTTTCTTCCTTATTTCAATAGCTTTTGGGGTATAAGTGGTTTTTCATTACATGAATGAATTCTATAGTGGTAAGTTCTGAGACTTTAGTGCACCCACCACCTAAGTAGTGTACACTGTACCCAATATGCAGTCTTTTATCCCTTACCTCCCCATTCTTCCCCTTCACATCCCCAAAGTCCATTATATAACTCTGAATGTCTTTGCATCCTCATAGCTTAGCTCCCACTTACAAGTAAGAACATATGATATTTGGTTTTCCATTCCTGAGTTACTTCACTTAGAATAATGGCCTCCAGCTCTATCCAAGTTGCTGCAAAAGACATTATTTCATTCCTTTTTATGGCTCAGTAGTATTCTATGTTGTATATATACCACAATTTCTTTGTCCACTCATTGGTCAGTGGGCACTTAGGTTGGTTCCATATCTTTGCAATTGTGAATTGTGCTGCTGTCAACATGTGTGTGCATGTGTCTTCATATAATGACTTATTTTCCTTTGGGTAGGTACCCAGTAGTGGGATTGCCAGATCCAGTGGTAGATTTGCTTTTAGTTCTTTAAGGAATCTCTATACTGTTTTCAATAGAGCTTGTATTAATTTACATTCCCATCAGCAGTATAAAAGTGTTCACTTTTAACCACATCTACACCTACATCTATTGTTTTTTGACTTTTTAATTATGACCATTCTTGCAGGAGTAAGGTGATATCTCATTGTGGTTTTAATTTGCCTTTCCCTGATGATTAGTGATGCTGAACATTTTTTTGTAGGTTTGTTGGCCATTTATATAGCTTCTTTTGAGAAATGTCTATTCATGCCTTCTACTCACTTTTTGATGGGATTATTTGTTTTAAGTAAAACATTATTTTCTATAACAACAGATATAAAGTAATAAACTAACCATAAGTGATTTGAATAGTATCAATAGACCATATTTTATTTAAGTAAATTTAAACATTTGGGGAGATATACATATTCATGGATAAAAAGACTTACTGGCATAAAGCTATCAATACTTCCCAAATAAATCTAAAATTATGTGCAATTGGATCTCCCCTAGAAGATTTTTTTTTCAAGAAACTTACAAAAGAGGGTATATGGAAAAGTAATGAAACAAGAATTTTTTCAAGAAGCCTGTCAACAAAATGTATATGGAAAGGCCAAGAGCCACAAATAGGCAAGACACAAGCTCTTTGCCCTACAACATCAGTCTGTTATGAAATTAAAGTAATTAAGTAGCATGGTATTGGAATGATGATAGAAAAATTGACCAAGAAAACAAAACGGAAATACCATATAAATAAATATATTGTATCAGAAAATTTACATTGAAAACCATTGAGGGAAGACACTTACTTTTCAATAAATGTTATTGGAGAAATTATTTGTATAGAAAAAAATTGAGTTGGATACTTATCTTACACAATGAAAAGTGAAAATTAATTCCAAATAAATAATAGGCCTAAATATGTGAGAAAACAATTTGAAAACCTGGAGAAAAAATGTTTTTATGACATTAACATAGAAAAGTATTTCTAAAATTGACTCAGTTTTGCACAGAAAGACTGATAAATTTGATACTACATTAAATTTTAATTCCATGCATGAAAAGACATTGAAACAAAGTAAAAAGTCCAGGAACTCCCTGGAAGATTATTTTCAAATTTAGTAAGTGTCAATTAGGTACCATAATACATAAATTACTTTTTTAAATCTATAAGAGAAATATAAATAATTCAGTAGAAAATCTGATAATATGTATTGGCAACCTTACCTAAGAACAAATAGATATATAAAAAATTATCTCCAATTTTTAAAGAAATGCACATTAAAATCATAATAAAATACCATTTGTGCCTAACAACTTGTGAAAAACACTAAAAGCCTGACAGTAGAGAATGCATATAAATTAGTTAAAATTCTCCCATCTTCATAAAAGAATGTAAATTCCTAAAGCCAATTTGAAGGTTCTTTGGCAAAACTTGGAAAAGTAGAAAACGATTTAGCAACTTATTTTTATGTATTTAACTCTAGATAAATCTTCATACATGCAAAACATGTATATAAGAATATGCATAGCAAAAGTGTTTCGAAAAGCAAAAAGAAAGGTACAGATAACATAAATCTCTATGAGGAGAAGAATCAATTAATATATTGTGGTATATGTATATATTTGAATATTATATAGAAGTGTAAATTAAATTAATGCACCCATTCTACATATATCCATATAGATATATCTTAAACACCTCTTAACTGAAAAGACAAAGATGGGATACATTAATATAATATAATATAAATATAATACTATCTTTGTCAGTTCTGGCTGCCATAATAAAATATCACAGACTGAGTGGCTTAAACAACAGAAATCTATTTCTTATAGTTCTGGGGACTGGAAGTCCAAGAGCAAAGTGCCAGCATGGTCAAGTTCTGTGAGGGCTCTCTTCGGAGATGCAGACTGCCAACTTCTCATCGTATTTTCCTATGACTGAAAACAGAAAGAGAGAGAAAGCGAGCTCCTTTGTGTCTTTTTATAAGGGTACCAACCCCATTCAAGAGAGTTCCAACCTCATAATCTATCTCCCAAAAACTCCACCTCCTAATACTATCACATCGGGATTAAGACTTCAACACATGAATTTGAGTGGACATAAACATTCAGATCATAGCAAATAGTCAAATAGACTGAACATTTTTAAAGAATATATACATATTTGGTAAAACTAAAAGGCTATGTAAGGAAATGATGTACACAAAATGAGCATGGCATTTATCTCTGGGAGTAAGAATTGGAATGGATTTGAGAAAAGATACTTAGGAAGATTCCACTCACATTTGTAATATTTTATATTATTTTATCTGAGTGGTAATTAACAGGTATTATCATTAATACATTTTATATCTAATATGTTTTAATAGATTTTAAAAGAAAATATGAATCAGTTACCGAATTCATAGAAAAGTTGAGTGGAATTGGGTTATAAGAGGTAGACAGCAGCAAAAGGTAAAATGTAGGTGCAATATTTTAAGTCAGGAGTCCTCCAACTGCAACCCATAAGCTAAATCTAGCCCAACATTTGCTTTTGTAAATAAAGTTTTATTGGAACACAGTCATACTCACTTATTTATATATTGTCTATGGGTACTTTAGTTACAACAGAGACAGTATAGCCATCACTTATTATCTGGCTCTTTACAGAGAAAAGTTGTCAACCTCTGCTCTAAATAGCTGACATGGAATTTGCTTGGGGTGTAATAACCCATTTTTATTTGTTGTTACCTACTATAGACAGTTTAAATTTACTATGTCAATTAATTCTTATTATTTGAGAGAATGTTCATATCATCCTCATATTACAGATGAGAAAACTGAGTCCCAGAGAATTTAAATAACTTGCTTAATATCTTTCTGAATACTAAGAGACCAAAATAGCTTTCTCTGACTTAAATCAAAATATAGTGATGTAAACCATGACAGAAAAGTCAGAAATTGATTTTAGATTTCTTTATTTTTAGACTACACTTTTTCACTCTGTCAAAATAGAGGATGTTGGATCAATGATTTGGAAAAGGGTAAGACATAAGATGTAAAAATATATGGAAATTAGAAATCATAAAGAAATATAAATTTTGTTCCAAATTATTAGGAGTAAAATTTTCCCCCAATAAAGGAATCACACAAACATATACACACACAACCTATTTATTCTGCCTTAGAAGATACAGAGAAACTGTGTTAGCTTAGTGTATCAATTATATGACACTCTACAACTCAACAATTCTGTTGATCATCTGTTTCCTACAAATCACTGGCACAAATTAGGTTTTCAGTAATGAGGTAGAAGATACTAAAAAAAAAATCTTCCCCTGATAGACTATAAATACCTTGAGGATTGGCACTGTGTAGGTACTCAACACAAATGTCCAGAGGATGAATTCATGATATTTAAACAGGGTGTTCAACCAATATTTTTAGAAGTGCTATATCTAATATAAAGAGCCTTGTCCCAGTTCAAAGAAAAAGAGAGATCTGGCAAAATCAAGGGAGCTTCAGAAAAACATATCACCTACTCAGAGATTATCCAAAGAGCGAGAGAGGAGAATATAAAGGAAAACATGAGAAATATGCAGTCTGGGGATGAGCTTAATCTACCCAGGGGTCTTAAAACTTCAAAGGGCTGGAGTATAAAAGAGGGAGAGGCAACAATGGGAAAAAGAAAGAAGTGTTAAGGAATACGCTGGATTATGGAATTTATTTGGCTGTCACATGACATTATCAGCCAAAGCCAATTTATACGGTTGTCTAAGAAAAGAGATCAGAGGTAGAGACAGAAAACATTAGGTAAAACTGCTTTGCTTATAAAATTAGCATGTTCTATATTTTATATTGAAAAGATAAGCTCTTTTGAAAAGTTATTTAATACCTTAGAATTTCCATTTTTTGTGTTTATTATTTTATAAATATTACAAGAAATAACTAAGCTTTATTTCAGAAGCAGCACATAAAATCTTAAATATAGAAGACATCAAAGTGACTATATTGGTCACATTGAAGAAGGCTTTTTTGCCTTTCCAAATTTGTGTTACATTTTGATTTATTTTGGACCAATCCCCATCACTTGCTAAAGAAAATGGAAGAGAAATAATGAAAGTCTGCAAGCAAGCGGGATGTTTAGGCCACCCAAATTATTGGTGCTATATTATGAGAGGGACTGGATTTGGGATAACCTGGAATTTCATTCCAGAAGAAACTTCCTGAGGGTCTTTGCATGTGTCGTGTAATAGAATGTTCCTTGTGCAAAGCCCCTCTTTGCTGCTGGTGTTGAAGAACACAGAAGCAGGGTCTTGTATTCCTGACATTGCTGTCTTCCACACATGGATTCAGGACAAACATAAAATTCATAGGCAATACAGTTCTTGCTGTATTTTGAATAATCTATTATTTCTCATGTATGCATAAGAAGAGATACACTTTAGCCTCCAGAACAATTCCTTCAGATGGGATTTGGTGAATAATGTATAGGAAAAAATCATCTAGTTCAGGCAATCAGTGTTGGTTTTGGAAACTTGGGAGTTCTGAGGTAACACCCAGACATTAGTCATTGAGTACAGTGTAACTTGAGCTCCTGGTGTGTCCGGAATTGGTGGGTTCTTGGTCTCACTGTCTTCAAGAATGAAGCCACGGACCCTTGCGGTGTTACAGCTCTTAAGGTGGCGCGTCTGGAGTCTGTCCCTTCTGATGTTCAGATGTGTTCGGAGTTTCTTCCTTTTGGTGGGTTCATGGTCTCGCTGGCTCAGGAGTGAAGCTCCAGACCTTCGCGGTGAGTGTTACAGCTCTTAAGGCAGCACGTCTGGAGTTGTTCGTTCCTCCCGGTGGGCTCCTGGTCTTGCTGGGCTCAGGAGTGAAGCTGCAGATCTTTGCGGTGAGTGTTACAGCTCATAAAAGCAGCGTGGACCCAAAGACTGAGCAGTAGCAAGATTTACTGCAAAGAGTGAAAGAACAAAGCTTCCACAGTGTGGAAGGGCACCGGAGCGGGTTGCCAATGCTGGCTTGGGCAGCCTGCTTTTATTCTCTTATCTGGCCCCACCCACATCCTGCTGATTGGTAGAGCCGAGTGGCCTGTTTTGTCAGGGTGCTGATTGGTGCGTTTACAATCCCTGAGCTAGATACAAAGGTTCTCCACCTCCCCATCAGATTAGTTAGATACAGAGTTTGGACACACAGGTTCTCCAAGGCCCCACCAGAGCAGCTAGATACAGAGTGTCAATTGGTGCATTCACAAACCTTGAGCTAAACACAGGGTGCTGAATGTTGCGTTTACAATCCCTGAGCTAGATACAAAGGTTCTCCACGTCCCCATCAGATTAGTTAGATGCAGAGTTTCGACACAGAGGTTCTCCAAGGCCCCACCAGAGCAGCTAGATACAGAGTATCGATTGGTGCATTCACAAACCTTGAGCTAAACAGGGGGTGCTGATTGGTGTGTTTACAAACCTTGAGCTAGATACAGAGTACCAATTGGTGTATTTACAATCCCTGAGCTAGACATAAAGGTTCTCCACATCCCCACCAGAGCAGCTAGATACAGAGTGTCCATTGGTGCACTCACAAACCTTGAGTTAAACACAGGGTGCTGATTGGTGTATTTACAATCCCTGAGCTAGACATAAAGACTCTCCACATCCCCACCAGACTCAGGAGCCCAGCTGGCTTCACCTAGTGGATCCTGCACTGGGGCTGCAGGTGGAGCTGCCTGCCAGTCCTGCGCTGTGCACTCGCATTCCTCAGCCCTTGGGTGGTCGAAGGGACTGGGCGCCGTGGAGTAGGGGGTGGTGCTCGTCAGAGAGGCTCGGGCCACACAGGAGCCCATGGAGTGGGTGGGAGGCTCAGGCATGGCGGGCTGCAGGTCCCAAGCCCTGCCCCGCGGGAAGGCAGCTAAGGCCCGGCGAGAAATCGAGCACAGCGCTGGTGGGCCAGCACTGCTGGGGGACTCAGTACACCCTCCGCAGCCACTGGCCCCGGTGCTAAGTCCCCCATTGCCCGGGGCCAGCAGGGCTGGCTGGCTGCTCCGAGTGTGGGGCCCACCAAGCCCACGCCCACCCGGAACTCCAGCTGGCCCGCAAGTGCTGCAGGCAGCCCCGGTTCCCGCCCGTGCCTCTCCCTCCACACCTCCCTGCAAGCTGAGGGAGTGGGCTCCAGCCTTGGCCAGCCCAGAAAGGGGCTCCCACAGTGCAGGGTGGGGCTGAAGGGCTCCTCAAATGCCACCAAAGTGGGAGCCCAGGCAGGGGAGGTGCCGAGAGCAAGCGAGGGCTCTGAGGACTGCCAGCATGCTGTCACCTCTCACTGAGACTTTAGGATATTGAGCTATTGCAATTTGTTACACATTTTCTTTGATTTTCAAAACCTCTGAAAGAGGAAAAGGTCACACAGTAATCAGTAGCTACGTGACCTTTAGACAGTCACAATACTTGCTTGGGTATTGGTTTCCTAATCTGGAAGGTGAAAGAATTACAGATGATCTACATCTACAATCTGCTATTTCTATAAATTGAAGTAGCCTGCTAATAACACAAATGGATCTCAGCATAATTACAGAAAAGTATAAAACTTCCATAATGTAAAATCACACCAGCCTAGTCCCTCAGGGGAACTACTGGTTTGTCATTTGATTGCAGGGGCACACAGTGCAAATATTTCAAAGCTGCATTCTGAAGGGCTATGGGGCAATGCTGTGCTAATGTGGACTTCGGCATCAAATCCCTTTGAGCGATTATTTTAGAGAAATAGGAAATTTAACTAAATGTGAAAATAAGATTCCTTGAAGTGGAGGAGGACTGAAAATGTAGGCAAAAAAAAAAAAAAAACTTAGGTGGAATTAATTTAACTTTTGGCAAAATCTGTGTGAGGGGATAAGAAAGGAAGGTGTGGGTGGCATGGCCCATAGCAAATAATTCATTCCCTTGAAAGCAGAAAGAGCAGGTCAAATACATTTTAATGTACTATTTTCCAAAGGAAAGGAGTGAAATAAAGTTCCGAGGAGCATAAACATTAAAAGTATATTATGTAAAGCTATATTTAGTCATAAAATCAACATGTTTTATATAATTAATTTTGAACTCCACTTTATCTGGGCAATAATTTTAAATTTAATAGTTACATTTAGGTTTCAATGCTTTACTTTTATTCCAATTGTCTCTAAGAGTTGTTTAATTTAAGTCTTGGTGAAACAAACTTTGTTACAGGATAAATAATCCAGTTATTAGGGGTATAGGTAGACCTGGTATCTTATCATTATGAGGCTCTTCCTCGTGATCCAAGGGCATGATGACGCTTCACTCCAGTATGTGTAGTCAGATTGCAGTGCAAGGCTTGTTGAGCTAACCAGAGAATTTCCTGCTAAAATGCATCCTTTTAAACTAAAAAGGTACATTAGATCAGAAAACAGGTTGCTTCTCAGACATAAATTAGACCTTTCCAGCAGGACTTGCACATATTTTAAACTAGCAAACAAAATAAAACTTTGGACAAATTCTGTATTCTTCAATTTACATTGCTTCATTCTATCAGATAAATTGTTTGGTTTTCCAGATTCGCTTTACATCCTTACTGTCTGTCCTATGGTGCTGACTATGTAGGGTATATCAACAGGATCGAATTGCCTTGAATCTCTAGTGGAATGTTGTGAAAGGAAGCTGAGGCAGAGAGAAAGCTGAGACAACATGCTCCATAGTGCTCTGAGGAATGGTAGTAATTGTGGCCCTGACTCTAGGTTACATGCTAACTATCTGACATTGTTATACAGAAAAGGAGAAGGCACAATTATAAATGCAGAATGGAAATACATAAATTGCAGAGACAGGAAGAAACTGAAGCAAATTTTTAATAAGAAGCAGAGGCAAGAGGCCACTAGCTCCACAAAGAATGGAGAAAGCAGTCTTGGCTCAGCTCTTTTGTGTTATCCAGTCACATTTTGCTTTCAATGCTTGGAGCTTTGTAAACTCTATAGCACCCCATATATTAGTTAAGGCTTTAGGTTGTAAGACATGACAGACTCTACTCAAACAAACTTGAACGAACAAATTAAGTAACATATTGGCTCATATGAATATCTATGGAATGTCTAGTATTGGGTATGGCTTGATTTAAGAATTTAATGATGTCAGTAGGAAATCTATCCAATTTTTTTTCTTCCTCTTAGCTCTCCTTTTTCCTAGTAGGCCTCATTCTCAGCAATGATAATCCTTAATGATCTTCAATGGTCTGAATCTCTAGAGAAAGAATCTTAATCAAGGTCCATATCAATCCCTCAAAAAAGAACTCTGATTGGCTTGGCTGAGTCATTTTGCTACTGATGGCTTAATTAATAATTCTAGAGAGATAGGGTATTCTGGTTGGCTTAGCATCATTGCCAAGCACCTTTGTACTACAGGTGAAGCTACGTGATTGGCAGTCCCATCAGGGTAGAGAAAGAAAAATCTAGAAATGAAAAACCTGCTGAGCAGACCAAGAAGGTAAAAAGATCTACATTCCATTATTCTGTTTTAGGGAATCAAACAATCACCACCCTTTTCTCCTTTCACAGCCCCTGACATATTTAATTCTTAAAAATGAATGAGTAAACAAAAATCAAAACACAAAACATTTTTGAGCACCTAGTAATTTTTGAGTTTAAGTTTATTGCTGAATTGGGGGAGTATATTAATAAACAGGTACAAAATTAAAATACAATGTGACAAGTGTGGTAGTAAGGTATACTGAAGATACACCAGAATATTTAGGTTGTCTCTAATTCCTTTAGTAAAACCTGCTTTCAAGTATATGCCATAAAAACCAACCTACACTATTTTCTGGGCTAATTACATTTTGAAAAGTACCAAAGCTAAATGGATGATCCTGTGATCAGATATGTAGCCAACGTTAGTAGCCTGGTAGAATTGTTTTAATAGATGTTGACAAAAAAAAAACATTTGGAGTAATAGAAAGGAAAGGGAAAGTGATGGTTATTGGGGACCTCCTAGATTCTTTTTAGCTGTCCATCTGACTCTTAAGATGGACTTGTTTGCTGTTACCTCAATTGTCTAAACAAACTGAAACAAACCAAAATGTGAAAGAGATCATGGCATAAGGTTTCCATTAACTTGACTGTATTCTGTCATGGCTATAGATGTTTTTATTGATGTGCTTCTCTCTGGTCCTCTGGATATTTCTGGAGAAGGCACAGAAATAATAGGTCCTCTTTTAGGTAGCCTCAGAGCACTTGCTTCTCTGCTGCCTTTGGCTACTTGGGTCTTCAGCATTCAAATGTAACTTTTGCCTCTTTACGTCATCTTGGATCCTGAGGAGGCCTGCTAGGAACAGGACATGTAAAAGGCAAATAAGTTTGAAAGGCTGTGGTCCAAGGCCATTTTTGTTGGCTATGAGCTGGGTCTCCAGAACCAAAGGGAATGTGCATCTCACTTTTGAATTGAAGGCGTTAATGCCCATGATGAAACTTAACTTTATTTGGGCAAGAGATGTGTTTATGTATACAATGCAAAGAACAACACAGTGACTCCTGGTAGTAAACCAAACGAAACCAGACCAAGAATCTTGAGAAAGGTAACTCCAGCGCATGGAAACAATGGCATGGTTTGTGCCAAATTCCAAAGCAATCTTTTGGCTAAGGCCATTGGACACAGAATCTGTATGATACTGTACCCCTTAAGGATTAAAAATAATAAAAAGTAAATAAATAAAAATGGATTTGTGCTGTTGTAAAAACACACATGCTGAACACACACATACACACATTTAACTTTTGCAATTGATTTTTGAATTATTTTTAAAAATTATAAGACCTATTTTAGGATCATAATTATCCTATATATTATAAATATATACTGAAATTGCTTAACAATCTCGATGTTGGGAGGCAATAAATCCTATTACATGTATAAGGTAAACATAATATGGCTAATTTTATAAAATATGGTCCTGTTGGAATTTGGCAGGCATATGGTAAATGTCAGTAACAGCTAGCGTCTTCCTATTCTTAAGAGTTATTTAACTTACAGGGTTTGTATGTATGTGTATGTTTGAGTGTGCATATATTATGTAAGTTTTATTCTTTTAACAGTTATATTTAACTTTTGAAAAACAAGTAGTTTAGATTTATTTTTATAGATTTGTTTTGTTTTCGGAAAAAAAAGTCACAGAAAAGAAAGTAGCAATCTCATCATCTGTTAATATTTTGGAGACTATAACACAAGTATCTCTTTATGCATATACATCATGTTATTTCACAATTAATTTAATAATGAGTACTTTTATAATAGGATTTTTTCCTTTCCTAACAGACAAGGGTAAAGTACTGTGTTAGGATTTATCTCTACCTTTTTACTTAGGCCAATGTTTACATTTCATACCCAAATAACTCTTGAAAGGGCCACTAGCTTTACATCCAGTTTATTCTTATCTTCGCTTGAAAAATGTGAAAGAGAGTGTATGTTTAACTTCTCCACAGTAACACCAACTGTGTGTTGAAATGCCTAGGCCTAGTAAAGAAAGCCATTTGATAGGAATACAAAAATTGTCAGATAAATGTCAATTTATGGCTCTATAAACAGTCGATCTGTCCAGAAAGTGTGTACTGATTGAGTCAGTTTTGACAGATGAAGAGCACTCACTGAAGATCCTATCCTGGGAAACATCCTTCATTAATATTTACATTTCTCTTGACAGTGCAGTTGCTGTAAGCATAGGGTGGGTAAATATAGCCCGCATCTGGCTAATATACATAGTCATGGGGCTGCATTTGTCTCAGAATCCAAATGCTTCGGGTAAGAATATGGGGCTGATTGTTTCTGTGGACTGCTTGGAAAGAATTAATTTAAGCAAGGAAAACTCCATGACACTTATTTGAATGAAGGGGGACATTTATAACCAGTTAACCTGTGGTTGTAAGAGAACAAAAGATAGCTTTAATTCTCATCCCCCACCTCATTTTCTTTTTCTTCTTCATTTTTTATTCTGCTGTGAGCAGTCACGAAAAATATGCCTGGTCAATAAGGGGCAAGTAAAATTGGAGGGGTTGCTATAGGAACACACAAAGTGATGCAGAGCAATAACCACTCTAATTTATACTGTGTTTTCACGTTGTATTTCCTTTGCAGTTAAACTCAACTTCAGAAGACTTTCCTTAAGAAAAAGGCTACTTGAAATGCAGGAGACTCTTTCTAAGACAATTTTATGTACTAACTTTAAAAATAATAAATCCTAAATCTGAGTAGTGCTACAAGCAGGAAACCGGTATTTCTCCTATTCATGCCATTATATTTTCAATGCATTTTGACCAAAATCATTTTTGCACAGTGAAAGACCTGGGAATGCATTTTAATAGTGATGAAAGCATGAGTAATGAGGAGTGCTGCCTGAAGCAGTCTGAGCTCGCATCTCCTCAGCTGCTCTCTTCCATTTTGACAGGTAGCATCTATATTCCAGCCCTGAGACCCTTCTCATTCCCAATTCTGTTGAATTATCCCACTCAGAAACTATGCTCTCCTCAAATCTTGTTTTTTTGAAAGGTGACAGACCTTACTGCCTTGTTTCTGACCTCCATTTGATAACTCCAAAGTAATCATGGGAGGCATTTCAGATCGACATACCAAAATAATTTCACATTCGCCAGACCCATGACTGAAAGGACAGGGTCACTTGCAACCATAGCCACATGGAAATCTTCGAGAGAAGAGGGGAGATTTCCTCGTGATTAAATTTGAGGGAGTGATTAACTCAACTTCTGCCTGCTCATATCTGTTCATTTTCATGTGTCCAACTCATAAGCACAGTCAATTTTCTTTTTTCTCCCCAAAGTTGTGGGGGTAGCCCACGAGCAATTTATTCTCAAAATGAGAGTGCAGGAGAAATTTCTAATCCAGTGGTCAAAAAGCCCTGTGGATCAAGATAGCTCAGGAAACAAGATCTTCTACACAATCATGTAGATGACATGGATGGATGCGAGACTAGTTTCCTTCCTTTTTTGGGAAGTCCGTGACAAGGGTCAAATGTTCATTCTTTCCTTGTTTAAAAAGAAAAAAAAAAAGAGTTTTTTCTTTATAGCTGATAAGGGAGGAACTGTGGTTAATCTAACAGGGCTACTGCTCCATCTGATTTGGTTTTGGAAAGTGGTTTTTATTCGTGGCGTTTTGTTGAAGCATGAGGATTGACAATGAGAGGGGGCAAAAAGAAAAACAAACCCCCAAAAGATAAAAGTCACATCAAAATTTTAAAAAGTGGAACGGGACTTATGTGAGAGGGCTCAGCAATTAATATCTAATCAAATTACACTATTTATTGTGAAACAATCAGGCACAAGTTACTCATATGGGGTAAAACACTCAAAAGTTGAATAGCAGTTTGTCCTTCCAGAGGGCTAGTTAATGTCTCTTAAAGAGCTTTTAATCAAGATTAGATAAGCATGTGTCTGGAAATGGGCAGAAAAGGAGTATAAAAACAGTTTCTATGCCCTATATTCCTAACCAAATAGCAAGGCAGTAAAAGTCAAGGTTGTGTTTGTCAAATATTCAGTGCTTGCTCTATTCAAGCACCTAATATATATTACAGCATTGCTTACTTTCTGGTAAAATTATACATACAGTTCTGGAATATATTTTAGAGACTTTTCCAAGGGCTGAAGTAAAAAGTTTATCTGAAACCTTGGACTGATAAATAATGTCACTTTCCAAAAAAAAAAAAAAAATTAAATGTTTAGAGTCAAAACACTTCTTTTTACCATCCCATAAGAAAATTGTAATCTGCTATCATAAAAAAGAAACAAGATGTATTATTCCAGAAAATATTTTTACTGTTTACAAGATGCTATTTTAAGTTGAATAATCTTTTACTTTCACATAGATGTCAAGGAGAGTTGGGGGAAGGGATGGATTAGGGAATTTGAGCCTTCAAAGGCAAATGGGACCAGTTTACAAATGATACCTTTCATCTCCAGAGCTGTTTGCTGGAGGGCAATGCTGAATGTTTAGTCTAAAAAATGAATTCAAATCACTCTACAGAATAAAGGTTGCAGAGTTAACTAACAGCATTAGATACTGTGCTTTCCAAATGCAACCTGCTTTGTTTTTTTAACTATACTGAATCTGTCTAATCATAAAAGAAACACATTTTTGTTGCTTTGAGAGAAGTGTTGGCAGTTTTAACATCTATCACTGCATGCCCACACAGAAAAAGAACTAATTTTAGAATTAATAAATTGGCTTAAGTACATGTACAATTATTTACTATTTATGGTTTCTTCTTAAGGACATTTCTGTGGGATGTTACAGTTAGCAGAGTTTCCCTTTAGGCGAATGAGCATTTCCAGTTCCTTCAGCTTGGATATCCCTTCACTGCTACCACTGAGAAAGTAAAGACAGCTCTGTCAGGGTTTGATACAGTCCATAAATAACTACTCTTTCTCTGACCTGTCTGTATTTAGAACCCATATAAATTCATAAATGTTAGATAGATGTACATTGAAAATGCACCTTTATTCTTAAATTGATATTCGTTTATGTGGCTTAACTGAACAAAGCAAGTAAGATTTAACTTTGAATTATACAAATTCACCCTCCCCAGTCCCTGGCTGATTGGAATGACCACAGGCCTCACTGCAGAATTACAGCCTTCACACTTGAAACTTCCAGCATGGTGGTTCAGAGAAGAATGTGAGTGCCCTGAAGACAGTTGGCTCCAAAGAGAGAATAGAAAGACAGGCTGAACAGAACAGGCTTAACTCCTCCCAAACTCTCCATCAGATCACTCATTTCATCTGAAGGCTAAGTCAGTGGCTTAAAAGACCAGGTACGTTACTCACCCTGAGATCTTTTCACAGGGAAACATGAAGCCAAGGGAAAAGAGATTCCCTTTGCCCCAGTGCAAGTTCCTTTCCCCACCTAGTGCTAAACATTTTTTAAGTAAAAATGTTCTTAGTGGAAACCCAACAGTCTGAAATAATTAATTTGCCTTGGTAAGTTTTTAAGTTAATACTAAGAAGTGATTGGAATATTAGAGAAGTTTCACTCATTAATTTCTTATATTAAGCCATATTTCCACCAGCATGGATCCTTTGAAATTAGCCTTATCTGTATGCTAATCCAAAAGCTAGAAAGCAATACACACACACACTGTTAGGTTGCTCAGTCCATTTTATATGTATTAACATTATTAAAAAAAAAAACTTTCCCAAGCATCCCACCCCCGTACAGTATCATAAAACTTGCTTTGTGTATACAGAGCTTTTCTTGTTCCTAGAATGTCCCCTACACCACCATGCATGACCTCCTTAGGTCATGAGGTCCTTTGTAGGCTATGCCAATATTCTGTGTCTAATTTGTTCTTTTATAAAATGAAAGCTTAAATGAATTAACAAGAGATACAGCATAATAAAAACACTTAGAACCTTTAAATATTCTCCTCGCCTTTGATTTCCAAATGCTTTAGTCCAGGCAAAGACAGTAAAAATAAAGGAAACATGACATACAGCATGTAGTTTATGAGTCTCAACTATTCTCATAACAACACAGAATAATCAAACTACAGCAGAGCTGCCCTGTCACACTCCTTCAGACATGATTCATCCAAAGTGATCTTGCAACAATTAGATGGATGATTAAGTTGATCAGAATGAGCAATTCTCCCTTCCCTTGTATTATGAGCAATTGGGAAATAATCATTGAACACTATGGCAGGTGCTAAGGATACAAAAATAAATAACCTAAGGTCTTAAAGTTGTTTATGAAGTAGCAAAGAAGGTTAGCTTATACAAAATTGTCTTACTATTTGTCACAGGAGATACAAACATATTGTGGTTTTCTTCATTGGGTGTAAAGATGGAGGTTCCTGAGAGAAAAAAAAAATCACTTGGGGCCAGGAACATTACAGCAAACAATCCTAGAACAAGTGGCACATTACTCTACCTTGAAAGAGGAGTAAAATTTCGGTGAACAGGGAGGAGGGGTCAGGTAATCCAGGTGGGGATATAAGGAAGAACTCCTTAAGCCAAAAATGAGACAGACATGAACCTGGCATTTTAGCCTGGCTTCCCCAGAAATCAGAGCCTCAGACTGAGGGCTCATGTGATATTATTTTATTAGGTTACACTACGCTAGGAAACAGGTATAAGGGAGTAAGAAGAGGAGTGAAGCAGAGAAGAGAGAGTCAATATAATGATACATTTTGCAACTAGCACTGCTAACTACAATCAATTTCTCCATTCTTGGAAACATATCCCCATGGGCCAACTTGATTTCAGAACCATCTGTCAATGGGTGGAGAAAGGGGATAATAGTGGAGGAATTTCAATACTGACTTCCAGCTCCCATTGGTCAAAAGTTATGACCAAAGTTATGACCAAAGTTATGGCCTCTCTATGAGTCATTAAGTCCCCTGCACTTCCAGATTAGATACGCCTGAGTATAAACCCCCAGTAGGCTCCCGTTACACCATCAACACAAAAGCCACAGGTCAATTATCTTCCATATTAAATTGAAGTTTAGGAAGCTTATTCTATTGAAATGAGCAAGTAGAGGAAGGGTTTGGAGAAGGAAACTAGAAACAAGAATGCATGTTGTCATGTTTTTTTAGTTGATTCACCTGAGAGGTCACACTGACCAAGACCATTGCTGTGGTAATAGGATTGATAAAGGCAGTGGACCAGGAGCCAAAAGACCTGGGCTGTGGTCTATGTTCCACCCCTGCCTCACTTACTAACCTTAGACATGGGAGATCATTCCTCTGGCTCTCAGCTTTCTTGCTTATAAAATGGGAATAACTGAACCTATCCTGCTTACCTCATAAAGCTATGAAACTTAAAGATAATGGGTTAGACAGCCTTTCGTAGATCTCTACAAGGAGAACTACAAATCACTGCTCAAAGAAATCAGAGGTGACACAAACAAATGAAGAAATATTCCATGCTCATGAATAGGAACAATCAACATCATTAAAATGGCCATACTGCCGAAAGCAATTTATAGATTCAATACCATGTCTATTAAACTACTATTGACATTCTTCACAGAACTAGGAAAAAAAAATTTTAAATTCATATGGAACCAAAAAAGAGCCCTAATAGCCAAGGCAATCCTAAACAAAAAGAAGAAACTTTTTATTAGGTTATACTACTCTAGTCATGCTACTTGACTTTAAACTGTATTACAGGGCTACAGTAACCAAAACATCATGGTATTGGTACAAAAACAGAAACATAGACAGAATAGAGAGACATAGAACAGAACAGAGAAAGCAGAAATAAGGCTGCACACCTACAACTATGTGATCTTTGACAAACCTGACAAAAAGCAATGGGGAAAGGCTTCCCTATTCAATAAATGGTGCTGAGATAACTGGCTAGCCATATGCAGAAGGTTAAAACTGGACCCCTTCCTTATATTATGTACAAACATGAACTCAAGGTGGATTAAATGTAAAACCCAAAACTATAAAAACCCTGGAAGGCAACCTAGGTAATACCATTCAGTACATAGGCACAGGCAAGGATTTCATGATGAAGATGCTGAAAGTGATTACAACCAAAGCAAAAATTGACAAATGGGATCTAATTTAACCAAAGAGCTTCTGCACAGCAAAAGAAACTATCCACAGAGTAAAAATATAACCTACACAAAAGAAAACTTTTGCAAACTATGTATCCAACAAAGATCTGATATCCACCATCTAGAAGGAACTTAAATGAACTTATAGGAAGAACCAAACAGCCCCATAAAAAAACTGGGCAAAGGAATATAAATCATTCTATTACAAAGATACATGCATGTGTATGTTCACTGCAGCACTATACATAATAGTAAAAATATGGAATCAACCCAAATGCCCATCAGTGATAGAATGGATAAAGAAAATGTGGTACACAGACAATGTGGAATACTATGCAGCCATAAAAGGAAATGAGACCACGTCCTTTGCAAGAACATGGATGGAGCTGAAAGCCACTATCCTGAGCAAACTAATGCAGGAACAGAAAACCAAACACTACATGTTCTCACTTATAAGTGGGAGCTGAACAATGTGAACACATGGACACACTGGGGGAAACAACACACACTATGGCCTGTTGCGGGGGCAAGGGAGAGGATCAGGATAAATAGCTAATGCATGAGGGGCTTAATACCTAGGTGATGGGTTGATAGGTGTAGCAAACCACCATGGCACACGTAACAAACCCCACACATCCTGCACATGTATCCTGGAATCTAAAATTAAATTAAATTTTAACAAAAGAAATACAAGACAAACAAAAAGTGGGCAAATGACATGAAAAGACACTTTTCAAAAGAATACATACATGTGGCCAACAATCATATGAGAAAAAGCACAATAATACTGATCATTAAAATATGCAAATCAAAACCACAGTGAGATACCATCTCACACCAATCAGAATAGCTATTATTACAAAGTCAAAAAATAACAGATGTTGGTAAGGTTGTGGAGAAAAAGGAACACTTATACACTGTAAGTGAGAGCATAAATTAGTTCAGCCATCGTGGAAGACAGTGTAGTGATTCCTCAAAGACCTAAAGACAGAAACACCATTTGATCCAGTAATCTCATTACTGGGTATATACCCAAAGGAATATAAATTTTTATATTATAAAGACTTGCATGCATATATTCATTGCAGCACTGCTCACAATAGCAAAGACATGTTATCAAATTCCCATCAGTGATGGACTGCATAAAGAAAATGTAGTACATATATATAATGTAATGCCGTGCAGCCATACA
The DNA here is from genome assembly GCF_029281585.2 of Gorilla gorilla gorilla. Lineage (NCBI taxonomy): Eukaryota > Metazoa > Chordata > Mammalia > Primates > Hominidae > Gorilla > Gorilla gorilla. The sequence goes on along the minus strand of NC_073228.2, from coordinate 121,153,180 downwards.
AAAAAAATGAAATCATGTCTTTTGCAGGAACAAAGATGGAGCTGGAGGCCATTATCCCTAGCAAACTAACAGAGGAACAGAAAACAAAATACCACATGTTTTCACTTATAAGTTGAAGCTAAATGGTGAGAATATATGAACACATAGAGGGGAACAATACACACTGGGGCCTATTGGAGGGTGGATGGTGGAAGGAGGGAGAAGATCAGGAAAAATAACTAAGGGTACTAAGCTTAATACCTGGGTGATGAATAATTTGTACAACAAACTCCCATGACACAAGTTTACCTATGTAACAAATCTGCACTTGTACCCCTGAACGTAAAAGTTAAAAAAAAAAACAAAAACCTTTTGTAAAATAGGAGAGGTCATTATTATTATTGGAAGGGTGAACAAGAGAGAGTAGAACTGTTTTTACTGTTATTTCACGCAACACATTTATAGAGACTGACGGTCAAACACCAGGAAGAATTACTGTGTCAGCTTCATGGAAATGTAGTCTTGCTGACTGAAATAAAATAAATATAATTAGGGCCATCACCTGTATGATTAGAATCTCCAGCAATTACAACTCACAATGAAGCAAAGAAACTCCTGTGCTATAGGAACAATATTATTCTCAACTGAACTCTCCAGATTGACTGGTTACAATAAACAAATTCCCAAAATTCTAACCTCTCAATCACAATTTGCTCTGCAAGCACAAAATGTTTTAATCTATAACTGCAGAAATTTAATAGCTATTGCTTTGTCTATACTATCAAAAATAATTTTTTAAAAATGAAATAATAAAATCCTTAAAACCCCATTAGATTCATTCATCTTGATTTTAGGCAAAAATGTGGTTCTTTACCTAGATTATCAAGATAATTATTTGAATATACACTTAACGAGCAAGCGTAGATATACCTTTATTTATCTCCATTCACTACTCAAATTACTAGAGCCATTCTGACATGGTTTTCTCATTTAACTGCCCTTACTGCCCTCTTCCCATGTTTCACTTTCAGCTCACCTCATCTTCAGATGCTGGAAACAGCACAGACCATGAATGGCACTTCCAAGTATCCTCTCATATCAGTAACCTCTTTCTCTGTTTTGACATCTGATAGATATTGAACTTGGCCTCTTTTAAGAAAATGATGCAAAGCCCTCAACAGGAGGACTTGTAATAACTTTACATTCTGAGTTGTTGCTGGTCCATGAATCAAGTGATTTCTATTCTAGTTCTGGTTCTTCCACTAATTGGTTGCAAGTAACTTGGGTGAGTAACATTACATTTCTGATCCCCAGTTTCAGCAATTATTAATAAACACATTAGACTGGATGTTCTCTAATTGATTTTCTGGCTTTTATATTCAATGTTTCCAATAGTAAAATGAAATGCTTTCTCATGAATATAATCTACAGTAATTAAGGTTTAATTAGTCATTTGATATTACCAAATATCAAACGAACAGCAGTTATCACAATTAAAGCACTCAATGCTAAACTGGACCAAACTTACTCTGGTTGATTGTCTAATTCCTATCTGCTTGAGTCTGTTACTGTCAACTGTAGGAAAAAGGTTTGTGAAGGAAACAGATGAAATTACAAAAGCCAAATGTGGAAAATATATGGGCCTATATTACAAGTGCTTACCAAAGTCCATTCTGTTACTTAAGTTTCTCCAAGCTCTCTTTTACCTCTTTTTCTATTCCACCCCACTCTCACTAATGCCATCTCACTAATATTCTTTCGATTATGCATTGTTATAGGTTGGAGCTTTTCAAGGTAATCGTTAGTGATCACTTCTTATCTTAAAAAACAAAAACAAACAAACTTCAAAAAATTCACAACTGTAACTTGTCTTGTTCCAGAAATAATTTAGGACATCTTAAGAAATACACACAGTAGAAAAATAAAATATGTTTTTAGTTTGGAAGAAATTTGAGGCAACAAAAATTAAGGGTAATAAAATGTGATGTGGTGCCGAGAGATAAGTACAGAACATATATACCACAAGATCCTATGAACATAGTAAAGAGAAATCACAAATATGTCACGACCTTTTGATCAGTCAGCAGGAAAAGAAAAACATGACTAGTTATGTAATTCACTGCGTTTGTAAGATAAAGATACATCAATTTCTCAGAAGCACAGAGAGAAATTCTCTCACAGACTCCTATAAGAAGGCTTCTTTGTCATGTGGTGAACCAAGAAACTTAATCCCTACAGTAAATAAGTCACAGAGCCCCACAGGGTGGTTTCTGACGACATCCTTCAATATAAGCTGGCAACATAAGCCAAAGTAACAGTATAATAAAATCCATAGTACAGGAATGTTGATAAAATGTGGTGATCTAGTTTAATCCAATGATTGATTTTTATATTATTGAGAATATTGTTGTAGTAAACTTCTCAATAGCCATGGTATGGTAGTGCAGTGAAGATGGTCCACTGGAATGAGTATCTGAAATTCAGAGTGACAGTTCAGTGACCGGCCAAATGTTTTATCAGTCTGCCAAGCCAGAAGTGTAAATGCCATTTTTTAATGAAACTGGGTTGTTTAACAGGGACAAGTGTCAACATGGAAGGTCAAGCCGTTCATGTTATGTGGAGACTAAGGGAGAACCCACTGGCAAGGCAAGGGTCTCCTTGAGAAGACAGGTCATCTACACACAGACAACAGAGCAGGTGGGAGCCCCAGCTTCCATGCCACAAAACAGAACCGTAATTTAAGTATGTGGAAATTTTAAAGCAACTAAAACCAAACAATCTACCTTGCCTGGTAAATAATAAATCAAATCTCTAGAAAACATTCATTTGAAGTCTAGAGCTTGAAGCAATAAAACTTCCTAGTATACCCTAAAAAGATAAAAATCATCGCAATCTAGATTTCTAAGCATCAACTGGATGAGATAGCCTGTCATGGAGCAGCATTATTATTTATACACCAATTTGGAACTGGAGGCCTGTTGAAGCAAACATGACACCTTAGTTTTGGAAGAGTTGATATGTGATCTTTTCTGCTCTAAAGACTGTTTCTAGTCTGGTATTAAAAAGTTGCTGTCTACACAGAAGAAAATGCTTAGTTTCCTGTACTTCAGAGTGAAGGGGAGGGCATAATCCTTGTTTACAACTAGCTGTTTTTCTGTAGGTTATCTGGCAATCCCTTAAACCCAAATCTTCTTAATTCCTTTTCTCACCTTCATTTCCTCCACTACTGAAACAGTCTAACACATAGTAAAACTGTCAATAAATATTTATTGAATGATAAATCCATGTCAAAGTAAGACATTCACAATATATCCTACTGAAAGAACTTATAACAGGGCCCACTTTTCTCGATGAGTGATACATCTTTTAAAGTCATTGATTAAAATGCATATTTCTTGGCTCACTCTCAGAAATTAAGATTGATTTAGTTTCTGGAAGGGTTACAATGTCCACCTTTTAACAATCATCCCAGATAATTCAGATGCAAAAGATCCAGAAATTAAGGTCTCAAAAGCACTGCAAATGTTAAACGTAGGTTCTATATGAACATCACCAGCCCAGGGCCTTAGCCCCTACCTGTTTTCTATCCATGATCAATGGTGTATGGGGAAGGGAAGGTGTCTCAATTAAAGCTTTAAACAATCATGTTAATACCAACAACTACTCCTCAAGGTGGTAAAGTGTAAAATAGAGGTGAATAGTGGAATACCTATGTCAAAAATCTATGCTTTTTAAAAAAATACTTGCTTGAAAAACTCAGGCTTATAATTTATCTAGCAAAGCTTTTTAGAAGGAATGGATGTTGAACTAGTAAGTATATAATTTGAGATGAAAAAGGATATAATTATCTAAAAAGGAAGCTTAACTGCATTCTGGCTTTATAAGCAAGTGTTTTGATAGCCCAGCAAAAAGCCTGGGATCCACAAATTTCAGGGCATTAGCAGACCTTTTAGTCAAATACATCTCACATAGATGTATTTTACCCAATTTTTTATTTTGTTATGTTTTGTTTCTTAATTTAATTCTCAAAGAGCCGCTTGGGTTATCTAATGGTTCTAATATATACACTTTCAGGACAGAAACTGGGACTCCTTTAATTTTAGGGGCCAGATACAAACACCTGGCAATGCTATAAGTTGTAGGTGGTTATTTCTAAGAAGGGAATGAGTGTCTCTGGATAGGCCACTTGGATGCAATGAGTTTTTCCTGTGTAGCAACTACGTAAAGTTAAACTGTTTGCCTGATCACGTTATTTATTCCTTCAAATAATTTTCGAGCTTCCACTAAACGTCACGAACTCTCACAGGTGTTTAGAAGGCAGAGGTAAATTAATCCTAGTGTCTACTTTCTAATGTTCACATTCTGTGACTTGGTTAATTATACTAATAACATAGTAATACAGGAAAACATAAGGCACTGTGGTAATAGCTACCCAAGAGGGGCACTATCTCAGGCTCAAAGAAAGAAAATAAACGTTATAAAATATCTGAAGAAGAAGTGATGCCCCAATTAAGTCTTAGATAAGGAAAACAGAAGTTAGGAAGGCAGGGTCAGGAAGGCATCTCAAGGCATTCCAGAACATAACATGTGAGTAATTGAGTGATAGCACATGAATGAAGCTGAAAAGTCATGAAGGATCCAGATCAGGGTATACTTTATCTTAAAAGCCATGTGGAGCTTTGAAATATTAGAGTCAGACAAGCGAATTCTCAGTGGAACAGAGAATCACTATAAGGACATCATAGAGAGAACTAAGCCTTATTTTAATTAGAAAAGTATTACTTATCTGCCAGGCACGATGGCTCATGCCTGTAATCCCAGCACTTTGGGAGGCCAAGGCAGGTGGATCACCTGAGGTCAGGAGTTTGAGACCAGCTTGGCCAACATGGTGAAACCCCATCTCTACTGAAAATACAAAAATTAGCCAGGCGTGGTGGCAGGCACCTGTAATCCCAGCTACTCGGGAGGCTGAAGCAGGAGAATTGAGGCAGAGGTTGCAGCGAGCCGAGATTCCACCACTGCACTCCAGCCCTGGCAACAGAGCGAGATTCCATGTCAAAAAAAAAAAAAAAAGAAAGAAAGAAAGAAAAAAAGGAAAGTATTACTTACCATGAATGTTCTTTTCATTTAGGAATGCTGGCCCCCAACAAAGGGAGAGCATTAAGCCAATAGGTTTTATTACTACAATGTGTAATTATATTAGAAAAACACTGATCCTCAGTGGAATATGACAGTGTCATAAGTGTGATGATCACTCTTGGTTATTTCTCATTCCTGTCCTTCTTCATAACATGAATGAATATGTAGCTAAAATGAGCGGATAATGGTCATCTTTTTCCTAAAGCTTCTCAGATCCAGGGGAGAAAAAAATCAGTAATCCATCTTTAGAGTAACTTTTTTTTGCAGGGTGATAAGGCATACCGAAGGAAAAAAATAAGTTTCCATAGTCACTGGAAGAATTTTGGTAGTTAAAAATGTTATAACAACAGTATTTCAGGATCACATGGCCTTCCAGGCTCGCTCTTTCCTGTTTATTTGTGATTATATACTTCAACAACATCCTGTGTTATTACTCCACCTAGTCCCCCCCAGCTTTCTCATCATTTTAAACTAAACAGGTCTTAATGTGAAGAATATCTTTGCATAGCATCATTCATTTTCAAAGGAAATTAGGTGGAGACAACCCACATTTAGAGAAGCAGTAGGTAGGCATTAAAAGGCATTTGTCCTCTAGATTTATTTTTTACTCATGAATGACCTCATCACAGAAAGAAATTAGCATAATTTATATCAATAATTTGTTTCTGTGATGTGTGAAGAACCCCACAATAAATTAAAAATGTTTTATGACTGCATTTTATCAGCTTGTTTACCCTTATTTATATTTAGGACTGCAAAGTCACATTGATAGAGTTATGAAAATGGCCCACGGCCTGAAGCCCTGGTTAGTTTATAGACCAATAGGAATGAAGCTGTCTTATCTGAGTGATTAGAAAGGCTTTGCTGAATTTGACTTGTTAATTATAACACTTGCCTCATTGTTGAAGGGCTGCCTCTAATTCTCTAGCTTCCCAAGCTAAGAGGTCACCTAAATGGAGTTGCTATCTTTGGTGTAAACTGGTCAATCACTTCGTCAAACAGATTCATTTGATTTGTCTTTTAAAGCGACCTTTTGACTTGTAATCATCCACATTCTCTTCATGCTTTATTTCACTTTATTTTACTGGAGCGCATTTTAGAATGTTTGTCATGAAAAGAGCTACATAAATATTAATGTATTGATAGTGTTATGGCTTTTCAAACCTATATTTCACTTCATGGGTTTTAAGAGCTACAAAATTTACCGACTGCACAGAAAATATAGGTATAATGGACTTACTGAAATGCCCCAAATGCGATAAAACATATGAATTATTAATCCCATGAAAGTCAGTATGATCCTGTTTAAATGCCAAATTTTCTGAACCAATCTTGGATTTTTTTTTCACTAAGAGATAAAATTTCAGTTGACAGATAAATATAATATGCCCTATAATTTTTGAATTTTAAAGTTAATTTGGACGTATATATTATAAAGTAAACAAAAACATAAATTAAGACACATCTAGACTGAAAAGGGTACTCTAACTTAAAGCTACATGGTCATACCTCAACTTTCCTGGCTGTGCTATGAACCCTACATGAGGTCATGAGGTCAAGAGTCAACAAAGTCAACAACTGCCTTACAATTTGGAAATTTAACAATTTCCAACTAAATGTTTTGGATAAAAAAATAAAATGACACTTAAGGAGCATTCCATACAGTCAAAAAGGGATGAAAATAGCTCACCCTGAGATATTCTTTACCTGTTGTGGCACAGGGAAAAATTTAAGGAAAGGGAGATTCTGAACAGCACAGATGCTATATAAAACTACTGAATTTTCTATCTTTAACTGTATAAAGCTATATAAAAGTGCCAATTTACTCAGTGCCTTATTATCATGTAGCTAGTGAGAGGGCAAAATCTGTGGGAAAGAAAGTGGGTGAACTGGGTATTCCTTCTTCCAGAAGTGTTTGACAAGTACTAACAATACAGACTGAATTGTACTAGGCACTTGAGGGATGCAAAATGAGAATATAGAGCTTCAGTCTTAGAGAACTTAAAATATTGTTCAGGAAGAGAAAGCAAGAATGAAAACATACACCTAGAGAATAGAAAGAAATTAGAATTTTGCCAGGTAATACAAGCTGCGTTGACAAAGGTGAGTCATGAAGATTGCTTTGTGTAGGGATGTCTTGACTTTAATTTTGATAGAAATGATTTTAGTGCATTAATAAAGAGGAAATTTGACAGTATGCTTAGCAGGAAAATGCAACATGAGGCAAGACAAAGAAATTGTGAGTGATGTGTGAGATGCCAAGTGACCACTTTTAGTTAAATGAATAATTGAATAAGGCTTTATTTTCATCTCACATGAAAAGAATATGCATTAGTCTTGGAGTAGTGATATGCCAATATTTCAATAGCATTTCCCTCCCCCACACTTTCATATTATGATAGTTTTTACCAAACAGTAATTATAGGTTGTGTCTTATGCTCATAAAATAATATATACTATTCCAGGTAAGAATCACATGAAATACATGAAATAAGTTTTATAAATCCTTTTTTAGAAGATAAAGGAAGTGAAAATTTGTTAATTGCAAACTGTGCAGCAAACAATATAGTATATTTCATCTAAATTTTCCAAATGTTCTCCTCAAAGTGTGTGTCGTTGGCTCAATCACTTAAATTTTTAATTTCAGTGTTCTGCTTTGTAAAGTAAAAGCATCAAACCAGATTTCCAAAGCTTTTCAGCTTTGATGGTTAAGAATCATTTAAGTTTCAGTATCTTCCTCTCTCTTTACCTTTCTCATCTCCTCTTCAAAACGACAACAAACAAACGAACAAACAAAAAGAAAAAAGGGGCAATGAACTTTTCTCTCTCTTGGACCAAATCCTTGGATAAGGAGGACAAAGTTAGTTGAACATCAACAGAATCGGTGTTTCTTAGAAAACAAGTGATACAGAAAATGCAAAATTAGAATGGAATAATGGAATAGGCAAAGATAGACTAGAATGAAATTTACCAATAACCCAAATCACTAATTTAAAAAGAAATAAACAAAATTCCATGCAACAGGAAAAACAAAATATACAAAATGATCAAACGAGACATATCTCTGGGTTTGAATTTCAAGGAAAAAAAATTAAGTTTTAAGGCAAAAAAAATTCAGGAACTTAAAAAAGATGGGATGGAAAGAGGAAGACGGAGGTTGCTATGATACACTAGCTCAAACTTCTTAACAACAGCATCAGCAACATTCTGAAGGAAAAAAATAGTAGTAACTTAAACTTAATTTATACAGTTTGATATTCAAATTTAAGGGAAACATCTTCAAAAATGAAGAATGTAATTAGAAATGATTATTCCTTTTTGAAAATAACATGACTCCAAAATTTTGTCATACATGATAGATGTAAAAGACAAAAGGAAGAAGAAGAAGAAGAAGATGAAGAACAGGAGAAGTGGGCCGGCCGCGGTGGCTCACGCCTGTAATCCCAGCACTTTGGGAGGCCAAGGTGGGCAGATCACAAGGCCAAGAGACTGAGACCATCCTGGCCAACACGGTGAAACCCCGTCTCTACTAAAAATACAAAAATTAGCTGGGCGTGGTGGCGCATGCCTGTAATCCCAGCTACTTGGGAGGCTGAGGTAGGAGAATCACTTGAACCCGGGAAGCGGAGTTTGCAGTGAGCTGAGATCGTGCCATTGCACTACAGCCTGGGCAACAAGAGCAAAACTCCATTAAAAAAAAACAAAAAAACAAAAAAACAGGAGAAGCAGATTGAACACGGGAAAAAATGTATGTTTGTATATCTGAAGATGAATTTACATGGAAATAAAATTTTAATCGGCAAATGTTTGAAAACTTGATGCTAAAGAATAATCACATAAAAACCTGAAGGCAAAAATGAGTAAAACATCCTAATTTAATATAAAAAGATTTAAATTGGTTCAAAAATGCATAATTTGTCCTATATTGTATATAAAACATGTAAAGACAAAAACTGCTTAACTGCTTAATTTGTCCTATATTCTATATAAAACACGTAAAGACAAAAACTGCTTAAGAAAGATTAAAAGTGAAAAGAAGGACAGATTTACAGCAAGGCAATAATTTTAAGAAGAAAGTTATAGAAATATTATGGATTTCAAAGGAAGCTTAATACAAAAAAGTTAATGAAGCAAAAAGAACATACGATGAGGTATGTCTCTAATAATAAATCTTTATCCAACAAATAACAAAGCATCATAGTACCTAAATAATGAAATGTAGAAAATACACTAAAAAAATCAATGGAAAGCAGATATTAATTTACATCATTAAGCTCATGAAAAGTCTAGTAAAACAACAAAAATATGTAGCATTTCTAAATATATTAATTTATTTATGTATAGTATGCGATATTTATATTCATTTATAGATTTATTTTATTTAAATATATTTATGTTAATGTTCAAGTCAAATTCAACATCTCTCAGAGAGAAGCTATATGTTATTTTATGGTATCCATAAAATATTTTTTAACTGATCATACTTTACGACATAATGGAAATGTTCATATATTTCCCAAAATGTAGGTACTGCAGACACTTTCACTATAAAAATTCTTAAAATTAATAACAAAAGTATAAAGAAAAACAATGTCAAGATACATTTCAAGCAATCCCAAGGTTAAAGAAGAAATCAAAACTCAAATTGCAAAATTAGTAGAAATTAATGAAACATATCAAAACCTATATAATATGGCTAAAGCTATGCCACAGAGGAAAATGTGCTACTGAACCAGACAAATCACAGTGAATCAATTCAGTGACTGAATCAAGAAGATAGCCTTAAAAATTACCTATAGAACACAATTATAATTCTGTAGAAAGAAGGAAGTTGCTGATAAAGTTATAAATCTATAACTTTTTTTATTTCTATAAGAAATAGAAAAAATAGCATTAAAAAATAGGTAGCTTTAAAAAATATTTTTAAGTTTTTTTTTTTTTATTAGAGATGGGGTCTTTCTATGTTGTCTAGGCAGGACTCAAACTCTTGGGATCAAGTGATCCTTCCAACTCAGTCTCCCAGTAGCTGGAACTAGAGGAAGAGGTAATTATTTGGAAAGAAAATATAATAGATCATAAAATATACTAATTAAGAATAAAGGACAAAGCAAAAAAAATACTAAATTAGAAATAATAGAACACTAATCATAGATCCTGAGAAAAGTTAAAAAATGACAATGGAATTATTTAAAAGCTCTGTATAAATTTTTAAGCTAAATTAGATTATTTTCTGTGAAAATAAGCTACAATTAAACACTAAAACATATGCACAAAACTTCCAAATAAGCAGTTTAACACAAAAATTCCTTTGTTGTTTTACTTAATAAATAAATCTCACGCTGTATTATATTACAGTGAAAGAATCAAATCTTTGTTTTTTTTTTGAAGTCAGGTAAACACTGATATAATGTGTGACAAATATGCCACAGATAATACTGACCAGTCTCACAAATGAATATTTATTTTTAATCCAACATTTTCAAATGGAAATATGGATGTCAGTGGTAGATGAAAACAATAACTCCTTAGGATCATAGGAAGCTTATAACAAAAATATAAGAATTACTCAATAACAGGAAGTCAATAATGCAATACATAACCGATAAATCAAATGAAAACAAATATCATTTTCTTAATAAATGTCAGCGAGATAGATGTTTGTCAAAATTTTAAATCTATTTCTGATTTTAAAAACTTATCAGTAGACTAAAACTAGGACTAACTCTAACATGAAATTATATATATATATGCCATCTTAACTTAGCATGATTTTTCATGATAAAAATTTGAACTGTTCTATTGGAGCCAAGAACCAAAAAAAATCAAGGAGCCGGGGGAGGATTGTAGCTCATAACACCCCCTATTAGCATATTTAGTTAACCTTGATCTGGAAGTACTAATGTAATCGACCCTTATCATTTTTGTCCTGAGCTCTGGCATCTGATTATGCAGAGCTCATACCACTGGTAGAGCCAGTTTCTCACTTTCTGGGTCCTTATGGCCCGTAGAAAAAAGGCATATGAATTTGACAGGAGCTTTGCAATGCAAAGACGCCAGGAGCATTGAAAATCAAGGAAGGAGGGTGTGCAGACAGTGGCAGCAAACTAGCCATGCCAGGCTCAGAGGTACTCTATCAAGTGCTGGCAGGATAGGTGGTGCTTGCCATGGCATCTATGTAGAGCAGTGGCAGCAAGGTTGTCACCAAAAAGATTGGATGACATGATTTTGCTTTGGTTTTTGCTGACAGTCTTCTGTTACTCTTCCAGGTATTTTATTATCTAAATTCATTTTCTGATTAAAGAAACCAGAATCAGGTACTACTGCTTCACTTAAAAATACTGACTGATATAACTAGCCGGCACAAATCGACAACAGAAAATATTAAAGTGATCAATATTGAATTGGGTGATCAAAACATATAAGATGATGTAACTATCTACCTAGAAATCTCGAGTCAACTAAAAAATGCTAGAAATAATAATAGAAGCCATTAAATGTAATCATATTCTTATATAAAAAGGAAACATACATGGAGTGCAATAGAAGAGAAAATCACATTTGCACTGGTATTCACACACAAAGTAATAATATGTTGAAATAAACATAACAATGTTCAAGACTTATATAGGGAACTCTACATAAAAATATATGAAATGACATTAAATTATATTTAAGTAAGTGCAAAAATAGAATGTATGCTTGGATAGGAAGTTTATAAATATTAATTCATTCTAAACTCATATGTATATGAAATGTGATTATAATTAAATAACAAAAGGCAGAATGTTATCAAGTCCCCATTTGAAAAGGAGATGGAAATATCTAAAACACTTCTGAGAAGACTGATGAAAAGGGAATAATCTTGCTAGATATTAAAATATCATATAAATTTCAAAACCTTTGACATATTAATATATTAAATTCTCATTGTGTCAACATATTAAAGTTCTTTGGAGCTGCATAAATAAAAAGTGGTTTAATGGAGCAGAATAGAGGCCAAAATAAATTATAATAAATATGGGATTTTGATTTACTACAAGGATGCAAACCAGTGGGGAAAGAGGGTGATATGGTTAGGCTTTGTGTCCCCACCCAAATCTCATCTTGAATTGTAATCTCCAGGTGTTTAGGGAGAGACCTGTTGGAAAGTGACTGGATTATTGGGGTGGTTTCACCCATGCTGTTCTTGCAATATTGAGTGAATTCTCACAAGATCTGATGGTTTTATAAATGGTAGTTTTTCCTTAGCTGACACACACTTGCTCTCTCTCATCTGCTGCCATGTAAGACATGCCTCTTCCTTTTCTACAATGATTGTAAATTTCCTGAAGCCTTCCAGCCATGCAGAACTATGAGTCAATTAAACCTCTTTCCCTTATACATTACCAAGTCTCAGGTATTCCTTTATAGCAATGTGAAAATGGACTAATACAGAGGGACTGAAGGACTCATTCAGTGGTTGGTATTTGAATAACAGGCTGCCATTTGGAACTGTGTAAACAGAAACTTTTCCTTTTACACGACTGTTCTGCCTTAGCTTGCTAGAGCTGCCATAATACACACAAAACACTGGGTGGCTTAAACAATCGTAAATTATTTTCATACAATTCTGGAGTCTAGAATTCCAAGATCAAGATGTCAGCAGGGATGGTTTCTTCTGAGGCTACTCTCCTAGGCTTGTGGATGGCCATCTTCTAGTTTTTCCTTGTGGTCTTCCTCAGTATCCTTTTCTCTTATCAGAAAAGACATCAGCCGTTTTAGGTTAGGGCCCACCCTAATGACTTCATTTTACCTTAATTACCTTTTTAAAAGTCCTGTTTCCAAATACAGTCCCACTCTGGGTACTGGAGATTAGGACTTCAATATTTGAATTCTGAAAGGACATAATTAATCTCATTAGGAAGTGGGCACCCAGACCACCAGCAATCTTAAATCTCAACCTAGAATCAGAAACTCTGGGTATGGGTCCCAATTATGTGTACTTAACAAGTCCTCCAGGTGATTCTGAAGCATATTAAAGTTTGAAAACTACTCCTTAAACAAAAATGATTTCCAAATTATTAAGTAAAAAAACAAAATTAACAGTTAGCATTGGGTTGAATAGTGAACCCCTCGAAATTCATGTCCACTCTGAAGCTTAGAATGTAAACTTATATGAAAATAAGGGATTTGAGATATAATTAGCTTAATTAAAATAAGGTTATCTTGAATTAGGGTGGGTAATAATCCAATGACTAGTGTTCTTCAAGAAAAGCAAAGGAACATAGACATGCAAAGAGAATGTCCATATAATGATGGAGGTAGAAATTAGAGTAATGTATCCACCAGCAAAAAACATCAAAACTTGTGGGCAACTACCAGAAGCTGGGAGGAAACAAGGAAAGATCCTACGCTAGGGGAAGGACTTCACACAGGGCAAGACCCTGCCCTGTGATTTCAGATGTCTGCGTGATTTCAGACGTCTGCACTCTAGAGTTGTGTGAAAATACATTTTTGTTGTTTTAGGTGACCAAGTTTGTGGTGCTTTGTTACAGCAGCCCTGCAAAACTAATACAGAGTATTAAAAATTGAATTTAATTATTTTTTAGTGGAGCGGACTTTTTATAAACAGAATATAAAACTCAGAAAAGAAAAACCTCCACATGGTAAGAAAAGTGCAATGTCAAAGAAAACAAATGATAAACTGGAAAGGGTATTAGTAATACTTACAAGAGGTCACTTTTTTTTAATTTACAAAGCGTTCATAAAAATAAATAAGATGGTTAATAGGAATAAAATGTGAAAATGTGAGAGGACACTTTGAGGAAAAATGCCAAAATGCCAAAAAATGTGTTAAAACATGGTCAATGGCATTATTAAATTAATGCAAATTAAATCAGCAAGACATGATTCTTTTCATCTATCAGAATAACACATTAAGTTATAATGTTTAATGGTGGTAAATTTTAGAAATATAGGCAGTCCCTTACATTCTTGGAGGAAGATAAATTTCACCTTTTCCATAAAGCAATTTGACCATATTGTAGGTTTTTAAATGCACACAGCAAAGCGATGACTGAAAATTTACATACTAAATTATTTCAAGATATATGTAAAATAATATTTCTGGCACGATTCTTTGCTACCAAAAAAACCCTGCAAATAGTCTACATATCCACCTATGTGATATAAACCAATTTAATTATGAGGTATCTGAATTAAGAAATAATAAGTCATTAATAAAGTGGAATGAGATAATGTTCTTTGCAGGGACATGGATGGAGCTGGAAGCCATTATCTTCAGCAAACTAACACAGGAACAGAAAACCAAACACTGCATGTTCTCGTTTATAAGTGGAGCTGAACAATGAGAATGCATGGACACAGGGAGGGGAACATCACAGGGAGGGGATGCAGGGGAAGGACAGCATCAGAATAAATAGCTAATGGATGCCGAACTTAATACCTAGGTGATGGGCTGATAGTTGCAGCAAACCACCATAGGTTTACCCATGTAACAAACCTGCACGTCCTACACTTGTATCCTGGAACTTAAATAAAATTAAGTTTTTTAAAAAAAAGAAATAATAAGGCATTAAAAGATTGAGGTAGATTTCTATGTATTAATATGGAAAAATATTTGGTATGTTAAACGAAGATATTCAGGGGCAGAAAATGGAAGCTTGTTTAATTCTTTTTGTGTAAATAAAATAAGATGCGCTCACAAAAAAATATATTTCTAGAAGAAATCACAAGGAATGATTAACAGTAGATATCTTTGATAAAGGGTTTGGGGATATAAGAAAGGAAGCTCTTTTTTTCACATGTTGCTCATCTTTATGATTCAACTACTCTAAGCATAACTATTTAGAGACACAGATAAGAAAACCTGCATAAATATTGTGCCGATTTATTTTATCTGGATGATGAGATTATGGGCTATTTTAATGTTTTTTAATTATAATTTTATGTGCAAAAACCTCTCATATTTTGTAGCTGCAAAAAGGCCTGAGATAACTTTCGACTTAATTGCTTTACAAACTAAAAAATAAAAAAATAATATGGACAAGCTTTCCATACTGTTTCCTAGTACTCATCAACAATAAATAAGTGTTGTAACTAAGAATCCTTTGAATAAGTCATTTTGTAAATCAAGGGACTGGAATGATGTTGTATGATATAAAGAAACAGCATAGCCACCAGCCTTGTCTTAGAATTTGAAGGGACCAGTTTTGATATGCTGCTCTGTTGGTGGTCTATGACAGTAAACAATGATGGTGAACTTGGATTTTTGATCTTTCAAACAGAGACTGTCTTTATTATCATTCACTCTAATACCTCTGCCAAGCAAGGCGAGAAAAGATGCGGGGAAGGAAGGATGTTTAGATAATTCAAGGTAAATAATTTACTCCACATAATATATGATAAATGGTAGCTAAGAGCTCAATCTCTGGGTCAGGGGGCTTTGTCTTTAAATTTCAGCTTCAATGTGACTTAATTTATTGCCTGAAGCAACTCAACTTCTTGGTGTCTGTTTTCCCATCTGAAACAAGGACAATAATTAGCTTCTTCACATAGAGTGATTGTATTAAGTGAACAAATGCAGATACTCTGCACAGGGCCTGAGAAGGAGCAGCACTTAAAAAAGAAAAAAATTCGCCATAAAAAGTGTTATCTTGGAAAAAGACAAGGAATTCATGTATTTACAATTGCAGTTATAATAATATACGAAACAGATACCATGAACAAGTCCAAAGGATCATGCAAATGAATTGCATTGTAGCTGACTGCAGATTGGAGCAAAACTGATTATTTTAAAAAGAGCAGACATGCACATTTAAATGATGTTAGAAATAAATTATGTGTTTTCTACATATCAGACCCATTTCCACTCCATATAGCACATTTTAACTTTTGATTGAGAATAAGATTCATTTTAACTTTTTTATTCAAAACTGTTAGCAGCACAAATCCATGTGGGTCTGCAGCAACTCAATTCTTGCTCAGAGGAAAGAATTCACCCAGTGGGGATATGGCAGAGTGAGAGACGGAGGGAAGTTTTAAATCAGGAGTCAAAGTTTATTAAAAAGTTTTAGAGTGGAATGAAAGGAAGTAAAGTATACTTGGAAGAAGGCCAAGTGGGAGAGTTGGGAGATTCAAGTACATGGTTTCACTTTGGTTTGGGGTTTTACATGTTGTCATGCTTCTGGGGTATTGCATCTCTTCTCCCCTAATTCTTCCCCTGGGGTGGGCTGTCCCCATGGACAGTGGCCTGTCAACCCTTGGGAGGGGCTGCATGCGCAGTGTGTTTACTAAAATTGTGCTCATGCTCATTTGAGCCATTTCCCTTACTAGTCAAGTGCTCCTAGAGGGAAGTCATATACCAGTTAAACTGCCATTTTTCCTCTTAGTGCACATGCCTGAGCCCACTCGCCCAACTCCTATGATCTTATCGGAAAGCTGCTGATCACCAGCTTCTGGTGTTTTTTATCTATTGGGAGATTGCCTTTCCCTGGTGCTGGCTGCATCCAATTATTATTTTAGAGAGAGACAGTTTAACAACCACCTTACCATCACCTTATGGTCACCTGATAATCATGGTGGTGAGTGGAGGAAGGGTTCTGCCCTGCTCATGTCTGCCTAACCACCTACTCTAACAAAACCAATGACACAGTTATCGAAGTAAAAAATAAACCTTTCCCCACATTTCAACATGAAGTTGTGCATTTCACTTGTAACTAATACATAGGTGCTCCAGGAATCACCTAGATTTTAGTGACAAGATAAAAGATGTTTGGTTTTCACAGTGCCAGTTCATTCGCTTGTTTGCATGTTTGTTTTGTGACCCCTGGTAAGTCTGCTGTCTTGAGGGAGGTGATGTCCTGATAATCCACTGAATTTATAGTTATTCCTTTTTTGCAGAACCAACAACATACAGAACAACAACAACAAAAAACTTTCCTAAACTGAGTTGTTTTTTTCTTTTTTTTTTGTATAATGACAGATGTTTAAAAACCAAACAATACTTACTTGTTTTAACATCTTCCTCAGACATTCTTTTTTAACGTAAAAGAACGTATTGAGTTACCTGGATGAAGCTGAGTGTTGCCATCTTCTCTGAGTAAAATTGCAATATGAGATGCTTTGTGCTAAGAGTAAGCAAACACTCCTCATGGGTTCCCTAGAGCAGAGGACCTCAAAATGGGATCTATGACCAGGTTTTAGGGGTCAGTAATCCCCCTGAATTCGTATGTAATGTTTTATGTGTATATACATCACTTCCATTACATATTCAGATAAGTCTTTTATCTAAAAATTCTGCATTTCTACAGGGCACAAACCCCAACATATTTTAGAACTTTCAACCAGATGAAGTTTGGTAGGCCTATCACTCAATTGCTGAGAGATTGAGAGAGAAGTAACAAATAAGGTCAGCTTGGAAGCATACTGTTTGTGATTAAAAGGAATAATTTGGTGATCCACTTGGAGAGAGTAATAAAATCTGCATTCTAAGTCTAGCTAACTATAAGTCTCTTTGTAGAATGCGAAGGTCTTGGTTTTTCTCCATTCACATAGTGTGTAAAACATGGTCACTGAATAAGCATATTCTAATCAAAGTTGAGTGTTGTTTTATAATTTTATTTTACCTATTTTTCCTTTAGTTTAGTACACAGAAAAACATTTTTGTAAACCTAAGCTGTAAAGTCTTTTCTGCTGATTTTTAGGAGAATCTAAATTGAGTTTTAAATAAGGGAAGGGAAATTGGAGTATAAATATCCTTATGTTTATAATACCTTTGCCCTTGTAGTTGGATGTAGGTGTCTTTTACACATGGGGAGAATTGGGTTCAATATGTTTTTTAAAGCAAAACAAATATCACAATCTAAAGTATAAGTCAATATATATTTTTGACCCAAATTATATTCATACTGATATGATTGAAAAAGACAATGAAAAAGTCAAACTTTCGTTCCATTGTTGGAATAGTATATCATGAAGAAAGCATTTGTGGGTTGTCTCTAAGAAATTTCGGGGGTTATTGAAAACTTTTTATTCTCTATAATAAGAATCATCATTTCTCTATAATAAGAATCATCATCTCTATAATTGGAATCATCATTCAAGTTGTTATGGGACTTGAGAGCATATTCAGAACTTTTCTCTGAGGGTCTGTTATGGAATACAGTTAGAGAACTCCATCTAGTCAGGTTTAAATTATGAATGTTTTGACTCTATTTGGGGCATGTGAGACAAATTATACATCCTGGTCAGCACACTCCTTTTGGGATGGAGCTGCCTGTTTCTATAATCATTGATGCACTCATAAACAAAGGAAGACATCTTTTCCAATAAAAGATTTTAAGTATACAATTTGCAGCCCTGAGTGTAAAATGCCCCAAAATAATATGAATAGACAAAGTAGCTTAAATTCCCTTCCGATTAGAGGTCATAAAATATGAACATGCTATTTGAATACAACTCAAGAAGAAAAATGAAAAACAGACTACATTTTCTTATGGTACAAATGCTCAGCCTTACAAACATTTGCAGAGAAAAAAATTGAAAGTGTGCGTCTTGATACATGCTATAATACAAATGCATGCTAGAACCAGATTCTTGTGAATTATACCCTCTTCTCAGACACACAAGCACAATCTTCCATTTCTTGGCTGTCTGTGGATTAGAAAGAGCACAAATCTGATTTTTCTTTCAAAGGTATCTTTCTCTCTGTCTTGGCTTTATCTCAGTTCATTTTTCTCTTAGTGTTCATTTGACAAGCATTTTTTGTTGTCACCCACATGTCACCCATATATGTATATTCATATTCACTCCACTTAGCAAAGTAAGGTCAGAAATGGCTTAAAATAACCATCAGTATATTGATTACCTAGCCAGTAATTTGTGAGATAAAATTTAAGTTCGCTGATATCAAAGCTCATAATATCCGAAGATGTCTTCTTTTTAACTTAAAGCTGGCACTTTTCTGTGGAGAGCTAACAAGTTCTGGTTAAATAGTCACCTCTGCAGAATATGAGATGTAAAACATCCCTCCCACAAATAATCAACCTGAGTGCCAACAATAAAGCAGTATGAGTCACATCTAGAGAATTAACAAACAATAAGAACTCAATCAAAAGCCAGTCTCTTTTTATCACTATGAGCCAGACATTTAAATGCTATCAGTGATAAAGTATTTTCCTGAAAAAATATTTTGTTGGCCAAATTCTAAACAGTTGCTTTGTTTACTGCTGAATTTCAATAATATTTAGTCAGCCTTCAAAATAGCATATATTTATCATTTGCCCTATAGAAAAAAGTGTATTCCACAGGGATGTTAATTTGGACAATTACTCTTACCTCATCAGGTCTGATACCATGACATCTGTGGACTCACTTACACATCTGCCTTAGAACTAAGACTATCACAATTCAACCTTGTTCAACCTTGTGTTGGCCACAGTACCTCCAACCTCTGTAGCAACACATATTCCTTTGTTTAAACAGTTGATTCTAAGTTAAAAATATTAGCAACCTGATGGGAAAGATGAAGAGACAGAACTTGAGTTATATCAGCTGTATCATTCTTTGTAACCATCTAGAGTTTTTAATGGTGTTTAAAATTTAAAACAGTGAACTAGAATATGAACTGTGAAGTGTAATATTTTTGTTTCAGATGTGTAAATCTTAGTTCACACATTAAATCTTTTACTTAATTTGAAAGTCTTTAAAATTGATATTTATTAATCTTCTATAATTGTTATAAAATGTTTAATAAATCCAGAAAAATTATTATAATTATTAATGTTTTACATGATTATTATTGAAAATATTTTTTCATACAGAAGGAAGTGTTGACATATATGTTAATTATGCCACTGATTGCAAGCTTAATCCCATATTAATTATAAAGTAGTATCCAATCAACTATTTGGTGACTCTTATGATTAATCTAATATTGTCATGTAAAACAGCTGTTAGTACAGCCAAAACTCTATGTCTCTCAGAATTCATGTGCCTAGGCATTTTTGATACACATAGCTCTTAGAGGCTGTTGAGTTCAGAGACAGAAACTCAATAAGAAATGAGACTTAGGGGGAATATCTGAAAATCTTACTCCCAAAGGCCATTTACACATGCTCATGTGCACATGCACACACAGAAACTCACGCACACACACAAAACAAGTAGAATGATGGAGATAGAGAACTACATACTTCTCAGACTCACATGTTTTGAAGCTTTCATTCTTGTTTCTCTGGAACATGTTTAATAAAAGAATTCAGTTTTGCCTCTCAGCCCCAAATTCCCTGACGGAGGACTTTAATCTCTCATCTCTAGGTAATCTCCATTTTTCTCCTGTCCTCCAACATACACATCCCTAATACCCTAAAAGTATCACAGTGGTTGGCAATTAATACCAGTTTGAGTCTGAAACCAGCTCAAGCCTCATTTCAAAAAAGCCCGTATGTAGACTACTCAGAAAACTGACTTCCAGAGAGAACTGTTTATTTTGAGCTGAAGAAGTTCTATCTATCTTTCTTCACTAGCAAGTGGCACAAAGGTCACTCTGCCCCGAAAAACGATTTAATCAGACGTTACGTGCTTTTCTGCTGTCCTGTCTTTATCCTGCAAGTGACCAGGTATCAAGTCTACTTGCATAACCTAGGAAATAAGAAAGAATAAATGTGTCCTAATTATAACCTGTATTAAGGTTAGAACATTTCTGATGTGACAAGTCTGCACAGTATCCCAAGGAATTTTTAGGCTTCCATCTAAACTATGTCTTACATATAATGTGTAATCTGCTGTTGGTAATGGCCTGTATGACAAAAGGATACACTTTCTTTGATGGTATAGTTTATCACACCCATAAAAGGCCATGCATAATTATTCTCCTAAATATGCAGATATTTTCCTAAAATTTGGACTATTTAGCTGAAGCTGTTTTAACACTGGGCATGGTCCATGCCCAAGTAAAGAACTTAGAAGAGAATGCATAGGTTTTGGAATCTGTTAAAATGTCATTACTGCCAAGAATGTGACATATGGGGATAATTAGCTATTGTAGTCACCATGGACGCTGTAGACTGTATTCTGGAATGTTACTAGAGCAAGTCTTCTCAGCATATTTTACATAATTTGGCAGTCTTCTTTACGAGCAATTCTAAAAAGAGTGGGCCACAAATTAACACAATAAAAATTATATTAAAAATAATTTCTCTCATTTTTCAATTTATTCAGTCTCTGCCAGGTTTAGACCAGGATATCTTTTTTAAGGATCCTGAATAGAATACAATCTTGCTCTTCTCAAGAAATGGATTGGGGTCCACTCTCAGTGCTTGTGGATCTTCTCTGTTTCTATTTATCATTTATTTAGGAAACTGGCTCTGAGTGAACAAAATATACCTCATTGGATTCTGAGGCTATCATTTCAGAAAACTCTAGCATCTCTGTATGACTACGTTATGTCTTTATCTTTTTCTTGATTAAACCTCAAGTATTATCAAATAATCCTTCTAACAACACAAACATGATTCTTTTCTTTCTCAAAATTAAGGAACTGTTTTTGTTACCAATAATTTATTCATTCAGACATTCTTTAGAACAGCAGTTGGTAAATTACAGCTCATAGGTCAACCTCGCCCATATTTGTAAATAAAGATTTCTTGAAACAGATATTCTCAATTGTTCACGTATTGTCTTTGGCTGTTTTCTCACGACAAAAGCAGAATTGAGTAACTATGACAAAGCACAGGCATAACCTAAAATATTTATAATATAAACTTTATAGAAAAAGTTTACCAACCCTTAGGTTAAACATATTTATTGGGCACCTATTTTATATTAACCACTGTGCTGAGCACCAAAAATGTAACGATGATGAAAATTTCCAAAATTCCGTAGTTAAATTATGATGGATTTGGTAGCAGAAAATATGAGTAGGAAGAATAAGGACACAAACTAGACATATTATTCAAATAGATAATATAAGCTCTGAAGAGGAAGGCATTCTCCATTAATTAAAATAATATTTGAAGAAACTTATCATGTATTCTTCAGTACAGTGAGAAAGAGCACAAGAATTTTAATCTACTCTCTAATGCTCATGACTCCTAATATTACTGTCTTCAAAGACCACATCATGAGGAAGCTATCCATCAATATTCTACCAGAGGATTATATTTCAAAGTGAGATATCTGCAGATGGAGAAAAAAATCAATTTTTTATGTGATTTTTAAAGGTTTTCGTTATACCTGAAAATTATTTTATATATTTCTTCTCCAGTGGGAAATCAGAATATCACATTTTTTTGTACTGTGAAGGTTGAGCACAAAGATGATGATGACATTGCAGACACCTATGTACAATTTATTTTTATTCAGTTTCTTTGAAGCAGCAACACTTAAGGTTTATATGACTATTTCTAGTTAACTTTATTCTATGACATCAAGCCAGTCATCTTCTAACTGGCCTGCCCTAACCACTTTAGACCTTGGCTTTGATGTGCCCGTCCATAGATAAATATAAAACACAAAACAAGTATCTTCCAATTAATCTGTGTATGACATTCTAATTTCAGAAATATAAATTCGAAATACACGTAAATGTCTTCAATGTGTCTAAAGGGACAACATGCATTCTAACTACTCTCCTTGACGTTTCTCTTCTGACCTCTAATATATTAAAAAGATAGGCTTTCTTCTGAACCTGGAATCACTTTCCTCTGTGCTGCAGAAAATTAGATGGGCATTCTTCAACACAAAGGTGAACTTAACTTTGTTCATCTTAATAAGGCTGCATTTTTGTTTTATTGTTTATTTCTTTTGTGTATTTATTTATTTATTTGAGACAGAGTCTCACTCTGTAGCCCAGGTTGG
This sequence comes from Gorilla gorilla gorilla, assembly GCF_029281585.2. NCBI lineage: Eukaryota > Metazoa > Chordata > Mammalia > Primates > Hominidae > Gorilla > Gorilla gorilla. The sequence goes on along the minus strand of NC_073228.2, from coordinate 121,130,203 downwards.
CATGCAGTGGCACCATCTCGGCTCACTGTAATCTCCGCCTCCTAGGTTCAGATGATTCTCCTGCCTCAGCCTCCCAAGTAGCTGGGAATACAGTCACGTGCCACCACATCTGGCTATTTTTTTTTTTTTTTTTTTTTGTATTTTTAGTAGAGACGGGGTTTCACGTGTTGGCCAGGCTGGTCTCAAACTCCTGACCTCAGGTGATCCACCTGCCTCGGCCTCCCAAAGTGCTGGGATTACAGGCGTGAGCCACCACACCTGGCCTGTTGTTTATTTCTTTAATCATGACTCAGGTATTAAACTGAAGTTTTTAGAAAAACCTTCCAAGGGGTCCAAAGATCTGCTATTTAAATATGTGTCAGTGATTTTTATGTGAATCAGAATCATTAAATAATTTTTCAGTTATAACTTTGTTATACTCTCCCTTCCTTCAAAACTGTTATGAAGTAACTTATAATAAAAACATGGCTACAAGATATCTGCAAACAATTAATAGAATACTAAAGGCAGGGATTCATAAATAATGTGGAAGAGATGGAGATAGCCAATGACTGCAAATCTAGCAAGCAAATTAGCTACACTTTGGTGAGTAAGTGCAACTGAAGAAATACATGGAAATATAAATTCAGATGTATTGAAGTGATATCATTTCTATAATAAAAGTTATTTATAATTATTTTAGAATAATATAAGGTATGTGATTGAGTTTATAATACAATACCCAGCACACTGTGGGTACTTATATATTAGTCAAATAAAAGGACAGATTGGTTTAATTTAGTTTTGGTAGCGTTTATAGTAGAAGTTAAATACCAGTTGACTTATATGTGGGTCACTAAGTGAAAACATAGTTTTGATAAAGCAATCTTGTATGGATTTTAGTCCATGCTAGATTCAATTGTCTTTTACTCATTGTCATAGCATTGTAGTGGAAAAGAAATGAAAAATTTCTTTTCCATTTTCTTATCCCACTTTGATAATAATATCATAGGAAGTATTTAAGAGGGTTAGTTTGCTCAACATCAAAGATCTAAAGTTACTGTAACTATGTAAAAGTGATGACCTCATGTTTAGGGAAATTGTGGAGGTGTCTTCAACCATCTGGACTTTTTGGGTCCCACTCTTTCCATAGTATTCTAACTTTAAATAAGAGATACTGCAAGGGTGAGGAGTCAGTTTACATTGTAATTCAGCCATTTGTAGCAACAGACTTTGTGTTAAAATTTTTTGAAATCTCAAATCCACAAGAAAATGGTTTCTTTCAGGGAACTCATATGTGTTATATCCAATTTAGTATCTACTTTCATCTGGTTTTACACTTGATATTACTAGACTCACACAATATGTATTCTGTTTTTTCTTTTCTTTCTTTTTTTTTTGAGACGGAATCTCTCTCTGTCGCCCAGGCTGGAGTGCAGTGGCGCGATCTCGGCTCACTGCAAGCTCCGCCTCCCAGGTTCACGCCATTCTCCTGCCTCAGCCTCCTGAGTAGCTGGGACTACAGGCACTCGCCACCACCCTGGCTAATTTTTTGTAGTTTTTAGTAGAGACGGGGTTTCACCATGTTAGCCAAGATGGTCTCGATCTGCTGACCTCGTGATCCACCCACCTCAGCCTCCCAAAGTGCTGAGATTACAGGCGTGAGCCACCACGCCGGCCACAATATGTATTCTATTATAATTTGCTTTTTTAGCTCAATATAACTCTAGCAACTTCATATGACTACGTTATATTTTTATCTTTTTCTTGATTAAACCTCAAGTATTATAAAATAATCCTCTTAATAACATAAACATGATTTTTTCTTTCTCGAAATTAAGGAACTGTTTTTGTTACCAACAATTTATTCATTCAAACATTCTTTAAACCAGCAGTTGGTAAATTACAACTCATGGGTCAACCCAGCCCTTATCTATATTACATTTTAAGATTCATTCTTATTGACGTGCAATAATGGTTATACCATTTTGATTGATTTATAATAGTCCATTTTATAAAGACCTCACATTTATTTATACACGTGTTTACTGATTGACATTTTGATTTTTTTGCATATTTTTGTTATTTTGATAGATGGTGCTAATAGTAATTTGCACATCTATTGTTCATTTGTAAAAGTTTCTCTAGGGTAAAGTTATTCAAAATGAGATTTGAGAACCATTAGTGGAATATGATATCAACTTAGCTATACTTAACCACAATTTTATTAAAATGTGAAGGAATAGAATTAAACATATTGAAAACATTAGACATAATAAGAGTGATGATTGCTTTATATTTTATCTCCATGTATGTGTATGTGTGTGCCTAGTCACAATGTAAAGTTAGTGAAAAGATTTTAAGCAACTCTACTTAGGATATATAGCTAGGAATGTAATTCTACACATTCAGATATTGCAAAATGAATATATTGGTGTATACTTTCACTAGTAGTATATAATGGTTTCCATTTTTTTGTATCCTTACCAATACTTGTCAGAATTCAAATTTTGGTATCAAGATTATATTGGTCTTATGGAATGAACAGGGTGTACGCCCTCTGTTAATACTTATGGAAAAATTGCTATAAGATTGCTGAGAATTTTACAAACTTGTTCTTAAAATATTTAGTTCCTTGGATTCCTTATGGAAAAATTTTTAAAAAGTCATGCAGAATTTTTAATTATTTTCCAATTAGCTTTGATAAGTTATATTCTCCTAGAAATATATTTATCTCATCTGGGTTTTCAAATTTCTTGTCATAAAGGCATTAATAATTTTCATTCACTTTCTTTATGATTTTGGCATCATCTATACCTATGGGTTTTTATCATTCTTAATAATTTTTATTTATAAATTCTCTGTTTCTTTGGTTAATATTTCTGGAGCTATGTCTATTTTATTAGGAGTTTTAATAACCAATTTTTACTTAATTCATCATCTCTATTGCATTATTGGTTTATGTTTTATTAATATTTTTGTATTTTTATTGCCTGATGGTTAATTCTCTGCCCATGCCAACTTTATGGGTTGGTGGCTCTGACAACATTCTGCTCATAATGAGTAGCTCAGGTCACATAATAAGGTGAAGGTAGTTAGAAGATAAAGTAGATAGTAAAAACAGCTATTCTAATGAGAAGGAGCCAAAAAGCAGAAGAAAAATTAAAAATAGAGGCATCTGTAAGATAAGGTTAAATGTATAAGATCTCTAAGAAAATTGAATAAGTTGAGATACAATTTTTTCTAAAGCCACACACTAATATTGGTTGAATACATGCACTATATTTTGCTTCATGAAACAGGGAATGGTCATACAGAGCAAAGAGCTCAGATCTTCAATTAAGTTTAATTTGAAACTACATCTTCTATTAATAGAAGTATATTAAATTGGGCGGACTTTCCCACTAAGGACAACTATAAAGGTTGAGTACTATTAAAAATAATTTCTTTGAGGCTTCAGGAAGATACCAAGATTGCAAAGAATTGCTGGCCCAGATCTGGGAGAGAATTTCTGCCAAAAAACATGAGTCATGTTTTCAAGGTTACTTTTCCTCCTGCTTCTGAGATACTAAGACACTAGATGTCACTTTTGAGAGTCACAGCTAAATAGAGCTGACAGGAAAGGCATACAGTCTGGGACCAGTTAGGAATAATGGACTACTAAGCCTTCTCTATAAGGTGGGAACCAAAAGTACTCTTTCCAGGAGTAAGAGTAAACCAAAAGTAGACAGGTACATCCAAACAATGCAGCTCAGCTCAAAAAATGTCAGTCTCTAAATTTTATTCAGCTAAGCCCAATAAGTTAGGACTCCCAGTTGAGTGGTAGAAACAAATGAAAATTATTCCTGTTGAAAGATAAGATTGTCCTAAGCTCAAATTATTTCTACAAACAATTTTGAAAATGAAATATTAGGAATAAAGGGACATAAGAAAATATGGAAAAAAAGAAAAACTCAGAAAACAAAGAAGACAACAGACAAAGACTTACAGAGAAAAACATATATGAATTATCTGACAGTATTTTAGTTTACTTGCTCTATGCAGGAAAAGACAATATTGAAAATTCTTTGAAAAAACCTTTAAAAATATAGTAGAATTGAAAGATGCAGTATCTGAAATTACAAAGTCATTAGATGAGTTTAATAGTGGGTTAGACATAGCTGCAGAGAGTATTACGACATTGGAAAATTGGTCAGAAGAAACTATCTACAATGAAGAATAAAGAGCTAAAGTGATGAAAACTGCATAATAAAGTAAAAGACTTAAATAATACAGTAAAAACATTTACAAATATTTATAATTTAACTTTTTACAAAAATAGGAGAGAATGTAGCAGGAGTTCTCTTTCAGGAGATACTGACTGAGAACTTTCAAAACTAGTGAACAATCTGTCTACGCATTCAAGAGGCCTCATCAACTCCAAATACCCAGGCCCATCCTAGAATAACTACAAAAACATGAAAGAAAAAAGTCCTTAAAATGCCCAGAGTAGAAAAAAGAAATGAAATTTCAAAGATCTTGGCTGGGCACAGTGGCTCACACCTGTGTTCTCAGCACTTTGGGAGGCCAAGGTGGGTGGATCACTTGAGGCCAGGAGTTTGAGACCAGCCTGGCCAACATGGCAAAACCCCATCTCTACTAAAATAACAAAAATTAGTCAGGCATGGTGGCACATGCCTGTAATCCTGGCTACTTGGGAGGCTGAGACATGAGAATAGCTTGAATCCAGAAGGCGGAGGTTGCAGTGTGCCAAGATCATGCCCCTCCACTCCAGCCTGGGCAACAGAGTGAGAATCTGTCTCAAAAAACAAAACAAAACAACAAAAAAAAGTGATCTCCAATTGGGACAACAAATATCCTACTTTTCAACAGAAACGATGAAAGCCAGAGGACAATGAAAGAATAGCTTTAAATTGCAGCATGAAAATTACTGTTCATCTGGAATATTTTTTTCCAAGATAATACCTTTCAGCAGTGAAGGTACAATAATATTATGAGACCAAGATCATATGACAGAATTCTTTAAAGGAAATATTGAGAGATGGTTTTCAAGTAAAATGAAAATAATCATAGATACAATTTTGGAGATGCATTAAGAAACAAAAAAAGGTAAGTATAGGTTTTGAAATGAGTCATTATTGAGATACCTGGTGAATAACAAAAGTATTGCTATTTAGATGATTGTTTATAGAGTACGTATACAGTTGGTTCTTTGTGACTATTATGGAGCATGCTGACTCTTGGCAAGTTATTATCACACTTTTGACCTCCCCTTTTTGTCTCTCTGACTTTTGCATGAGAACTGCTCAATTTTATGTTGTGGGCACAAGAGCCAAATCTCACATAGTTCAGCTGTAAGTAGCCTATAGGTGGTCCTTGAGCAGCTTAGAATCAAAATTTCCAAATAGCTTGCATACTCCATAGGGTAAAATCATTCATTAATTACAAACCAAGAGGATCTGAAACATGAGAATAAAAAGAATTAGCATCCATTCTTTTTCTGCTGATTCAGAAACTATAGAATGGTAACCTGATTTTATTTAAAGGCTATTGTGTAATATGTTTAGAGATAGTCTCTGGTCATAGGCCAGAATTTGTGTCTCTAGGATTCAGAGCCACCAGATATTCTCTAAAAATGCTTTATTGTCAATATCCACATTCTGGATAAAGGAGTCACTAGCAGGCTGTATTTATTTATGCTATATAGGGCAATCAATATTTTCCTGAAACACCAATGATGCAGCTGGCTTAGTTCAGGCCCTGCAGGACTAGTGATGGAAGACAAGTTCTACTCCCTAACCACCTACAAGCATTCCATGTAGCAAAGATAGGATTGGGAAAGGGAATTGTAGAAGTCACTTGGGATAAAAAGAGAGAAGCATGTAAAAGTAACCAGGATAGTTCAGCATAGAGAAATTTCACTTACTGGAGTGAATTAGTAGTACTATGATTTAAATTATAAAATGTGAAACATTTAAAATATAAAATATTTTTTAGAGAAATGGCCTTACTACTTTCTAAATACACAGTAAAATAAGCTGCCAAACAGAGATGTGGCATGCCTCTTGAAGATAATGAATACATCATTTGTCATTAGCATGTGAAATATAGATGGTTGATTTGTCCTGAGTCCTGAAGAGAACTAAAATTTGTTTATACAAGTAAGTTACTTAGCATACTGTTCTTGTATTTTTAATAAAAACTTAAAATGTTATTCTGTTCCTTTTTGATAAAAATAATACTTATTATCAGTAAACTACAAATAAATGGATTTTTGCTATAATTTTAAAGTTGCTTTAAATATATCTCTATGTCTGATAGATGCTACATTTAAGCTATAGACAATGTCCTTAAATTTAGTCGTCAAATATTTTAAGTAAGTTATTTGCATAACATTACAAATAAAAATATAGCAAAATCCAACAAAGATCAGATATTCTAGTATAAGATGTCTTATTTTATTTTTTAAAACATATTTTTTTCTGATGGCTTGCTATTTACATTGCAGGACAATTCCATCCCCTAGAATATTCCATATTTTTTCAATGACTCCCTAGGCAAATGACCAAACTGCTTTGGAAAAAATACTTTTTATTCCTGGCCAATTTCTCTCTATAGCAGTCCTCACAGCTAACATTCATAAAGGAGAAACACTGCCAAATATTTCCAACTTCGGAGGACATCTGAAACTTATTGTTCAGTGCTTTCTTGGAACACCTTTATGAATACTTGATTCCATTGTAAGACACACTGTTTGCAGTGTCTGAGTTGCAAACAAAGAATGATTGCCCACTGCCCAAACTTGAAAGAGATTTTTATTCTCATTTACTCAGCAAAATTGTCATGGAGGTACTCAGAAAGGAATCTGGGAGTATTTTATGCATCAGAGCCAGCAAACATCAAAATACTCCTCATTTATTATCCTCCCAAAGTTGTTGTCATAATGCAATTATGTAAATGAGGACCTGCAATCACACTGAGTATTTGTTCCGGTTTTGAGGCAAATACTTATTAGATCAGAGCAGTTTAAAGAAAACAAGAACTCACCACCAACAGAATTCAGGGAACGTGAAAGAGCATGAGAAATTCTCATTGGAACTGTTCCCAACGTGTTGCATAAATAAAGGTAGGGTTTGTTGAAGCTCCCCTCCCACCCCCTTCATTTTCTGAGAAAGAAGCATGCTTAGCTGGAGGAATGAAGCATGGCTCAGGCAGTCATCACAGCTCTTCTGTCTTGAGTTCTGGTGTATAAGGATTGTTTTTTTTTTTCCTCTCTCTTTTATATCCACCAGCTTTCTCTAGCCTTCTCCCACTCCTCATACCCTCCACAAAGGATTTCCAGCAGAGAGCAGCTGGTGCCCCATATTGGCTGCTTTCCCCAGACTCGGGGGGGGGGGGCTTTCACAGGAAATCAATGGCTGCTTATTTTCCCCTGCACTGCAGTTTTATGTGTGGACTGACATGGCCCCAACCATACCGACCCATTCTGCAAAGCTATTTCCATTCAGATGTGCCTCTTTACAAATAGCGGAAATTAGTGGAGGGCCAGTGTCAAACTGCTTGTCACATCTTGTTTTCAATCTGTTGAAATCAGGTTTACAGTGTCCTATTCAGAAGTCTGGGCTCCTTTTGAGTTGCACAATACATTTCAGGAGTTTCATCAGGCGATAAATGCAGAACTTCACATTGCTATTAAAAAATGATCAAAATGATTAGCCTTTTGAATTTTTTGAAGGAACTTATTTGCATGGAATGGTTTGTTTTAATTGCACAATGTCTTTTATTTCTGGGTATTCATCTCTCTTATGTGTAAAAAGTATTCCTCCTTCATTTGTCAGTATTAGAGCTACAATATGTGACTATGTTCTGGTGATTTAGTTGCACAGAATGAATGACTAATCAAGTATTGTGTGTAGGAATACAGTCAATACCATAGCATACCATGCTAGTATTCCTCAAACCTTGAAATAATAATTGCTATTTATTGGCCGGGTGTGGTGACTCACACCTGTAATCCCAGCATTTTGGGAGGCCAAGGTGGGAGGATCACCTGAGGTCAGGAGTTCAAGACCAGCCTGACCAACATGGAGAAACCTCATCTCTACTAAAAATACAAAACTAGCCAGGTGTGGTGACACATGCCTGTAATCCCAGCTACTTCGGAGGATAAGGCAGGAGAATTGCTTGAACCCGGGAGGCAGAGGTTGTGGTGAGCCGATATCACGTTATTTACTCCAGCCTGGGCAATAAGAGTGAAACACTGTCTCAAAATAAATAAATAAATAAATAAATAAAATTTATTGAATGCGTATCATGCACCAAGACCATCACGAATTGCTCTATAACTCATTTAATTCTCACAAAAACCCTTTGAGTTGCTCTTATGATCCCTATTTTATAAATGGTTAAGTGAGGTTTAAAGTGATTAAATAACTTACTCAAAGTGTCATAGTGTTTGAGAGGCTAAGTCAAACAGTCTAACTCCTGAATTCACAAAGTAACCCCTATGCAATACTAACTCCTTGTAAAGCATAGGTATGCAAATGTACTCAGAAAGCTAAGCAAAACCTAGATTTGAGCCTGGTTCTAGAACTGATACAGTCTATGGATAGAAATGTAAGGTGAAACATGCATTTCACTAGCCCCTTAGGTGCTGCTGTTCAAGGAATACCAAGAGAAAATAACAGGTTTAGGAGGGTTCTAAACTCTAATGAGGAGAGGAGAAGTTCAGTCTTAAAATAAAGATAACGAGATAAAAAAAAAAGACATATTCTCTACAATAAGGGAAACAGAAGTACTTAGGAACAAACCAGGTATGGTCCAGGGTGCCAATTCAGAGATGTGCCTTCTCCATGCAGTATTTCTAATGAACGTGATTGACAGTTAGTGCGAACTGATGCTTCCAGATAAAATATCGATCCACTGGAACATTCAATTGATAGGATGAAGAGGGCTGTAATTTGAGGATGGCCCTTGCATCAAATGTGAAACAATTTTTCCATTTTTTAAATTAAAAAAAAAAAACCTAAAGAATACTCACTCAAAAAGTAATGTAAAGTCAAAACATTAGCTAAAGATTCCTTTTGCTGTTTTGAGGGGTAGAGAACAAAACATTATAGACAAAATCAAAATCTCCTGTGCTCTCTGCCCTTACTTCCCAGAGACAACCACTAGTATAAGGAATGTAAATAACTGGTACATTTTTTAATACTTTTACTACCAACATTTATATACAGGAACATTATACGAACTTATGTGTTTTGTAAAATTCACAAATAATGTCATATTATATGTAAAATGCACTTTACTTGTTTTATTCTACTTTATATTTTGAAAATCCAGATTGACTATTATTCATATATTCTAGAATATTTATCTTAACTGCCAGATATGGGGTCGCATTAATGAATATACTACTATTTATTATTTTGTTTGCGGATAGATATTTGTGTCACTTCCAAGTTTTCTCTATTACAGATCATGCTAGACTGTAGCGGTCTGCACATCTACTTCCACAAATGTATGGGAATTTCTTTGAGCAATATACTTAGAAATGGTAATACTAGGTCATGAGGTGTGTACATTTTCCACTTCAGTACATTTTGTCATATTGTTTTATTAAACAGCTGCAGCAATGTATAGAACTTCTAATAGTTATTGAGTTCTTGTTTTCCAATGGCTTCTTCAACATGTAGTTTTGTAATTTTCATTGTTTTGCCAATATAATATAAAAAATATATGTTTTATTATTTTTAACCTCTAGAATTGTTGGTGATGTTATAGATATTTTACCAGGATTGTAGCCATTCAGGTTAAACTTCTTTGCCCATCTTTTTAAATCAGCATATTACGTTGCTTTACTTATTTGTGAAATTCTTCATACTAATTTATTGTTATTTATACACATAACTAATACATTCTTCCAATCAGTTGCTTGGCCACTTTCTGCATTTTCTCTTAATTATACAGTAATTTCCAATAAAAATGTTGTCTATTTTATGAAATTTTCCATTTTTGATGTTTTTTCTATGTCTCATTTAAGAAATGTTTGTTTAATCAAAATTACGACAATCTCCCCTAATATACTGAGCAACTTAGCAGTCATTCATCATTATTATTAAATTTGTACTTTAATGTAGTGATTGGTGAGAGGCACATAATTCTGAAAGTTTCATATAGGGAAAAAAATATTTTAAGCCATCCCAATAAAAGCCACCACATCAATCTATATAACAGGCTTGCCAGAGAAGTGAGTCTCATTCTAGCCTTGGAATTCATAAAGGCAACTAAATGGGCTCTAAGATGACCCGTACATACCAGCACAAATCCTATGTTCTCCGTAAAGCTTTTTCCAACTCTAGAATCCAATGCCATCATGCCCTATTTAGTCTCCCATCACTGTCAAAAGCTGAGCATTACATTCCCATATTATTACTTCATGTGAGTAAATTATTTTTTTCTCTCTTCACTGGAGTGGAGTTGGGATAGCAACAAAATTGTAATAAAATGGTGAATTGATAGCAAATAATGGTTCTAGCACCAATGCTTCCACTGACAAGCTATTTAACCTTGGGCAAGTCAATTAACCTCTTCGAAAAAGTCATAGTTGTACCTCGCCCTGACTGACTAACAAGCTTGCAGTAGGAACAAAATAAATCTTTTAAAAGTCTAGGCCAAAAGTAAGGTAATAATATTAATAATTTATTTTAGTAATCAGTATCTTTTATTTATTTATCATTCATTCCCACACCACGAATGATTCTAACTACCACCTATATGTGCATGTACATTTATAAAAGTAGGCTTTCTCAATTGTTCTGCCATGAATAAAAATGATAGAACATATTACAATCTGCTTATTATTCTGACCATTAACATTTATTTCTCCATAGTGTACTTTGGCTTTCTGACTTCCTACCTCATTTTTTTCGACTGAATACCATCAACATTTCCTTCATTTTATTCTTTTTAGTAGCCCACACACATACCAACTGAAAATGGATATATTTGACTTTCTCTTTTTAAATTACTCCCAGCAACAAAATAGTAAATACTCATTTTCTCTGGCCAACTGTGAATTTTCAATGCATATAATTGGAAAAAGTTCTATTTGCCTAGAATTTTATTCTTCATTTCCTTACATAGAAAAATAAAGGACATAAAAGAAGGATGTTCAGGCAGAACAAAATGACCTAGCAAAAGAAATTATTTGGTTTCTTTCACTTAGATTTATTAGATATATCCAAATAGCTTCCTCAAACGGTATAGTATAATCTTAACTGAAAAAAAACAGAATAAACCAGATGACCATCTTATGTCGTAAACCCCATAACTCTGATTATAAAAAGGGTTTATTTTTAATTCCATTCCTATCAAGTTCACTTATCAACATCCACCTTTCTCTGAACAAAGAGAAATTTTCATTGTAGAGAACTTGTGGAAGAACCATTTCCTCTCCTTCTGCAGAAGCTGAAATATTTTATGTACCACATAATTTCATGGAATTCTATTTGCAGAGACCATGGAAATACAGAACAAAAACCAAAGATATCTAATAATTCCTCAGGAGCCAATAGAGTTTCTTAGTGAGTTTAACAATTGACATGTCCTACATTGCTTTCAGAATTCATTACGGACTTAACAAGATAATTTACTAGAAAGACAAGAAAAGCATCTCTTTGGTCTTTCCTTATCAATAGAATCACATCAACTACTATGACAACCACCAAATGGGAGGGTTTGCCAAATGAGGAAGTATTGAGGTTGGATATCATTTGAGCCATTGGAAAAGAAATGCATAGGAATACTAGAACTGGGGGCGGGAGGGGCAGGCATCAGCAAGATTAGATGTTAGAATAAAACACAATGAAAATGTTACATTCTAATAGAAATGTTTGGATCTAGAATCTCATTTTTACTCTAATACTTAACCAAGTATGAGGAAAAAAATTACTTCACATACAAAAACTCAGAAAAATTACTACTCCAAAACCCTGTATAAAATAATTTCATGACAATAGTTAGCAGCAAAATGAAAAAGGACTACAAGGAGGAGGAAGAAATAGAATAGGTTTTAAGAGTAAAATAAAGAAGACACTCTCAGGAATAAAAGAAAGTAATCTTAGGATGTGAGTCACACACCATGCCAGTAAATAATAATTTAGAATAGAAAGTCGTAGATTATCTAGAATAACATTAAGAAGTCAGATAACCCCATAAATTTATATTAACTATATTCTACATTAGTAGAAACAGGTCAATGACAAAGGAATATGTGTCCATCACTTTAAGTCATTCAGATAATTCTGCAATTAATATTTACATGATCATAATATTATAAACATTGATTCTTGGCTTCAATTTTAAACCCAAACTATAGGCAAAACTTGGAAGCCTAAAGTGTGTGTGTCTGTGTGTGTATGTATATTTTATAATTATAGATTATTATTGTTATTTTAAGACAGTGTCTCACTCTGTGACCCAGGCTGGAGTGCAATGACATGATTATAGCTCACTGTAACCTCCATCTCCCAAGCTCACGCAACACTCCCACCTCAGCCTCACAAGTAGCTAGGGCTACAGGTAGGCATCACCATGTCTAGCTGTTTTTTTAAATTTTTTTGTAGAGACAGAATCTTGCTTTGTTGTCCATTGGTCTCAAACTCCTGGCCTCAAGTGATCCTCCTGCTTTGGCCTCCCAAAGCCCTGGGTTTCCTAACTGTAGATTATTTAAAATAATTATATGGTGGATTAATTTGGAATGGTATTGAAAGGAGAGGAGGTGAGGAAAATGGAGGGGCATATGTTTTCTCATCATAAAATAGGTAGATAATAACATCTTAAGTAATCAAAATGATTATTGCATTAGAATATTATGTTACTTCATAATGACTACCAGTAGAAGTGAAAATTTAAAAATGGATCTGGCAGGCCTGGGAAGTAATTATAGAGAAATGTTTAAGTGTGTATCAAATGTGTAATATTCTATGTCAGGGAGTCTATAAATACCATTTGAAATTGACAGATCAAGAAATATATGTACAAGTGGATTATGTAGAATTATGGAGGTCGCTGACCCCACCAGAGATATTAAAAACAAATGATAATAGAGGCAAGAGGATTTGCTTTCTCTTGTATCAGTTAGCACTGTTTTAGTTTTCATCATTCTATTAATTATTTAATTTTATAGTAAAAATATGGACACAGAGAAAATAGATGTATGTAATTTTTTATGTTTTGAGAAACTCAGATCTACACAGAAGTGTTTGTATTTAGTGCTATCCAACAGAATTTCTGAAATATTCTGTCTCCGCATTGTTCAATGTAATCACCACTAGCCACATGTGACTTTTGAGCATTTGGAATTTGGCTAGTACATCTGAGAAACACAATTTTTAATTTGCTGATTGTAATTAATTTCAATGAATATACCAACACGTGTCTCATGACTACCACATTGGTCCCTGCAGCTCTACATAAATAGTTTCTAATCTTTTATTATCAAAAATGCTTTGTTACTTTTTTTTCTCCGAGGAATCCTTATGCTTAAAGGATTTTGCCAACCACATTTCAGTAACAGCGCATTTGTTTACTGATCTTAATCAAAGACATACAAATAGGGCTTTCATGAGCCACAAGCAGATCACCTTACTAAGCCTAACCAAAATCAAAGAAACTTGATGCTTTGGAGAAGCGGGGCTCATTTAGAATTTGGGTACAATTTTTATTAGTCTTTTTGAAATAGCAAAGTGATTCAAAGACCCTCTGCTTGTGCTGTGAGAATCCCAAAGAATCTGGAAATTTCTGTTGGATTTCAAGATTCTTCTAAAATCCTGTCACTCTGTTTCCTTTCAAGTCCCTCCTGAAATTGTGAAGGATATTGAATCAGTAATAAACCTTCACAACCTCTTTCCAGCTGTAAATTCTCTGCTTCTCCTTGGAGGGCTCAGTTGTTCTTTGGCATTCCAGAAATCAATGAAGTCTGCTAAGGTATTGGGAGTTTATCCTTCTTGAGGCATGCTGGTCATTAGCAGGTCCTAGAAGCCACACCCAGCAAGTGGTTAAGACACTGGAGGCATCATTGTTACCCCTTGCCCTAGACCCATCCCAAAGCACCATTTCCAATGTTCAGTTCCACTAGGAAGGGAAAAACTATTATGCTTTCTTTTTTTGTTGCTGTCACTGAGAGAAAAAAGGCATTCTCTGGAGCGAAGTTCTGGCACTGTTCCATTTACATTCTGCTCTATAGAGGCATCAAGAGGTCAGTCAGCGAAACTAATAATCAGTGCAGAGCAAATAAGAGTAACACACTTGCACAGCTTTTCAGTCTCCTGGGGAAGCTGAATTCAGCAGGCCAAAGATTCAAAGGCTGAATTTTAAGCTGACGACATCATTTTATGGTTAATAATATTAATGATCACCACATAATGCAAAAGGGCATTGTCCACTCTTTCGCTGTTAAACACGCAGGAGTTAAAGAGTTGCTCTCTTTTGAAGCAAAGTCTATAGGGCGAGTACTTTTAAGAACAGGTTTACATTAGAGGAGAATAGGCCACTTGACAATCACCTACACCTCCTTAGTAGTGACAGCAGCTTGTGGAAAGAGCATGCACGCACTTACTTGTGAATGAATTATTTAAAATAATTGATTTTGACTCAGAAAAAGGGGATTTTTGCTGTGATTTGACATGTTAAACAATGCTTTTGTTGTCAAGTCAGAAGAGGAGAAAAAAATAGACACTATTCTCAACTCTGATTATGATGCACTACATCCTTGCCTGTTACCACTTTGGAATAGTTGGAATCTTATCACCTTATTCTCTGGAGTCAGATACAGCAAAGTCCTAATGCATTGCTATGAAGGAGGAAAATAGCAAAAAATAATTGACACTTAGAAACCTTTATTTAGCACCTAAATTCTAAGTCATATGAGAGGTGGAGAAGGAGGGGTTATTACCTTGATTCTTACCTCCCTATTACACAAGAAGATATTTGGGAATTGTGCCCTCTAATTTTTACATTACTAGCACTTACTTTGGTTAGCAGCATCAAGTAAATTCTTATAAATTCATTTGAATATTTATTGAAAGAATGAACTAATTAATAACCATGGTCCTTATCCTTAAAAAGCTTCAAAACATGCTGAAAAATGTAATTTTATTGTTCTATTTTATTCCAAACTAATACTAAGATACTACCTTCCTCTTTCATGATTGGTGTCACTGCTGTCTCCATTTAGCTCCACATTCTATAGATTCTGTCCCTGAATAGCATTTTCTACTCTCCTTTCATTTCTATTCTCATTGCCACTAATTTCATACAGGTTCATGCTATCTCACGGGGATCATTTTCAGAATTTTTGACTGGGAGCAGTGGCTGAAGCCTGTGATTCCAATGCTATGGAGGCCAAGGCATGGGTCTAACTTTGTTTATGAGCGCTACACCTAATTCATGAGCCCAGGAGTTTAACACCAGCCTAGGCAACATAGTGAGAGACCTTGTCTCTACAAAAAATAAATAATAATTAGCCAGGGCATCCAGCTCCTTGGGAGGCTGAGGTGGGAGGATCACTTGGGCTCAAGAGGTCAAGGATGCAGTGACCCATATTTGTGCCACTACACTCCAGCTTGGGTGAGAGAGCAAGACCCATTATATTAAAAAAAAAATTCGGACTGCTTTCTATCACCAAACTTTCATTCATCTGTCTCTCAACCCAGCCTGTGCACTGTGACCAGATTATTGTTTCTGGTCACTGATCAAGACAGAGCTGACAACGCATCTCAGTGATGCGAACAGTAATGCAGCTCATTCTTAGAGCAAAATGAGGAAATCTTGTCACCATTTTAATACTCTTACTTATTTTTAAAATACTGAGTATAAAAGAGAAAGTGCAAAACTAAATCATTAAATATGAAAGTATTACATTATTACAAAAAGCATAAGAATTTCTTCAAAGAATGATATGATATCACTTCGAGGTGATATAAATATATTTGTATGATCATTTGAGGTTATTAAATTTTCTGACCCAAAATTCATTGTAAGATTATTGAATTTTCTGACCCTAAATTCATTGTAAGATTATCTCATGCTTATTTGGTTCATTTATTGTGCCTGGTCAATAGTAGATGTTTACTCTATATGACATTATTTATTATTTTATAGAAAAGAATGAGAATTCAAAAGATAAAGTTAGCAGGAAAAACACTTTATTGTGGCCATTGTTTAATTTAGAATACTAGAGGTTTCATAGACCTAAGATCAATGAAGGCATTTTTCCTCCCAAGTTAAACACTATGTACAATATTTTAAAAGCATCTGTTGGTAGTCACAGGACTAACTTTGTTTTGTGATAACTACAGTTAATTCATTCTGCTTGTTAACATGACTAGAGCCAAATCAACAATCAATATTTGTCGGAAATGTTAAGGGAGTCTGCAAAAGTCAGAAGGAGCTGATTTTCATTTACTATTTCCTCACAGAACATAAATAATTCCCTATTTGACTCCCAAGCCCATGAGGTTAAAAAAAAAATGGAAGTAGCAGCATATTTGAGTGGAGGAGAGTTGGGGAGCAA
The DNA here is from genome assembly GCF_029281585.2 of Gorilla gorilla gorilla. Lineage (NCBI taxonomy): Eukaryota > Metazoa > Chordata > Mammalia > Primates > Hominidae > Gorilla > Gorilla gorilla. The sequence continues at coordinate 121,113,648 of NC_073228.2, read as the reverse complement.
AGAATATTGAGCTCAGTTTCCTGCTTGCTAAATAGCTATTAAAATAGATGATTTTTCCATGGAACTGTTGTCATAAATAAATCTGCATATGAACCAGTGTGTTGAATCAGCTTTAAAATATTGAGAAGCAAACCAAGTTTCAATTTCTGTCTAATCAGCATGGCTATGTTAGTATTTTTTAAATTAATGTTTTTTATTATTTTATTTTTATATGATTTAAATAATAAAATAATATAAAATGGTACAGGATAAAAATTTTGACTCTCATCCTTGGAGCCATCTGCTCATTACTCATCTCCATCACATGTAATCACTTTCCTTAATCTCAAAAGAATTCTTCCAGAGTTTCTTTATCCAAATGCCTAAAAACAAAAACACATATTTTAATTTTTCCCCTTTCTTACAAAATGGAAGTATTGTTAGTTAAACTAAGTTTGGCCTACAGCTGCCCCCCTACGTAGTAAACTGCAACCTTACTTACCATGTAAACAAACTGCAACCTAACTTAAGAGTATATTCTTGTATCAAGTAGCTGAGTCTCCTTGGACAATTATAGAAGCTGAGTTATCATCCAATCACAGGCTGCAAACTGTTCAAACATATCCAAATAAGGCAAATGCTGAGCTTTAACTAATCAGGCTACTTATGTACATCACTTCCTTTTTCTGTCTATTAATGCTGCCTGCCCACATTGCTGCATGGAGCTCTCTGAACCTTTACTAGTTCAGGGTGCTGCCCAATTCATAAATCATTTCTTTTCTCAAATAAACTCTGCTGAATTTAATTTGTCTAAAGTTATTCTTTTAACGATGCACCATTCTGCATTTTTTTCATTTAACAATTTTTTTTAGAAATCTTTTCACATCAGTACATAAATAGCTTCTTCAATCTTTTTTCCGGCAACAAAGTAGTCCATTGCATATGCATGTATAGAAATTATTTAACCAATCCTTATCAGTGAACATTTGGGACATTTTAAACATTTTCGTATTGCAAAGATGATAAATAATCTGAAATATGCCTTGTTTTGTACATATGCAGGAAGCAATATGGGAAAATTTCAAAGCATCTACATGGGAAATATGAAGTGTTGACAAAGGATAAAAATTGAGACGGCTCTCAAGTTTGTATACAGCAACTATCACTGGCAGGAGAGAGTGGGAATTGTCTCATCAGCCAAGATCATTATACCTAAACAACATGTTCAAGCATAAAGGCAACAGGCAGAAAACCTCAAATGTATATAACTCAAACATATGTAACCTTGAACCCTTCCTGAAATGATCATTTCAAAACTAAATGCAATCATCAATTCAGGAACAGATTTTAAAAAACGCTTTAGAAATTATAGTGGTGAGAGTTTAATATTTTAAAATATGAAACTAGTAGAAATAATAAATGTTATATGATTTATGTTTAACACAACAAAATATAAATACTGATTATGTGAAAATAATTGTAAAACTAACAAAATTAGAATATAGAAGAAAGTGGAGAGGTACCTTTTGTATTCTAATGTTTGCCTTTGCATAGCAAGAACTCAGTCGGAATAATCTACAATTAATGTGTAAAATTTTTTTAAAAGATTCTCATTTTAATGTTTCATTCACAGTTTCCTTTCATAGAATTGTCTTTTTAGAAAATAAATTCGTGTGCTAAATACTTATCTAAAATTTAGTAACTCTTAATTTGGGAAAAGGGAGATGCAAAAAAAAAAAAAAAATTAGTAACCCACTCTCCCTTGGAGTTTTTCAATAATTAAAATAAGAAAAATTTAATGTAATGATTTTATTACACATTAGCTGTAAATACTAAATTGCTATATAATAAAATCAAATAATAATCTAGTATAATAAAAATAGAAATTTATAGATCTACCTATATTTCTATTTGTATTATGCACAAAAATACAAAATGACAATATCTGGCATTGAGGTCTCATGAAAAATGGTTACTTATGAGTAGTGGCATGCCACTGTTTTGTTGTTATTGTTTTGTTAGTATATTTTTTATAAATTATATATCATTCTTGAGTTATTTAAATTCTTAATAAAAGGCAAGTATTCTACAAAAAGTACAGTGTTAAAATAAAAATAATTACAATAATTTTTTTTTTTTTTTGAGACAGAGTCTCACTCTGCTGCCCAGACTGGAGTGCAGTGGTTTGATCTTGGCTCACTGCAACCTCCACTCCCAAGTTCAAGCAATTCTCCTGCCTCAGCCTCCTGAGTAGCTCGGACTACAGGTGCGCCACCACTCCTGGCTAATTTTTTGTATTTTAATAGAGACAGGGTTTCACCGCATTGCCCAGGCTGGTCTCAAACTCCTGAGCTCAGGTAATCCACCCACCTCGGTCTCCCAAAGTGCTAGGATTACAGGCATGAGCCACTGAGCCTGGGCCAATAAATATTTTAAATAACATAAGGTAAATATATTCACTGTAGCTTTTTCAATTATTATCATACTAAGAACAAACGAATAGCCCAATAATTAGGAGATGATTACATAAATAAAGCATCATCAAGCAAATTGAATGCTATGCAAAACTTAAATGATAATTTGGAAGCCCATGGGCCAGCAAGGACCAATATTCATTATATGATATTAAATGAAAAAAGTCAGAAAAAAATGTTCATTATTTATGCAATGATTTAAAATGATGCAAAATATTGATATTTCTGCAACAGGCAGAAAATCAATTGATTAATAGATAGAAATAGAATACAATGAATTAAATTAGTTTGAACTTGGGCGGTGGTAATATGGATGACTATTTTCTTCTTTCTAATGTTTTGGTAATGTTGCCTCTGGTATGTCATTTTTTTAACAGTATAAGAGAGTTTATATTAGAATGCAAATACCTGAACTAACCCATAATCATGTATGGCTTTCACGGAATTAATGTTGTGAATTTATATATCTACTTCTGATAGAACAGTTCTGACATAAATAAATCCAAAAAGCATCTCTGAAATCATTAGAGTAGGTCAAGTATTGGCTCAAAGGAATCTACTCAGCCAATACGCTCTTTTTACTTTTTTATTTAACTTATAAACGTATCATCCTAGAGAGTGATAAGACCACATCAAAAATCATGGCCAAGTATGGTGGCTAATGCCTGCACTTTGGGAACCCGAGGCAGGTGGATCACGAGGTCAGGAGTTTAATACCAGCCTAACCAATATGGTGAAACCCCGTTTCTAGTAAGAATACAAAAATTAGCCAGGCTTGGTAGCACACACCTGTAGTCCCAGCTACTAGGGAGGCTGAGTCAGGAGAATCGCTTGAACCTGGGAGGCAGAGGTTGCAGGGAGCTGAGAGTGGCCACTGCACTCCAGCCTGGGTGACAGAGTAAGACTCTGTCTCAGAAAAAAAAAAAAATCGTTACCCAGTTTTCACTAAACTTAAGATAATGTGAACAACATTGGAAATAGTGAGAACATAAGCTTTTGATTTGGAATAGTTTCTAATTTTTTATTTTTATTTATAATATCTTGAGAATTGAGTATGTACTCAATTCAAATGGATTTTTCATTCAAGATTTTGAAAAAGTACAGGTAATTTTAAATGACTTTTTTTTTTTTGCAGATTGTAATCAGTAGGAAGGAGAGGTAGAAATCTAAGAATTTCTATCCACTGCACAATGCTTGCACAAAAACACATAACTGCATAGCAGGTTATTATCTACTCAGCCTTGAATTGTGAATTCTGTTTTGTTAAAGTTGAATAAAAACTATTATTTTCCATAGAACAGTGAAGCTGTTAGCTACATACTATACTTGATTTTTTTTTTTCGTTTAATCTCTTGTGTGTGGGCTCTCTTTCACCAGCAAAAACAATGCATCCAATGCCGCCATGTGAACAATGGAAGCTATTGACTTTGCTCTTCTACTGCGGGTTACTATATACTAAAGGGTTGCTGAGACATTTACTCTGTCCTCTGAATACCCCACAAGGAAACGTGTTGAAATCTGCCATAATTTTTCAAGCTTTCTAGGTGGGCAGCTTGATAACTATGCAGACTATAAGCTTAAACTTGAAAGGTAAGAGAATAAAAGTGGGACTGAAAGTGACTGCTTTGCAGCCATTGTATTCACCTTTAGAGGGAAGCAAAGAAGGAAACTAAGCCAGTGGCTAAAAGTTTTATCAACACTAGCACATCCATGTTGGTGTCCCTTATAGGCCTTGTTATTGCACAATCCTGGCAGAAGTGAGAAATGCAACCGCATTAGATGTTTTTCTTTAGTGGATTGCCTCCAGGCTATATTCCTATAGAATTTAGCAAATCAAAAATAGCATTTTTCAGCAAGCCCTTTGTATATCACTTTCCTGCTTCACAAAGATAGCATTGATAAATCACACCAGTACAGGAGAAAGGGGGGAGAAGAGGGAATGGGTGTAAACTCTTACAGTTCATATCTAAAAGAAAACTTCTTAGTGTACGTCCTATTTAGGTCATTGTTTTATTTTTTAAAAAATTAACAAGCATGGGGTGGTAGATACCAATTTTTTATCTCATGTAATCTAATTGCTATCTTTCCACAGAAGAAAGAACAGAACTCCTGTAAACAATTTACGCAGCATGAAGCACAGCCATGCAGCAAGAAGGAATCTAAGACTATTTTATGTAATAGTGAAAGGAGGTTTGTAGTGAGGTAATAAGTTCATGCCTGTTTCCCAAAAATGTTATTAAAACAGTAAACCCTGGATCATGGTTAACCTACTACTAAGAAGTATTCTGAGCAATAAGAGAGGCTCCTGAATAGTGCAGAGTAACTCTTTAATTAATTTTAGAAGTGAAAAAGAATACTTAGTAAACTGGCCTTGAGTATCCAAATACTCAAGGTACATTTAAGACAGCAGTTTTGCCTTAGAACAGAAAATCCCCTTAGACCAGAATCAAAGTAACAGAAAACTCAATGAATCAGGATTTCACACACATACACACACAGAATTTCACTTTTACCAGACACAAATACATAAAGACATATCTGGCTTAAATAAGTCAGAGAAACCAACAAAAATATTACCATAACTTTATGAGTAAGATAGGCAGCAAAGTGTAGTACCACAGTTGAAATCATTTCACTCAGAGCTTGAAGACATGGTTTCAGCCCGCAGCTCTGTCATTAATACATGGGGTGGTTTTGGGTAAATAACTAATTTTAGGGCCAGACAACTTTCATCTTTAAAAAATGTGGGAGATCACAAAATCTTCTTGCCACTCAAACAGCATGCTTCTCTAGCCTGGAGCCGAGTCACACTGAGCATGACCCCTACCCAGCATATGTAAAGTAGGCGATTTGTTCTACTTCGCCAGGATAATGTGCTTAAAAATTTATTTCTTTCAAACTGTGATCCTTAAACTACCAGATTGGCTGCACCTGGGAGCTTGCTAAAAATGCAGAATCCTAGGCTCTGTCCCAGAACTACTGAATCAGCATCTAAAACTTGAACAAGATCAGCAGGTGACTTCTGTGCACTGAACAGTTTGAGAAGTGGTGATACATTTGATTGGAGGTCTTACTACATTCCACCCATCACATTAATTTACCTGCATGGCCCAAATAGGCATTCCATTTTTGATATCCTACATCTTTTAGTGTGTAAAGGTTAAAAGTAGGCTTTGAAATCAATCAGACCTGGGGTAGGAACCTAGCTCTGACATTAAGGCACTGTGTCATTGGCAATTTACATAGCCTGACTGAACTTTTTGTCTAGAAAATGGAATAAAAACCACCTGCCATGGCTAATGTGGGAAATACACTAAATTATTCATTTAGAAAATGTACATAGAGCCTGGCATATAGGATGTGTTCAGTAAGTAGTAGATGACCATCATCACTATCACCATCACCTTCATCCTCATTATTATGATTGTCATACAGTGATAGCCAGAGACAACCACATCAAATGTGTAACAAGTTCCCCATCATTAAATAAATGGTATTTATTTTACTCCTGCAAAGTATTCCTGGTACAGTCTAGAGGAAAAAGTTGTAATATCATTTGGATTCATACCGACAAACCATTCGACCAATGTATTTTTACTCATCTCTCTTGGACACGACGGAGATTTGTAAGTGAGGTGAATACATGACAGCATCTTCTAAAAGAACCCAATTGTTGAAGGATCTATTTAAGAACCAATCAAATGGCTCTTTGTCAAGGGCACGGCAGCAAGTTTGGAAAAAGTGACATCTCAACCAGATTCATCCGAAAAATGGCTTTTGGTCATAAAGGCAAAACTCCAAATTCAGAGAAACCCCCAATAAATTAGTCACTGAAGAAAAATTCCTCTATGAGGAATGATTTCAGCTAGTAATTCTGGAAAAGAAAATGACAATAAGGTTCTTGATACACAGTATGATATCATTAGCTACAGTTAGCGGATATATTGTTGATTACTTCAGTGAAATCATATACAATATCTTTGCCTCCTAAAACATGTAAATGAAAAACAGGCATGCATTTTCAAAGAATTCATTCAACTCTACCTATTGAGGCTGCTTTAGAGAAATTAGTTTGCTCCTGAAAATTCAAAGGTAAATGAGCCATATAAAGCAGGCATCTCTGTTTCAGATTTTAGAATGTGATGGAGATCACAGGATGTCATTCCAGACACTAATGCCCATGAATGTCCATATTAATTAAATGTCATTTTAAAATTAATCATGATCAGTGCCCTAGCTCATCCTTCTCATGTGACACACCATTGGCTTGTTTAGCAGGAGACCCTGTGTTACATCTGCTATTGCCATTTGCAATCCTAACCAATTGTGAACCAGCTATGAGAAGCTCATAAATACTTCACAATCAGACTCTGCAAACACAGGAGGCTCCAGGCTGGGTGGGAGTAAGTCTTAAAGATCAACAAATCAATCAATTCAATGCTCTGAAGTTGCCCAAACCCTTCCTATTAAGCCTCAGGCAAACAGCAGCTCAGGAAAGAAAGAAAACTAAAGGGAGGGATCAGAGACAATACATATCAACCAAGAGTGAAGAGGCTGAGGCAGCTAAAATGCCTGCCCCTGCTGCAGACAGTCCAGGTCTGAAACCCCTAACTAACAATGGGAAACTCTGGATTCTCTTTGATGGCAAATGTTTCTGGTTCTTACTATGCTTTGTGCCTTCTGAATGCCTGCTGTTGCACACTAGAGGAAAATCCTTTCTCAAATCCACAAATATATCAGTCCAAAATCTAGAAAAGTTTCCTCATCCTTTCTGTATTTTATCTTGAGTATAAATTCCTCAGGCCATTTTTTCCTCCTTAATTCATGTTACCTTAGAATCTGAGTCCATTGAACATAAAACACTCTTTTCTACATTCACCCTACTACATGAAGACCATTAACGAAAAAGTTATTATGCCAATTCCTCTTTCTTTAAGTAAGAGCCTCACACACCTGAACAATCATAATGGCCCTTTATTTCATATGGTGCAGACATTGCAAATATAACTTAATAGAAACCATTTAAGTTCAAGGGTACAGTGCTGCAGTTATGAAAGGAGACCACCCTTATAGAGGTCCTTTTTACACTCCAATGGCTTCTTTGTAAAAATTATATAATAGGATAAAAGTTGGATTGAAAGGGAGGATCAGTGTTGGGGGAGGAGTAGGAGGAAGTACAGCAGGACTTTTCAGTTTATAACAATCAAAATACTACCAAATACAAAATTATCTCATTTTCTTCCAGATCCTGTGAATAGCTTTTCTATAGAAAGCTCCCAATGGTCTGCAGATTCTAGTCCCTTATAGGTGACAAGGTTTAGAAAAGAATGCACAAAATAATGGAATTCATATGCCAAGCAGCTGTTGTCACAGCAGTTTTGCAAACTGACTCCTCCCCATCTCCTTCTTCATTCTCTCCAGTATGCCTTCTCAGTTCTTTCTTGCAGTGCCTTGCTTCCCTCCCTACAAAGCCCAGACACAACACAGCTCCTTGAGTCTGCCCCTGTTCACCCGCATCAAGCCCCCTCTCTGAAATAAGTCTTTGAAGTATTTTGAGGTGAGGGAAAAGCTGGAATGGTAACTTAAAGAGCATATCTTAAGACAATTTCCTTTCTCTAAATATAATTGTTATGACTACACTCTGTTTCTCATACTTTTATTGCTCTAAAATGGAATGAAACACAAGGTTTAAACAGCATAGTCATTATAAGACCTTTTGCCAGCCGCACTACAGTTTCCATTTTCATCAGCTTGGCAATCTTTAGTTTTTCTACATTGATTTATTGGACTTACATTTTCTTAAGTATTTTTTTTCTCTTCTCTCTTTCCCTCCACTTTTCCTCCACCTCCTGTCCCCCACCTTTCTCCTCCTCTTTCTTTGTCTTCTTGCCAATTCTAATACAGTTCTTCATCTTTGACAGTTTGCACAGTGCTTGCTATACCACTTGTTTTCTGAATTATATCTTGATGTTAAATTTGGCTGCAAAAGAGGTGTGTCCACATTCTTTTACTCCCTTGCTCCAAATTAGATTTTTTACTAATTGAAAGAGTAGGGAAAAATAATCACCTCTTTCCATATTTATAATGTATTTTATCCATTCCCTAGTTAGAGAATTATACAGTCAATTCTTTTTATTTGCAGTAGTTGTGATCTGTAAAGTCACCTCACTGAATCGGCAAGTTCTAAAACATTGCTTCTAGCAGAAATACATGGTTAGGTTCCTGCAAGCCTCTGGTCATAACGTTTTTTGTCATCTGATCAACGCATAACCTTGTTTTATGTGTGTTTCTGTTTATAGGCACCTCATTTAATATATATTGTTGATTCATTAGCATTGAACTCATGGTCAACAGCAATATAATTCATGCCTCAATGAAGCTCATCTACCACATGTATTTTCCCCCTAAGGCATATATTGAGCTTTCTTGAGCTCAGAAACACTAGGCAGCACTTCAGCACTATGTGTGAAGACCATTTTAAATAGTGAAATCACCAACCAAGAAAAGTGAAAAAAATGTGTCATTACATAGATCATTAAAAAGGACACTTGTTTACAGCATGAAAGCTAAAACAAAGAGGTAGTGTCACCTTGTTTGACCCTAACTTGAGAATATATGAGTCAGGCAACTCAAATTTTTTGCCACCCTGCTCATGTCCACAAATAATGGCAAAAGCAGTGGGAGTATTGATTCTGGGGTTATGAATACATTTTAGCAAGTGAGTGAATTCTCAAACACAGAATGCAGGAATAATGAGAATCAACTGTAGTTACTTCTGGACAATAGAGTATATACCTTATACAGACATACTGCTATTTCTGTGTCACTGGAAATTGTGATTCATTAGATTATGAATCAGCATTGACTTGGGGTAAATAACTGAATTACTACTTGAGTTTCATTTTCTTAGTAAAAGGCTCTTCATGAAAAAGTAAAAGATATTTTAGCCTATTTTTGCAAAATGGTAGCTGCTATTTTGTATTGTAAAGAGCTATTTGTTGTTGCTACTACAACTGTCACTGTTGCTTTTCTCCCAAAGGAAGAAGGAGAAGCAAAGAGCTTGTTTCAAAATGTGGGCTACTGAAAGCAGAATTAGGAGTCTTGAGACCAAAAGTACCAAGAGTTTTGGGTCCAGTGAGCCCCTGAGGCACGTGGAACACAATACCTTAGGAATGTTTCTTATATGGTAGGAGAGCAAATGAGTGAATTCCAACAGGTGTGAAGAAAGAGTATTCAGGGAGCATGAATAAGTCCAGATTGAATTCACTGAATTAAAGAAGGATAAGATATCAAATATAGCAAATAAAATCATTATAGTGGGGCCAAGGAATAGAAAATTTTGAGCAAGGCAAAGACTGTAAACCAGAAGTTTCTGCAGAAATTTCAGGGAGGCCCATATGCTGAGCATGATGTTAAGGAATATTTTGCCTTATATTATTATACCTATATTATATTAGGCCTGTATTAGTCCATTCTCACATTGCTATAAAGAAATATCTGGAACTGGGTAATTTATTTAAAATAAAAAAGAGATTTAATTGGCTCATGGTTCTGTAGGTTGTACATAGCAGCATCTGCTTTTGGGGAGGCCTCAGGAAACTTCTAATCATAGCAGGAGGTAAAGAGAGAGCAGGCACATAACATGGCGAAAACAGGAGCAAGAGAGTGAGGGGAGGAGCTACATACTTTTAAATGATCAGATATCATGAGAAAACACTCAATATCACAAGGACAGTGCCAGTAAGCATGCTGTTAAATCACTCATGAGAAAACTGCCCTCATGATCCAATTACCTCCCATCAGGCCCCACCTATGCCACTGGGGCTTACAATTCAATACGAAATTTGGGCACAAATACATATTTAAACTATGTCGTTCTACCCTTGCCCTTCCCAAATCTCATGTCCCTCTCACATTTCAAAATACAATCATGCCTTCCCAATAATCCCCAAACTCTTAACTCATTCCAGCATTAACTCAAAAGTCCAAAGTCCAAAATTTCTTAAGAGACAAGTCTAGGAGTCCCTTCTGCCTATTAGCCTGTAAAATCAACAGCAAGTTAGTTATTTCCAAGATAAAATGGGGCTGTTACTGGGAAGTGCAGTAATCCTCAGTTCTTTGTCTTACCTGGAGAAAGCATTCTGCCAAGTGACTGATTTAGCTAAAAAGAGAGTTTATTGAAGGAAACTAGAGAGCAAAGAATTAGGTAAAGGGAGAGTACGCTCTGCACAGGTGAGGCAGAGTGGGCTGCTGAAGGGAGTGAGCCACTGGCAGCTTTAGAGTTCTGCGTTTTGGGTTTTTATTATGTCAGACTGTTTCTTGAAGTTCCTGCCTCTGTCATAAGTCTCTACCTTTTTTCTTTGTCTAGTGTTTCCACTCCCGTCTTAGGTCTCCGCCTTGTTCCCACCTAGTTTCTACCATGGGGTGGTGAAATCAGCAACAAAAAAAGGTAAACGTGTTATAGATGGACATGGGGTGGAAGCTAGGTGGGGAACGAGGTGAGGTGGGACTAGGCAAGGAACTGTAGTTCACCTAATAGGACTCTCCCTTACTATTAGTTGGTGGCATGGGCTGGCGCAGTACCAGATACAGATCCTACCTAATGGCTGCATTGCTCATAACTGCAACCCCAAGAAGGTCATATAGCAGTTAAATCTGTACTTTTTATGCCTGTACATATCTTATTAGTTTCTCCTTTTCTCTCTTTATCAGCATGTAACTACATTCTGATAGGTTAACTGCAGTGAGCAATTACTGGACATCTTAAGGGGGAAATCCTTTCTGCTTAGGTATTTCCCCTCCTCTCAGCTTATGTCTAGCATGCAGGTTTTTGGTGGTCCCTGGGGAGACTTTTCAGACCTCTGTTTTCTCATAGGCTCTCCTCACCTGCTCATGTCTAGCTATCTGCCTACTCTAGTGAATACAGGCATTGGTTAAATATTTGCATTCCAAAAGGGAGAAATCAGCCAAAACCAAGGGACTACAGGCCTCATGCAAGCTCGAAATCAAGCAGGGCAGTCATTAAATCGTAAAGCTCCACAATAATCTCCTTTGATTTCATGTCCCTAATCCAAGACACACTGGTGCAAAAGGTGGGCGCCCAAGGCCTTGGGCCTCTTTGCCCTGTGGCTTTGCAGGGTTCAGTCCCTGCAGCTGCTCTCACCGGCTGGGGTTGAATGTCTGCAGCTTTTCCAGGTGTGAGGTGCAAGCTGTTGGGGGAATCTACCATTCTGGGAACTAGAAGATGGTAGACCTCTTCTCATAGCGCCACTAAGCGGTGTTCCAGTGGGGACTCTGTGTGGGGATGCCAACCCCACATTTTCCCTCCACACCACCCTAGTAGAGGTTCTCTATGAAGTTTCCACCTTTGCAGCAGGGACACTGCTGGCTTTTTCAGACAACCTCTAAAATCTAGGCAGTGGTTCCCAAGCCTCATTTTTTTTCACTCTGTGCACTTGCAGGCTTAACACCATGTGGAAGCCACCAAGCCTTACTGTTAGCACCCTATGAAGCAGTGGCTTAAGCCATACCTGGGTGCATTTGAGCTAGCTGGAACTCGAGTGGCCAGGATGCAGGGAGCAGTGTCCCAAGGATGCATGGATCAGCAAGGCCTTAGGTCTAGCCCAGGAACCCACTCTCCCATCCTAGGCCTCTGGGCCTGTGATAGGAGGGGCTGCCTCTTAGATCTCTGAAGTGTGTTCAAGGCCTTTTTCCCATTGTCTTGGCTATTGGCACTTGCATCCATTTTATGTATGCAAATTTCCATGGCCTGCTTGAATTCCTCCCCTACGTGGCCAGGCTGCAAATTTTGCTAATTTTTATATTTTACTTCCTTTTAAATATATGTTCCAAATTATTTCTTTGCTCTAACATCTGAGCTAGGCTGTTAGAAGTAGCCGTGCCATTATGTTGAACACTTTGTTGCTTAGAAATTTATTCCACCAGATACTCTAGGTCATCACTCTCATATTCAAACTTCCACATATGCCTAGGGCATGGACACAATTCAGCCAAGCTCTTTGCTTTGGCATAGCACACACGACCTTTGCTCCAATTTCCAATAAATTCCTCATTTCCACTTCAGACCTCCTCAGCCTGGACTTCATCATTCGTATTACTATCGCATTTTGGGTACAAACACTTAACCAGTCTCTAAGAAGTTCCAAACTTTCCCTCATCTTCCAGTATTCTTCTGAGCCCTCCAAAATCTTCCAATCTCTATTCATTACCCAGTTTCATAGCCATTTACACATTTTCAGGTATCTTTATAGCAATGCCCCACTCCTTGTTATCAATTTTCTGTTAGTCCATTCTTGCACTGCTATAAATAAATATCTGAGACTGGGTAATTTATAAGAATAGAGATTTAATTTGCTGATGGTTCTGCAGGCTGTCCATAGCAGCCTTTGCTTCTGGGGAGGATGCAGGAAGCTTCTAACCATTGAAGGCAAAGAGGGACCAGGCACATTACATGGCAAAAGGAGGAGCAATAGAGCTAGAGGAGATGAGCTACACACTTATAAATGACCAGATCTCGCAAGAACTCACTCACTATTATGAGGACAGTACCAAACGGGATGGTGCTACATCATCATGAGAAATCCACTCCCATGATCCAGTAACTTCCCACCAGGCCCACCTCCAAACATTAGAGATTACATTTCCATATGAGATTTAGATGAGGACACACATCCAAACTATATAAAGGCCTCATGGGTTAATGTGAGAAAGACTGGGACTAGAGCAGATGACCAGAAGCCTACAGCAGTAACACAGAAAAAATAAAAATTAAGAAAAATAACATAGAACAGCAAGCTGCAAAGACTGTTTGGGGAATCAATAAGTATTTTTAAATTACTAGGCCAGGCATGGTGGCTCACACCTGTAATCCCAGCACTTTGGGAAGCCGAGGCAGGTGGAAAACTTGAGGAGTTTGAGACCAGTCTTGCCAACATGGTGAAACCCTGCCTCTACTAAAAATACAAAAACTTAGCCAGGTATGGTGGCAGGTGCCTGTAATCCCAGCTACTCAGGAGGCTCAGGCAGGAGAATCGCTTGAACCTGGAAAGCAGCGGTTACAGTGAGCTGAGATCACACCATTGCACTCCAGCCTAGGCAATGAGAGTGAAACTCTGTCTCAAAAAAAATAAACAAGTTAATATAAGAGGTAGATAAAAATGCATTAATTGAAAATGATTTTTAAGCCTGGAGTTAGTTGATTAGGAAAATGGCCATACTCTTGAAAGAACCAGGGAAAACTCAGAGGAGGTTTGAGTGGCAAATGATTCTAGAAGGAATCTAGTTCAGTACAATACCTACCAGAGATGATTATCTAATTTTAGTAACATTAAACTTTTTTTCACAAAGCAATGTGTTTTATCACTAGATTAGAGAGGCTTAGTTATTATTCAGTATTTCCTTATGCAAATGTTCCCTTTTGAAAGTTCTACCCATTTTTCTATCACTGTCACTTGGAGCATGGTAAGAAATCTTCCTTCTCTTCCAAGTACTGGTATGTATATAAATATTAGAAGTCAGTTATTAAGCATGCCCTTAGTCTTCTTTTCCCAAATAAATATTCCTAGCTTCCATTCGTCTCATCAAATACTTTCCAAATCCTTCACCATTGTGATCGTCTTCTCTGGAGGTATCCAAGTTTAGCAGTGTTGCCATCAATATATGATGCTTAGAATTTAACATAGGCTTAAAGATGCTCTGTGATGAGTATGGAGTACAGTGGGATTGCTGCAATTTTGAACGAGTGATTTTTGATACCTAAGATGTTCAGACATGCATCAAAAGAGGAACTAATTCGAAGCCCAAGTACACCCACCCTGTGCTTGTGTAATTACTCTTTAGGACCTAAATCTAGGACTTTACATTGCAGAGGACCAGAAACTATGCGGTAAAAATATCTGATGTTAGGGCAACAAAAGATGTAGGGCACAGTAGAAGTACAGAACAAGTAGAACAAGCAACACAAATAGAGAGCTGATGAAGAGAAAAGTGGGAGAGGCAGGACAGTAAAGGATCAAAAAATTAAGTGAAAAGAGTTTCAAAATGAAAGACAGTATTAGGAACATTAAAATGTAAACACAGACTTTAAAAATATAAAGACTGAAGAGATGCTTTTATATTTGGCAATAAAAAGATCTGTCCTTGAAGAAAGCCATTTCAGGACTGTGATATGAAGGGAATTACATTTTAGAGGCTAGGAAGGAGTTAGCAGTGAAACTCAGAAAAGGCCAGAAATAATGCAACACGAAAATCAAATAGAAAAATCCAACAGTAGCTAGAAGCATTACATGTTTTCACTGAAGTCATGTCCTCTAACTTGATTTCATTTGTAAATCCCTCAGAGATTTTCAGATTCTACATTTCCAACACAGATAAATAAAAAATAAAACTTTTACTCAGGTAACAATATAATTATATCTCCACACAAAAGCAAAATATCATTAATTATGTTTGAAACAAATGAGCAATAGGACATGAATTTTCCCCCCAAATTACCTAGTGAATTCATAATAAACTGTGGTTTCAATTATAAAAAACACTATTCCTGGAACTGCTTAAAATATTGCAGATATATCATCATTAATTTGTGTCAGTTGTTTTAAAATTTCTTCTTAAAATGTACTACCATTTCATAATAATATAATATCAGGGTTTGTTTGCATATTTCAAAGATAAATTAAGGAAAAGTACTTATTTTTATACTTTGTTTCCAATTCAATGTCAGCTTCAGTAGTTTCACAGTCTGAGAACATTTGAATATCAAATGTATAAATTCCCAGTAACCACAAAAAGCTTACATCAATATTGTCAGCGCCATGTTAATTCTCTTTAAACATAACTCTAAAATTAAACTGGCCAAGTCTTCCTTTGCCCTATCAGTTACTCAAGATGGAAGATAATAAGATTTTTAATGGGAACCTTTATGTACTTCTATTGAGAATAAAACTGGTAAAATTGTATTGGGGAGCAATTTGGTAAAACATAGGACAATTGTATTTGTACTGTATTTAGCCTCTGTTTTAACATTCCACTCTGAATCTACAACTGAGGGAAATACTCACAGTTCCATAAGGGGATATGCATGAATGTTTTTGCTTCAGGGTTACTGTGGTTGCAGGAAATCAGAGGCAACCTAGGGGAATCCAACTCTGGGAGGCTACTTAAATAAAATGAGGTGGATATATCCAGTGTGGAATACCATGGAGCAGTAAGATGTAAAGACATAACTATATTTATTAATCTGAATATATTTTAGAAACATTACATTAAGTAAAAGAAACAGAATAAGGTCTATACTTCAGCATCATCTAAGGAAATAGAACACATACATATACAAATTATTTTGGTGTATCTCTCAGGGTTACATACATAGGGTACAGAAAATAGACCTAAGGATGGGAGATGAAACTGGTTAAAATTCTAGAAGTTTATAAATCACAGTGGGGTACAAAATGTTTTCTAGAATCTTAACCAGTTGTACAGTTAATTTAATCACAATTTTTAATTCATTGCCCTTGTTTTTATGATATTGTTAGTATTCTTCTTTCCTCTTCCCATATATATTAGTTTTAATAGTTTATAAAATACTTAAAGTCACTTTTAGGAACACAGAAACTTTATATATTTTTTATAGAATAAGTTATGTATAACCAAATATATACATATTAATTCAAATGATCTTTGGCACATAGTAAAAAATGTGATCGTCTTCTTTATTAGTGGGTTATGTCTATGTTGTAAACTGTCTAAGGTAGGACAAAGTGCCTTTGCAGAATCCCAATTTGTGGACCTAGACCAAATAACTGAAAATGTAATGATGGCTGACATGCATTTGTGTGCAAGAGCAGCATTACTGTGACTTCTTAGATCCAATAATTTTGGTACATCAGATCAGGATTGGCAACATTCTTTCACTTTGTTAGAAAAATCTCTTGACGTACATTCTTCCTGAATTCCAAGGGAAACAATCAGCTTTGCATTTCAAGTAGCTGATTATGTTTGGTTATAGCTGATTATGCCAGTTATAAAGATTAAACTCTAGGAACAAAACACATAACACGATTCATGCTGAACACTAGGCTTGGTTGCATTGAGTAGCATTTGTTCAGTACCTACCATGAGGGAGCCTAGGGTTTATAATCTCACTTAATCATCATAATAACCCTATAAAGTAGTTACCATTAGAAACAAATTTAAAGGAAAAGAATATGGGCTAGAGACATAGAAAAGGATGAGTTCATGTCCTTTGCAGGGACATGGATGAAGCTGGAAACCATCATCTCAGCAAACTATCACAACGACAGAAAACCAAACACCACATGTTCTCACTCATAGGTGGGAAATGAACAATGAGATCACTTGGACACAGGGCAGGGAATATAACACACGGGGGCCTGTCTCGGGGGGGTGGGGGGCTGGGGGAGGGATAGCATTAGGAGAAATACCTAATGTAAATGACGAGTTGATGGGTGCAGCAAACCAACATGGCACATGTATACTATGTATCAAACCAGCACATTGTGCATATGTGCCCTAGAACTTAAAGTATATATATATACTTTTTAAAAAAATCTCTAGAGAAAAAAAAAAAAGATGGGCTAGGGAGGTAGAGTAGATTCCAATTGTAACATAGCTAAAAAATGTCAAACTAGCCCTCAAACCCTGATAGGTAAGAGCCTCCACCACGTTCCACTGCCCTTGTGATTGATTTCTTCAATATTGATTCATTTCCTTTTGAATCTTTATCATTTGTTCCTTAATTCAGTGGTCAATTGAGCCCAACTCCCTTTGCCCTCCCAGAACACACCCCTCCCTTAAAATAATACTCATAGAACAACTCACTATCTCAAATATTTTCAACAGAGAAAACACGCTCGCTAGCCAAGTTTAACTTTCTGATAGCTACTTGATATTCTTAACAAACACAAACTTCTAATACATAGCAGCATTGCATTATGGCCAAGACCAAGCTAACAGTAGAGTTAGATTACTAAAACACATTTCATTAGCAGGGATATAAAATACGTCACCAAGATTTACACAGGCTCTTTCTCAGCAATCAGGAAATTGCGCTTCCTTGCTTATAACAGCTACAGCAACTGATAAGATTTTTTTGCTCACTGCCTTACTCCTGCTTTGCTGTTCACATCCAATTAGCTGGAATCAAGTAAATCCATTTGAGATCAGGGCCAGGGAGAATATAACTGAGGTTGCTATCACTATTTCTGTCAACTTGTAAGTGTGCTATGAATTACCTCTAGACCTATCTTTGCTTTTCAATAGCTTTGGGAATGAATGCATTTTTTTAATGCTACATGTTATATCTTTCTGACATTGGTTTGGTCTTTTTATGGATTAAAGAAGATTGCACCATTACAATGTCTATAACTTAAGCTGACCCTGAGCAGGGCAGTACACTCTGCTTTAGGATTAGAACCACATTCTGGGAAAATCGTGGGCAGCAGAAGGCAATCAAAAGAAAATGATCTTCCAAAATGAAGCTTCTGTATTAATTCAAGTGAAAGAGAGCTGGTCATCTGGGTACATCATCCAGCTTTCCAATGAAAGGAATGGGAGAAATAGTCAATAATAAGACAATTGTCAGGGAATGTTCCTCGCCAAGTCTAGATGCTGTTTGGAGACCTTTTTGCATATGTCTTCATTTATTTTATCTGTCCTTTCTTTCACTTCTTTTCTAATTTCTTGCAACTTAAGGCTATCTTTTCAGGATCTGGGAAGCACCTTTGGAAATCAAGATAATTATTTTCTAAACAACTCTATAGCTAGTGCTGGATCAGAAGCTGTAAAAATGCAGAAGATGCATGAAACGCTGAGCCCACAGAACTTTCTTGGCCAAAACCAGATGCAAAAATTAGGCACAAAATAATCCATGTCGGGGCCTCTTCCACAATCTCCATTAAAGAAAGACAATTTATTTGCAAATAAAATTTAGTGCCATTAACTTATTTCAGAGCCAATATAGCAACATGGACAAATATAACACCTTTTAATCTTCACTTTCTAGCTAATACACTGGCATTAAAATTTACAACAAAATGATAATATGAAGAATCAGGAAATCTCACTTGTTTAATATATAAAAGCAATTTGCCTTAGGAAAATCAATCAAGAACAACCAAACCTAGCATTTGTAGGAGCCAGTATGTCTAAATCTATCTTTGTTAATATAAAACACATAGAAATTTATCTAGATATTGACTAAATATCTTAATTTAGTAGTGATTAATATTTTGGTACTACAATTTTGTTTTGAAAAAGAGAGTTTGATATTTGTAAATAGATTGCAAAGCTGAGTCCTCTTAGCTTGTGTGAAGAATTAAGGGTTTAGAAAAACTAAAAGTCAATCTGTCAAACACAGGGATTAACTGATTATAAACTTTAAGGTCTGCAATAATGCCATACAAGCTTTTCCAACCTGCAGCCCGTGGGCAGCATGTTTTCCAACCCGCAGGCCCAGGACGGCTCTGAATGCAGCCTAACACAAATTCATAAAGTTTCGTAAAACATTATGAATTTTTTTTTGCAGTTTTTAGGTTTTTTTTTTTTTAGCTCATCAGCTATTATTAGTGTTAGTGTATTTTATGTGTGGCCCAAGACAATTATTCTTCTTCCAGTGTGGCCCGGGGAAGTCAAAAGATTGTACACCACTGCTATAGATGTTGAGGAAATATTTTAGTAGACAAGCTTGGTAACAATAGATTTTTTTTTCTGTTTATGATTCATAAGTTCTTTTGTTCATTTTATTCTTTAAAAGTTACTGATTATTTTGACTGAAAAATCATACTTGTCATACTGATATCCTTAGAAAATGATTTTAAAATAATTTAACCAAGAGGCTCACTTAGAGTGAGATATATATATATA
The DNA here is from genome assembly GCF_029281585.2 of Gorilla gorilla gorilla. NCBI lineage: Eukaryota > Metazoa > Chordata > Mammalia > Primates > Hominidae > Gorilla > Gorilla gorilla. The sequence continues at coordinate 121,094,293 of NC_073228.2, read as the reverse complement.
TGTGTGTCTGTGTGTGTGCATGTGTGTGTGTATACATATATATATATATATGCCCAGTAGTTCCAATTGAATTTAAAGTTATGACTCAAAGAGCAGAGAATATCAGTTTCCTCTACTATCTTTCTTCTATTTTTGCCTTTATTAATAGAATCCAAACATTTTAGCAGGCATGTAACTACTCCAGTAAAGATATTGTTCAACCTCCTTTAGGGCTTGGTGTTGCCATGGCTAAGTTTTGGCCAAGAGGGTGGAAGTGACATTAGTGTGGAAGCAGTGTGTGCGATGTCTAGATGCTTCCACTGAGGAAAACAGTATACTCTTTTCACCTTCTCCTTGAGTCTGCCAAGTGAACTGTGGACAGGACAGGATAGAGCAATCATCTATGCACATCAGAGAGAAATGGTAGATATTTACATCCCAATTTTAGCATGATAAAAACATGGGCTTCAGGGCTAGTGTGCTGGCCATGCTCCATAACGTACTCAATAACCCAGGGTCCTTCTATCTTAAGCTACCGTTATTTTGGCTTTTCTTTCCACTTGTGACCAGATTAAAAATCCTCACTGAAACAACTATGCCGGTGTAAGTTATTTGGAAGAAACCTGAATTATAGCAAATTTGTACTTTAGATGACAGGAAATAATTAAGGGTATGTTATGAGGTATTGTCCCAGAGTCTACAAAGTTGTCACTTCCACCTTGAAGGATTTCATCACTCCAGAGTCTCCGAGTGTCACTATGTAGGCAAAATAAAAAAACTAACACATGTTGCCTAGCATCCTCCCCACGTCCTCCACCCATCTCATCATCCCGGTACTCAGTCCCTGATCCTCAAATCCTCTCCCTCCTTAACCCATTATTAGGGAAAATTATCATTAAACGGCTGTTGTATATTGTTTTTGCCATTTTAAATTATTGGAAGCATATGACATAGCTCTAGCTGAGGAATTCTTTGCTTGCTTCCTGGTTCTATTAAACTTTCTCACTTTTTCCACTCTTCCCTTTCATAATCAGAAATTAGTAGAGCTAGAAGGATTCACAGAGAGCCACAGGCCAACACTAATTTACAGATAAAGTGGATCTAGAAATGTCAAGGTAGCCAAAGCTATAAAGTAAATATTTGCCAGCACTTGGATTCAAATGCTGCTCTCTTAAGCACTAAACCACTGTTTTCTTCTCTCTACCAGATAACTGCCTATTTTCCATCTATCCAGTCCTCCTTGCTATCCTTTCCTTTCTATGCTCTTTGACATTTCTGTTCTTTGATACACTTAAAGAAAAAGAGAAGGGGTAGAAAGAAAATAAGAAGTATATATGAGCCAGTTGCCTATCTGTAAAATATCCTATGAGATGTTTTTGGGTTTTTTTTTTTTTTGTATTTTTAGTATTATCCTTTTAAATGAATCTCTTCAGATAATCAGACTTCCATTTTGAGTGACTGGCTTTTGTTAGTACATTTTCCAGAATCCTAAAATCTCCTACCACAGTAGAGCTCTGTCTTTCCCAACCACACTCCAAGCCTGCCTATATTCCCAGCCTCAGGAACTGGTAGCATATGCAAGAGAGAAATCTAAGCATCATTGTTCACTTCTCTCTATATCTTACCTTCTATTCAATTAATCAATAACTGCAATCAATTATACCTCAGTAACATTTCCCAAACTCACTCTGTTATCTCCCTCGCCATTGATACTTATTTAGTGCTAATTTGGATTAGGAAAGCAACTTTCTAACTGGCCCTCAGTCTCCAGTTCTAGTCTGACCTAATCTTTTCTCTAACTTTCAGCTACAGGGACCTTTTTAAAATGCAAATCTGTCCATTTGCATTTGTCTTAGACTTTAGAATATTGATCTTCATTAGGACATACAAGGCCCATATAGTCCTGCCCTATTCACTCCTCCAGTTCCATCTCTTGCATCTCTCCACCATTCTACCCTGCAGCCTTCTGTATCTCTTCTAGGTCATTAATTTGGCATGCATTTTTTGGACATATATTGTTACCTCTGGGTTTAATATCAGCTGTAATCATCTCTTTTAGAATGATCTCTGTGAGTTTCCAGCTTAAGCCTTGTGCTCAATTCCTTGTACTCTGAAAGCATCTTGCTCATGCTATTATGTCAGCATCAACATAATGTAATGTATGAAATGCAAGTGTTCAAATACTTGTCTTCTCCATTAGAAATGTCTTTAAAAAATCATGTATTCATCTTTCTATTACAAATATCTAGCACAGAGATGGTTCATGGTAAGTATTCAATAGGAGTTGGTTGAATTGATAAATAAATGAATACATCAACACAGGCTATGATCTGTGAGATGTCAATCTACTACTAAATATCTTTTTCAACTTTGGCCTTCCTTTCAACTAACAATTTCAGGTTAGGCTGTCTGTTACTAGTTCACTCATCCCACACCATACACCCCCAACACACGCACACACACACATGCACACACACACACAAGACACATGCACACACACACAAAGACACACACACATGCATGAAGAGACACACACATATATGATGAGAGTAAAACCAAACTCTGACATCTTGCCCAGCGCTTTCCTTCCCTTAGTTAATATCACAGACTTTTCTTCTCATCAGATAGTAGTTGCAAGTGAACCAGTTACTCTAGCATTAAATTTCTGTGTCCTATTTTCTAGCCTTATAGAGCTAATCTCTAGTCCTCCCAAGATAAGAGCCTAATGAATTAACACATGCCAAAAAATAAATAAACAAAGTGACTGCCCAAATAGATTTTGACCTCAAACAGTAGCTGAGACATCGCCTCATTCCACTTCATATCTAATTTAAAGGGAAGAAAATAAGTAGGAATGGAGGGGTAGGACACAATTGGGTATTTTCTCCAGTTGGCATCTCGGCACAGCATTACCATAACTATAGTAAATATGAAGTCCAATTATATCAAAATATGTCCAGTTGCAAGATAAAAATTAGAGCAAAGTGTTTGCCAATGAAAGTGAATAATTTTATGCTGATAATTGAATTACAGAGGAGTTCTGAGTTTCATCATAGCAATAGAATGCTATCGAGAAATGTTCATTTTTTCTATATCTCAGCTGCTGAAAAGCATGCATACCAGTTATACTTTTGAAATTGCTTTGTATAGATGCCTCAGCTACCTATTAATCTAAAATGAAAAGAAACATTAAAAATGACAAAAATTTCTTAAGAATTTCAGTTTTCTTCTTTCTGCCTAGAGCACTTTTATAATGTGCTAATAACTGTTCTAAAATATGTATAGTAAACAACTAAAGCTAGAAATAAACTGCCTTCTTTTGATAATTGTTTATTTCAAAGAAGTTTGTGTTGCCAGTCCAAGTTGTTGGTTGATATGGTTTGGCTCTGTCCCCACCAAAATCTCACCTTGAATTGGATTAGGTTGGTGCAAAAGTAATTGCCATTAAAAGTAATGGCACAAACCACAATTACTTTTGCAGCAATCAAATAGTTCCCATAACCCCATTAATCATGGGAGGGACCAGGTGAAAAATAATTTAATCAAGGGGGTGGTTTTCCCCATTCTGTTCTCATGATGGTGAGTAAGCTTTCACAAGATCTGATGGGTTTATAAGGGGCTTCCCTCTTCACTGGGCACTCATTTCTGTGTCTCCTTGCCACCACGTGAAGAAGGATGTTTTCACCATGGCTGTAGGTTTCCTGAGACCTCCCAAGCCCTGTGGAACTATGAGTTAATTAAATCTGTTTCCCTTATAAATTACCCAGTCTCATATATGTCCTTATAGCAGCAGGGGAACGGACTAATGCATTGTTTGTTGCCAAGACATTGCAGTGTGTCTTAAAACAATAATAATAAAAAAACAAGCAATACAGTTTTTATTATGGTGAGTGATGTTTATATCTAACTTAAGTGACACCAGTCTAAGTTATACTTGATTAGAGTTTTATGAATAAGAACCATCATTATTATTAGCAGTAGTAGTGTCAGTCTGTCAATTGATTTCCTTTGCCTAAGAATGAACCGTACACACATGATCTCTGTAGGTTGATGAATACATACTTTCTACTTTGCAGAATTTATTATTATTATCTTTTTTTTTTTTTCCTGTCGCTCAGGCTGGAGTGCAGTGGCGCAATCTCAGCTCATTGCAACCTCCGCCTCCTGGTTTCAAGCACTTCTCCTGCCTCAGCTTCCTGAGTAGCTGGGACTACAGGCGAGTGCCACCACAGATAATTTTTTTGTATTTTTAGTAGAGATAGGGTTTTACCATGTTAGCCAGGATGGTCTCGATCTCCTGACCTCGTGATCCACCAGACTCAGCCTCCCAAAGTGCTGGGATTACAGGCGTGAGCCACCATACCAGGCCTGCAGAGTATTTTTTTTTAACACATTACTAGGTACTAGAACTGTAGGAGATATCATGGAGGTCCTTAAATGCTGGAAAAGGATTGCAAGTCATAGAGATATAGGTTATTTGACCTCACACAGATAATTAGGAAGGATAATTGCAATCTTAATTATGACAGGTGAGACACTTTTTTTTCATGAGACAATCAGAATTCTGTAGGAAGATAAAGAGCCAGAGGAACCTATGACCATTGGAAACTCAACGATCTTTCATTAGACTCACTTTCTGAGGACTTTCACTCCAATGTCTGTATCATTTTATGAGTGTATTATGCTTAAACAGATCCCTATTCATGACAACTAATGAATCACTAATATATCACTCATTTAACAGCTTTTCAATAGTGTGGCCATTTAAAGCAATTAGAGTTTCATAAGCAGGTAATTTAGCTAGTCACAAAACAAAATAGTAATAGAGTGATGTATTTTTACAAGATTAAAAATTTTACTTAAAAAAATCAAATGAAAATCTAACTTAATCAAACCATTTCTTGTTCCCTAACATTTTTATGGGCATAGCTAAAGCTGACCTTTAAAATCACGTTACTATTAAGATCAAATATGGCACTGTACTGAAATTGATGGTCATAGTTTTAATACAAGGTGAAATAGAATATGGATTCTACCTAAATTTGCCCTTTTCCTTAAGCATTACAGCATTTGGACATTGATCAGATCTGTAGGCATGATATCCAGTCATAGGCTACCATTAAATATAATTCCTTCAAATCAAATATTTCATATTTGTAACCACTTTAAATAATGAACACAGGTATCTTTTTTTCTTGCATTCTCTGAAAAGATCAATTTTATTATCCTTGATACATCAATAACAGCTATTTTATGAAGTATAGAAAAATAATGTATTTTGGTTATTTTTTCCTGATCTAATTATGCCATCTTGTTTTTTCTTTTTTTGGATAATATAAGGGCACTGATTTGGCATCTGCTTTTTTTTTTGTTTTTTTTTTTGAGACGGAGTCTTACTCTGTCACCCAGGCTGGAGTGCAGTGGCACGATCTTGGCTCACTGCAACCTCCACCTCCCACGTTCAAGCAATTCTCCTGCCTCAGCCTCCTGAGATGCTGGGACTACAGGTGCGTGCCACCACATCCTGGTAATTTTTACTTTTAGTAGAGACGGGGTTTTGCCATGTTGGCTGGGCTGGTCTCGAACTCCTGACCTTACATGATCCACCCACCTTGGCCTCCCAAAGTGCTGGGATTATAAGCATGAGCCAACGTGCCCGGCCTGCATCTGCATTTTTACAATCCAATTACATGACTTTGAATTCTTAAAGTTACTCTAGTATATCATGGGTATCAAAAGACTAGAGACAATTAAATGCAAATTGGTAAGTGAGGTTAACAAAGAGCTTTTACAAACCTAATATTCTTTATTAATTATAAAACATCATAATTTTTAACAAGTTTTAGTAGTTGAAAAGTGTTTTCTGGAATTCATTACTAAATACTAATTGCAGCCTCAATGATTCTTACTTAACTCAGAATGCATAAAGTACATATACATAGTTGACTTTTTGTGAACACAGACATTTAGCAATTATAATTAGAGTCAGAGCTCAAGGTAAAATAGATAATTTACAAATGATGGTTGATGGGCAATATAACCTAATAAAAACATTTCAACAAACAATAACATCCTATATTGACTTGGACTAATTTAATTTTTGAATCTTTGAGCATTATCTATAAATAATTATAATATTAACTGTCTTTTTAGCTAGCAGAGTAAACATCAAAAATGTATGCCTGTCCAGTACCTTAAGAATTGATATCAGGGAAAATATCAGAATGGTTATTCATAAATTATTGATGGGTAAATCATTACTATAAATTTAATATAAAAAACCCTAAAGTATGATGCCAAAAAATACCTGAATTCCAAAATAAAATTTAATAATATTTATATTCAAAATATATTTATAAAACATTTTATTAATCTGAAAGAACATTGCACTTGATGTTTCTTAAAATTTGTGCAGGAGGTCATAAAAGATGAAGTTCCACCTGAACACTTGACTGTTAATCCTTCTTTCCAAAGTTTACATTAAATGTCAAGGGGTTATAGATACACTGATGCTCATGTAAGGCCTAGATTCGAAAATACTATTGTATAGGAAACCAAGCTTTCATGTACATGTGAAGTTTTTATTTGTTTGCGTGGAGTAAGATTAATATATTTCATTGTGGTAAATGAAAAGCAAACCACTTGATTGATTTTGACAAATACATATCACCTAAGTGGATCCAATTCTTACCATAATATCAATTATTACTATCATCCCCCAAATTTCCCTCATGTCTCTTCCAAGTAAATCCCTGTCTCTCTCTCCAAACTCACACCAGAGTCACCATAGCTCTGATTCTTTTTTCACCATGATTGGTTTTGCCTACAATAGAACTTCATATAAATGGAACCATACAGTATGTTCTCTTTTGTATAAATCTTTCTCTCAATATATTTTTGAGATTCACCCAGATTTTCTCTGTATCAGTAGTTCACTTTTCTTTATTGCTGAGCTGTGTTCAATTCATCGTATGAATATACTAGGCTTGATGAACATCTGAGCTGTTTACATATTTTGGCTGTTATGAATAAAACTGCTAGGAGCACTCTTGGAGAAACTGCTTTGTGGGCATATACTTTCACTTCTTTTGAGAAAACACTTGAGAGTAGAATTGATAGACAATAAAGTTGATGTATACTTAGTTTTATAGGATACTGTCAGGTCATTTTGCAAAGTGATTGTAACATTTTACACTTGCTTCAATAACATATAAGATCCCATTTGCTTCACATCCTCTCCAATATTTGGTACAGTTGGTCTTTTTAATTTTAGCTATTTCATTGGTTATGTAGTGGTATCTCATCACGGTTTTAATTTGCATTTCCCTAAAAATTAGTTAAGATGAATGAAGATCAATGTTTTTATCATTTATTAGCCATCTGTACACATTATTTAGTAAAGTGGCTGTTCAACTCTTTTGTCCATATTTTATTGGGTTGTTTATCTTTCTATTGTTAAATTTTCAGTATTTTCAGTGTACCTGAACTCTAGTCATTTTCAGCATGGTATGTCTTACAAATATTTTCTTCTACTCTGAAGGTTGTCAATTCATTTTCTAAATTGTTTATTTTGATAAACAAAAGTTTTAAATTTTGGTGGATTCTCATTTATCTTTTTTTGTGGTTATTGCTTCCTTGTGTTGTCTAGGAAATTTTAACTATGCATAATTCATAAGATATTCTTCTATTCTGGCTTTACACTTTTCAATTTTTGGTTAGTCCTATCCTATCCAATTAATTGATCCTTCTTCAACTATTTTTTTGTGTAGGTAGGGGTTAAGACTCCTTTATTTTCATATTCACATCTAGTTGTTCTAATACAACTTGTTGAGAAGATTTTTCTTTCTATATTGAATTACTTTGATGCCTTCATTAAAAGTTAACCAGGTCAGTGGAGGTCTATTTCTGAGTTCTTTATTCCATTCTGTTCTGTTTATCTATATATCCTTCTTCATGTCTGGACCACATCTTCTAACAACTGTAGCTTTATAATCTTAAATTAAGGTAGTATTAATCCTCAAACTTTGGGGTTTTTTTAAGATTGTTTTACATATTCTAGTAAATATTTCTTGGTGTTTTCACATGTATTTTAGAATTAGCTTCTCGATTTCTAACAAAAAAAAAAAAGCCTCGTTGAAGTATTTTGGAACTGTGTCAAATCTACAGATCAATTTAGAAAGTGTCATAACTATTTCACCAATATGTCTGCCTAACTGTTGAAACATTAGTCATTTTAAATGTCATTACAACAAAGTCCCAGCCAGCATCAACCTGAACGGCCACTTTGATTCAGTCTGAATTTCACCTTGGTCTCTCTTCTTCCCACCTTTCACAGCTTCTCTCATGCATTGCTTCTTACTACATGGCTTTGGGAAGGAGATCAAGCTTTTAACACTAATTTCAAACCTAGTTCTGGGGTTGCTTATGGTTGAGGTTCCCACATAGTATTTTGAAATAACTAATGGCCTAAGGCTGTATTCTTATCCCAAAATGTTCACTTCCTCTTGAATATATTACCTCAGTAAAGAGACATGATCAACATTTTAAATTTTTTTGACTATTTTTCACAGTTTTATTCACAAGTTTATGTTTTTTACATCTGAGATATTAATTGCTGTTGCTCTTTCCTGTATAATTCTTAAGGAAGATTAGCAGTTAATAATACTGAAGATGAAATCAACTAAACTTCCTATTTCACTTAAAGAAACAAACAGTTCATTCCCATTTAATTCAAATAAAAGCCTTACTGTGTGACCTACCCCATATCTGTGAACAATAACTCATACTCAAGCTTTTAAAAAATTATGAGTGTTATTAAGAAAGACACAACTTACTTTGCAAATAGACTGCCTTAGAACTGTCTTATTTACTTGTATTGGAGGTAAGAGAACATATATTTTTCGCTTCTTGATGATCAGAACCTCTCTTAATAAATACCAAAACCAAAATACATTGATTTAACAATTCAGAGACACATCTGAAGCTAACTTCCAGTTTAATATTACCTGGTAGAAAGGGAGAAGGAATGTAACTGCTGCCTTTGTATCATGTGATGAGGGTAATGCAAGAATTTTCAAAATGCACTTTCCATTCCCCTATGCCATGTTTTTAAATGATCTAACACTCTTTCTAAACTCATCAGGTTACCAAAAAGACAAGCTCACACATATAGAAGTCATTCATTCATTCATTCAGTCATCAACTTTCAAAGTTATTAGAGTATCTAATCCATGTCAGACACTGTGCTAGGCCTTGAGGTTAAAACAATTAAAAAGACATGCTCATTGTCCTCATGAAGTTTGTATTTTTCAGAAAGGGACATATAATAAATAAATAAACAAAAACAATCATTTTAGTAAGTGCCTTGAAGGAAATGATGGGTGGCAATGGTAGAGAAAAAATAAAAAAATAAAAAAAAAAAGTGAGATGACTTTAGATAGATTGGTCAGAGAAGGAATATATGGGGGGAACTGACATGCAAGCTAGTCTTGAAGAATGAGAAAGATCTGGCCATGAGGGTATTTTGAAGAAAGAAATGATTATATTATTTACTTTTGTTATCCTCAGTAAATGTTTCAGGAGTCTGCTTTGAAGATCCTCAAGATTCCTGATAGTAGTTAAGGCTGTAAAAAGGAGAAACAGGGTGGGGACAGGAAAAATTTTTACTTAAAGCTAGCTATGAAGCCCTATGGTCTTTCTTTCAGCCTCAATCAACAATACCACCTGTGTTAAACACCCTGTGCATGGTCAGTGTGAAAGAAGCTTGCCCATTTTCGTCCACCTGAAGTCAGAGAGACTTGGTCAGAGATACCAAGACCACTTGGTCTTGACGTGGTCTTAGCTATTTGAGGATTCTATAAACTCACTTCTGCTAGCAACCCAGATTAGTTTCAAGAATCTTATTTTGTTGGCGTTTCTAAGTGGCTTGTGCAATGCAGAAATAGAAAGATTGAGCAGAAAAAAACAAGCAGATGATAAATCCCATTGTGCTCTTCCGAAGAACGATGCAAATCAAAATGCAGAGTCGCTGATCTGACATAGGAGTACAAAGAGATGCACTCACTTAAAAGTGATAAATTTAATAGCAACCCATAGTAATGTATTTTTATGCTTAATACATTATCAGGCTTTCATATTTTATGAAGAAATAAACTGGAGTATAATTTTCTTTGCACTTTTATTTATTTAGATCAGAAAAATGAATTTTTATGTGGCTGAATGCCTGCCTGGACATATATAAATTTCAGTCATATTATCATCTTGTTACAAAATTCAAGAAAGCAAGATATTGAAAACAAGGAGCAGATGCAGAGATTTCAAAGCATTGTAAATATACGTGTACATGCTTGTTTATATTTAATATAGTTATAGTCCACCAAGTCTGTCTTCCCTTTAATCACTTTAGATGTTAGATTTATCTTAATCATAAGTCAATCTTAAGTCAGGTGTTTTTTTTAAATTACGACATGATCACAATAATAAACTTCATATATTTCAGTCATTTATAAACTCAGACACAATTCCATGCTGTGTTTTAAGATACTCATAATTAAGTAATCATTTGGTAATACTTCTGCAATAGGAAAGAGAAAAAGGGAACATATGGATTAATATAACCGTTTATTCCATATATATATATAAATCTTTTTTGTCTTTTGACTCTTTCAAGGGATGTAATAGTGTTAAAAACATTTAAGCTTGAACTGCCAATTCAGAAGATAGTTCTTACTTCAGAGGAGTAAAACAAGAATTTTTAAAAGACATCCAAGAGTTTCACAGATGACTTCTTATGCCCTGACAGACATTCCTATGTCTCTGAAAAGCTAGGAAAGTATGTGGTGTGGATGAAGAGAACTAAGTAGGAGAGGTGAGAGCCTTGGCCCAGTTTCCTTGAAAAGATAAATAATTTTTTAAGCTAGAAGAAACTTTCTCATACATAAATTATCCACAGCAGTTCTACACAAATTGTTGGCTCCAGAACTGTTTGTACCAGTCCCTTATATCATAAGGAGCATGTGCCAGAAAGTAAGTCAACTACAGTAGTCCCCACTTATCCATGGGTTGATATGTTCCAAGAATATCAGTGGATGCCTGAAGCCACTGATGGTACCAAACCCTATATATACTATATGCAACAGTTGATCTGATAGTGAGAGGGCTACAGCGTGACCAATGGGCAGGGAGTGTGTACAGTGTGGATACACTGGACAAAGGGATGATTCATGTCCCGGGTGGGATGGAGCGGGATGGTGCTAGCGAGATTTCATCACACTATTTAGAACGGTGCACAATTTAAAACTTACACATCGTTTACTTCCGGAATTTTTCATTTAATATTTTTGTACCTCAGTTGGTCACAGGTAACTGAAACTGCAGAAAGCAAAACTGTGAATAAGAGAGGACTGCTGCATGGGTCTTTTTAATTCAGTTCAGCTGATTTTTTTTTTTTTTTTTTTTTTTTTTTTGAGACGGAGTCTTTCTCTGTCACCCAGGCTGGAGTGCAGTGGCAGGATCTCAGCTCACCACAACCTCTACCTCCCAGGTTCAAGCAATTCTCCTGCCTCAGCCTCCCAAGTAGGTGGGACTACAGGCGCCCGCCACCACGCCTGGCTAATTTTTTGTGTTTTTAGTAGAGATGGGGTTTCACCATGTTAGCCAGGATGGTCTCGATCTCCTGCCTCATGATCTGCCCACCTCAGCCTCCCAAATTGCTGGGATTACAGGTGTGAGCCACCACCCCCGGCCAGCTGATTTTTTTAGTAGCAAAACTTATTTGATGAAGGAAGCAGGGTGCTGATTTACATTCTGATGTAAGAGTCTCATCTCATTTTTAAGTAGTAATACTCAGTTGGCAGATCAGAATCTATCCACAGACCACATTTTTAATTGCATTGGTCTAGAGAAAAATTCAAAATCATATGATTTTGGCTAGTGGTTGCAACTCATAAAGCCTATAAATCAGGAAGAATGTCACATATGAACTACACATGTTCTTGGTAGGAGTCATTAGGCTAGTGACTGTATTTGGAGACCTGAAAATATCAAGTGTAAATCCCAATAAAGAGAAATAAAAGTGTTATAACAGTGAAGGACATGTTTTACATACACACAACCATTGAGAAGTACAAGCACAGCTACATACTAAGAGGCCTCAAGAGATGGGCTACTCATTCTATCAAGAGTCACATGCAGCAGAATAACAACAACAACAGCAAACAAACAAAAACAAACAAAAAAAACTACATCGAGGAATATGCATTGTTGGTGGGGTCATCAGGTGAGGTTCTGGGCTGCACCTTTTAATATGAAGAGATCCAGAGCACAACAGCATAGCCCAGCTCTGGTGCAGCGGTCCTGGGCTCTTGGGTATGTCCTCTCTGGAGAAGGCATTCCCAAGAACCATATTTAACCATGGTCCAGGGCAGAGAAAAGGATTCTAAACCAAAGAGCACAGAGGGATGAGGTGAGACTGATCCCCAGAGCCAATGTGCAGTTAGATTTGATGGGTACTTTTGAGGAAAACAGAAACTCACTAGGAAGAAAAGCAGAGTTTTTGCTCACTAGAGGGAAGACAGCAAGAGTTTTATAAAGAATCCCAAACATCAGGCACTTAGGCAAGGAGGATGTATTCATCTGTTTTCATGCTGTTAATAAAGACATACCCAAGATATAAAGAAAAAGAGGTTTAATTGACTCACAGTTCCACATGGCTGGGGAGGCATCACAATCATGGTGGAAGGCAAAGAAGGAGCAAAGGTACATCTTAACATGGTGTCAGGCAAGAAAACTTGTGTAGGGGAACTGTTCTTTAAAAAAGCATCAGTTCTCATGAGACTTACTACCACTAGAACAGCATGACTCAATTACCTCCCACAGGGTCCCTCCCACAACACATGGAGATTATGGGAGCTACAATTCAAGATAAGATTTGGGTGGGGAAACAGCCAAACCATATCAGAGGAGTGGAGGAAAAGAGTTGGGTGCCACTGTAAAGACTGGAAATGCAGAAGTAGGACAGAGGCTCAAGTGTGGCTGTAAAATCTTCAGCTTATAACCTCAGGTTTTTCAATAGCATTTTCAAATAATGTAACATTGTTAAAAAGAGATACATGTTTAGTTTAGGACCAGCCACAGAAGGAAGCAATTTTGATCCCTCTATTTTGTTTCTCAAATGTAATTGAATGATATCTGATGACTTCCCTAGTTTACACTATACACATTCCTAGATAATTTTCTCTCTTCCCTGGGCTACCCTTTGAAGTTCTGATTATATTTACTATCAAAGGGAAATCAAAAAAGAGACCTAAAAAAGTTTGATTTAAGTAATCAACTTCATAAGATTGTTTTGACTTTATTATAAACAATGGCCTCTGGGAATGAGATGAGTCTGACTTGGAGGAAAAAAGTGAGAATGCTCATCTCAAATATGATTTTGTCTTACAAAATACAATTATGGAAGTTATAATTCACCTCAAGGATGTAAAATTCCCAGTAATCATATTGCTGGTATTAATTTATTACATGTTTTTAAAAGAAATTAGGTTAAAAAATTACATTTAAGTTCTTTTTGTCCTCACTTGCCTCTCTCTTATCTCCCTCCTCCCAACAATAAAAGCGAGAGGAATGTATTCAATACACCCTGAGCTGATCATGCTCTGGTTGGTTCTTTCATACTGCCCTTAATATTTTCCCTTTTTATGAAAGACCTGACAAAAATTACTCTGACAATTACTCTGATGAGAGGGACAGCTTCTGATGAAGCACCAGGGGAGGAAATATATCTCATAAACAACCTCACTCTGGCCTCAAACTCATACCATTAGTTCTGAAGGATGAAGCAACTAATTATACAAAAGGCTGTTGCCAGAATTTCCAACATGCTACAAAACCTTTAAATATAGGGACTGACAAAATGAATAATAAATTCTTCCTCTACTTCACATATGACCTGTGATCATGGGGCTGAATATTTCAAAACAATAGTCCAATAAAAACTAAAATAGAGCAGTATCCTCTTGGGTCTCCAGAGTGAGGGATGCTGAAGATTCTACAGATATTGAATGACCAGGTGGGCAGTGCTCCATCTCCCAGTATGCTCCAGGGCCATAGAAAGAGTTGTGCTAACTCAATGTTATAATTGGAGGAGGGCTTAGAATGACATCATGTCTGCAGGGGCAGTCAAGCATACAGTTTTATCCATACATCTCATCACATTATTTTTCATTTTTGATCAATTTGAACACTAAGGCTAAATAAATGAGGATTGAAATACCTCTATTTCCAACATATCAACTAATTTTTACAAATTTGTCTTTTACCATGTTTTGTTTTTGTTTTATAAAGTTTGAACAAAAATTATATCATTTACTGTAAAAACAGAGTTGAACTCCTGACTTTCTAAATAAGCAAACAAACAAACTAACAAAGATACTGATGTCTACAAACATCCTTCAAAGATCTCATCAAAAGAGCAAATGAATAATTATAAAAAGTGTGCATTGTATTCAGGATTATTGTTTCTTTGAATAAAGTATTTTCGGTGGGGGACTCCTATTACTATAGACCATAAATAAGAATTAGCAACTTGAGGATAAAATATTAGTTGTTTTCTCAAAAAGGACCAAGGTCTTGGAAAAAAAGAATGATAAGAACATATTTGAGGGAAGTGGAATATTATTTTAAGTAAATTCCAAAATATTAAGGTGAGCCAAAGCAATTATTACCAAAGGTGAATCACCATTTTTGCAAAGAGTGAATGGGTCTTATCAGTAATAGACCCCATCCAGCAGCTGTGCTGTAGCCTGTAGTGTCAGAGAGCTGGGGCCCTATTATTGTTAGTCAAGCAGATAGTGTAGCCCTAGAGGAAATTATCACAGAAGGTAGAATTCATTGTATACTCATCCAGGTTCGATCTGGCTTTAGCTGAGAGGGACAGATTTATGCCTAATATTTAGGCCTTATCAAATCCTGAGGCTGAAAGGAAAATGGAAGGTATTTAATCCAACTCCCCAACTGATGTTTTATTTCCCTTTGCAATATCATGGCCAGTAGGTAGCCATGCACAATGGAACTTTTTTGAATGCCTTAAGTAACAGGGAACTAAATATCTTACAAGGCCATCTTGCCTCAGTCAATCATCACTTAAGTTGCTTCTAAATTAAATACACACAGAGAGTAGACTCAAAATCCCCTCGTTCTTTCTTGTTTTTTTTAATCGTAGTGGGCATGGGGATATAATTTTCCCCTTAAAAACTTTATTTTATTTAATAAAATTTGTATTTTAATATGTAAATCATCCCTTTTTCTTACTCAAATTCAGATTAGTGGAAAAGAAAAGCCCTAGGACGTCATTTTGTTTTTGGTTAGAGGTTGAGCATTTGTGTATAAAATTAATTAGACTCATTGTAACCCACCTGGATGGACTGAAAAATACAGTTCTCAGCAGGCAGCATTGTAGGAATAAAGACTCTCTCAGTGACTGGATTATAGATACCCTGACTCTTATTATTTCCTGTTATAAAAGCCTATCAGTTTGATTTTTTTTGGTTTTTTTTTTCTTGTTCAATGACTGCTACTTAAAATACCATCTAGAAAGGTAATCCCCAGAACGGTGCTTTTATTGTTTGAAACTCAGGAAAACAGCAATATGATCTTTCAGCCTGCGTGTGTCGCAAAAGCTAGGTCACCTTCTTGGGCTTGAAGGTCAGTTTCTTTTTATATTAAATTCCTGTCTTTAAATGAAGAAGAAAGGCATGGAAAGGAAGCCGTAGCTTTGACCCACGGAGACAACCTCTGCAGTTAACCAGTGGATCCAGCTCTGGTTTAAATTGAGTAGCCAGACATCACATTTTGCTCCTTTTCTAAAAGATTCTTAAACACAAAGAAAAAGCGAGGAAGGAAACATAACAGTAGATGCAGCAACAAAAATACGCACAGGCACAAGCAGCTTGGTAGGGCAGGCTTCTGGAAGCTAATTTGCCCTCTTATCCTACAGGGAGCAAGGCTGCCTGTCTACTGAAAGGACACAAAAAGAACTACGTGGGAGAAATGAGAGACATCCACCACAACGTTCAAAATGAAGAAGAGAATGGAGGAAAGGCTGATTGAAGAGAGGGGGAGAAAACAATCAACACATATTTTGCAAAGGACAAATATCAACTTTAGAGTAGAAAATGTTGAAATATTTTATTGATGGGATCATCATGGTCTACTGCATTGAGGATGTTCATCTCAGCCAATATTAATTTGGAGAGCTGTATCATGAGTTTAGTTCAGAAACATTAGTATGCCTACTATGCACCGGTCACTGTTTTTCATGCTGGAAATATAAAGGAAACGAATGCATAGTCACTACCCTAGAGGAAATTGCATTCTGGAGGCTATCAGACCGTATAGAGTTAATTTCCATTTAATGTGTTAAATGCTGTAACAGCACCAGAATGGGAATTCAGGCCAGACTAAGGGATCAAGGAAGATTTTCTAGAAGAGATAATGCTTGAACTGTCTTTCATCTAGATCAAAGCTCAACACTATTTAGCTCTGTGCTATAGGGCAACTGGCATAATCCCTCTGAGCATGCTTCCTCATTAATTAAAAATGGGTGCAATAATACCAATCTCACAGGTTTGTTACGAGGATTAAAAGATTAAACACAAGAAGTGCCTTGCACTCTACTTTGTATGTTATACTGGAAATGTTTGATAAATCTTTTTCTTCCTGCTCCCTGTAAAATGTTAGTGCTGGAATGGGCTTGAAGTATGAATGACCTGTGCTGTCCTTTTATAAATGAGGAAGGCATGGGCATAGATCTTGGGTGATTTGCCCAAGGTCATGCCAGTCAGCCGCAGAGCCAGGTCTTCTCACTCCTAGCTTAGCACCAACTCACAATACCCACTGTATCATTTCCATATATTGGTATGATGATTAATGATGGGAATCACTCCAGAGGAAAACATATGCATCATAAATATGGAGACACTGAAAAAAAAGAGAGACAGCCTATAAAAGTAAAATCTGTGCAATAGTTGAGCAATAGATTTTAAAACTAACCTAAAAAGGAACTTAAGTCAGAAAAAAAATCAAGTGAACCTAAAATCATGCACTAAAATAACATAACCAAACAATATTTAAGATTTAATTGAGTCATTTTAAACAACTTTGGATATGGATGGAACTAGTGTCAGTGGGCAAAGAACATGTTAAAGTTAAAATTCTACTTTTTTTTTTTAAGATAACTTAAATTGTTTAGATGCAAAGCTGATATTAAAATTTTCATCTGTGGAAACCTTATGAAAACTGTAAAATCATTGAGTCCAATTTTTGAAAGTATTTAGAGTTCATCTAGTTCAGGGTTTCTCAGCTTTGACACTGTTTATATTTTGGACTGACAGGTTTTTTTTGTTGTTGTGTTGTTTTGTTTTGTTTTTAAGATGGACTTTTGCTCTGTCACGCAGGCTGGTGTGCAGTGGTGCGATCTCGGCTCACTGCAACCTCCGCCTTCTGGATTCAATCAATTCTCTGCCTCAGCCTCCCAAGTAGTTGGTATTACAGGTGCGTGCCACCACACCCGGCTAATTTTTGTATTTTTAGTAGAGATGGGGTTTTTACCATCTTGGCCAGGCTGGTCGTGAACTCCTGACCTTGTGATCCACCCACTTCGGCCTCCCAAAGTGCTGGATTACAGGCGTAAGCCACCAGGCCCGGCCTGGACTGACAGGTTTTTTTAACTTCTTTGTTGGGAGATTGTCATGTGGGATTATGGATGCAGCGGCATCCGTGTACTTCACCCAGAAATGTCGGTAGCAACCTACCCACCCCTAAGTTGTGACAACTGAAAATGTTTTCAAGCATTTCCAGATGTCCCCTGCAGGAGAAAATCACCCCAGTTGAAAACCACTGATATAGCTGAATGCTCCATCCACTATAGGAATTCATCATTTTTCAATATTTTCTGAAAGATACTCAAGTTCTGACCATTTCCAGGATTAGAAAAAGCCTCTGCATTTTGAGGCAGTCAATCTCATATCTGAACAGCCCTAACCATTTGAAACATTCTATTCAGCTAAAATCTGCTTTTGTATATTTTTATACCAGCCATATACGTTTTTCCCTCTAAAGAAACATGCAGAACATTCAATCCCTTTTCTTCTTTAAAATATGTGGAGGCAATCATCATGTTTCCTTTAATTTTCTCCACCCTAAACTTTTTTCCAATTTCTTTAAACCATACTCTTGTCAAATGCTTTCTGGATTTCTTGTTATTTTTGTCTTCATCTTCTGGGTGCTTTATATTTTGCCAGTACTCCTCATACCAGTGTTAAGTCTCTTTACCCCTTCCTTGCAGGTAAGAGAATTATGAACCACAAAGGTTATTTGATTTCCTCAAGTGCACATCAATAGTTAGTAAGGGCTGGGACTAAGGCCGGGCCTCCTAATTCTCAGTTGAGGACTTTTGACTGTACTTATACTCAAACAGGCTATTATACTCAAACAGTCACTTATACTCAAACAGGCTAGCAGGCAAGGGCTGCTAAGAGGAGGAGGAGTTGTTCCTCATTCTAAGCATTGGTTCACCCTGGACCAGAAGTTACTCCAAAATCTACGTGAAAGTGGCAGTGAGGGAGTAGCACACACCCTCCCTTAATATTCTCTCAGAATGTTAAAAAGCTCCCAAGGGAGTCAAGTTGCTTCAAGAAATTACACAAACCAAGTCACCTTAATCTCTGCTCAATTTCTTCATCTCTAAATTAGATATAATAGTGCCACCTGCTTCTTGGCGTGGAGGTGAAAACTAAATAAGATAAATGTTAAGTAAATGTTGTTATTTTTCTCCCAGCAACTACACTGTGTGCCATGGGCATACTGAATAAAGAATCAGCGTGATGGAAAACACAAGGCTGAAGAAACAGCCAAAAGAAGGAAAAAAGGAGGTGTAAGTACAAAGTAAAAAAAGTATATTTCATTAAGTCCAGGCTTGAGAGATGTCAGTTTCCCTGGGTAGCATATCTTGGGTATATTCTGCTCTTATACACTTGTCAAGGAAAAGCATGGAATTCAGAAAATTTAAAAATTATAATGGGAGTCACACATTAGTAAACAGCCATTTTTATTGCTGTTATTTTCTTGAACACTATTGCTGTTGTCTTTTCGTTTTTGTGGGTTTTTTTTTTTTTTTTTTTGGAGTAAGTTTTCTTTGGTGAGTGGCAGGGGGATAATTTCCCTTACCTACATAAGAAAACAAAGACAAATAGCCTTTGCTCAGAACCGGTTCATTTTATCTCTGACTTGGGAAACTTCCTCGTGAAACTGTTTGGATTTGCAAAGTATGGTTCTAATCCTGAGGATCATTGATTACTGTATTTAAGCTGGTTTGCTCCATTTCAGGTGTTAACATATTTATGTGGAAGATTCTCCAGAGTGAGTCTTCTGTTCTCCTCAGCATAGGAAAATGTTTGTTCTTCAGTGAGACTAAATTGGCCTGTGTGTGTATCTCTTAAGACAACCTGGACCCAACTGCCTCTAGAAGTTTTCTTTAGGGGGTCCTCTTTGCTTTTGCACATTGCCTTGTTTTAAAGCCTCCATTTTGTTATTAATGCTACTCTTGATTACTCCACCTCAATAGGCTATTTCTCTGTGTCACCTTCTACCCAAGAGGTCTGCATGAAAGCCAGGCATAGCTTCAGGAAGGAATGTGCAAGAATCATCTGACACCAAGTCATTATTTTTCACACTGTGCCATGCTGTTGAGGAACAGACCTTTGCCACTTAACCCCAGGCCATGGTGGTTCTTAATTAGGTTGCCCAATTTGCTTCTAGTACTGGAGGTCTTTGAAGTTACCTACAGCATGCTCTCTGATGCACTTGGAAGGTGGCACTGGTGAGATGTGGCTTGTTCGACAGACTGGGTTCGTACATACTGGAACTATAATAGCACATGTGTCTATGCACATTGGGCACAAGTCAAAGGACAGAGAGGCATATCAAAGTACTAGATATATATACAATTTTAGCTGTCCATTGTAAAACTTCCTTCTGATCCTGGGGGAATCCCACATTACTGGAGTCTTGGCAGGAGACAGGGTCCTGTCCCCTGGCCCTGACAGTTAGGGCACAGATATATGGCCTAGAATCAACCAATGAGGTGTTCCTACTCAGGACTTAGAACCTGGAAAATATGCCACAAATACACAAATTGTTCATAGCAAAGGCAACAGAGTGGGAAAATCAGCCACAGGGATGGGCAATGTTCTAGGGCAGCAAAGCCCACTGTGACACTTTGGATCTTTCCTGTGGTCTGAACTTGACTGGGTTTTTCTGTTGCCTAGAATAACAACTATGCTTCCAGCCTCCTTCTCTAGCCTTCTATCAATTTTGTGAATGATTCAGTATTCTTCCAATAAAAACCCAGCATAGTCCCACCTCTGACTGTCTGTGTGACCTTGGACAAGTCATTCAGCCACTGTCCATTGGGAGATGGTAAAAACAGTAGTACTTGCCTCTAAGTTCAGTTGAAAGAATTAAATGAGAAACAGTAAATTGCTTACATGGTGGCTGAGACATAGTAAATGCCAAATAAATGTTACCTCTCCTACTTTTTTATTACTAAATCTCTGAATTTGTATTTATATATGAGTTTATTTCATCAATATATCTAAACTAAAGACTCTTTAGAAATAGGAGCATACATCTCTTAAATTTATTTATGCATTCAGTTAGCCAACGAACATTTATTTGAGGAATTGTCCGGCACTTTGCAAGGAAATAAAAGGTAAGCAAAAAAATCAACATAGTTTCATTGCTCAAGGCAAAATAGATGCCAGTTCAAAAAAACTTCACATATCAATACAGGGCTATGAAGCAAGGAATGTACTGTCTGACAGTGCAAAGCAGAAGGATATGAAATCAAACATTCTCAAGGCAGAAGGGGAACGTTGACCTGGAATCTGAAAAATGAGTAAGAGTTAACTAGCAAAGACTGGCAAAATGAGCATTCCATGCCAAAATAACCACCTGACTAAAGGCCCTGTTGTAGGATGAAACATGGCATGTTCAAGGACAAGGGACAAAGGACTGTCAAGGACTGAGAGTAGTGCAGCATGGAGGGGTGGGGTGCTGGCCCTGCAGATCACATCAGTGTATTTGAAATATCTTAAGAATGATGGGAAAGTATTAAAAAATCCAAGAAGGGTCATTACCAAAGCAAAAATCCATTAGACTTTAGACTTTTAGGAGTTGGTGCTGGAACAAATTAAGACTTTTGGAAACTATTCGGATGGAATGATTGTATTTTATATGTGAGAAGAAGGATGTGTGATTTAAAAGATCAAAGATGGACTGCTATATTATAAATGTTTGTCACCCACAACCTCATGTCGAAATTTGATCCCCAATATTGTAGGTGAGGCCAAATTAAGGCTCTTTGGTTCATAAGGGTAGATCCCTCATGAGTGGCTTTGTACTGTCCCCATGTTAACGAGTGAGTACTTGTTCTGTTAGTTCCTGTGAGAGCTGGTTGTAAAAAGAGCCTGCCACCTACCACCCCTACCTTGCCTCTTCTCTTGCCATGTGAGCTCTGGGCACACTGGCTCTTCATCGCCTTCCACTATGAGTGGAAGCAGTCTGAAGCCCTCACCTGAAGCAGATGCTGGCACCATGTTTCTTGTGCAGCCTTCAGAACTGTGAGCCAAATTAACCTCTTTTTTTAATAAGTTACCCAGCCTCAGGTATTCCTTTATAGCAACAAAAATGAACTAAGACAGTCATCCAAATAGTTTTGATTTATGAAATGTTCACTCTGGCTACAGTTTGAAGAATGGATTGGAAGGAACAACAAATAGTTACAGGGAAACTACTTAGGAGGCTCCTACAGGAGTCCAGATGAAAGATACTGGTTGATTGAATTAGGTACTAGTGATAGGGATGGGGAGAATTGGGTAAATTGAGGTATTTAGGATGTAAATTTAACCAGACTTTGGGTGGGTTGGCTATTGCAGTAAATAAGTAGGTGGAGTACAACCCTCATTTCCCCAAAGGTTCCTTCCCAGTTTTCAAAATGGAGGCCTGGTGTGCTTGAGTAGAAACCTAGTACATTTCATGCTCAGATAACTTCTCATACAACAATACCAAAATACTCCTAAGACATTCATCTTCAGAGTGCTTTAACATTTACAAAGTATGTCCATATTCACTTTTTTACTTCGTTCTCCCTGAGGCAAAAGAGAGAGAAATCATGCTTTGTTTCTAGATGGCAAATCTAATATGTCAGGGAATTGGGATCAGGGCCCACATTCTCTGCCTCTTGGTCCAGTGTATATTCTCTTGCACACAGCAAGAATTTTTTTCCTATCCGAGTAACTAAAAGAATGCCAACAGACTTCTCAGACAGGTTTTCTTTCACAAATACATGGCCTTTCATTCAATATCACATTTCGTGAACATCTGTGCTTTCTGTAATTCACCAAATTTCCTGATATTACAGAGAGATTCACTAGCTTGAATTCTTGCATTGTCTCTGCAAAGTTAAGGGAAAATAAATAACCTGAAATGGCAGTTTTTTCAATGAAACATAGCCAGTTGTGTTCTTTTTTATGCAAGAAATTACAACAAAAGTTGTCCAAAGGGGCAGTGAATAACAGAACAATGTTGGAATCATAAAAATCCAGGAGAATTTTAGCTCTGCCAATTACTAGTAGTCAAATGATGTAGAGTAATTCTCTGAGCCTTTTTTTAAAATTTGCAAAATGAGAACTTATATAGCCAACTCTTAAGAGTATTTCAAAATCGTAAGTTGGATTACATAGCTACAGCTTGCTACAGTGGCTGGAGAAGACTAAGCTCTCAATAAATGGTAGATGAAATGAGAGCTGATGCCTCTTGTGGGAACCATCGTATAATTAAAAAGTGAATATCACATAATCAAAGGGCAAGTAAAGGATGAGAGGCTTAACATATCATACTGTCATTTCTGAGGAATTTGGGGGGTTTCAGGGTCAGCTTATGAATCTGAGAAAGAGACCTAGATTTTCCTGAGGGAACTAGAGTTACTGATTTACACTTTCCTTTCTTTATGTGTTAATAATTAATTAGTACTATATTGGAGACACAGAGCCAGAATCCCCAGTCCACTTAAGATAATTTTATCACCACAAATTAACCTCTAAACTGTTTAGTCCACACAGAGATCAAGAGATCATCTAGGGTAAGTCTGGCTCTTTTATAGTGACACAGTGTTAACATAGACTTCCACATCTGTGAGGAAGTAAAATGACCCTCAGAATTAAAAAAACAAAAACAAACAAACAAACAAAAAAACAGGACTCCACTTCATTTCAAGACATTTTTATCATTTTGAGATTCCGGTGATTACTAATTTTTAAGGCTCCAACACAACAATCTATCCTGTCGTTGCTAATTGTAATTAATCAAAGTATAAGTAAAAACCTAGAATCACTGCCTCTCTTATTCATTATCTAGGAAGTATAGGGATACAGCAGCACATACAACTAGAATGTTAAATTTTCTTATATTACTCAGAATCCAACACTGCGAGATGTATTCACAAATGTATTTCCACAAAATATTGAATGAGTATGTAACATACCAAAAATTGTGCTAAACATTCTAGATATATGTAAATTAATAAGACACTATCTTTACCATCAAGGAGTTCCTGGCCTAGGGGGTGAAATAGAGACATGGGAGAAAATTTTTGCAAACTATGCATCTGACAAAGGTCTAAATATCCAGCTTCTACAAGGAACTTAAACAAATTTACAAGAAAAAGGCAAATAACTCCATTAAAAAGTGGGCAAATGACACAAAGAGACAATTTTCAAAAGAAGACATACATGTGTCCAACAATTATATGAAAAAGGGCTCAATATCATTGATCATTAGAGAAATGCAAGTCAAAACTACATTGAGATACCATCTCACACCAGTCAGAATGGCTAATAAAAAGTCAAAAAATAACAGAAGGTGGTGAGGTTGAGGAGAAAAAGGAATGCTTATGCACTGTTGGTGGAAGCGTAAATTAGTTCAACCATTGTGAAAACCAGTGTGGTGATTCCTCAGAGACCTAAAGACAGAAATACCATTCGACCCAACAATCTCATTACTTGGTATATACCTAAAGGATTATAAATCATTCTATTACAACAACACATGCGCATGTATATTCATTGCAGCCCTATTCACAATAGCAAAGACATGGAATAAACCTAAACGCCTGTCAACATTAGACTGAATAAAGAAAATGTGGTACATATATACCATGGAATACTATGCAGCCATAAAAAAGAAAGAGGTCACATCCTTTGCAGGAAACATGGATGGAGCTGGAGGCCATTATCCTTGGCAAACTAACACAGGAACAGAAAACAGAGAATTCACCACGTTCTCACTTATAAGTTGAAGCTAAAAAATGAACGCATAGACACACTGAGGAGAACAACACACACTGGGGCCCATTGAAGAGTGGAGGCTAGAAGGAAGAAGAGGATCAGGAAAAACAACCAATGGGTACTAGGCTTAATACCTGGATGATGAAATATCTGTACGACAAACCCCCATGATACATGTTTATCTATGTAGCAAACCTACACATCTATCCCAGAACTTAAATAAAAGTTTTTTTTAAAAGAAATGATTATAATATAATGCATTTGATATTTTCATAGAAGCAATTCTCTAGCCTAGAAACAATGTGAGACCAGAAAACACCTCTTATTTTATTTCTCCAAAGTTCCACAGACTGCAACCCATATAGCAAGTGCTCAATAAGAATTTGTTGGATTAATGCATGCATGCATGAAAAAAATCAATTGCAATCATTGAGGCATTGGTGAAAAAAGTACACAATGGCTCACTACTTCAGGACCACAGACTATGCGTGGTCCCTGAAGTTGTATCTCAGATTAGAGCTCACAGGTTAGCTACTAGTTATCTCTAATAAGTTGCCTGACTGATGCCTTTCATGGCA
The DNA here is from genome assembly GCF_029281585.2 of Gorilla gorilla gorilla. Classification (NCBI taxonomy): domain Eukaryota; kingdom Metazoa; phylum Chordata; class Mammalia; order Primates; family Hominidae; genus Gorilla; species Gorilla gorilla. The sequence continues at coordinate 121,069,335 of NC_073228.2, read as the reverse complement.
TTTGCAAAAACACCTTTTCTTCCTCTCCCTCTCTATATGATGAGCGTTCCGGTTTGCAACAGCTGGGCAGTAGTGTGTGATCAACAGCTTGGTGAGATGCATCTTGTTATCTGGTGCCTCATGTCTCAGGAAACTGATTGTCAGAGAAATACCTATGGAAAATGAACAAAATCTATTGTATTTAAGAATTGCCCTTTAATGTTAGATAATTTCTCTATATCATAAAAAAATGCATTTTGTCCATATTTAGCAAAACCTACTTTTCCAGCTTGAAGAGAAAATAAGATGGTCATATTTTCATACTGAGAGGCAGATAGCAAAAGGAAGATCCAACTGGAGACACTGTCCTTTTTACCAGTTATGTTACTGGTGACATAGAAAAGATCCACGTATATAATTTGAATGAAAGATTAAATAACTAAATGAATGAGGAATGAATGAATGAATGAACTCTAACTTGGCATGAGACGAGAGTCTCACATAAAAGGCCAGTTGTATATTGTACGTGAGAAAATCTTAATTCCTGATACCACCAGTCTAAAATAATAGCAGATTCTTTCCGCATGTCTCATAATTTTCTGTCTTAAAGAAATTAGACATAAAACCACAATTAATAGATACATTTCTGTTCAAAGGGGTCACCCGTACTTGTTGCTGAATTTCTTGACAGCAGAGGGGCCTGAAGCCAACTTTGATTTTCAAGCCCAGTGGCAAATATGAGTAAATTTGCCATGTGGTTCTGTCCATTTTTGTCCCAGATGAAACAAATTATACCTACTCTAGTTACATCAGATAGAGATGTCATTATTCTTAACCCAGGCTGCACAGAATAATCACCAAGTAAAGTTTTTAAAAAATGCTACTATAAGCTCCATCCCAGGCCAATTAAATTAGATTCTCATGGGATAGGACCTAGCCATGTGCATTTTTAAAATGTTTCCCAGGGGCTTCTAATCTGTGGTCTGGAGTAAAAAATACTGAATAAACTCATTTATACCTCCCGGCCAGCCAGGATGCAGGTGCTAACCAATGCTTCCCAAACTTCAAGGTGCACACAGGTCACTCAGGGACCTTGCAAAAATGCTGATTCTGATTTAGTAGGTCTAGGGTAGGAACTGAGATTCTGTCTTGCCAAGAAACTCCAGATGAGGCTATGATGTTGCTGAGCCATATACTACACTGCAAGTAGCAAGGTGCTAAATCACTCATGAATGGGGACCTCCTACAAGTATTTGAGGAAGAAATGAGTTTTCACACTGCTGATAAAAGACATACCTGAGACTGGGCAATTTACAAACGAAAGCAGTTTATTGGACTTACAGCTTCACGTGGCTGGGGAGGCCTCACAATCATGGCAGAAGATGAAAGGCACGTCTCAGTGGCGGCAGACAAGATAAGAAGAGCTTGTGCAGGAAAACTCCCTTTTTAAAACCACCATATCTCGTGAGACTCATTCACTATCACGAGAACAGCACAGGGAAGACCCGCTCTCATAATTCGGCCACCTCCCACCAGGTTCCTCCCACGACATGTGGGAATTGTGGGGGGTTACAATTCAAGATGAGATTTCGGTAGAAACACACCTGAAGCATATCTAAATGGATCTCTGGAAAGACAACCTCCCCAGGGGTCACATGCATCAGGCACACACTCAGATCCTGCATAAACATTTTTGCTGTTGAATAATGAAAGACTTAGAAATTGGTGAATGACCACAGCTGTGAGCATCCCAACCAGCTAGCCTGGGCCATCTCCCAGGAAGCCACACAGGCCACAATCAATTCAGCAATTCAAGTGTTAATGTCTGCCACATCAGGGAACCTCTGAGACTCTGCCTCAGCCCTAATGACTTATTTTTTTATTCTGATTGGTCAGTCTTTGCCGAATTGGTTATTAAATCTTTTAAAAAATCACTCTTGAGCACCATACGAAGCTATGACCCCTGGATGGTCAGACCTAGAAAACTGTCTGATTGCTGTCTTGAGGTTATGTTGAAATATAATATATTTAATTACTAATGTAGGTGATTTTGATGAATAAAAAATGAGATCAGCGAAGTCTCATGATAATAGACAAATTAGGTAAAAAGACAAGGGTTAAGGAAAAAATTCGATCTAACAAAAATGATAAAATAACAATGATTTAATATGCAAGTTCACCACAAACAGGCAGATTAAATGAGAGGAAACTCTTGGATTAATAAAAAAAAAAAAAAATCTAGAGACTCTGTGAACCTGAAAATAATTAGAAATTTGCACTACTGTCATCAACAGAAATCACAGGCCTAGGTAAAAAAAGACAGTTTATCTGTAACAAGTAATTGCAATGTATCATATGTATTATAATAATCAGTTACTATAAATTAAAGTGGAATATTCAGTTTTAAAAACATATTTTAGGTTGATATTTATTCATGTGTAATTATTTATTTTAAAATCAATTTTCCTCTCTCCCTCTCCCTCTCACCACGGTCTCCCTCTCCCTCCCCCTCTCCCTTTCCCCCGGTCTCCCTCTCCCTCTCCCTTTCCCCCGGTATCCCTCTCCCTCTCTTTCCACGGTCTCCCTCTGATGCCCAGCCGAAGCTGGACTGTACTGCCGCCATCTCTGCTCACTGCAACCTCCCTGCCTGATTCTCCTGCCTCAGCCTGCCCAGAGCCTGCTATTGCAGGCGCACGCCGCCACACCTGACTGGTTTTCATATTTTTTTGGTGGAGACAGGGTTTCGCTGTGTTGGCCGGGCTGGTCTCCAGCTCCTAACCGTGAATGATCTGCCAGCCTCGGCCTCCCGAGGTGCCGGGATTGCAGATGGAGTCTCATTCACTCAGTGCTCAATGTTGCCCAGGCTGGAGTGCAGTGGCGTGATCTCGGCTCGCCACAACCTCCACCTCCCTGACGCCTGCCTTGGCCTCCCAAAGTGCTGATATTGCAGCCTCTGCCCGGCTGCCACCCCTTCTGGGAAGTGAGGAGCGTCTCTGCCTGGCCGCCCATCATCTGGGATGTGAGGAGCCCCTCTGCCCGCCGCCCAGTCTGGAAAGTGAGGAGTGCCTCTTCCCGGCCGCCATCCCGTCTAGGAAGTGAGGAGCATCTCTGCCCGGCCGCCCATTGTCTAAGATGTGGGGAGCGCCTCTGCCCCTCCGCCCCGTCTGGGATGTGAGGAGCGCCTCTGCCCGGCCGCGACCCCATCTGGGAGGTGAGGAGCGTCTCTGCCCTGCCGCCCCGTCTGAGAAGTGAGGAGCCCCTCTGCCCAGCAGCCGCCACGTCTGGGAAGTGAGGAGCATCTCCGCCCCGCAGCCGCCCCATCCGGGAGGTGGGGGGCAGCCCCTGCCCAGACAGCCGCCCCCCTGGGGAGGAAGGTGGGGGGCAGCCGCCGCCCCCTCCGGGAGGTGGGGGGCGCCTCTGCCCGGCCGCCCCTTCTGGGAAGTGAGGAGCCCCTCTGCCCGGCCGCCACCTCGTCTGGGAGGTGTACCCAACAGCTCATTGAGAACGGGCCATGATGACGATGGCGGTTTTGTCGAATAGAAAAGGGGGAAATGTGGGGAAAAGATAGAGAAATCAGATTGTTGCTGTGTCTGTGTCGAAAGAAGTAGACATAGGAGACTCCATTTTGTTCTGTACTAAGAAAAATTCTTCTGCCTTGGGATGCTGTTGATCTATGACCTTACCCCCAGCCCGGTGCTCTCTGAAACATGTGCTGTGTCCACTCAGGGTTGAATGGATTAAGGGCGGTGCAAGATGTGCTTTGTTAAACAGATGCTTGAAGGCAGCATGCTCGTTAAGAGTCATCACCACTCCCTAATCTCCAGTACCCAGGGACACAAACACTGCGGAAGGCCCCAGGGTCCTCTGCCTAGGAAAACCAGAGATCTTTGTTCACTTGTTTATCTGCTGACCTTCCCTCCACTATTGTCCTATGACCCTGCCAAATCCCCCTCTGCGAGAAACACCCAAGAATGATCAATAAAAATTAAATAAATAAATAAATAAAAGAATGTGAAAAAAATAAAAATAAAAAAATAAATAAAATAAAATAAAATGAGATAATAATAGTATCTGCTTCGCAGGCAATATAAAATACTTAGACCAGTCCCTGCTACTTTGTAAACATTCAATAAATGAGAGCCACTTTGCTCCTGTTAAAAAAAAAAAAAAATTAAAATCAATTTTCCAGATTAGTAGTTTTAACTATGTCTCTAAATGTGTAAATAATTTTAAGAAAAACTAGAAGAAATTTTAGATTTTTACCTTCTGCATATTTCTCCCAAAATAGTCTAACCTAGAAACAAAACAATAACAATAATGAGAAAAAGCAAAACCAACTGAAGATGTATGTCTTGCGTTCTTATAAGACACATCTGAGAAAAAAAATTCGGAGATTCCTTGTCAACTCCACAACACCTGTTGAATAGAATAAACCAGGATAGGCTCTCTGTCCTAATGCTACAGTATTTTTATTAGTTTTACCTCTCTAGTGTACCTAATTGGGGCCACTGAATCATTTTAAAGTATTTCATGAAGACGGTGTGCTTTTAAAGCATCTTTCTTAAAATATATCCATTAGAGTTGTAAAGTGCAATTCCATCAGCCTTCTTATACTTCTAGATGTATAGGTTTAACAAGCTGTTGCCATCCACTATTCCATTATTCTGACTGATCTTTGTTTTACTTTCATTTACCTCAATTTGTACTCTGCCTTGAATTTTTTTTACGTACAACAGAATTACTAATGTGATTTCTGACTTCATCTTTTCCTTTTCCTGTGGATCTAAATCAAATACTGTGTCATTTTTAATGTACTTAACAAAGGAGGTTTTGAAGCTCAGAAACACGTATGGCTAATTATCTGTAACCAAAAAACTACTTTCCACGTTTTTCTCTCTTTCCTGCAAGGGGCATCCCCCCTTGCTAGCACGTCTAATATCAGAACCTTAAAATCCTCCCACCATATGTCAGAGATATTTGATCTTTTTCTGTCTAAGCCTGTGGTGGGCTTACAGTTCACACTGTCTGCTATGTCTGATTCCTCCTCAGGGGAGTCTGATTTCACATTCTAACTGCTCTAAATAGGCTTTAGAAATACTTTCTTCTTGTTTCTTCTTGCTAGACTAAGAAAAGAACAAGCACAAAGAATGAAAAGAAATAAACACGCAGTGGCCCTACACTAAAAGGCACAGACCTCTCCCTGGTCAGCTCAGTTATCTGACTGTCTACAGCTCTTCTACCCACGTCCTTCCGTTGTGTGATAACCAATCATGAATAGAAGCAGAGATACAGATTAGGCTTGTCAAACGTGGACAGATGGGACCAGTCAGGACACAGAGGCAGGTATTTCCAGCCCTCTGCTTATTGCACACAGAAATTTATTAGAAGCCTAAAAAGTGGAGTTTTCTTAGCAAACCTAATAAGAAAATGTTTTTAAGAGTGCAATACAGAATACAAAACAGATTCCCTAGGTTTTTTAAATAATGTATTCAGATTCAAGAGAAACATCCCGCAACTTGAAGCTCTTGAACATGACAGCAGCTTCCATTTTTCTCTTCATTTGTTCCTAACTGTTCTCTCCTCTTGGTGGGACTGGCAGGTGGTGCCTCTCCTGCTGCTACTTGCAATGAATGACCCTGTGATGGCAGATGATCTTTGTGGATTCTGGTGTGAAGGGTTTTTTGGTTCTGTTTTTAACCCTAGCAGAGGCTAATTTAATCACATATCGCCATCTTCAAATTGCAGACAACTGGGACTTCCAGTAAATAACTTTTTTTTTTCATTGGGAGGCCCAACTGCCTCCCTGTGCAAATTTTGAAAGCTATATTTTAATCCCCAAGAAAGAGAAACACACTGACCAAAGCAGTATTCAGGGTAGCACAGAGATGTGTAAGAAAAAGCCTCTGTTCAAGATGTGCTTTCTGCTGAGATGGGAACAAAATCATATGAGAGATATTAAAGAAAATAGTTCAGTCTTAAGGAAACTCAGCATAGTATGATTATGTTGGCAGAAGACTAGATAGGCTGGGCAGACCTGCAGTCAGTGAAGTTTTTGAAGGCAGTGGTATATGCACCCTTCGTCATATTTCTACCCCTCCCTCTCCCCCTTCGCCAGCCACTCCTCTAAGTTTCACGTTTTGGCACTGACTCTCTGTCAGGTGCCACATACATCACCCAGCCTGTTTACAGAGAACAAGCTTCTGTTGTTCTACCAGAAAGGAAAGGACAATCAAAAGGAAAGTTCATAATCAATCACACTCAAAGAATATTTGTATTACTTATTTTTGACCAGTATCTTAGAATTTATACCCATTTTAATTAAATAACCTTTTTTTCCACAATAAGCAAGAATAAATGAAAGATTAACTCTGAATCTATGGCAGAGCTCACCTGCCTGTTCATCCACGTTGCGGTCTCTTGGGAGGAGTATGTAACGAGAACAGCATTAGGACCCAGCATTTTCCACCTTAGTTGGTGCTTAACCTTGTATATTTGCTCAAATTATTTCTGTTGGGAAAGTGATGGCCTTCAGACAGGATTTGTGTGATGCCCTTGTAAATGGGGGCCAAAACATGACTTGTAAAAATGTTGCTGGAACATAAGAAATGGGTTATGAAAGCATAGGGAAAGAGAGAGAAACAGAAAAGTGGTAGAAAATGCCTATGTAGTCTCTGCCACCCATATAGAGAGAAGGAACAAACCTTTCCACAGACTTTCCCAAAAGACAAACACACACTTTAAGGAGAACACATTTGCACCACTATAGTAGCACTTTTGTGTAATATATTTTTAACTTATGCCTCACTTTGGTGGGTCGGGGATGGGTAGCGGTAATGAAGGGAACTCTGGTGGGAAGAGGTAGCACCTTATCATATATACTTCAAGATTCCCAGTTTCCATGACAGTTCCTGAACATTAAAAAGCAATAAATTTGGCATTTGTCACGTGACATGGCATTCTGAAAGTCTATAGGGAGAGATTGGGGGCTGTCCCATAACTGGACCTTTCAGTTTCCTTTGACAGTTTTAGCTCTTATTGTCTATTAACCAGTTGAATCTGGTATGCACTATATTCTTAAACTGTGAATAATATAATGAAAACACTGGGAGATCTACCTGCTGCTCTAGTTTGCTAGAAAATATAGTTGGACTCTGAGAATGCAAGGGTAGAACCAAGTCATTTCAACCAATAGTCACTTAGTCACTTAGTCACTTTGCATAGCCTCTTGGAAAACTTTGGTCTTTCTCTTGGTGATCATTCCCTGTGAATGACTGGCAGTGCGCAAATATTCTCTCTTTTTTTTTTTTTTTTTTTTTGAGATGGAGTCTTGCTCTCTCACCCACGCTAGAGTGCACTGGCGCAATCTCAGCTCACCGCAACCTCCACCTCTCGGTTTCAAGCGATTCTCCTGCCTCAGCCTCCCGAGTAGCTGGGATCATAGGCGTGTGCCACCACGCCCAGCTACTTTTTTATTTTTAATTTTTTGTATTTTTATTAGAGAGAGGGTTTCACCATGTTGGCGAGGCTGGTCTCGAACTCCTGACCTCAGGTGATCCACCTGCCTCAGCCTCCCAGGGTGCTGGGGTTACAGATATGAGACACCGAGCGTGGCCACAAACATTCTTAGATTCGTGTTTTTTCTTCTTTTATTTTTCCTGTGCTTTCTTAATTGTAGTCTTAACATGGAAAGTCCAAACAATGCAGAGATATATAGAGCAAGAGTCAAACTAAAATACCTTTAGAGGTCAACTAGGCCACATAAATGTGGGAAGCAAACCAGCTGGCAGGGATATGGGGGCCCTTCCACCTCTTGCAGAACTAGAGAAAATGTGCCCAGCCTCAATGTCTGGAATTTTTTTTTTTTTTTTTTTTTTTTTGTTAGGCAGAGTCTCGCTCTGTCGCCCAGGCTGGAGTGCAGTGGTGCGATCTCGGCTCACTGCAAACTCCGCCTCCCGGGTTCACGCCATTCTCCTGCCTCAGCTTCCCGAGTAGCTGGGACTACAGGCACCCGCTACCATGCCCGGCTAATTTTTTGTATTTTTCGTAGAGACAGGGTTTCACCATGTTAGCCAGGACGGTCTCGATCTCCTGACCTCGTGATCCGCCTGCCTTGGCCTCCCAAAGTGCTGGGATTACAGGCGTGAGCCACTGGGCCCGACCATGTCTGGAATTTTAATTCAAAAAGCTAAACAACAACAACACGTCAGCCTAAAGTACATCTAAGACTTCACAGACTGCCAGTTTCAGCAAGGAAATGAGGGTCTCCTTCACCTTCCTGCCCACTTAAAAGTATTTCCTTACATTATTCACTCGCTTTCATGAGTATGTTCATGTGTTGTGTGTGTCTATGCTTATGTCTGTATTTGCTTAAGTAGTATCGCCACTTAAAAGGCATTAGGCATTAAACACCAAGAGTGGACAGCATAGCAAAGTGTACCCATGTGGTCAATGCATGCTGCCTCGTATGCCTTGACGGAGAGAGAAAAGACTGAATAAGATTTGTGTAGGCTCACAACATTCACAATGACTCTGCATTAAAAATGGGAATACATAGGAACTAGAGCCTAAGCAGAAGTACAAAAGATGAGATAGGTGCGCCCCAGGCAGCGGGAAACTGCTGGGGAAGATGGCTCAGATTCTGACATAAGCAGCACTGGAAGAGAGAAATTCAGGTAGTTAGGTCAGTGAAAAGGAGCTGACTCCACTTGTAAAATAAAAAAATCTAAATAGCACAGAGGTCCATAAGATGAGAGAGCATCACTGATATTTTTTTCAGGACAGCACATCAAAGTAAAGAGGAGAAAGGAAAACAAGTTCTGATATTAAATGAAGAAAACAGAATTGAACTTTTGAGCAAAAAATAAAATTGGAAGCTTTAAAAGTAGAGGCTTTAAGAAAAGAAGTAAATCCTAAGGCAACACCAACTATTCTACAACTGAAGAGCTTGTGGTTTCAGACAATCTTAGATACTCTTTAAATCATACCCCTTATGAATATTCAGATATATATGTTCTTCAACCCAGTATAAAAATGTTGGATCTTTTTATTTCTGCAGTAAGCTCTTTTTCCCTGTCTCCCTCCCTGTCTTCCCCAAAGAAATGTATGCTAATCTCAATTTATAAAAAGAGTTAACAGGTCCCTCAGTATGTTGGCTATGAAGTCACAAACTGAATAGAGAGCTTCCTAGTTGCATCTTATCAGAGGAAAATAAAACAGAAAGATCTGACTCTGTTTCCTGTGCTGAGAAAATTTATTTAGCTCTCCTAAATGTTATGCTCACTGAAATCCTCAAACTTGAGCTTTGTTCTTCCTATGGGTATGAGGTTAAAAAAAATCTTATTTCATTTTTGTCCATACATTCACAAAGTTCATCTGTCAAGAGCTCTCTGGAAGCAAAGTCGTGAGAAGGTTTTGTCTCTGGTCCCTACTACACAAGGCAGTGTCTAGTGCATTTTACAGCTCAGGTTAATCTGCAATTTAGTCTAAAACTCTTCTGGAACTTCACAGGTTGGGGTGCCTTTCAAGTGATTCATGAATCCATGTTTAAACCATAAACTTTAAATGTTGTACATCTGCATTCTAAACTAAAGCAACCTTAAATACAGCAGCTGGCAGCAGGCTGTAGCTCACATTGCCTGCCAAGGAATCCAGTCATTGGTGTGTTCACAGCCATGGAATTATTACGGCTGTAACAAATGAATTCATGTTAGTTCTTAACTTCGAGCTGATTGGTTTACTTGGCTGCACTTGTGTTTATTTCTTTCATAGCTTTTGTTATATTTATTTGACAGCCACTTATTTGGCATTTTATCCAAGGAACAGACAAGTACACATACATAATTTCACGGGCTCACTTTGACTTTCTGTATAGCATCAATACACAAGGAAAAGTGCATCTGGGTAGTTTTCAGAGCTGTGATATGTCACCTAAGGACAGGAAACTAAGTTAGAGTAATCACTCAGCTCTAACATGCCTCGTTGTACTTAGGTGTTGAAGAATAATATACTAGATGTTTTGGTCCTCACAACTCTCTACCTTTCTTTCTCATTACCTTATAATCAGGTAACCATGGTTAACTAGATTTCATGTTTTCCTATTAGATAAAACATCTATAAGATGTTTATAAGGAGATAAGGAGAACGTCTTCTGTTCTCCTTTCTACCACCATTTCCTCTTGTTACACAAATAGCTCTGTCTCCGCACTGTTGTTTCTCCAACCTATCCCACACACTTCTGTCAAATTAATTTGCCTACACTCTGCTTTAAAACCCTGTGCTTAAAAATTTTCATGGGGTCCTGACTTGCAACAAGAGAAGGACCCTACACAAACCTTCTGATACAACTGAACAGTCGACTTACTCTTCCTAAACGCTGTAGTCGTACCCTGATTCTAAGTCCTCACTCACTTTCTCATCTTTTTTTTTTTTTCAAAATAATTTCAGACTTCCTTTTCAGGACAATTTTAAGTCATCTTGTTCTGCAAAGCCTTCCCTGTCACCCAAGGTCCTCAGAGATAAGTATATGAGCTAAGAGCCAGAGTTCCTGTTCATGCTCAACAATGTGATCTAAACACATTATAAACATTATCTCAAATAATTCTCACAAAACACCGACAAGGAAAGCATTATCAGTCATCCTACTATGCAAGATGAGAAGACAGAGTCATCTGTATAATTAAGTCACTTGCCCACTGTTACAGGGCTAGTCAATGGTAGAGCCAGTGTTTAAATGCTAATCGCATCATTGTTGCACCTCCTCCTTGAGACTTCTTTTGAGATGTCCCTATTTCATTAATTTGGCTAGCTTGCTTTTGCTTGCATATAATTTTCATCGCCCATTAGGAGACATAGCCCACTAAAAGCAGATGCTCTTGTCCACTGCCTTATGTGTTAGAGGTGTGGAATAGTTCACTGGACTCTCCATCAAATATTTCTGGTTTTCTTCAGCACATAAGATGATGGTACCTAACAGCTCTCTTGTGTTTTGGCAGGACTGTATGCCAGCCACGGTTAGTGAAATGTGAGGAGAAATGATTTTGTTTCCAGGTGGATGTTTTAAGAGTCACAGTGCAATTCACTGTCTCTTAGTCCCTCAGCTGTGGCTTTCCAATAAGATCCCAATAGATGCCATTCTTAGAGCCTGGGTCCCAGAGTGAAGCCCACATGGAGTAGAGTACCTAGTAGACCTGTGCTGGGCCTGGGAGAAAACCAAACCTTAGCAATTTTATCACTATTTTTTTTTTTTTTCTGCATAACAACTAGCCAGTCTAACTATCAACAGTGCATCTGTGAAGAGTTGTGACAGGAACTCACGTGAAAGCAAAAACCAGAACTCACCAATTACATTTAAAACATCCAGAAAATATCTGCAAGAAAGGTGGTAAAGTGAAGAAGCTTTTCACCCGGAAGAATCTGATCCTTAAGGATTTTCAGTTCAATTGTGGTCACAGTCGGGTGCTGGAACATAAAAGGAGATTCTAGAAAATCTGGTTTTGATTTCAAACTCTTTTCATGGATCACAATTCTCCTGTTTAAAGAACCTATTACTTTTCTATTTTCTCTTCGTCCAAATGACTATTCTACAGTCCACTCTTACCCTCATGCCTTTTTCCTTTGATGTATTTTTACTCCAGCTTTTATTTATTTATTATACTTTAAGTTCTGGGATACATGTGTACAACATTCAGGTTTGTTACATAGGTATACATGTGCCACGATGGTTTGCTGCACGCCTCAACCCATCATCTACATTAGGTATTTCTCCTAATGCTATCCCTCCCCTTGACCCCACCCCCTGACAGGCCCCAGTGTGTGATGTTCCCCTCCCTGTGCCCATATGTTCTCATTGTTCAACTCCCACTTATGAGTGAGCACATGTGGTGTTTGGTTTTCTGTTCCTGTATTAGTTTGCTGAGAATGATGGTTTCCCACTTCATCCATGTCCCTGCAAAAGACATGAACTCATTCTTTTTATGGCTGCATAGTATTCCATGGTGTATATATGCCATATTTTCTTTATCCAGTCTAACACTGATGGGCATTTGGGTTGGTTCCAAGTCTTTGCTACTGTAAATAGTGCTGCAATAAACACATGTGTGTATGTATCTTTATAGCAGAATGATTTATAATCCTTTGGGTATATACCCAGTAATGGGATTGCTGGGTCAAATTGTATTCCTAGTTCAAGATCCTTGAGGAATTGCCACACTGTCTTCCACAATGATTGAACTAATTTACACTCCCACCAACAGTGTAAAAGCATTCCTATTTCTCCACATCCTTTCCACCATCTGTTGTTTCCTGACTTTTTAATGATCACCATTCTAACAGGCATGAGATGGTATCTCATTGTGGTTTTGATTTGTATTTCCCTAATGACCCGTGACGATGAGTTTTTTTTCATGTCTGTTGGCCACATAAATGTCTTCTTCTGAGAAGTGTCTGTTCATATCCTTTGCCCACTTTTTGAGGGGTTGTTTGATTTTTTTCTTGTAAATTTGTTTAAGTTCTTTGTAGATTCTGGATATTAGCCCTTTGTCAGATGGGTAGATTGCAAAAAATTTTCTCCCATTATGTAGGTTGCCTGTTCACCCTGATGACACTTTATTTTGCTGTGCAGAAGCTCTTAAGTTTAATTGATCCCATTTGTCTATTTTGGCTTTTGTTGCAATTGCTTTTGGTGTTCTAGTCATGAAGTCTTTGCCCATGCCTATGTCCTGAATGGTACTGCCTAGGTTTTCTTCTAGGGTTTTTATGGTTTTAGGTCTTACATTTAAATCTTTAATCCATCTTGAGTTAATTTTTGTATAAGGTGTAAGTAAGGGATCCAGTTTCAGTTTTCCCGCATATGGCTAGCCAGTTTTCACAACACCATTTATTAATCAAGGAATCCTTTCCCCACTGCCTGTTTTTGTCAGGTTTGTCAAAGATCAGATGGTTGTAGATGTGTGGTGTTATTTCTGAGGGCTCTGTTCTGTTCCATTGGTCTGTCTCTCTGTTTTGGTACCAGTATCATGCTGTTTTGGTTACTGTAACCTTGTAGTATAGTTTGAAGTCAGGTTGCATGATGTCTGCAGCTTTGTTCTTTTTGCTTAGAATTGTCTTGGCTATACAGGGATGTGAAGGACCTCTTCAAGGAGAACTACAAACCACTGCTCAAGAAATAAGAGAGGACACAAACAAATGGAAAAACATTCCATGCTCATGGATAAGAAGAATCAATATTGTGAAAATGGCCATACTGCCCAAAGTAATTTATAGATTGATTGCTATTCCCATCAAGCTACCATTGACTTTCTTCACAGAATTAGAAAAAAACTACTTTAAATTCCATATTGTACTCTTCAGTTTTTAAGAGTCTCTAAGTATGTATAATAAACTTCCCATCACAGAGACTATATCCAGAGCATCCTTCTCTATATATCACAGTTCAATTTCTACTCTCTCCAGCTGTAAATAAAGAAAGAAAAAAGAAAGAAAGAAGAAAAGTGTATGATACTCAGCCCCAGTTTTAAAAAGGGGATTGGGATGCTCTGGGTAACGAAATTTTCTCATTTATGGATGGAGATGATTGGCTCTTATTTCACCTGTAGGATGAATATATGTTGTTTTACTTCCCTTCTTTAGCTTTGAGATTATAATGTAATCGTTGCTTTTATATTTGATCAAAGGTCTCCAGATCACCATTCTATACATCATTGAATATTGTATAGTAGTATAGCTAGAGCTGGAAATAATGTAGAAAATTATGTGAATATGTATTTATTCTGTGACATTCCTGGAAGAGTAAACATTAAATCTCGGACATTAAATTTTGTTTGTAACTTACAGATTAGAACGCGTATAGCATCCATAATAAAATATATAATTACAGGAGAGTGAATTTTAAAATTTCTAGTTAAGTGTAGCTATCTTGTATTAAAGTTGAGATAGGAATTCCCTGAAGAAAATATTCAGAGTATTTATAGAACTAGTCCTAATAATGACTTACAAGGTTTTATCTAAAGGCAATGTGTATGCTAATTAGGCATTTAAGAAAATCAGACAAATTTATTTCAAAATTAGATTATTGCAGGTGTCCAGTGTATGGATGAGTAGTGAGGAAGAGAAGTGGGGAACCAGGAGAGATTCCTGTAGGAAAACGATAAATGACATTGAAAGTGTACTCTAGAGGGGTGGTCCCCAACCCCCACAACCCCAGTCCCCACAGCCTCTCGCCTGCAAGTGCATTAGATTTTCATAGGAGCATGATTCCTATTGTGAATTGCGCTTGTGAGGGATCTGGGTTGCATGTTCCTTATGAGAATCTAATGCCTGATGACCTGTCAATGTCTCCCATCACCCCCAGATGGGAGCTTCTAGTTGCAGGAAAACAAGCTCAGGGCTCCTACTGATTCTACATTATAATGAGTTGTATAATGATTTCATTGTACATTACAATGTAATAATAATAAAGTGCACAATAAATGTAATGAGCTTGAATCATCCCAAAACCATCCCCCAACCCCTACCCCAGTCCCTGGAAAAAAATGTCTTCCATGAGACCTGTCCCTGGTGCCAGAAAAGTTGGGGACCACTGCTCTATAGGCAAGAATATGAGTGCTTTGTTTTTTCTATTGCTAAGACCCACAACTGATTTGAAACCTTCTGAGCTAAGAGTCATCACAGACTAGAAACCGGTGCACTTGCTACTAACCAATTTAATTTGGACTATCTCAGCCAGCCTTATTGAATTATCTCCAAGCCCCCAGAGGCAAAAAGGTACTCCTGTACTTAACTGTTCAATAAGGTTTACTTTCAGACCTCACTGGTGCAGCTAGGTTGTACATTCAGCATCATCTAGTTTAAACATATTGAGCAATCAATTTAAACTTGTTATTGTCATTGGGGTTTGAAAGTTTAATAAGCAATTACCTGAACACATTCCTTTATGTTTTTAATTTCTACTGAGATGTTGTTCCATTTTCAGGCCTAAAGCAATCATGCCCTCCAGAATGTTTAATTGAATGAGTCCATAATGCAAGCCTTTTTCTTAACTGTATTTTCCTAGTGTGATTTATGAAGCTGAATGAAGTAGTGTCTTCATAAAAAGGGAGCCAAGAGTAAGTGAAAATTTCAAAGATCTGACATAGATAGAAGAGAACAATCTTTTTTTATGTAAAGGAAGCTAGCTGACCTATTGTCTCCTTTATACAGTAGTGCCTTTCCTATAGGGTAAATCTAAAATGCTCTACTCTCCTCGTATTCCAAAGCAATGCTGTAGAATTGTATACATGTTGTTTTTTATCCTGCCACATGAAGTGAAGTGGTGGTCTTTCATTTATAGAAGTATTTGTTTCCTAAAATATAACTCTGAAAATGAAGTAGGTAGTTTATCTAATAATTGTTTTTTCTCTTGTTTTGTATCTAAAACAGGGGTCAGCAAACTTTTTCTGTAAAGGGCCAGATGGTAAATATTTTAGGATTTGCAACCATATGGTCCTTGTCTCAACTACTCAACTCTGCAGTTTTAGTGTGAAAGCAACCATAGATGATACATAAATGAATGGGTATGGCTCACTTCCAATAAAAGTGTATTTACAAATCAGGCAGCAGGCTAGATTTAGCTCACTGGCCATAGTTTGCTAACCTCTGGCCTAGAATATTTAATAGAAAGAATATTTGTGTGTGTGTGTGTGTGTGTGTGTGTGTGTTTTGTTTGTTTGGTTGGTTGGTTGGGGTTTTGTCATTATTGTTAGTTTGCTTATTTGTTTGCTTTGCCAAAAACATAAAGTTCTTTCCAGGCTTCCTTAGTAGGTTTTCTTTCATCTGCCCCATAAATGCTGATATTTCGAAGGATTTTTTTCTTTGATTTGCTTTGTTAGGTGTGATACATTTTTAAGCCATCCCCATGACTTCACTTATCATTTAAAAAATGATGTCTCTCAAATGTGACCTTCAGTCCATATCTTTCTTAAAAATGCCAGAGCACCACACCTGTGTATCTTCTAACCAGGAGCCCATCTATAGACATATTAAAGATGCATCAATCTATGTCCAAATCAGAACATGTTTTCTTTCCTCGCAGCTTGCCATATAGCCTACTTAGCTATAGGAATATAACTACTCCCTGAAGTACTCTAATGCTTTCTTTTCCTTCCAATCCCATATCAACTTTTCCTGGTTTCATCTAACTGCTGTAAACTCTGTAGCTTCCTCTCCATCTCCACTGTCTCTGCCAAAAATTTTTGTCTCCTTCCTGAAATATTGTAAGAATATATGCATGGATCCCCCATTCTCCAGTATTTTTCCTTTTCAAAAGCACATCACATTGCTGTTGCTTATTTTTCTAAAATGTCATTTTTTGACTAAAGAACTACAATTATTTCTTTTCCCTACAAAAAGATCAACATAGAATAAAAAGCCTTTCCAACACCAATCTATCTACCCTGCCTTGCTTCCCTTCACCTCTACTTAGTGCTACCCCACCTGCCATGGGATTTCATGCAGAAGTCATACTGGATAACACCTCTCCTTTCCCACAGAGACCAATGTTACTGGACATTTTTGCACACTAGATTACATCCTTTCCATGTTCCACATACTATGCCAGATTCTGAGGATATAAACATGAAAAAGACAAAAAGTTACAAGTTTACAGTATAGCTGGGACAACCAAATCAAACACATAACGGTAATGTAAAGAGATAATATGAGAAGGAGCACAGTATAGTGGTTTAAACATGGACCATGGCATGGCATTATCTGAATTCGCATTCCATTGTCCCACTTGGCTGAAGGACATTTAGCTGGTTACTTAGTGTCTTAGTCCATTTGGGCTGCTATAACAAAATGCCGTAGACTGGCTAATTGCTAAACAATAGAAATGTATTTCTCACAGTTCAGGACGCTGAGAAATCTAAGATCAAAGTGCCAGCAGATTTGGTGTCGAGTGAGGGATTGTTCTCTGCATCAAAGATGGTGCCTCCTAGCTATGTCCTCACATGATGGAAGAGCAAACAGGGATCTCTGAGGACTCTTATAAAGGCACTAATTCCGTTCTTAGAGTGGAGCGCCCATGACCTAATCACCTTCCAAAGGCACCACCTTTTGCTACCATCACCCTGGTGATTAGGCTTCAACATAAGAATTTGGAGGGATACAAATATTCAAGACCTAGAATCTGGCCTCTCTGTGTTTTAGTAAAAGATAACTCATCAACAAAATAATGGCATAAAGAGCCTATCTTAGAGGATTATTGCAATGATTGAGTAAATAGTTTGTAAATTTCTTAGAACAGTGTCTAGCGTAGGAAGCAGTATAAAATATAGACAAATAAGATATGGGTATATATAAATTATATAAAATTTTATAAAATATATATATATTACATATACCCATAAATACATATATACTGTTGTATTAGGCCTTTCTTGCATTGCTATAAATACCTGAGGCTGGATAATTTATAAAGAAGAGAGGTTTAATTGGCTCACAGTTCTGCAAGCATTACAGGAAGCATGGTGCTAGCATCTGCTTGGCTTCTGGTGAAGCCTCAGGGAGCTTTCAGTCATGGCAGAAGGTAAAGAGAGAGCAGGCAGCTTACATGATAAAAGCAAGAGCAAGTAAGAGAGTGGGGGACGGAGGTACCACACACTTCTAAACAACCACACCTCATGAGAACTTCCTATCAAGAAGACAGCACCAAGCGATGAGGGATCAGCTCCCATGACCCAAATATCTCCCACCAGGCCCAGCCTCCAGCACTGGGGACTATAATTCAATATGAGATTTGGGTGGGGACAAATATCCAAACAATATCAACTGTATATATGGGTGTATATGTATATAAATAAGTATTATTATTAGTTAGTCATCAATAGGAAAACTGGTGAGGAAGGCAATAATTATACATACAGAGTGAGGAAAAGTTGAAGAAAAAAGAAGGCATTTCCATGGAACTTGGAAAATGAGGTGACAATTAAGAAGCAGAACCAGGCTTTAAACCCAAGTCAGTCTGCTTTCAAAGCACGTTTTATGCTAGTGTTCTAAGAATCATGTTTCTATTAGTCTTTTATCACAGAATTTTTATATAAAAGGTCCTTTGCAATGTTCTTTGGTTTCTACATAAAATCTAGCTTTAAATGACCACAGGAGTTCATGATCATGAATCTCTGGGCCTTTCTTTATGTCAATTACCTTTCCCTTCATGTCATTTTTATACCTGGAAGCAACTGTGATAGAGAGGAAAGGAGGTTTTAATCAGAAGTTTTAAGTTGCAAGTCCAGGTTTCTCTATGACATGGGGCAACTTACTTTAACTCTGGCTGAGATTTTCTCACATACATAAAATGGAGGTTGGGGTACTTTACTCACAGCACACAGGAGAGGACTAAAGCAGTCACTGCCTGGAAAAACACCTGTAAACTTCAGAGAATTATGTACACAGAGAATTATGTACACAGATAACAACAGATAGTGTTGTTACAGGTCTCCAAATTCTGCCTGTCTTTTCAGACCCAGCTGAAGCTCAGTAACTTCTACAAAACTTTCCTTCCCATTCAAAATCAGTGATCACCTGTTATTATAAATTTAAATCACTATTTGTACCACTGAGGTGGTTCTTGATTATGAGACTCTTTTTTTTATCGTATCACTGTCATTATTTAATAGTTAATATGCATGTAATTTATTTACCCAAGTGGACCCAAAACCTCTGGTTGATATATACTATACTGTACAGTGTATATATGGGGAACACCACTGTTTCAAAGACTATGCTAAACACATAGTGGGGTTAATAGATATTGATTGATAAAAAATAAAAAGATAAATTAGGAAAAGGGAAAATAGAACCAAATGTAATCTTAGAACAAGTAATGGAACACATATATTGTGCCAAAATAATTTTGAATATACCTTCATTATTACAATATCTGTAACAAACTAAATGTCTTTCCTGTTTATAGAAACCATTAGCCACTAGGTCAACTCTGAAATAAAAGCTGGGTGAGCACCTACTGGGTGCTAGGGCTGAGGCTTTTAGGAGAGAATGAGACAATACGCTGTTTCCTTCATGGAAAATGAAATGCCTGAGATGACCTCAGCCTCAACCCAAAGCACATCTTTTGTATTAAATTTGCTCTTTATCAGCAAGACTGAGGATCTGGAAGTCTAACGAAATGTATAACACACAGTAGGCACTTGGTTAATGAAGGTACTCAGCACATGTTGAAAGATGGAAATTAGAAATTAGAGAACAATATAATAATCTTAGGATATGGAGATTGAAGTGGAGTTGGGTAGGAAACTAAACTTAAGCAATATCCTCTTAAAGAGTATGACTCAGAGAAAAAAGTGACATAGAAAAGACAGAAAAATCAAAAGTGCAGAGCTAGGCAAGACTTTTCCAGCAAGAATTCTCAGCAAATGTTTTCCATGTATTTTCATGGCATTTATCAAGTTGTATTTAAATACTATGATTATACATTCAAACGTTAACTATGCACACCCTCTTCCTCAAATGCTTCCTTATAAATCCAAGTCTTATTCTCACACTAGTATTTTGATAAAGTAGGAATTTTTTTCTTCCCTTGATGCACTCTAATTTTAAAGAAAGTAGAAATCACATGTCTGACATACATACAGACACATAAATATGCTACGTCTTTAGAAGAAAAGAAGGAAAATGAACATTTATTTAGCCTATTTGTGAACTTAGTATGTATACTTCCTATTTGAATAGACAATACATAGCTGCTTAAAGGTGACTGAGGTTTCAGTGATTTTCAAGTAGTGGTATTTTATTAGCCCTCGGAATGACAATAGTACTTAAATATACAGAGTTTTTAAAAGCCCAGAACTTTTTGTATGTTAAAACAAAACAAAACAAAACAAAAACAAGCCCTGTACTCAACTTACTTTTAAAATATGGACTAAAATACTCAGAACCTAAAATGAACTAAGCTCATCTTTTGCCTTTTAATCATTCAAGACAGCAAATTAATCCTGATTAAGTTGAACATCATACATTTTCAGTATTCATTTTCTATAAGCAATACTAGTATAAATGCTTCACAGTCTAAAGAAATTCAATTTTATTGCTTAATTTTGGGATGATGATAAAAAAATGGGTGAAGGAGGTGATCACCACAACTCAAAGTGGTAGATGACATTCCTTATGCAAACAGGCTTTATTCACTTGCCTTCTTATAATTTTAAAGTAACTTCAATAAACTGTGTCTATGCAAATGCAGGGAGACTCCTAAAGGGAAAGTTTTGTGTTGATGTATGCCAGATACAATAATTCTTTATTTTGCACATATTCTTTCTCTCTCTCTTTCTCTCTCTAAGTGTGCTGGAATGACCTAGGAAGAAAAAATTATGGTCTTAGACTTCAAAAGATAAAAAAAAATGCAACGAATCGTCTGGAATAAAATTTTAAATATTAGCCCTTCTACTAAGTTTTGTAGAAGTTTAAATCTAAAGTGCATGTTGAGTTAAAAGGCAAAGTATTCACTGACTGATTGCAACAAATGCTATAGTTCTGCTTACCTTTCTCAGTTCTGTGTTCTTTCCATTACGTTGCTACCTTACATAGTTGTACTGGGGGTGAGAAAGGGTGATCAATTAAATGAATAGGTTCCAGTACTTTGTGATTAATAGAAGATTTTATATTCTTAGATACACACAATAATAAGTCAGAGTCAGAGCAGCATTTATAGGATGGGGAACAGAAGGAAAATTGTTTATCTAACAGATCGTGGTCTTGAAAAGCTTTTATTGTCTTGGCAGGCTTGATTCCATCGCCTTCTCCTCCTGAGCCAGAGAAAGGAGCTGTCCAAATTGTAGATGTGAAAGTTAAAAAGTACTTACAACCTAGGTCCACTGTTTCTGCAGTGCTATTTGTGACAAGCTGACATTCTAGAAATGCCTTTTCAACAATAAGAAAGATGTTATCCACAGATTCGAACCTTCTCCCAAAGCTAGCTTTGTTTTCCTTGTGTGCTGAGCAATGTTGGCCAAGCAAGTCTAGGCTCACCCACTGTTTGCTCCACCTCTAGCCCATCTCCATGCCTGATTACCCCCAAAATAAATCCTTTTCCTCCAACATAAAGCTCCAAAAAGGCTGAAAGCCAATTTTTTTTTTTACTACTCCTTAAGTGGTATTTATTTTTCTCTACTTGTCCAGTTGAAATAGCTGTAATATGCCCCAGAGGGCACTGTTTCTGTCAAGCTCAGAGAAGCAGCACCAGGAGCACTGTGAGGTGCATCAGTTCTGATGCAGGCAGGTAAGTTTAGGAGCCTGGAGACTTCCAGAGACCTGCAATCCAAAGGACAGAGCTGAGCACATGCGGAGGGCAGTTCTGTTCAAAGAAGCTGAAAAGCTTGAATTAATGGTAGAGGAACCACGGGAGGTGATTGAAAGGCAAAGGTTGCTGTACCACAGAGGGGACAATTCCTCAGCACCCAACACATTGTTCCTGCTTGGAAGTGAGGAATGTTGTGAGGACAGTCCATGACTTACCCTTCCAATAACATGGATATAAATTAAACATTTTTTTCAATAACACTAGAGGAAACCTAAAGAGTAGACTTTTGTTCTGGCTCTTAAAGTACTTGTTCTCATTCTTTTCCAGGTAATCCAAATTATGTACTTATACACTATCAAATATCTGTGTGCTGTTTTCCTCTCCAGGCATGCCTTGTGACTGGGCTAATTATGAACATATATTGACATCCATTTAGAAGAAGTAAAATTACTTTCATCCCCAACACAGAAACATCTTTGCCGACAAGAAACCAAAATAATAACAATAATAATAATGGTAATAAGAAGAAGAAGAAGAAGAAGAAGAAGAAGAAGAAGAAGAAGAAGAAGAAATAAAAAGCTTCAGTTCTCCCTGACTTGCAAGGACAAACAGTACAGAGTGAGGCTGAGCAACTCTGTGTAGAGAGAACCTCCTATAATCAGAGCCAGAAACTCTCCAATGGGAGAATTCAGCACTAGTTTTTTTTTTTAAAAAAAAAGTTAAAAAAGAGAAAAAAAGAAAAAGAAAAGGTGTAATTACAGGCAGGGGGAAATGTGGACTAAAATACTGCCAAGAGAAGCCTCAAGACTGGTATTCTTTAGGACCTTTCAAGTTGTTCCTTAGCTTTAAGCTGCATGGATCTGTCAAGAGTAGAATGGGGATTTGGCACTTTAGGTGAACAAAATGTCATATACTTTCACATCTGTGTCATTACATGAATAAAGTCAGCAGATGGATCCAACTGTCTCTGCAGATATAGCATTTTATGCTTGTCCACACAGGTCTCACTAGCTCAACCCACACTCAGCAGGTTCAAATCTGTGGCATGATAATCAATGTCACGTCAAAATTGTGCTATAGAACTTGTGTTGTATTCTCTCCTTACATTTAATGCCTTCAGATCTCAGCATGTCTGTGAGAGTTTGCATGACTCATGTAAATGTTCTTTCTGATCCCTTAAAGCAAACAGAAGTTTTGAAGGGATGAAATTCTACTAATCCGTACTTCCTCTCTGTAAACTCACTGGCAGGCATTTGATCACTGTATGGATCCTTCCCCAAAAAGAAAGTATTTTCTAACCAAGCACAGCTCTTTAAATGACCATGAAGCAGTCTTTTATTCTGAAATAGAACCAAAATAAACACCTTACTTATTGTTTGCATATTAACATTTCAGACTATTGGTCTTAGCCAGCTGCCATAATTGGATGCTAAGCTTTTTTCCATTAAAATGTATCTCATCCTCAGACTTTGTTTTGCAAAATCCTGAACTGAGCCATGAAAAACTTTCTAGGAACAACAATATTCTCTTCTTCCTGTGCAACTTCCACTGTCATGGATAACTAACTGTAAATAACATAAGAGGAAGCTTGCAGCTCATGCCTCCTTTTCTCTGGGACCTAAGATGCATATCTGAAAAAGAGATTAAGATGAGAAGAGGGTGTGAAGTCAAAAGGAAATGACAAAGAGTCTTTACAAACACTTTTTGATTAGAACAAAGTTTCATCTGATTAACCTGGCCCTGAGTCTTTGCTATACAGCACAAGATTGCAAAAATAAACAAAACCCTTGTGGGAGCTCAAAAGGAATAAACTAAGCTAAATATATTGCATTTTTCTTTATTATATATATTTATATATTACCAAGGACATCATAGACATTATTAAGTAGTCAAAGAACCAAGGAGAATAACTTGATACTCTGCTGCTCCCGCCCACAACAGATGAGACAAAAGATGCAGGGAGAGTGAGGAGGATGATTATGGTTTACTTAGAAAGATGTTTTCTGACAACCACAGCCAACTGTCCAACAGTGGAATCAGCACGTTAAATGCACTCGCCATTAGAAAGTTTGAAGATGAGGCAGATGTCCATCATTCAGGAATACCCTTTGAGTAATTGCTTCCATGGGTAAAGACTATTATGAATTCCATAATAATGCGTAGCAGCAGAAGCCTCCCTACATATTCCTTACACCTTCAAAATGACCTCCATTTCACCAATTTAGTACTCACTACCATGACTCAAGTAATAGCCACAAAATTATCTCAACTTATTTACTCAGAACACATATATTCATCAGGAATGTAACATCAGTGAAATTAATTCAATATAATGTCAATAGTTTCATTTATTTAATTGAGGAAAGAACAGCAGCTCATGATACAACCTTCGATGTGGTTCTCTCCATTAGAGAATATAAAAGTATTTATTCAAAGAAAAACTAGAGAAAACACAGCAGCCTTCCAGTTTGAAAACCAGCAGTAAAGATGTAACACACTTGGAGCACCAGATGTCCCATTGTGGTCTGGTTAATTGAAAGCCATGGTCCCTACATGTACAATCAGCCTCACACATGGCCTGTTAATTCGATTGTCCTGCTGGTTTGCCCATTCATGTTCCTGGAGCGTTTTGTATTTCTTTTTTCTTTGCTCAAATTTGCCTCTCCCCTGGCAATTAAACCAGTTTTTTTTTTTAATCTATCTCAAAGGGCATGCAAATCTGTAGGACCCGTAGTAATTTGGGTCTTCAAATAAAGAAAGAATGGCCTGAAAAAGTTTCAGAATAGTCCATGTGTATGTTTCTTTAATCTGTGAAAGATGGAGCAGACTTGATATATAACTGATAATATCACTGTGTTGAGAATAGAATCTTCCCAATTATAGAAGGTTACATTTCCAGCAACTTCAACACAATCATCTATTAAAAGGAATCTAAGAAGAAATTAAACATATCCAGGCAAACACATATACATGTGTGCATGCACATACACACACACATGCACACAGATCTCTGAGTACCTGAAGTTTTTGTCATGAAGACTCACCAAGAGACCATTCATATGATGTCATGGGTGAAGACTTGGTCTCCCATCTAAATTGTTGAAACTCTTAAATGCAGTCATACATTGCTTAATGATGGGGACACATTCTGATGAATGTGTCATTTGGTTAATTTCATCATTGTGTGAACATCATAGTGTACTTACACAAATCTAGATGGCCTAGCCCACTACACACCTAGGCTACATGCTATAACCTATTACTCCTAGACTATAAACCCATGTTTCATGTGACTATGCTGAATACTGCTAGTCAATTGTAACATAATGGTAAATATTCATGTATCTAAACATATCTAAACACAGAAAGGGTATAAGACCGTAAAAATAAAGTATTATAATCTTATGGGACCACTGTCATATATATGGTCCATCACTGACCAAAATATTGTTATGTGAGTACATGATCTTAACATGCTGGTTTCCTAGCCCTGAGCAATTTAGAAGAAACAAGCTAGGCAGGGATGGGAGAACAAGAGAGAGATATCTGGAGGCAAGCAGAAAAAGGCCAGCGAGAAGACAACTAACTACTTGATTTAGCTGGAGAAATAAACTAAACAGCATGAGCAGATTATAAAAATACTAAGTAGCTCAGAAAAATTGGGAATGTTCAATAATATTACAATAATTTGTTTGACAAAGATGACATTACTGAGCTAACAAAACAACATTTTGTTCTTTTCACTTGCCCCCTAGCAACACTACCTTTTGAAACAATGGCATCAGCTGTTTCAAGGGGCAGCAGTACTCAGCCAAGTTCAGAAGAGTCATTGCTTGGTTCGAAGCTCCAAAATGATTTTTTTTTTAGCCCAATGTGAAGCATCAAGTTAAGTCAAGTATTTTATTTTTTTTATTTGCTGGAATTGGGCTTTTTTGAAAGAGAAAGTGATTTTCTTAAAAATACAAGGATAGATTTTTTTGAAAATATGGTGTCATGCCATGGGGGATGAAGATCACAGAATTTCTACTGTGAGTCATAGAATAAGGAAGAAGAAAGATGTGCTATGAGAATAGTTAAAAAAAAAAAAAATGAAAAAGCCTTGCTGGTGCTGGCAGAAGCTGGACAAAGGTAAGAGAAGGGCAAAGTGTTTGATGTGTGTGATGTTGTCTGACTCTTGTCTTTCACCAAACTCAGTGCTAAGGGATTAAGGGATATCCTAAAAACACCCAGATTGGTTTGGGAAAATCTAAGAACATCGTGTGCTGGGACCTTGCTTCCCCAGGCTACTGCAAACCTCTAGGAGGATCTCCTGCAGTGGATGCTCTTGGTGCCCACTCAGACCTTCTCAGGTCTCTTTTGCTACTGTTCCTATCCCCTTGATTATGTGTGCTTTGTCACAGTCTGTGCCCATATGCCCTTCAGGGTTTTGTTCCTATAATGAGCCAGAAGTGCACGGAAGTTTACAATGCCTTCAAGGTGGTGAGGATCTAGGACACCAGCCAAGAAAGAAGCACAAAATTCAGTTTTCTTGCCTCAAGATGAAACAAACTCCAAGATAAAATATATATGCCCATTGGGATCAGTCTGAGCCTGGAGCTTCCCCTGAAGCTGCACTCATAATCTCCTTTTTCTTCAATATTCTAATTATTCACTCTCCTTCCACTCTCTCCTGGAAGCACTGTTTAAATAACCCACTTGTAGTCCAATCCTTAGTTCAAATCTGCTTCTGTGAAAACTAACTTAAAGCAATTGGTACATGAAGTGGTCCTTCTTATAGACTGTCCAAATGGGATTCTAAGTTTTGGATAACATGTAGGACAGATATGAAGGAGGATCATATCACAGAAGTGTGTGGAATGTCGATGAGCCCTGTTAGGCCACAGTAATGTTGCTATTATCTGAGAAGAGGTACAGGTAGAAGGGAATGCACTGGCTTTGGTAAATATCTTTGGCATTTGAGAGGTATAAAGGAAATAGTACTTATAAGGACTTTGAAATTAGTTGGTGGTTGCTAAGTGGCATTGATGCTTTGAAGGGAGAAAATAGGCTGAAGTTAGCCAATTACCAACTTACTACAAAATGTGAAAGACAGAGAGCCTAAGGCAACCTTTAAAAAAACCCTTACCATCTGTAGGCAGAGGAGAGCCCAAATAATGACCAGGCCCAGGACTTAATGATAAAGTATCATAACTTCAAGGCAGAATGAATTTGCTAGATGATTAAGTCTCTCACTCCAAAAGTAGCTACCTGGTAGTGAGATCCTGAGACTTGGGATAGAAATATGTGGTAGATGCACATGGCAACCTAGTACCCACAGATTCATCAAAACCTTCTGGGCCTGTTAGAGGATAGACTAACCTTCCTTCCTCTTGTTTAAAGACTATGCAGATGTTTCAACCAAGACAGGGACTTTATAAAAAAATGCTGTTCTCCTCAAGATCTGTTCCTATCTCCCATCCTGGACACCAAACCAAGAACTAAGAACCAAGAACTAAGATCACTGGGGAAGTGCTGCCCTATTAAAGAAGGAAAGGGATTATAGATTGAATGGGCTTCAGGACCTAACTAATCTGTAGCAACATAAACTAGAAAAATGCTTTGGAGTATATTTTGAGGGTGTTAGATGGTTAAGGAGGAGAATTTAGAATATAAAGCTGGATAACAGAAAGTTTGTTTATTTGGGGACAAAATCATCTAACTCAGGATTTTTCACTTTTTAGAAAAGCCCTCTGGAGCTGGATGTAATAAGTTGCTGCTTTAAGGACTTTTGTCATGCAAGCCTGTAAAAAACAATAGCCCTCATTATGTGATGTGAAAATGGAAGAGTTGACCTGGTGCAGTATGGAGAAAGAGAGCAAAAGGCTCAGTGGGCATGCCTGTATGTAACTAATATGTAACCCACCTCCCTCCAAAACACCAGTTGACTATGTTCAGGAAAGCCTAGGGGATACTCTGTTTACTATAGCGATATGAAATAATGAATTCCCTTAGTGACAGGGTCTCTAATATTGCCAAGAATCTTACAGCAGCTGTCTGCTGAAGCCTGGGATTGGTAATAGAAGATGCTTTTATGGAACTGGGCTTCTTATTAACAGTAAGTATGAAAGATTCGGGTGGCAGACTTTAACCATTAGAGGCAGAGTAGATGTAATTACCCTAACAGAAAATAAGGTCAAAATGGTAGCCAGGGATCATGGCTCTCGGGGGATTTATGTCAATGACTAAAAGATGATGGTGTGTCTAGGGCCAATTGAGATGAGTTGCTGAGAAGGTTTTTATATCTTCTTAAGAAGGGGAGATTAAAAATGTTAATATCAATCACTTCAGTTGAAAATTCCACACCTGGGCCAGTTTCCACATCTAGAATCCAAAGATTAAAAGATATTAAGCTCCCAAGGAAGGTAGATGCAATGTGACAACATGCTTTAACAGTAGTGATGCTCCTTGTCCTTTCCCAACCAGACCTGCAGCCATCTACCTAAGTAACTGTATATTCAAAAAAGAGAAATACACAGATTTTAAGGGTGGTCGGGCCTGAACTAATCCTGATATCAGGAATCCAAAGCATTATGCTGATTCCCCTATTAAAGTATAGGCATGTGGGTGTCAAGTAATAAATAGATTTCTGGCTTAGGCTTTTTTGTTTGTTTGTTTTTGAGACGGAGTTTTTTTTCTTGTCACCCAGGCTGGAGTGTAATGGCACAATCTTGGCTCATTGTAACCTTCACCTCCCAGATTCAAGGGATTCTCCTTCCTCAGCCTCCCAAGTAGCTGGGACTACAGGCATCCGCCACCAAGCCTGGCTAATTTTTTTTATTTTTTGGTAGAGACGGGGTTTCACCATGTTGGCCAGGCTGGTCTCAAACTCCTGACTTCAGGTGATCCACCTGCCTCACCCTCCCAAAGTGCTGAGATTACAGGCATGAGCCACCGTGCCCAGCTTAGATTTCTGGCTCAGGTTTAACAAATAGAGAGTCTCATGGATACAGACTTATCCAATGATCATTCCTCTGACTCCTGGAAGAATAAATGAAATGGAAATACTGAGGATCTGATAAAACCCTAACATTGATCTGTGACTTGTGGACAAGAACAATTACAGTAGGAAAAGATATTTTTATCACACTACAATACCCACTACAGAGCATCCATTGCAGAAGAGAGACTAAACAATTAGATGAACAGGATGATTCATCAAACAGATGTTAATTGGCATTTGTCCTTGATTACCCCAGCACTTGCACAATAGATTCATAAACAGATTATACATGATGTCAAGGATGGAAGCTATCCATGACTTAGCTATTGACACTAAAAACATTCTCTTCAATTTATCAGCAAAAGAGACCAATGCCGAGTCCCTGATATATTATGATCACTCAAGGAGACAAAAACTCTAGTTGGTGGCAAGTTGATTACATAGGACCCCTTTCATTCTAAAAAGGAAAGCACTTTTTCAGGATTAAAAAAGAAAAGGGGGTTGTCTCTTCCAGCCAGAGTGCCTTGGCATGTACTGTATCTGAGGGCTCACAGAATGTCTTATTTACAGGCACAGAATCCTGAATAATATCATGTTGGGCCACAGTATCTACCTAATAGCAAAAAATGTGCAGCAGTAGGCACATGACCAGATGATCCATTGGTCTTATCACATACCACACAATCCAGAAACTGCTGGCCTGACAGAGTGTTGAAATACAGTCTTAAAGGTACAGCTGAGGCATTATCTTAGATACGACCTCTTGTGATGGTAGGGAATTGTCCTTCAGAATATGATATAAACCTTAAGGTAACAATCTTTGTATGGACCTGGGTCCCAAAACAGTAAACTATGTGAGTCCCAGAACCAATGGATGGAAGTAGAATTTCCCTGCTCACTATTATTCCCACTGACATATTTGAGAATGTGTGCTTCCCTTCTCTGCATCTTTAAGCTTTGAAAGTTTAAAGGCCCTAGTCTTCATAGAGGAGTGGCACTATCAAGTCACAAGAGCCCACTGAGTGTGAAACATTGGTTGCCATTGAGTCTCTTTGACTCCTCACACTATTAAACTAGTAGGAAAAAAAAAAAATTACCATTTTTGACAGGAATAATTGACCTTGATCATTATGAGGACTTAGGGTTGCTATTATGTAATAGAGCTAGAGTTTCGTTCTCAGCCTCAGTTCTTATTTCAGGTATTATATTTATTTCATCTAATATTTCCATTTGATTCTTTTTTATAGTTTCTCTTTCTCTGCTGATATTTTCTGCTTTTTAATCTATTATAAGCATATTTTCCTGATAGCATTATTATAATAGCTACTGTAAAACCTTTGCCTGCTAATTTTAAAATCTGTTTTATCTCAGGGTCAGTCTCTATTAATTGTATTTTCTCTTGAGAATGGGTCCTATTTTTCTATGTTTTTCTATTTCTTCATATACAGAATTACTTTGGGTTGTTATCATGGAAATTGTGAATATATATTTTGGAGACTGGATTTTGTTATCTGCTCCAGAAAGTGTTGATATTTGGTCTTTGTTTGTTTTGTTTTATCAGGTAGTTTATTGATTGGACAGAAACAAGAAACTCTGTCTCCCAAGCAGCAGCCCAAATATTAGATCTGCTTTTTGTTCTTGATGTTTTATTTTGTTTTGTTTTGTTCTTAACTGGGTAGTTTGGAGTCTTTCCCATATATGAGTGGTTCAGGGGCTATCCAGAGACTTTTAGAGTTTATATACAAATGTGCATGGAATTTGTGCACAGAATCTAGAATTCTCCCTCTCTGAACCCCTCCTTTCTGAGACTCCTCTTGTATTTCCAGCTATTGTGGTTGCCTCAAACTTGGTCCTTCTATTCTTTAGGCCAGAGATACTGCAGGTTTGTAAATGACAATTTTACATGCTCCGTATAGAATGGAAAGAGAACTATCTCCAATCGAGAAGCCACGAAAATGAAAAATACCTTTTATCCATACATTTTCTTTATCCAACTACTGACTGTCTCCAAAATCTTCTTTCACTTTGCCTCCAACGCCTTTGGGTAGTTTTGTTGTTGTTGTTGTTGTTGTTGTTGTTGTTGTTGTTGTTGTTGTTATTTTGTCTAGGGTACGCATCTGTTATCTATGCAAGTGTTACTGAATACAAACTTACTTGGTCGTACAGAAAGTGTATCACGCTGACTCCCAGAAGAAGTTTTAACTGTGAATAAACAATCGCAGCAACCATAACTGCATGGTAACCAGAGTAAATCACTCAAATGATTCTCGGGTTCACTCCACACAGCTATCAATTATATTGTCTCTTCTGAGTGCCTTGGCATGTACCATATCTGAGGGCTTACAGAATATCTTATTTACCAGCACAGAATGCTCAATAATATCAGGATACTAGAGCGAGTTTAAAATGGATGTTAGAGGAGGGCAATTATGAGAACCTGTTTTGGTCTTGAGACCAACTATGGCAGTGGTGATTAAAGCTTGTCACATCAAGATGTCTCATCAGTTTTTCTGCAGAAATTGTGACCAGTCGGGTTTTTGAAAAGTCTGTGAACTTAATGGAAAAGCAGTGCAAGGTAGACTGAAGCAGATGTTTCTGGGCTCCTGCCCAAATACCCTGAGATCCTAGCATCTCTGTGTATCTGTCCCTCAGCTTCTGCTATTCTGCTAAAGACTTGCATCTTTGATATTTTACAGAAGATTGGCTTTGAGTTACAGGAGCAACCTTGTTAGAAATGCCAAGTAATTTATGACCACCACCCACTTCCCACCCCTGCCTCTTAACCAATGAGTAACTGATGTGGGAGTAAAAAGGCCCACCTTCCTTAGTTCGAAATGCAAACTCTAAAGTATAATTTACATTCCAGAACTCCTGCAGAATCTAGCTGAGACTAGAACTTTACCTGACCCTGGGCACTTGGTGGGTTTTCCTGATCCATACCCTGCTTCCCCTGCTTCTTCATCATTTTCTTTTGGGAGTACTTACTTACAATTTACATACGTTCAAATCCCTGCATCAAAGTCTGTTTCTGGGAGACCTTGGCCTAAAGCACTTCATACTTAGTGTATAGCTAGCTCCTCTAACAAGGAATGAGCACAGTCAAGTATTGAAGACTGAGAGAGGGCCTGAAACCTCATAGAATTTGCCCCTGCATCATGACGGTGCCACATGCCAGCATAATACCCCAAATGACAGGTAAGACTAGCCACATACCAATAGATACAGCAACCAGTCCACACCAGCAGATACAGAAATCTACCAACTGTGGCAGATTTTAGCAGTGGTCTGAAGTATAACTCAAAGGGGAAAAGCCCCTAACCAACGGCCTGCATTACTCCAGAAGCATCTCCTGTTCAAGACTTTTCCCCCACTCCCTGCAAAAAAGCTGCAGAAAAGAGATGGAGAAGAAACTCCAACAGTTGAGAATTCGCCGAAAAGTGACTACATTTTAATCTACACAGTGCCTGAGATTTAAAAAAACAGACTTATATATAAATCTGAGTAGAAAAGACTTAGATCAGACTGAATATCCTGGAATACAAGAAAGAAGTTATTTATTCCATGAAGACTTAAGTCATCAAAGCCATGTTCAGTTATATAAAATGTATTTATATTTTTACTTTTTCACATCAATACTTAGTGTTTACGTTTTTAATCCATGTAAATTTCCATTCATGTAAAGTTTAAAATTTTTAAAGTAATTTCTACCACCTAATAGGAAGGCAAGAAATTTTACCCCATTAACAAAAAAAGAAAATAATGCTCAAGTGGTTAAGTAACTTGCCTGAGGTCACAAACAAACCAGTTAATGCAAAAGAAATACTCAAAACAAATTTTCTGACCCAATGAAGTCCAATTCAGCTTATCCTTGAAACATGGAAGTGGTGTGAGACAATAATTGAAGGCTAGGGATGACAGTTAATTGATTCCTACACTTCCCTTATTTGTAGCCTGGTGCCCACAATGTATTAATTCACACTGCTTCCAGCAACCCTTGGGACCAAATATTATAATATTATCCGGATGGTTGTGGAGATGTTCATGAAATGCGCTGCTTACTTCTTCAGAGGAATACTTTACTCATCTAAAATACCAGAGAGCTCCAATCCTTCTGGAGGTTCCAATCCAGTTTTTAACAAACGTTTCTGTGCATGAGAATTACCTCCAGAGGTTTTAAAAGACACGTTTATCTAGAACACATCCCATTCCAGAGGTTCAGAATTAGTGGATCAGAACGAGTATTGGCATCTATATGTTTAACTTTCTCTTTGCATGACTCTCATGCACAACAATGTTTGAAAACTGCTGCTTCTACTTGACTTGTCTAGTCCTGAACTCTGGTGTCAAATTTTGCCTCTCTCTTCCTTGCCCTTGGCTTCTCCTTCTTTGACTCCCATGATCCCACCTCAGTTCATTACTGGATTTAATTCATTAACTCCCCAGTGAATCTTCCTTTTCAGCCTGAAGCTATATGTGAGTATGCTAAGCTCGTATAATTTCTCAGATGACTTAGATTAACAAATCAGACACTTGAATCTCTGTAGCATCCCAACCTGAAGGTATCTTGCTTTCTTATTCACTCTTAGGAGCAAAAATCGCTTGCTCCAAACTGAAATTGGGTAGGCTAAGACATGGAACCTTTAGTTCCTCTCAGCACACAATGATTCTGCCAGACCACCATTTTCAAATGAAATGGGTTATGCTACAAAGGTAGCCTTATGACCTAAAGCCTTGTGCGAATGATTTTTGATCATATCATTTACCGGCCAGCTCTTCACTAGAGATGGAAAAAATCTTATATCTCAAATAATATTAATAGCCCAATATTATGTGAAATCTAAAATTGCCCCATATACAGTTCAGTAATGTTCTCATGTAATTGTACGACTTCAAAGATAACTTAGGGTCACCTCAGGTTCTTTAGAATTTTATACAAGAAAGTCCAGTCTTCACCTTGTACTTTGTGGTACAAATGAGAATGAGTCACAGAAACACATCTGTAGCTCTTTAGCTATTTATAGAGTTCAAAGGATTCTAAAAGAATGGTTGTCAATAACTAGGCCACTTGATTGACAAGCATTTATGACTTCCTGTTTTGCACTTAACATTTTCAACTTGTAATGACTCAAAAGATAAAGTATACACTTCTGGTCTAATTTATTTATTCACATTGCCTTGTATCAAAATGCTTGGTAGTGTCTTTTAAAAGAGGTAAATTTTATTCAGTGAAGTAATCTTCATGACATATTAGACAGAAATGGTAAAGGAATGGCCTCTCATTCTGTTATCAAGATCTGCCTTTTGTTCTACATTTTCAGCATTCTGCTTCTTGTCTGAATCACTTGATAATATTAGCATCTAGGAGTTTTGAGACAGTATAATGTGAAACCATGTTCATCTTGGAAAATAAAGTAGACAGTTTACTCACTTTAATAGTTCATATCTGTTATGGCATAGCTTAGTGCCTGGATGTACTGCTAGGAGGCAGAGCTGAGAAGAAACAGGATGCTATGAACAGGAAGATCCCTATGTTTGAGTATTTATTTGCTTATTTACTGAGACCAAGTCTCGCTCTGTCACCCAGGCTGGGGTGCAGTGGCATGATCCCTGCTCACTGCAGCCTCTGCCCCTCAGGTTGAAGTGATTCTCCTGCCTCAGCCTACCGAGTGGCTGGGACTACAAGTGTGTACACCCACGCCCAGCTAATTTTTGTATTTTTTAGTACAGAAGGGGTTTCACCATATTGCCCAGGCTGGTCTTAAACTCCTGACTTTAAGTGATCCACCCATCTCAGCCTCCCAAAGTGTTGGGATTACAGGCGTGAGCCACTGCGCATGGCCTATATTTGAATATTTAAAGTCTGCTTCTGGCCGGGTGCAGTGGCTTATGCCTGTAATCCCAGCACTTTGGGAGGCTGAGGTGGGTGGATCACCTGGGGTTGGGAGTTTGAGACCAGCTTGACCAACATGGTGAAACCCCATTTCTACTAAAAATAGAAAAATTAGCTGGGTATGGTGGTGAGCGCCTGTAATCCCAGCTACTCAGGAGGCTGAGGCAGGAGAATCACCTGAACCTAGGAAGCGGAGGTTGCAGTGACCCAAGATCACGCCACTGCACTCCAGCCTGGGTGACAAGAGCAAAAATACATCTCAAAAAAAAAAAAAAAAAAAAAAAGAAGAAGAAGAAGGAGAAGGAGAAGGAG
The DNA here is from genome assembly GCF_029281585.2 of Gorilla gorilla gorilla. Classification (NCBI taxonomy): domain Eukaryota; kingdom Metazoa; phylum Chordata; class Mammalia; order Primates; family Hominidae; genus Gorilla; species Gorilla gorilla. The sequence goes on along the minus strand of NC_073228.2, from coordinate 121,034,886 downwards.
AAAGAGAAGGAGAGGGAGAAGGAGAAAGCATGGCAAATTCAGAGGAATTGATTCTACTGCCTCCTATCCCTGCCTCAACACCAGCTGTGGCTGTTACCCAGAGTATTATCTATGCAGCTAAAACCTCTGGATTGCCAGCTTTGCCCAGGAGGACAGGCAAGAAAGATTTTCATAAAGTTTCTTCTTCCTTCTGCAGGGAAAATAATCATATTCACCATTAACTTTTACAGTTGTCTTGCAACTATGTGTTATGGCACCCTGGTCTACAATAGTCTCAACTGTTTCCAAAGAGATTCCATTTCACATTTTTTTTTATTCTAAAAAAGTCAGTGTGAATAAATGAGTATACAAATATATATACTTTAACTTTGAGTAACTTTGAGTAAAATCTTCCGTTTATAATGCCATTTTAGTACATAATGAAATGAGAAAAAAAGTAGAATTTATAACTTTAAAAACTAAGTGATAGGCCAGGCATAGTAGCTCACACCTGCAATCTGCACTTTAAGGGGCCAACATGGACAGATTACTTGAGCTCAGGAGTTCAAGATCAGCCTGGGCAACATCATGAAACTCCGTCTCTACAAAAAACATGAAAAAATTTAGCTGGGCATGGTGGCACACACCTATAGTCCCAGCTACTTCAGGGGCTAAGGTGGGAAGATTGCCTGAGCCCAGGAGTTCAAGGCTGCAGTGAGCTGTATCCAAGCCACTGTACTCCCTCCAGCCTGGGTGACAAAGTGAGATCCCATCTAAAAAAAAAAAAAAAAGAAAAAGAAAAAGAAAAAGAAAGAGAGAGAGAGAGAAAAAAAGACAGAAAGAAAGAGAGAGAAAGAAAGGAAAGAAAGAAAAATACGTAAGTGATAAATACCACAAAAACCTGCGTGATATGAAAAAATGCAATTATCAAGGAAAATTATAACATTGTGGCTATTTTTGTTACAAAATATTTCAAATGTACAGATAATAGAACATTAATTTACTCACCATACAGATTTCACAGATGTTAATATTTTATCACATGATATTTTAATCTCTAGGTTTTTGATAAACCGAAATGCTTCAGATAAACTTAAATCCTCTTTTATCACTTCCTACACTCCTTGAAGTAACTACTTCCTCAAGTTGAATATACATTGTAGTGCATATTTTTACTACAAATGTGTTTATCTAATAACCATATACAAACTGTCCTTTTATTCACATAGAAGGTATCATATTGTAGTTAACTTTTTTCCTAAAACTGTTTTGTTTTTTTGTTTTGTTTTGTTTGAGATGGAGTCTCGCGCTGTTGCCCAGGCTGGAGTGCCGTGGCACGATCTCGGCTCACTGCAACCTCTGCCTCCCGGGATCCAGCGGTTCTCCTGCCTCATCCTCCCAAGTAGCTGGGACTACAGGCGCGTGCCACCAAGCCCTGATAATTTTTTATATTTTTAGAGAGATGGGATTTCACTGTGTTAGCCAGGATGGTCTCGATCTCCTGACCTCATGATCTGCCTTGCCTTGGCCTCCCAAAGTGCTGGGATTACAGGCATGAGCCACTGCGCCTGGCCTCTAAAACTGTTTTGAAATTAATTCATGTTGATAAAACTCACAATGTATTCTTCCATTTTTACATTCATGGACTTTGATCATTTCTAATGTTTCACCATTACATTCAATGTGGTTAAAAAAAATCCATATATATTTTGTTTGGTTGGTTGGCTTTTGGGTTCATACAAAGGTCTTAAAAGTGGAATTGCTAACTCATTGCTGATACTCGGTCAGCCTTAAAAGATACTACCAAATGGCTCTCTAAATTGTTACCGAATTTAATCTCATGGACAGAATACATGAGATTTTCTGTTCCTCTATATTCTTTCCAATCTTGTTAGTCAGTTTTTGACAATCTGATGGGTTAGATATATCTCACTGTAGTTTTAATTTTTATTTCTCTGACTGATCACAAAGTTGAGCATCTTTACAAATGTTATTTCTTCTGTGAGCTGCCTGTTCATACTCTTTGCCCTTATTTCAATGGGTTGCTTCTACTTTGTGTAAATTATTTATCAATTTCAGGATCTATCTCTTTGCTCAGTTGTATGTTTTACAAATATTTTCTCCCAGTCTGAAGCTTGATTTAAAAAAAATTAGATGTGATCACATTATCAATGTTTTCCTGTATTATTTGCAAATTTTGTGACTTAAGAATCCCCTACTACCTCAATATCATAAAGAAGTTCTTCTATATTTTTTTCTAAGAAACTTATAGTCACATTTACATGTATATCTTTATTCCTTTTAGAATTTATTTTTGTGTATAGTACCAAGTAGGGGTCAAAATTCATTTTATTTTTTTTTGTGTATAGATAACTAATTATCCCAGCACCATTTACTAAATACTCACTTCTTTTACCAATGCTTTCTGAAAGCGTCTCATGTATATAACATGCTTTTGTTATATGCTTGTTTCTGGGCTCTGCCTTCTGTTTTCTTGATACACCATTCTCTCCAAGACAACACAGATGATGACTGTTCTAAATAATAACTTAAAGGTTTTATAAGATGTTTTAGCCAAATTCCCCAGATAAAAATTTGGATCCCATCAGAATAACTTTTCATGGAATTTTCTTTATTGGCAGCATGCAGCAGAGGGACATATAGGGCTATCGACTCCAACAGTCCTGGGCTAGCTACAGCTGGCCAGAGGCTGTCAACAAGTGGTTAACTCACTGTACTTATCTGTAACACTGAGAGAAAGAAAAATAGTCCCCTGTCTGCCTATAGTCTATTACTTTGCCTATTTCCTTCCCTTCACAGCCTTGTCATAATAAGCTATAATTATTTAGCTCATTTGTTTGTTTACCTATTTGTCTCTATACATACACAAGAATATACAAGTCTATTTACTATTATATTGCCAGCACTACTATAGTGCCTGATATATAAGATATATAACTCGTAAATATATGTTAAATGACAAACATGAAGTAATGAATTACTAAATTTAAAGGAATATGTTATAATGAAAAAAGCAAAACAACTTAATAAATTTGCTACGAATGTACATGTTGCAATTCTGGAATTTGTTTCAAATATATTTGGAACCCTGTAATTTAAAGAGACAGGAGTTATAAACTTTAAAACATTTTAAGAATACTGTAAACCTCATGATTATTTCTTACTAAGATGACTGATATAGACTCCACCTCCTAAAAATATTGAGAGGTGGGAAACTGCAACATGGGTTGCAATGGCCTTGAAAAGTCACGAGCAAACCCCTGAAAAATGGATAGGACACAGACAAGCAGAAATAAGTCGTTAAGATGCTGTCAATAAATTATAGCAGCAGAAGAAAAGCTCTTATCTGGTAATGAATACAGAGTGGGTGAGATAAGAATTTAACCAATGGATCAGTAGACATGGAAAATATGTGAAGTAAAGTTATAGCATTTTACCCACTACAACAATTCCCTTTTTGGCAACTTATTTAACAAAAAAGAGAAAGGCATTAATATTGTGCTTAAATTGTGTCTTTTTGATAAGCAAATTAGGTGATAGGTTAAAATTCTATATTTATATCAGAATAAAAACAACAACATTAAAACTTCCTTGACCTGCAGGCTAAAAGAAACCAGCTCTTCTGTTGGATTTCCACTACTTCCTGCTTCCTGGTAGGATGTGCTCTGAGTATTCTAACAGTGCTACTGAAGTAAAGGGATAATTGGATTTTTCATATTATTTTAACATTGACTCTAAGTATCAAATTAAAATTCAATACTGACTTTCAGTGTCAAATTAAATTAGCTTAAATGGGCTGAATTTTATGAAACCAAAGATTTATTTCTAAGCATATGACCTAAACTGAGTTTGATTTTTACGAAGTCCATATTTTAATTCAAAACCTGGCTCTTTATCCATTGCCCAGATCAAAGTAAATTTTACTTTTGTTTAATATTAAGAATATTGTGGTATTTCATTAAAGTAAGTGGATGAAGATTATATAGTGAACTCTGTCACCTGATTAATTAGAGATTTGTCAATATCATTAGCATTTGCATTTTTGCTGAGTATAGAAATCTATCCACTTTTCAATTGGCCTTTCTTGGTTCTCTTTCTCTTTCATTAGTCTAGTGGTCCCTTGACTAATGTCTTCTGTTTGCACCAAAGCATTCATCTGGCTAAAGTTCAAGTTCTTAAAAAAAACAATTATCGACAAAAACTTAATCTAAAGAAGACAAAGAAGGCTGACTTTTATTAAGTATGGTTAAGGATTTTTACTCTACTAGGAAAAGTTAGCAGTCTCATGATGTTAGAAAAAGGTAAAACTTTGAAAAAACTTTTTAATTTAACTCATCAAATGCTGCTAGAAAGCAATGAAAGGGACTTTTCTTAAGCAGGTAACCTAATCAGGCTAAAGTTCTCATCTCTACACATTGAAAATATTTTTATATCAGGCATATTTAAATAGAATTATCATGCAATCGATGTCAACTTCCCCATTATAGGAAATGAGACTGAACAAAAATAAAAGTAATTTTAGGTACTATATAAGTAAAGTTAGAGCAAACCTCAAACCAACACCTCAAGAAAGAACTTTCTGGAAGCAATTTTATTATCCTCAAATTGATAATACAATAAGTATGGTGACCTGACTGTAGAACTAAATGATTCTTAGTGACCTCCAGATTTTTACTGTAAGGATCTCTTGCCAAATATTTTTTTCTGATTTTCTTTTGTGTTCGTCAAATATATTACTAATTCTTTCTAAATAAGCAGATCCCTTCCAACACTCATTCCATGTAAGGTGTAGTGCTAGAATTGTGAGAAGTGACACACCAATGGTTTGAAGGGGAAATGAGAAGAAAAGGAAAGGAAAATAATATTGCTAGAGACAATACCCTATTTGAAATGGAGATAAAATTTCCCTCATTGTTTCTTTTCATTGTTCCCCTCTTATGAAAGCCATAGTAAGAACTAGAATTCATCTTTTGTGACTCTGAATTCAGTGTTCCCTTCCACTATACCAGAAAGCATTTGTAAGTCTGACCAGAGTTGTCCCTTGATTTTCTGTTAATGTATGTAGAGTAGTCAGAGTCAGAAAGTAGCTGAGAATATAACTCAAAGATTTTTGGGTGAAAAAAGTTTGACATTATGTAATCTATAGTTACCTAGAGTGAAAATTTAAGCTACATTGGCTTAAATTATGGTGTGGGAGGAACTGTGCGATCTTTCTAAGCTTCAGATTTACTATCCTAATTAGTTTTCAATGCCTAAATCACAACAATTAAGGAAAATTTCAGGAAGTATACTGTATAAAATACCCATTTTAATTTGAATATCAAAACAAATGTATATAAAATACCTGTTCTATGAAAATACTTAAAATATTTCCAAAACTAGCTGAAGATAAACAGTTGACAGTTGTGTACTCTAAAACTTGCTCCTTTTAGAAATCTATAGTTTTTAGTCTCAAACTTTAAAGGAATATTCGGGGATAATCATCAAGTTAAATGTAATGCCTTCAGTTGGGTAAGGTTATTAATTAACACCGTGATTTCACATTTACTAAAATCATGTCATTTTTCCAACTTTTTTTGAAATTGGTATGGAATAAAGATATGGCATGCTGATATAGACTCTCTGAAAACAACAGTAGCAACAAAAGTGTCCTGACTCGCAGCATTCGTCAATTTCCACAGTGTACAAATTCCCACCATGGATGAATTCAAGGTACCACCACAATATTACTAAAATTTTCATGGCATGTTTTTCCTATTTTGTAAGAGATGTGAGAACTATTATTTAAGAAATCTCTCCTAATCTGAGAAAAAGACACTAATGAGAGAGAACATCCCTCATCAAATGATAAAATGTATTAAATGTATTATAAAGATACATGAATTAAAAGATTGTGGCACTGGCCTAAACATAGACAGATGAATTAAAGAGACTAGATCAGGTTTCCCACATTATGTGCAATTGAAATGCCTTCCCTCCCCCACCCCAGGAAAAACACATGGGCAAATATTCATCAAAAAAATGACTTTTTAATCCATCTCCTGGAGATTTACAACCGATTTTAGTATATTAAAGAATCTGAAAAGTATTACTCTAGAAATCCATTTATGGAGTCCCAAATTTTCCATACTTACATAATCATTCATTTTTTTCTGAAGATAATTTCTAAAATTATCTTCCCAAGAACACTACTTGGAACATGCTGGAATAGAGAATCTACTAATCCACCCAAGTGTGTATGGGAATACAGAATGTGAAAACCATTGAGAGAAAACTTAATTAGCCAATAAGCCATAGTAGGAAGAATAGTGATACCAGGAAAACTGACTAACTGTATTTAAAAAAAAGTAAGAAAGCAACAGCAGCCAGTTTTCTAACATTTCTTATACCAAAATAAATTTCAGGCAAATCAAAATTTAAAGCATAAAAACTAAAACTATGAAAGAAAAAAATTCAAAATACTGGCTAATATGACTGGGCACAGTGGCTCCCAACTGCAATCCCAGCACTTTGGGAGGCAGGTGGATCACCTGAGGTCAGGAGTTCAAGACCAGCCTGGCCAATATGATGAAACCCCATCTCTACTAAAATTTACAAAAATTAACTGGGAGTGACAACAGGTGCCTGTAATCCCAGCTACTTGGGAGACTGAGGCAGGAGAATCGCTTGGGCCCAGGAGGCGGAGGCTGCAGTTAACCAAGATCAAGTCACTGCACTCCAGCCTGGGTGACAGAGTGAGACCCTGTCTCAAACAAACAAACAAAACTGATTGATATGTTTAAAATCTCGAGAAAAGAAAATCTTTCTTGGCCTAACACTAAAGAAATAAACTAAAGTAAGCTATAAATATCACCAGATAAAAATCAAAACTTCTCCACACCATAAATAAAGATAAAATATAAATTTTAAATGGCTAAAACTATTTGAAATACAAATGACATAGCAAGGGCTCTCACATATCAATAGTGAGGCCTTTCCAATGTTCTTCAGTTCAAGTTATTCAGCATGCTAATGAACCATTGTATTAGTTTGCTTTCACATTGCTGATAAGACAGATCTGAGACTAGGTATTTTACGAGGAAAAAGAGGTTTAATGGACTCATAGTTCTATGTGTTTGGGAAGGCCTCATAATCATGGTGGAAGGCGAAAGGCACGTTTCACATGGCAGCAGGCAAGAGAGAGAATGAGAATCAAGTGAAAAGGGTTTCCTTTTATAAAACTATCAGATATTATGAGACTTATTCACTACCATGAGAATAGTATGAGGGAAACCACCCCCATGATTCAGTTATTTCCCACTGGGTCCTTCCCATAATAATGAGAATTATGGGAGCTACAATTCAAGATGAGATTTGGGTGGGGACATAGCCAAACCATATCAGCCATATTCTGCTTATCATGTTCTGAGCCCTGACACCATCTTGGTTGTACCTGTACTCATTTCAGAATTTAATTAACATTAACATTTCTTCTTTTATGAATTACATGGTATAGTCCAATGCCTGTTTTTCTATTTGTTTCCTTTTACTATTGATACATGAGAGCCCTTTCTTTGTCATTTGTATTTCAGATAGTTTTAGCCATTTAAAATTTATATTTTACCTATATTTATGCCGTAGAGAGTTTTAATTTTTATCTGGTGATATTTATAGATTTCTTAGTTTACTTCTTTAGTGTTAGGCCAAGAAAGATTTTTTTTTCCCAGGATTTTAAACATATTAATCACTTTTGTTTTGTTTTGTTTTGTTTTTGAGACAGGGTCTCACTCTGTTACCCAGGCTGGAGTGCATTGACTTGATCTTGGCTCACTGCAGCCTCCTCCTCCCAGGTTCAAGTGATTCTCCTGCCTCAGTCTCCCAAGTAGCTGGAATTACAGGCAAACGCCACCTCTTCTGGGGTCAGAAGTTTCTCTGACGTCTGCCTGCCTTACTGCCCCACTTTCTCTCTTGAAGCAAATCATAAGAACCAGAATTCCTCTTCCTAAGGTGTGAAATAGAAAGCAGAACCTCTCTTATCCAAAGCAAGGCATAAAACCTAGTCCTACTTTCTCCTTTGTCCCTTGAAGACTCTCATTCCAGAGGGGTGCTGTCCTATAACCAGGAGGAAAAGATGCTACACAGAGAGACAAAAAAGAATCTGACCAGACAGGCATTGCTGGGTTTCCCCACTCAATCTATATATTAGGCAACTCTTGCATTGCTGTAAAGAAATACCTGAGACTGGGTAATTTACAAAGCAAAAGTTTTAATTAGCTGATGGTTCTGCCAGCTGTACAAGAAACATAGTTCCAGCATCTGCTTCTGGGGAGGCCTCAGAAGGCTTTTACTCATGGCAGGAGGCAAAGTGGGAGGAAGCACATCACATGGCCAGAGCAGAAGCAAGAGAGAGAGAGAGAGACCAGATCGTGTGCAAACTCAGGCCAAGAGTTCACTATCCCCAAGGGGATGGCCCAAGCCATTCATGAGGGATCCGCCCCTATGATCCAAGTATGTCCCACCAGGCCCCACCTCCAATATTGAGGATTACATTTCAGTACGAGATTTGGGTGGGGACAAATATCCCAACAATATCAGTTTATTACTATTAGATCATACCCTGTTGTTCAATCACATGTATGAATAGCTATTTATTCTTCATCAAACCTATGCATAGAAATAAACAATTTTCCCTGGGTCTTTAGGTCTTCATTTCTGAAGTTTCCTGTGTCACATAACACTTTGATTAAATCAGTTTGTTTCATCGTTGTACCTTTCACCTGTTAACCTGTCTTTTGTAATAGGAGTGTTGGCCTTAACGCTTATGATGGGCAAGGTGCTTGACTCATGGAACCTCTTTGTAGTGAAAAGAGAAAAAAAATAAGCAAATGTATTTACAAAAGCCATCAGGGCATATAATGATCTGCAAGTAACAGGGTGACTGCTTTTACACTGGATGATCAAGGAGAGTGACCCTGAAGAATTGTCATTTAAGCTAAGATCTGAATGATAAAAAGGGATTCAGACAAGAAGTTAACAAATTAAAAAACTCTGATTTTATCCTAGATGTAATGGGATTCCACTGTAGAGATTTTTAAAATAATATAATTTCCATTTTAGAACCATCATTGCAGCTATTGCATTGAGACTATGTTACACGGGGACAGGAGTAGGATAAGAGAGACCTTTCTGAAGGCTCTTGCTCTAGACTGTGTGAAATCTTGGACTAGGGTAGTAACACAAGGTATGGAGAAAAGTGAGGGGCATTTACATATAATATATGAGTAAAATTTATAGTGCTTGCTAATTAATTAGATATGGGGATGAGACCAAAAAATGATTTTTTTAAAAGCTCGATAATTTTTATTTGAGCAAGTGGGAGGAAGACTGTGATATTGACTACACGGGAAAGACCCAGAGCTCATTGCACGGTATGAGGTATTTATTAGTAAACAGTACTTCTGTTTTGACCTGTTATGTTTGACATGTCTATTTCATATCCAAGCAGGGATACTAACCAGGCAAATGCATATATTATGTTAGAGTTTCAGGAGAGGTCAGGTCTAGAGAAATGAATTTTAGAATCGCATAATTATTTAGAGCAAGAAACAAGAGCATGATTACCAACAAAGCAGGGCAAGTTGAACAGAGCTTATTCATAGGGCACACCAACATCAGAGATTGACCAAGGGAAGGGAAGACAAGAATCTGAGTCCTAGCTGTGCAATCTTCCAACTCTATGACTTATTCAAATTAGCATCACCACTCCTCAATCTTCTCATTTTAAAATGGGGATAAATCATAATAAAAACTACCAAGGCTGGTTGGAGAATTAATGGGGATAATTACAAGTAAAACACATAACAACATCCCCAACACACAGTAGGGTTCAACAGTTATCTGCCATTAGTTTATTTGCCAAAATATTCATAGTTTTAATAGAAAAAAAAGTGGAAGCAGCCAAAATTATTTTTTAAGTAATAAAATAACTTTCAACAATCAGTGAAAACAAAGCTATATGAAAGTTGAGGAAAAGAAAAGAACAGACAGAAATAATTCTAAGTTGGTATTAAATTAGTAGTTACATATAGAAAGCTATTCAAAGAAAGAAAATTAGATTGCAGGTTCTAACCAAAGATTTTTTTTTTTTTTTTAATTGTAAGGGAGTAAATCCAGAAACTTTCAAGTGAGAAAGAACATCAGAATGTAACTGGATGGTATCATAAAGGCTTCTAATCTTCAGGCAATTGAAATGTTAAAATCTGCCACAGAGCAGGCCTCTACATTAATTACTATACTTCCATGTAACATTTAGCCAATAGTAAGTGTTTGCCATGGAGTTCTAAAATTCAGAGAAGAGGGTTATTTTGTGATTTCTATTGAATTCTCCTTTAAATTAAAGCAACTCCCCATTCATAACTTAATTTTTAATACTTTGTGGGTTATAGGAAATAAAGCACTGATTGCCTTAAATAAAGAAACAGATCTGACTACCTTTTTATTATTTCATTATTTCATTGCAGGAAGAAAAAGTACTCATAAATAAATACATTTTTTTCCAAATCTACATTTCTCAAGGCAACTAAAAACATCAGGACTTGGGATATTCTAAACGTTCTTAATGAAGCAAGTATAATCAATTGCTTTTTGAATCAATATTTCAACAAAATAATAAGATCGAGTTGAATTCTCTTGCTTCTTTGCTTGGTCTAAATCTCTGAGAAAAACATTGTTTTTTCTCCCTTCATTCACGAATAAAATAATATCCCCCAGAGCAGGCACGGTGGCTCACGCCTGTAATCCCAGCACTTTGGGAGGTCAAGTCAAGAGACTGAGACCATCCTGGCCAACCTGGTGAAACCCTATCTCTCCTAAAAATACGAACATTAGCTTGCCATGGTGGCACTCTTCTGTGATCTCAGCTACACAGGAGGCTGAGGCAGGAGAATCACTTGAACCCGAGAGGCGGAGTTTGCAGCGAGCTGAGATTGCAGCACTGCACTACATCCTCACAACAGAGTAAGACTCCATCTCAAAAAAAGAAACAAACAAAAATCTCCCACCACCAAGAGTGACACAGAATTGAAGAAAAGACAAAAAAACCCTGTATCTATGTAGTCACTTATGTGCAGCTGCTGAACTCTCCAAACAACAGCTGGGCAATTATGACTATCACCCTTGTATTCTAGAACACAGTCTGAAAATCATTTGTATTTAAGTTAAAGCTTCAGTGCTTCTGCTGTGTGTTAATTCTCTCTTCCCTTCAGCATCCCTTCCCCCTTTTTCTCCCCACCTGACCCACTGCTTCCCTATTTCTCAATACAAAATTTTATCAAACCTGTTCAGCATATTTTTCCTGTAGGGGAAACAATGCTAAAGTTTATTGCCTGTACAGTTATTTTAGCAACTTAGAAATACCTATCAGCTCAGAATTTTCTATCACAAGTAAATTTTGAAGGCAGTTAATTCAAATCTTAATGTGTTTCTGAAAATATTCGTGATTCAATTCTCAGCCTGTATTTTCAAGCTTCTTCCATACATATTTCTTATAAATATTAAAGTAAGGGACATAGGATTTTGAATTCCACATCATTGCAGATAACCAGGGAAATTGCAAACTGCTTCAAGAATTATTTGGAAACTCTATATGATGATCTATGAATTTATTCATATGCATTTTATACTCCTCTCATTTGAAAGAAATTTTTAGTCTGTACCATTCTATCCTTTGATCTTGAAGTTACATTCTTACAGATTAAAAGGGATAGACCCCTTCTTTTGTGTTCACCTTTCTTATCGTTATACTCCATCAAAATGAGAAAGCCATAAAAAACTCCATACTCTAGTCAAAGCATAGAAAGCTTTGTGTCTGGGGTTCATCAAATGTGGTGATTGACTCCTAGCACAGTGATGGTCTCACTCTCCTCCTGGCACTGGCCAGTCATGTCATTCATTTATCCCTGTTTCCAAGTACTTTTCCATTTCTTCTCAGCAGCAAAAGGAGAGGAGAGGAGAGGGGAGAGGAGGGGAGAGGAGTAGAGGGGAAGGGAGGGGAGGGGAGGGGAGGGAAAAAGGAAAGACACAGGTCATGCTTTTTTATAGAATGAATAAAGAGAAAGAATAAAGAAGTTACAGACATTTATCGGAATACCACATATCATTGAATCTTTATAACAACTATATGGCCTCCTTATTTCCATGTTACATATCCAGAGTTCAGGAAATTGATTGCCAGAGGGTCTGTACAATATACCAAAGGTCACATATTCGGAAAGTAGGAAACTGAAGGACCAGGCCTTAAGGTCAGATCTGACAGATTCCAAAGCCCAAACATTTTCAGTTTGTCTTCCTTGGGATGTTTTCATTTGCAAATGGAACAGTAGACAATTCTCTCTTATTTGCCCAACTGTATAGGTCATGCCTTTGCATGTTTGGATCACATTGCTACCCACCAGGGGAGCTGCAAACAGCATTAATTTGGGGTAACATTGATCAAAAAATGTCACAGAAGTTTGTCTGGCACTGTCTCCTCAACATTCTCCATCCCACTCCAAGAGTCTAAGGGAATTACAGTGGCAAGAACTACTAAGAGTCAGCCATTGGTGAGAGCTGAGGGGGAATGAAAGAGTTGAACTAGAGTCAAAATAAGTGTGCAGTGGGAAAATCCTGCAGACACAGTGCGAACTGTGCATGAGTACCCATTGAGAAAGCAAGTGCTTGAATTACTGCCACAGTGAGGGCATCAATAGTGGTCAACTGGCCTCAGCCAAAGAGCTTGGGAAGACAGTTTTGAAGCCAAGATAGGTAAAATGACATGTGTTCTTTGATCTAATCCTGTCTCCCCCCTCGCAGACTGGATTAATAGAAATGTAGACCATTCTTGATTATGTGAAAGCCCTAACTTGTGGAGGGTGAAGGTATGATTGAAGTTTTCAACTGAACTGCACTGACATTGTGATAGCTGAAAATGATCACAGAGTATTGAAAACTCCCACAAATGTTAAGGAGACAGAAAGAAAGATTAACTATCACAGTTGGAAATAGGCAATGGAGAAAAAATTAAACCTCATATTTGTATCCATGAAACTTCTGCTTCTACAGGAAATTATTATATTATTATTTGAATCCTCAGAACTAACCAGTGAAGTGGATATAATGTTTTTGCCACTTTTCAGGCTGGGTAGTTAACATCCAGAGAGGTAGAAGAATTTGCCAAATTAACAGTAAGTGACAGAACCCTGGCCCTAGAATCTGCTGCAAACAATTATTCTATGCTGCTCTAAAAGAGGTTAACAACACACACCCGCAAACAGTTTTCCAGTTTGAACTGTGTTTAGATTAACTGTGCTCAATTATATACTCTTATACAATGATCAGAGAAGATATCTACAAAGAAATTTTTATCTTCCTGGAAAAAATGTGTGATGTAAAAAAGAAGAAATACATAATATCACACATATTATCACATAATGTGAATATAACATACCCTCACACAAATGAATTCACAGAACTATATCATCTTCTCAACATTTTTGACAGTGGCAGGTAGGGCAGGAGATATGAGTTATCAGTGACTTTTTCCAGCTTTTTCATACTATGTTTTATAATTTCCCTAAATTAATTTTGCATAATTCTATAATTGTAAAAATTAAGAGATCTGGGAAAAAGCCTATTCTGCTAGTGTGCCATACATTTCTGTGCATATTGTATAAGAAGTGTCGTAATGTATTTGTTTAGCTTATTTTGAGATTGGCCCAAGTACCTGAAACGTTTTAAAGCTTAGATGTTTATAAAACAAGTAATTTAATCCAGTAAGAAAGATTTTTAAAAGTGTCTGAGTATTTTTCAATTGTTTGAGATTTAAAACTTCCATTTCACCTCTTAAAACCTAATGCCACTTTCTGACATCGTCATGATGCCAACTTCTTATGTATGTTTATCTTAATCAGTTATTTCAATTATTCATATGATTTTCAGTAAATAATCTTACTCTATAGACGTCTGTGAGAGTTAAAGGAGGTGTAAATTCTATCAGCAGCTTTTTCTAAAGTGACAAAACATGAAAGCCAAACTTACAAAATCCCCAATACTACAAGATAGAATTGTAGCCTTCAGTTGAGCATGAAGTGAACACACATTTCACATTTCACACACTGAATTACACGAAATCCATTCACACACGTCACAACCACACAGTAAAACTACTGGGGCCTCTTGCAGCTGTCTGGAAGCCACTGAAAAGTGATTACAAGTCAGAAAGCAGTGAGAGACACTGAAAGTCCTTTTGTTTTAATGCCACATTCCTTTCCAGGGTCCCTCAGATTCGTTCTCCGTTATGCAGTATGTATGATAAAGCTTCTCCTGCATGTAATACCCCTCTGAGGTAAGAAAAGGAATACAGTAAGAACCATTTGTACAATCGTCTTATTGCAAATTCCCCATGCAATTCTGCTGACAGGACAGAACATCTGGCAAAATCATTTTAATTAGACCAAATCTACCCTGCAAAGCATGCTTCAGGAAGGCAGCAGACCTTGAGATCCATGGGTGTTCAGACAGCACTAGGAAGGGGAGTGCTCAAGCAAAGTATTCTGAGAATAGAGAGAATTGAAACACACCTGGCTTCAAACTCCTGGGCTCAAGTGATCCTCCTGCCTCAGCACCCTGAGTAGCTGGGACTACAGGCATGGGCCTCTGTTCCCTACTTTCCCTGAGCATTTTTGAAGGATTTGACATCACGGTATTAATGGATAGAGAAGGTTCTAAAAATTATCAAATTATATACAACGGAGGTAATAGTATTATTATATACTGTGGCCTCCCCTGTCCTGGATCCTGTATGAAACAGTAACTAGAAGTTAACTTTAAGCTTGTGCCAATAAGTAGTTTTATTAAAACAGTAGTTGTCTGAAATATGCTTCTTCGGGGAATTTTCTCTCCATGACCCGTACTCCATTTCCTTTGACCTCTATGCAGTCTTTTCTCCTTCCAGTTTTATGGTCTCATTAATGACACTATTTATTTATTTTTCCTTCTCCTAAGGAATTCCTAATTTAATTATATGACTTTCTGCATAACCTTTGTATTTAAAGATAGGAAGTATAAAGGCTAGCTACAGAAATTTGCTGTGCTATATTTAAATTAATCCAATATAATTTAGTCTTAGGGAACTCAGTTACTAACAGACAACACATCATATATTTTCTCTTCTCTCTAGTGTATAGTTTTTATTAAATTTCAGGTTGGAAAAATGATTCAGGAAAACAAAATTCAGAGAATAATGCTTATTTAGAGGAGACATTAGAAAGATTTGGGGAACAGAATATATTAAATAAGAGAAAAGAGTAAAGTAGCTCATAGTTTGTGAGTAGAGAAAATGAGGGCATTGTGAAACCCTTATTCTACAAAGTGTGAAAGCAAATGCTACCTCATCCTACATGATTAAGGGTTAGAATTAATTGGATTAAAATTTTGTACAGTATACGGGAATTTCGAGGAAAAATGGGAAGCAGGTCACAAGATGAAAAGTTGATGGTAAAATTGTTACAACAGGACATGTTAAGTGTATATGACTATATTTTTCAGACACTAAAACTCTAGTATTGCAAACCAAATAATAAAAATTAATGTGTATGCATCTTACAGTCTTCAACAGTTCAATAGCCTGCCGTAAGAAAGACAAAGAAAAGCTGGTTTGCCCACTATGATGACAACTTTTTCTAGATGATTAAAGAAACAAATACCCACTAAACATAAAACATTTCTGAGAACAGCTGGCTAACTTTATAGCTCTCTGTAACTCACATCTTTTAACACCAAGATTTAGTGTCTGAAGACTTATAAAAAACGATGAATAGGCAAAATATACAACAGAGAACACGGCCTAGTCTTGTAGCAGATCAGGCCATTCATCCATAAAGCACTTTATGATCCATGTAAACAATTTAGGCTCATCCAGGATCTTAGAGATTAGCTAAATGCAACTAACTGAAATCTCTGACTCTCCAGTACTCTGGCTCTGGAACTTTAAAGGTTCAGTATAAGGTC
This sequence comes from Gorilla gorilla gorilla, assembly GCF_029281585.2. Taxonomy (NCBI): domain Eukaryota; kingdom Metazoa; phylum Chordata; class Mammalia; order Primates; family Hominidae; genus Gorilla; species Gorilla gorilla. The sequence continues at coordinate 121,018,863 of NC_073228.2, read as the reverse complement.
TGGGTAGTATTTTAACCTTATCATTAAATCATAAATTATTACCTGTTGAACATTCTCATCCTCTACCTATTTCCTAGTTTCTTGAAATTCTTTGTTTTCTAGCCATCTTTTCACCAAGGAAGTAAGCCAAATTAAAGATTTTCATTTCTACTTGTCCCTGTAAAAGTAATTGCGAGATGGGGTTATATTAAATTTCTTGATGGATGACTTCTGAAATGTTTGTGTGCTCATTCCCCTCTGATTTTAGAACCAGTTACTCCCCCCACACATTTTTTTCTTTTTTTGTGTAGGATAGACAACTTGACATAGATTCTGCATAATAAGGGGGACATTCTATATCCCATGATCTACTAGCCCAATGTTTATCTACATTCTATATCCCATGATCTACCACCCCAATGTTTATCTACACTTTTTAAGAATTTCAACATTTTAAGAATTTCAACATTGAAAGTCCCAGAGGAAAAAAAAAATGTTATTATCTAGCGTTAAAAACTCCATAACCAAGCAAGGCAGGAATATCAATGGCAAAAGATGGCTTAGCATTTAGTTTATGAAGGATTAGCTGATTTTGACATAAAGAGATATTTTTTAATGTTCACCTGAAAAATAAGATGCTGAGGAAAGAGTAAGGTGAGTGACGACAGAGTTACTGCCTGGACACTGGAAAGTGTGGGAATAGAAACTCAAGTGCAAAATACCTCCAGACCACCCACCACCCACTCCATCCACCAAAAATAAAGCAGCCTCTGAGGAGGGCACAAAGCCCATGGACAGCCAGGAGCTAAGAAGAGAAGTCTGTTGCAATGACCCAGACTTGAACTTAGAGGAGATAAAAGGAGAGCTGTGATAACCACATTCAATCACTGCAACTCCAGAGAACATTAGTTAACAGAAAGCATCATCAACATCAGGTTTCCTGAAGAGTTTTTATAACCATGTCCCTATAAACATAGGATGATCTTCAGACTGAATGTTGGTCTCTGGCTGGTTAGCTGGTTAATGCCATATGGTCGTATAAACTGAACAAAGAGACAAAAATGGATGAAGGAAAAGATGGAAAGACAGTCTAACTGTGAAAGGAAAGGAAAGTATGAAAAAAGAGTGAGAATACAAGAAATAGGAGAGAAATAAGGATGAAAGATGGAATATGATACAGTCTGGGTAGAAAAAACTGAAAACTTTTTCATAAAGTAAGTTAAGAAAAAATGTCTTTAGTTAGCTGTAAATATTAATATAATTGAATCTCAAACATTTAATGAAAAAATATCTAAAAACGATCTCTCTTATTTTCACCTGTTCTCATTCCTATTTTATGCTCTCAGTCTGCAGTTCTACTGGTTGGGAAATTTCACAATTTTTATTTATATTGCTTTAATGTCTTAACAAGAAACACAGTAGAAAATCAAGCTTTTATTTTTACCCAAAAGTATGTTCAAGATGAAAGTACATGCATTTCCTAATGCAACAAGAACCCCATATACATTTGAAAGGAATTGCTTCAGAGCTTGTTGGTTTTCTTAGGCAAAAACAGAAGAAGGACATAGCATGGTGGTGTTATTTTCCATAAGCTTAGCAGGTTTTAACTGATGGTTTCAACTGTCTGCATCACCAAAAGTGGTGTGAGCAGGTTGGAGCTTAGGGGCTCAGTGGTGTGTCCTGTGACCTAAAAAATTAAGTGACTGACTGTCATCAACTGTCGACTTTCCAGACTTGAATGCTGTCAACGGAAGACATGGCTGAAACTCATACAACCGAACCTCCCTGAGCCGCTTGTTAAAGTCCAAATTCTTGGTGCCATTCAAGAATTAATGGCTCTGAATCTAGAGTGAAGGAAAATTTTACTTTCTAGCAAAGGTGATTCTAAATTCAGGCTTGTTTAAGAACCACTGCAAAAACGAGCAATTATTAGACTATAAATCACATATGATTTTGGTTTTCCATTTTGAGTGACATATGACAAAAAAAGAAATATTATGTATGCCGTGGGACCTGTTGCAACAGACTTATAAAACTTACACTAAGAGATGTTTTAAAATTGTGTATCAGTCATTTGATCACCTTCAAGAAATTTATACAGAAGCCAAATAGTATCCTACGGGAAGAAGCAGACTTGAGAAAAAACTGCAACGCTGACTGCTTATTGAGGGAACCAAGAACCAAATGTTCACTCTAGCCACCTGTGAACAATTCGTGTTTGACATGTGACACAGAAAGCGGCTAGCACCTCTGTAGATTTATGGTGATAGAGATCGTAATTCATTTCCTTAGTTTTTAGTCCGATCGAAGTTAAATTCTCAATTATTATTTTATGACCTTTGACATAGAAGCTAGTTGAATGCTATTAATAGAAAATGCTTCCTTTGGTGGTGTAATATGCAGACACAGGAGATGAAGGACTTAAGAAATAAGAGGTGCTTTTACTGTGGTGTCTCATATGGCATAAAAAAATAAAAAATAAAATCCTGGATAATCTAAGAATTGATTAAAATGTTTTCTAAATTCTTCCAAAGCTACCAGCTACTCTCTAAAGCTTTTTAGATTGGCACCACAGGAGCTAACTGGCTTAACTCTTTTTAAAGTTCATCACTTGTAATTAATAGACTAAAAGACTGGGAACGTAAAGATTTTCAGGTCTGAAGTTTATAATCCCTTGGATTTTAAATGTACTTGACCTCTATCGTCTCCTTCCCTATAAACACCACATTCGCACAGAAATGGAAGAGAATTCGCCACTCATATTGACTAGCTCTGAATCCCAGTATATAGTTGAGATTTTTTATCCTTAGATATTTTCAGCCTCTTTGTTCCAGAGTTTGTTAATCCTACGTAGCACTACCATCACCCTCTTCAACAAAATATTAATTCTTATCTGTTTTGCTGTGATCTCTGAGGACAATAAAGATTGACTAAGGCCCTCTATTTTAATAGTCTCATAAAACACTTGCTACAGTTGACACTGTCATAGTGACTGAGAGTCTTAGGTACAAAGATTTCTCTACATTTTTACAATATAAATAATCTTATGATATACATTCACATTTTATTGGAAAATAAAATGTAAGGCTAAGTAGCAATTTTTAAAACACAGACAATCTAACATAAATATCAGGTAAAATGTAATACATTAATATTAATATATGTAAACTAATTTTAGGTTACCCTTTTAATGATAAATATAATATTAAAATAATAAATATAAGAAGGGCATGTGCTTATTGAGCATGTGCTATGTGCCAAACACTACTTTACTTTGTATCTATCGACTTATTTTATACTAAATTTGTAACAAAAACACTTGTTTAGACAGGCTAAGGAATTTGCCCAAAGTTATTATGCTGCTTGGTAGTGAAATTCAAATTTAGTTCTGCTTGACTATAAAACATATCTTCTTAATATTATACAAACACCTCGCTTCCTCAACTTTGAATGATTTTGGTAAACATATATTACTGTGTTAGAATGATGTTTACCAAGGATTAATGTTGGCTTGTATCCATCTGTGGGTAAAGGGAAAAGATCCTGTATTAGTGGTCAGAAGACCTACCTTGCTCATGTCATTTATTCTGTTTTATGACGTGAAAGTAACTTGAGGCCTCTCAGCTTTAGATTCCTCTTATAAGATGATGAGAGTGGTCAAGGGGTGGTATTATCTAGCCTCATTTGCCTTATCTATGACCCTGCTCTGAAGGTTGTCGAATGTCCATCCAAAGACATGTCCATCCAAATGCAAACTAACTTGTTATAACCACCATTATTCCACATGGCAAAACAAGCTTAGTTGCTGACTTAATATTTCATAGAAGAAGAGACAGATCTAAGTGAACCATCCCTAGAAATCTGAATGTTCTCATGGCATAGAATGATGTCTGATGCCAGAGAAACTAGCACGCAAGAAATTTTTACACTGAGAAGAAACCACCCGAAACATTTTTGAGATTTAAGACTTCTGGATTATTTAGTTCTAGAACACAAAGCATTAAAAAAATACAATTTTCATTTATTATTGGGAATAAAAATTAAACACTTCTCATTCTGTTTGCAAAATTTTGCATATATCACAACAGATCCACTCAGCCAAGTTTGCATTCTGGTACCATGTAATTGAGGTGTCCTGTGTCTATTTTAAAATTGTGTTTTGATTATTGCTATATAAAATGTAGCCCTGGCTACCACGTTGACCATAAAGCACACTCTCTGCACACACACACATACATACCCTAATCTGACATCAAATGCATCCTTGAAATCTGGCGGGTTGGATTTGTTATCAAAAATGTCTTCAAGGGATGAGACTGGCATTTTTTATCAGAGCTATTAGGTTTAAGCTATTTACCAGCAAATATCCCCAAAAAAGCAACTTTTCAGATTTTATATAAAATAAAATATCTACTTTGGCTTGTCTGTGACAAGTTACCAGTCAGTATGATTACATGCTCAGAAAGAACATAGCAAAAGAATCTCCAATATCATCCCTGCTATTGTCAGGAAACATCTTTACTTTGTCCTTGCTATTGTCAAGAATCTCCAATATCAAAATTTTTAAAGTTCCCAGATCCTTTTACATGCTACTGGTAGGAGTGTAAACTTTTAAATTCCTTTTGGAAAAACAATTGACAGTATGTGTTAGGAGCTTTTAAAAAATATTAATTCCCTTTGACCTTTTGATAAAAGACCATGAGATCCACAGAGAAAGAAGAGCTTTATTTTCTATAAAAAACAATCCATTGATTGAGGAGGCACAACTTCCAATATAAGTGAAAGTCTGCTTTCCTGAGAACAAAGGCTTAAATAGGAAAAGCTCCCAATCAGGTCTGTTTATGCAAATAAAGGACTCAAATTTGTTTCATTCTGATTGGTCAAAATAGCCAAGCCCTGACTGGGTGGTTTCCAAGCCCCAAACCAGAAGAATCTGTCAGATGTTTATTTCAAATGGCACTGGGGTGAGATGGGGGGGTCTTCACCACAGTTAATCTTGGCAGCTACAACAGGAACTGTTTTGGCTTGTTGTAGGAAGGGAGATCCTGTGATACGTTTACAATATCTTTCCAAGAACACAGTGTGTGACCGGTCCCTCACTTAGCCATGGCCTCCTGATTCTGTTTTAACTTTGAGCACCTCATTTAGCCATGGGGAGTCCATTTTGTCTGTTGGCCAGGGACATATCTTAATAGACCAAGTAATGACCCTTCTCAAAAATTAGCTTACGAAAATAATCTACAGTATAAGAAAAAAGATAAAAAAGAAAGGAAAGGGAGAAAAGGAGGAAAAGACAGAGGAAGAAAGAAGGTTATATTGGTCATAGTCAAAGGGTTTAGGTGGTTTGGGGGTTGTTTTGCATTATTTACAATGTAAGAACTGAAAAAAACCTATTCGCAAGAGGAGATAACTATGTAATCTATGGCACAGACACTCAGAAGACTTACTAGGCAATCACTAAAATATCTTTATAAAAAATTCATTATAATATGAAGAAATATTTTCTGTAATATTAAATTTCAAAAACTAGATGTCAAATTAAATCAAATATGAAGAATCTATCCATAAAATAGGAGTCAGAAAAGCATAGTTAGTTTTCATTACTTTTATGGGTTAGCTGGAGATTTTTTTCTAGTTCTCTTGATTTTTCAAATAATCCATAATAATGATGAATTGCTTGATTAACAATTGTGTATGCAGATTAACACTTAATTTCTTTTATAAATGCTAGAAATTTTTCAATTTCTAAATGTAGGCTATCTACTTATATCACCTTTACAGGTTTAAGAAAAAAATAGATTTTTTTCCTAATTTTAATTCTGAAATGTACATGTTGTCTAAAACAGTGAAGTTTATTTCTTCTAATAATAATAATAATATGTCTTCAGTAAAGAATGAAAATACAGAAAAGTAGGAGAAAGAAGAAAAAAAAAATCAATGGTACCCACAGTGAGAGATAGCTATTTTTGATATATTAACGTATCCTTCTGTTTTTTTTTTCTGTGCACTTTTCCTTTTACTTGTTTTACATAGTTATAGTATAGATGGAATTTTATATTTTGTATTTTTCTCTATGAAATTATTTTTAAAGTTACCTAAAATCAGTAACACAATAGACACGTAACCTAAAATTAACATAATTCCTGGAACTGAAATAGACAAAAATACCAAGAAAAGAACTTAAGTATGCTGAATCCAATGGAAGTTGCTCCCTGAAGAATATGAAATTACTAATAAGTGGAGGATAATCTTATAGAACACGTTTCTGACACACAATCGAGTATTTCATGTCTTAACAAAGTCAACAAATTCACAAGAAAACAAATAATTACACCGTAAGAAGACTGGAATATGTTTCTACTGTCTAAGGAATCCTCAGTGGACAGTTCTGGGCCTGGTATTTTTCTTATATCCACTTTAACCCACGTTTGTGGTGTGGATATGAAAGCATGTTGCAAGAAGTAAACCCAAAAAAAAAAAAAAAGGAGAAGAGGAAGAAGAGGAAGAGAGGAGGCGAAAGAAGAAAAAGAAGAAGGGAAGGAAGAGAGGGAAGGGGCAAAGAAGAAAAGGAAGCAAATCAGTTGGTTTTCTAAATGGTGCAACAGAACAAACTTAGTTTTCTGTAACAAGGCTTGCTGAGTGAGTTTCAAATTCTGCTAGACACAATAATCACCTGGAAAACTTGTTAAGATACAGATCCCTGAGACTTGTCACCAACAATGAATGCTCAGTTGTCGTGAGGTAAGCCCAAAAATCATTTTTTACAAGCACTTGGGTTGGTATCCAAGGCAGTCCATTGGTACTCTGAAATTAATTAAACAAATTGAAGTCAATTCCTTCACACCCAACTAAATTAGAGTCCAGAGACCAAGGTGTGTGTGGGGGGGGGGGGGGGGGGTGGGGAACACACACACACACACACACACACACACACTCAGATCACAAATGCCCACTTCAAGAATAATTTTGAGACTAATTTTACTAGTACCTGCTGCTGCTCGCCAACCCTGGCATAATGTCTCAAATGCCAATGAGATTTCTTTCAAAACAACTCATCTAAGTTTTCTCTTTCCCTGTAAAACCTGTACCTTCCTTCTCCTTTGTTCTTCAGACATACCAAAAGCCACCACAGTCTGTGCATATGTCCCAAATTGCAATTCTAATTTTTGTATATTTCCAAATGAAACCTTTTGCTTGGAGATTTGCCTTTATATTTTTATTTGATATTGACATTATGAAGACTGGTTTTTGAAAAATACTCGCTTAAGATTGAAGAATAATTTCTTTTCAAATAAAATGTATCTTCTAAGGATATAAAGCATGTTTAAGAGGGGGATAACCAGTCTAATCAAAGTATCTAAAATGAAAATTGAGGAAGAAGAAAAATATCTAAATGGAATTTTTAGCTAAGGTAGCATAAACAATGGCAGACGTTAACCAGGAGAAGGAGGAGGAAGAAGAGAAGGAAAAGGAGAAAGGGTTGATAAGTCTAGAAATTATAGCAAGAATGCAAGATAGAGAACCAGAATAATTGTTACAGCTTCACATACTTACATGCTTGCTTCTCAGAGAGTATGGGTAATAAGCTCAGGACACTTAAACTTTTAACATGTTAATAATAACATATACATACCACTCAGATATGTTTTGAGAGGCTTGGGGCACATAATTAGAATATGGCCCCAACATTTCACACAGTATACAAACAATAAATACTTGGTAGAAAAAGTGGAACACTGGTATTGTGCGTCATCTATCTGTCTGTCTACCTATCTGTCTATCTATTGGTCAGTATCTCTGAGAGATAAAAATATGGATGAATGAAGACAGAGACAAAGAAAAAGGCAGGGATAGTGGAAGGAAAAGAAAGAGAGAGATGGAGAGACAGAGACAGAAAGAGAGAGAGAGAGCCTCCGTGCACAAAAATAATTAATCATCAACAGTAATATAGTCAGGAAAATATAAATGACCCAATGTGACTCAAGAGATGTTAGAAAAACTTCAGTATAGCAACATATATAGGCAAAACTGAAAGGTTCATCTAAAATTGTATTCTTAATATGTTAATCACAGCTACCTCTGTTGGCATTAATTGATTTGAGAGTAAGAGGTGATTGTAATAAAGTGATTTTCATACTTTAATTTGTATAATTTACAATGGTAATATATTTATTTCATTGGTTCTGTAGTAACAAAAAATCAAGTAATAATATGATAGTACAGATAAGAGCATGTAAATCACTCTTGATCTCTCAGCCCAATATAAATGAACCCAATAAACATTTTGGTGTCTTTCCCTGTTTTATCATTTGATGTAATTTTCATTCATTAGATTTCACCACATTATTTATACATTTTCATAAATCTTTTAATGCCTGCATACCATTATATCATATATATATGCTCAATAATTAACATATCTCTTATTCATTTTGAGATTTTATAAATTATTAACTTTCTTTTCCAACAATTTGCTCTTTTACAAGGTTGAGGAAATCACCAGTGTAAATTGTACTGTGGACTTAATTCTAGCTAAAATGAAAAAATAATGCAAAGGAAATGAAAAAATGACCATAATATCTTAGAATTTAAAACAGTGATGAGACAGTACTAGATGCAATATGACTTGTGTTAAGGTTTTATAAGAATTAACGTTAAAATCAAAAAGTTATTAATATAAGCCCATTTCCACAGATCCTGAAAGGAAGCATGACTTAGTAGAGACAGAAAGTTGAACAAAATAAAAATAAAATAATGTCAGTTTTATCACAAATATACACCAAAAAAGCAATTTGATAATACAGCAAATATTCTAAAAAATGTTTTTGTTTTTGTTTTGTTTGGCTTGGTTTGGTTCCATGTGATGGATGGTTATGGATGAAATGAATCTACCCTAGAATAAATAAATACAAGAGTAGCACAAATCTTAAGACTAGTGTCAAGAAAGTCAAAGACAAATAGAAAAAAAAGTCTCTTAAACTAAAGTGAGGGATAATTAACAGAGATTTTCTTATCTGCATGTCAAGAGGCTGCACATAAAAAGAAAGGTTTGGCCCATTGCTTGGGGCAGATGGTTAAATACTAACAAAAAGCAGAATTATTTTTTTCCAGATAGGCTGTCAAGGGAATAATTGTTGCAACGGAAAGCGTAGAACAGACATGGTTAGAAGGAAATTGGAGCCCAAGATACGGAAAATGATAAGGGGTAAACACCCAATCTTTTAATGAGGTTGAGTCTCTAGACCCATACAAATTACTTCTTAGGATATGGAGAAAACTTTGAAAATGTGATTGCTGTTGTATTTCTGGTTATCTTTGAGGAATCAAGTGAAAGAGTCAAGTAACACTTGGGCAAGTGTTACATAGTTCAAAGGAAAGATTTCTGGTATACAAATTGGCTTAATATAGAATCCTCACAAAGTTCTAGAATTAGTCTTGAGCATTTAGAAAAACATGTGGTTAGGGGATTCTATGTGTATACTAAAAATAAAAAAAAATGAGGTTGGAAAAAATAAGGTTACTATACTGGCATAAAAAAACAATGTTCTAGATACAGCAGAATATATTTTAAAATGGGGATCTGATAATATCTCCAACAATATTCTTGCTTACAGGGTGAGGGAACATGGCTAAGATGAAAGAAGAATTGGTCATATCTTCAACCTTACTCGAGAAGCCCACATATAGCAAAGCCTCTAATTATGTGCCACATGATTCTATTATTAATCATATCTTCATCAACATTTATATTAAACGGCATAAAAAGAACCTTGGAAAGCAAGTTTATCAACTTCATAGGTGACAAAAATCCTGGTAGAATACCTAATTAATTTACTTATCAAAGACTAATTCAAAAAGATCAACAGGCTGGAATAATGGGATTATATTTTTCAAACGAAATCTAATATGCATAGAATCTTATACTGGGTTAATAAAACCCAATTAATAGATGAAAGACAAAGTTAGAGAAACTTCATTTAAGAGCAGTTAGGGTATAAAATAATCAGAGGAATTAGTTGACCATTCATTCACCATCTAAACAAGTCAAAGAAGTATTAGGAGGCCAATTTTAGTGACAGCACGATCTGTACTCTCTAGTCCAGTTTTACCAGCGATTAAGTTGATATTTTTATTCCTGGTTTCTACCTGTATCAATGTCTTGACTCAATCAGAAATCATCAGGGGTGGGAGGGAAGGCTGGGCAGGGGAGGGTAGGCATTTTGATGAAACCCAAACAAGTGGTTTATATACATAATTACAATTTTCCTCTCATGATTCTCATTTTACAGATTAGTAACATGAGGATTAGAGAGTTTACATACCTAATGGAGTCAACCCATAAGTAAAAGGAGAATTTGAACCTGAATCTGATGGACTCTAAAACCCCATAACTGTACGTCTACTCCAACCCTCCTGGATGAGAGAGGTAAGGGCCTTCTCATACCTGGTAGAACTTGTTTCAAGAGAAACACTGGCTAAGTAAAGGCTGGCCAAAGAAAGCAGGGAGGGGTGGGGCAAGGGCAATTGGCATTTGAAAACTATGAATAGGAGTAATGGCAAAAGAAAGTGAAAAAGCTGACTCTGAAAGAAGGAGACACAGAAAGGACAAGGAAACTGACATTCATTATTTCAAGTGATGGAAGAGAGATTAAATGTATTCAGTGTATAAACGGAAAGCTGACTTCTGCTGGAGAATGAACAAAAATTAGGGGAGGCAGATTTTCACAAATGTTTCAATGAACATAACCATTAACACTGTTCAAAAACATATCCAGCTTTTTTGAATTCCTATCTCAAACAGTGGCTAGACTGTCAACTTTTGTGAATCTACAGAAGAAACATCTGTCCTGAATTTATTAATTCATTTATTAGAATTGAATTAAATTCATCTAATAGATGAATTGATGAAGGGGGAGTCACATTCTTCTAAGTACTGGAGATGAGAGCAAGAGATGAAAGACATTTATAAAATAAGAACAAATTATAATTATTTATAAAATAAAAAATACAGTGTTGAACAAGAGACAAGTCTCTTCTCTCATGAAGATTCCACTCTCGAAAGGGAAGAAAGTAAACAAGCAAACAAATAATGAATAAGTTTATTTGTGATATTGATAAATGCTATAAAATGATGATGTGATTGATAAAGTATAATCAAAGGTGGGAGAATATTTTAGATAGTTTTTCAAGAAAGGCTTCTCTGAGATGACAGTTGACAACTAAGTTGAGTACTTAATGACAAAACACAGCCACTAAATCTATGAAAAAAGAATTTCAGTCAGAGCAATACCAAGGACAAAGGCCCTTAGGTTTGAGTGAGCTTGTTGTATAGAACGAAATTTATGATGGATAAAGAATTAAGAGCTTTAACTGAGAGGATAAGGGCATGTCTACTCTAACATTATTGATTTTAAAATAAGTCACTTCCTATTTTTTAAAAAATAGATGCAGCAGAATTCACTGTTACAGATGTAAAATGTTCAACATCAACTGTCAATGGAAGAGTAATGCATTTTGTGTCAAGTTTTTTAAATTATTATTTTAATTGACAAAAATTGTATATATTTATGGAGTATAATATGATATCTTTAAATATGTATATATTGTGGAATAGCTGTTTAATAAATCACATGAATTAACATATGCATTACCTCACATACTTACCTTTTTTTTCGTGGTAAGAACACTCAAAATCTACTCTCTTACCAGTTTTCAAGAATACAATGCATTGTTATTAACTATCGTCCCTATAATATCCAGTGGATCTCTTCAACTTATTACTCCTGCCTAACTAAAATTTTTATCCTTTGACCAATATCTCCACAAACCTCCCTCCTTCCACTCAGATCTCAGTCTTTTGGTAGCAACCATTCTACTCTCTGCCTCTAGGAGTTGAACTTTTTAGATTCCAAATGTAAGTAAGATCATGTGGCATTTTTCTTTCTGGTATAGCAAGTTTTTAAGGTCTACTGAGAAATAGTTTGTCACTTATAAACCAAGAGAGAGTATTAGCCTCACCTTTCCGATGATTTTCCTTAAGTAAGAGAAAATCCGATATGCATGTATTGATTATGATGATAAACATTTTGTCCAAAATTTATTTTCAGAACAGATGGAAACAGTGTTTGACTACTGCTCCCAGCCTAGGCTCACTCAGTGGGGGAACACAATACAGAGAATCGGGAGCCCTCAGTTCTTGTTCTCACTCGTCACAAGGTGTGATGTTAATCAGGTTGCAATGTCTCAGAGCCCCAAGTTTCTTTATTTGTAAAAAAAAGAAGAAGATTATAACATCTAGCTAACAAACTTGACATAAGTGATGAACATAATGTAGACAATGATACAAAGATGATCTGAAAATGTTTTGTTATTAGACCAGATATCTTAATACAAACTTTAGCATATGCTTTATTGAATGAAAAATAAATCTTTGCAATTTTCTACAATTTGTAGAGGCTTTGAAGCCCCAAGCATTCTTCTAACAAAGAAGAAACAGAGCCTAAAGCAAATTGGAACATAAGTGAAATATTGAAAAGAAAGGAGTAGTGAATGACAGTTGTCTAGAGGAATAAGAAAGAGAGAGAAGTGGAGCTGAGGGACAATACAGTGGCAAAGAAACTGTAATTTAGAACTTTGTAAAATGTGAGCAAGGGCTGCACCACAGCAATAGATCTCTTAACAACTTTTCAATGTTTACTAAAAGGCAAAAACGATCTGGATACAGTACACTTTGGGTATAACTCTGCCAAAGTTTCCTTTTTGTCTGTAGAGACAGAAAATTTATGAGTTTCTATAGTTTACCACATGTTTATTCCTTACCAAAATGATAACATATAATACTGCAGATAGAGACTGGGACTCTTTTTGTCTCACTAAGAAAAAAAAAAGAAAAAGAAAAAGTCCTGGGCAACATGGCGAGACAAGATTGCTACAAAAAATTAGCTAGACATGGTGGCACGCACTTGTGGTCCCAGCTAGTTGGGAGGCTGAGGCAGGGGAATCGCTTGAGCCCAGGAGTTTGAGGCTGCTGTGAGCTATGATGGTGTTGCTGCACTCTACCTTGGGCAACAAGAAAGACCCTGTCTTAAAAATGAAAAATTGAAAAAGGTTTATTTCAGAAAGAACAGAATGGCTATGTAGTTTATGAAGATATTTTATCATCTTCCAGGCTCTACATGTACAGAAAAGTAAAAATTACAACTTGAGAAATGCCAGGAGACAGACAAATGCAGAAACCAATAAAAGATCCATACTTTAGAGGGTAACAGAGACTTCAGAAAGTTAAAGGCAAACAAGACTTGCAAATGCAGTGAGTTCCCAAAGGCTGGTTAGTGAAGACTTATGACCTACTTTAGGTAGCTCATGTTTATCTTATACTAAAGTCTTCACACACTACATGCCCTCTAAACATGTATCTTAAAGTTTAGGTGGGAAATTAGTGCAGAAAATACTTCTCTACCCCAAATTTTCTATCCCCCCCTCACCCTCATTACCCCTGCCCATATGAAATTGCCTTAAATTCTGTCATTTATGTGTCTTTCCTTGGCTCAAACTTTATATACTTTTAAAAATATATAAATAGGACAAATAGCATCTTCTGGATGTTCTGCCCTGTGAAATTTTTGTGAAATGAATGAAAACAAGATAGAGGGCAGTTTTGGGAGGGGGTTGGAGGAAAGTTCAGGTACTCATGGGAGACTAGTGTCGAGAGTATACGCAGCCAGTACCAGGGCTCCAGAAAAAGTGAGTCTGAGTAAAACTGCATTTAGCATTCTTTATGAGCTTTATGAGGTTCTTGGACATGACAGTGAGGCAGCAAAAAGAAAGGATACTGTAAGGAGGTTTAGGTATGTCAAAGCATAACTTCTTCAATGTCATAATTATTCTCCAGGCAGGATCACAATAGCCTCATACCATAAAGAAATAAATAATTACAAAATTGGTATAAGATTCTCATCATTCAATGTTGACAACAGATATAAAAAAATTGAATTTGAATAAAGAGAAAATTAAACAATGGGTGATAAATCATGTATCTTTAAAGGTAAGAAAAACTTATTCTATATGCTACCTCATTAATTTATAAGTTATGATTTAGGAGCCAGAGGAGAGAGTATCAGTGCAGTTTTTTTTTCTTCTGTTCTAAGCTAATTTTTGAAAATTATCACAGTTGACCCTTGAACGACGCAGGAGTTAGAGCCGCCAACCCCGCACACACCCAAAAATCTGAGTATAACTTTTGATTCCACCAAACGAAACCACTAATAGTCTACTGTTGACCAGAAGCCTTACCAATAACATAAACAGTCAATTAACACATATTTGTATGTTATATGTATTATGTATACTGTATTACTACTATAACCTAGAGAAAAGAAAATGTTATTAAGGAAATCACAAGAAAGAGTAAATATATTTACTATTCATTAGTTGAAAGTGAAGCATCATAAAGGTCTTCATCCTTATTGACTTCACATTGAGTAGGCTGATGAGGAGGAAGAAGAAGAAGAGCTGGTCTTGCTGACTAAGGTGTGACAGAGGTGGGAGAGGTGGAGGAGGTGAAGGAAGAGGCAGAAGAGGCGGGCACACTCAGCGTAACTTTTATTGAAACATAATTGTATATAAGCGAAACTACACAGTTCATATCCATATTGTTTGAGGGTCAGCTGTACTTTTAAAATAAAAGGAGAGGAGAAAAAGTAAGAGTAAACAAAATGTCAAGTTGGGGGTGGGTGGGTAGAGACGGGGAGGCCCTGGGAAGCGGGAAACTAAATGTAAGGTTAGAAGCAGTGGCCTCAGTGGGGAGAGGAGACGTGTGCAGAAACCAGTGGTGAGAGCTGTTTCACAGATTAAATGCAGGCGCCAAGGATGACAGTGATTCTAGCAACTTCCATGGTAGCATTCCAAACTTCTCCCTGAATGTCTGTGCTTTTCCCTACTCCTACCTTCATTTACTGGCTTTCAGGCCTTTTTTTCTATGCAACAGAATGTGGGTTCATAATAGTGAAGGGATGAGAAAGGATTAACATAGACCAAATATTCACAAATTAAACAGCAAAATAATTAACCTTGAAAATCTAAGTGGGGTGAAGGTGAGGTTTGGGAGGGCAGCCTGGGATTCCCAGTAGGGCTCTTGAAGCCTGTGAGCATTATTGTTTTATAAAAGAGATTCAAGCATGAGTGGGAAGATTAGACTCCCAACTCTACAGTTCTATGAAGAGTTTGATAAGCATGTTTTTAAGTGAATTTCCAGCTTTCTCAGACTAATTTCTTAAAACTAATTACCTCATTCTTAATTTAAATATGCAAATTCATTTTCTGTAAATCTTAAAATGTACATGTGTATAAAAATGTCTTTTCATCCCCAGATATAGCTATGGGAAACAAGTTGCTGAATTTTTTATATAATCCTGATCGTATTTTAGAAACTGAAAGTTGTATTAAATAATGATGTTTCTATTACTTTACACATTATCAGCATGACATTTCATGTTTCTAGTCTCATTTTCCCAGCCCACTATAACAAACAAGACTTTGTAAAAAAAATAAACCGTGGTATCTTCCTTTATCAACTTATTAAAAAAATACTCTTTACTCAATTCAAATAGGGAAACAAGCTTCTAATGGCATCCATTTGCACTGTTGCTAATGACAACTACCAAACTTTTAAGGACATATAGGATTACTGTATATTTAAACAAACTGAATATGCTCCAGAGAATTTCTAAAGTATTTCTGTGTTTGGTGATCTCTGCTACTTCCACACCATATATTTATATTCTCTTTTTATTTTTTATTTATTTTTTCTTTCTCAAGTTGTTTTCCCCTAGCATTTTTATATTAGGACGTCTCTGTTAGCTATAAACTTTTAGAAGTTTATTTTTAACCCTTGCGTTTGTACTCTATTGCATTTATAGAACAGAAATCTGTCCCATATAACAAACCCCTTCTTTTAATTTCCAAGCTGGCATTTCAGACTGTGACCAGTTGGACAGAAACTTCATTCAGTCATTGACAGTTCATTCTGGCCAGATGAGTGCAGCTGGGGGATTAGAATTTTTCAGCCATTGAGTATTTTTTATTGGAGAAAGATTTGTGGTGCTCAAAAACGGTCTAATTTATTCCATATATTCTTACAAGGTCATAAACAATCTTAGAATTACCTAATCAGTACATTGTTCTTACTACATAGGAAAAAAATTCATAGGAAGAAACAAAGAATTTTTTTTAACTTGGGAAATAATATTCACAGTGATTTATGTACGCTGTATTTTTTTTAGACACACGACTTTTACTCTGAGATAACTGTTTTATGACAAGTCCAATATGCTTTATCTGGCTAGAATTCACATAACTTCAATAATTATTTATACTGAAACTAATCAATGAAAACACACAGTATATGCAGTAGAAAGTAAAAATGTTTCCACTCTCAATATCCTTGTGAGAAATAATTAGATAGTCACTGATAATCCAGTAATTCTGATTGCAGCTTCCCCTGAGTGCTACGAAAGCTTAGAAAATAATCCAACTTGGGATATGTGGAGTGGGAGGGCAGGGGACCACCTCCTGAAGTATCTTTTGAACTGAGCACTAAAGAGGGAATAGGTTTTATTAAGGTAAAGAAAATGAGGAAAGAATATTCCAGAAAGAAAGAATAGCTGGAACAAAACACAGAGTTTGGAAACAGCATAATGTTTACAGGGAACAATCAGTTGGTCAGAATTTCTGGAATTTAGAGTTGTGAGTAGAAATTCCAGGCAGGCAATGGAATGAAGGCATGAGCAATGGTCTAGTAGCAAAGGGCCAAGAATGTCATGCTAAGGAGTTGAAATCTTACTCTGTAGCTTAAGGGAAATCATAGTACATACAGACATGCATTTTGAATAGATTATACCAATGAGAAAGGCAAATCTTAATGAAGTAAAATTGATGCCAAAGTTACTGGTGTGTAGGATACTGTAAAGAGCAGGTGTAAGATGATGGAGATCTATGTAAGGTAGGGGTAGTGAGCATGAACACAAGAGGAGAGCCAGGTGAAGGGACCCTTTCTTCTGCTCTCTGAAGTTTCGATGATTGAGTCTGCTGAAATAAATTCACAATAGACAGATTAATGGGAGAAAAGGCATAAAAACTTAGTGTCTGCACGGGGACATCACTGTGAGTACCCAATAACCCAATGAGATTCAAAAGCTAGTAGAGCCTTCTTCCCAGGGGACAGGGAAGTGGAGGGCTGCAGGCACTTTTAGAAGAAAAGCAAATGATTTTTGGGGAGATGAATGGGCAGGAGTAACAGACAATGGTCTCAGAAAAAGATCCTCTGGGCTCTTTTGATGGTGTCAACTCTAGTCTTCTTTCTTGGAATTAATCTTCCTTATTTGATGAGATTATGGGAGGTGGAGGGAGCTTAAGATAACTGCATTCCTTCTGGAGAAATTTCCCTTAGTCAGATGAGAGAACTTTAGAGAAAGCCTCTCCCTGTGCTTTGGGAAAGACAGAGAGTGAGAGATAGGAGGATGGGAGAAAGTCAGAGACACCTTGGCACTAAGGCTACTTCTTTAGTTCAAAGTGCTCAGCATGTCAAGGCACCACACTTTGCAGTATCGTTTTTTTCTGAGCCCCAACAAGAACATAGTTAATACATATTTAGAAGACCAAAATAGATAAATAAATTAAAAGTCCACATAATTGTATAGACTGATTTTATAGCAAAGCAGAGAGGTTTGGGGTTTTTATATTCTCCTTAGTTGATACCACTGCCATTGCTGTCAACTAAGAAAAATATGATGAAGGAGAAGGAAAAGGAGAGGAAGAAGAAGGAGGGGGAGGGGAGGGGGAGGAGGAGGAGGAGAAGGAGAGGAAGAGTAAGAGAAAGAAGAAAAGAAGGAGGAGGAGGAGAAGAGGAAGTTGTTGAAGAAGTTTCCCTTTGAAACTCCCACTTTAAGGACAGAGTGGGCAAATTGTTACTGGAGCAGCTACCTCCTGTAAAGTAAGATCTGGAACATTTTCCTTTGCAATTTAGTGATTTGGAGGTCACTGGGTATCTTTGCGGTTGGGGTTGAGGCACTTTCATTGTAGTACAATGGATAAATAGAAGTAGAGAAAAACAAACAATAGAAACTCATTTTTAAAATACATGTAATATATAAAATACATATTCTCTAGCCAGAGAATATATAATCAGAGAATTCTACTCCCATCCTATCCTTTCCTTGAAGGGACACACATTTTTTTTTTTTTTTTTTTTTTTTTTTTGAATGGGAGGAATGGGGAAAGTTCACAGGATCGGGGAAAGAGTCTGTAGAGGAAAACACTGATGAGAGCGAGAAACCAGGGAATATTTAAGAACCAATGGGAAGAAAGGCAATCAATTCAAGAGCTAATGTAGAGGAATTTGCCTTCCACAGGAGAAAACTGCAGGAAAGGAAGGACTGATGTGTGGCTGCATTTATTGGATTAACCTATTTGAATTTAGTTTGCAATTGTTGCTATGCAAATTCAGATGAATCACAGCCACAAATCTTTATTTTACTGTTTCCCTGCTCTCAAGTGCTTAAGCATAGACAGGTGAAACAGCAAGGTAAAACTGTGCTAACAGAGTAGCATTGCACAAGTAAGGTAAAATTACTAACTTAAATATAGCATTAAGATAAAGCAGTCTTGTAATAAATATTAGGTACATACTATATTCCAAGCATAGTGATAAGCATTTTACAAGCATTAAGTGACTGTCTTCATTTATTATTCACAATAATCAATTTAATTTAGCCCTATTATTATTTCCATACCACAGATGAGGCAACTGAGTCAGAGAAAATGACTTGCCCAATGCCCCCAGCCAGTGAAAGCTTTGTAACATTTCTATCATATCACCGTCTAAGGCTCACCAATCCCTTCACTCTCAACATGCATCCTCTCCTTGTAGATAACAGGTGTGAACTCTTTAAAAGTGTTGACTTTCCTTCCTTAGGATGTACCTATATATGCACTTACCATCGTCTCCTTTGATCCAAAGTTGGCCTCCCATCTACTTACTGACCCAATAACATGAGGAATAATGGAAGCCAGCTTGGTCTAGTGGTCATAGCAGCTTCCAATGACTTACGAAGTACTGTCGGGGCTCAGAAACTGATACCTCAAAATATGGCTCTTTGACATGCTGAACTAAGGAAGCAGCCTCATGATTTCCCTGACCCTCCCCCAAACCCTTCTCTCTCTCAGTCCTCCCAAAGCACAGAATGAGACCATTCTCTGAAGTTCCCTTACCTACCTAGAAATCAGAACCCCAGAGAAGAACACAAGCGCCTTCCTCCCTTTCCTGAAATTTCATTAACCAGAGAAGATTAAAACTTTATATTACAGAAGAAGAAACAAAAAATAAAACAAACAAACGAACAACAACAAAGAACACCTAGAACCCAGGAGAAATTTGTCCCAAACTATTGTCTGTCCTCAGGTCCCATTGAATTTCCAAAGAGAATCATTTACAAACCACTGTCTGCTCTTTGGGCCCATTCATTTACAGACCCTCCACTTCCGTTTTCCCAATGAAAAAGGTATTAACTGTCAAACATGTCTTTTTTTTTTTTAGCTTTTATATTTTATATGACTTCCATGTGCATGTGTGCACATAAGTTTGTTATGCTTTTCTCTTTTGAACCTTTTTGTTATAGGGGTGTCAGCCATGACTCTTTATGATTGGGAGGAATGGGAGCACCCTCTTTCCATTCCTACAGTTTTCACAATGAAAAAAGACTCAGATGCGATTGAAAAGAATAAACAGCTGTGAAGCCTATACCATGTAAAATATGAGGAGCTCAGATAAAAGGAGAAAAATATATGTTGAGACATTGTCTAAACATTATCTAAATGTTAGGAAACAGGAACTGATGTCTTTAGTGCATCTTGGGTAGCCACGTCTAGAGAGGAAAAATCAGTTTAGTGACTAAAATCAAACTTTACTTTTACACTCTTTCACTGAGGTGAAAAATAGTGAATTAAATAATTTTGTTTTGAAATCCACATATTCTGTTGCCAGTTAATGAAATATTATTTGATGAGAGGACTTTTCCTATAAAATAGTAAGAAAATTTATGGCTTTAATTTCACAAACAGAGCAGATCATTTCATTGATTTTTAAAATCTCTGGCAGTATTTTTTTCTCTACTTTTACTGTTTTTTTCTCTTTGAATTGCTGATGGGTTGATCTAATTACAAAGAGGTCAATTTCAGCATTTGGCCATATATGTACATATATATAATCATACAACAAAGTTTCTTCAGCTATAAAGTAAGATAATAATATATAGGTTCACATCATGAAAAATGTATAGAATTAGAACTCTGAATATTAGCTGGGGATAATGATAAAGAGGAATACTATATTTAAAATGAGTCATTCAAGTAATGCTGTACAGGATGAGCTTCACAGAGACGTTACTTAACGGAGAAAGAAGAGAAATGGACCCAGGCATAGGAAACACTGTTCTGTTTCAGAATCTCTGAACATGTATTTTAAAAGAAAAATCTTCACCAGCAGTATATTTCTGTATTTGTATTCACCATTATTGTTGGAACATTCCTTTTTTCTTCATTTAGCTGGTTAACCTGACCCTGATGAATTTCTAGTGAGTCTATTTTAAGAGGCCTCTGTCAAAACCTCTCTCCTCCCATATCCACAGTAAGTAAAAGACAATTTTATATCAACAATACAGGGTGTTAAATGTTTCATTTGGTTCTGAAGGACTCCATAACATCTCCTTCTCAGCCTTAATTTGAAAGGGTAGATTATTTTCCTGCTTTAACTTGAGCCTTCCCTGATAAGAAAAAATTAAAAAAAAAAAAAAGGAACTCTCAAGGTCTCTTGATTCATGTAAATGTAAGTAGTCACTCAAGTTGAAGAGTTTGTCGTTCCCAGCATCTTGAATAATTTTCCAGGGCACATTGTGCCTCTATCACTATTAGTTGATTAATACAATATGTCTTTACATGTAGCCTTTTTATTCATTCTCTAAGTTTACAAAAGGGAAACAACTATGTATTTTCAAGCTGTTGAAGCTTCCTTCCTCTTCCATGTTCACCAGTATTTTGAAAGTCACAATTCTATGGAAGCACTTTTAAGAGTAGACTTTCATAATTTATTAGGTAGCTTTTGGAAGTTAAACTTAATTCAAGTGCCTAATTCTTTTGTTTGTCATTGGGAGAGGGTAGTTCTGACAAATTGAATAATTGTAATCCCTTTTCAGATGAAGTCAACCTAAAACTTTCCCAGTGATGGAATTTTGTAAGTTAAACTATGTCATTCCAATAAAAGTCTTGTCTATCAATCTCAAAAAATAGCAACCATTCATTTATTATAATTCACTATATTAACTGTGTACACCTATCTGATACAATCTTATGTACATCTCAGGATAGGATCATACTTATATATCTGTGGGAAATAATCCTTCTTCGAATTAGATGCTGCATTAGCCCGATATTATCAAATTTTAGACACAATAACACTTAGTTTAGAGTCATGTATATATTTTCGCACTGCATGGATATTACATAATATTGAGATTACATAATAATGAGAGAAAATTGGTTTCTATTAAATGTATGTGAGGCAATATTGTGGTTTATAAAGGGATTTCTAAGATTGCTTCACATTCAGCTATATTTATTTTCTTGATAATTGTCCTGCATAGATGGATGTTTTCCATATATTCACTTACTTCTTTCCTTTTATGATTTTAATAAAACAGTTTCAAAAAATATACCTCAATTCTGAAAGACAACACCATTAAAAAAGAAATTATTAAAAGGCAGAAATTATTGATTTAGGATACCAGATTAAAAGAATGAAATTTATACCATCTGACCACATAAAAAGTAAGCTGGTCTCTGCATACAAAGTGAAATAAAGAACTGAGACAAATTTATTTGCATAATAAAAGCTAAAGTATCACTTTTATCTATAATATTAAGATTATTTCTGTATTGTAAGATATTTCTATATTGTACTACGTAAATAATTTCTCAAAGTCTGTCATATATAATGAGTTCCTAAATTGTCTTCCAGCTCCATATCTCCATGAGTTTATTTGAAAACGTTGATCCTGTTTTGGAGAAGTGAAACATGATAGGATCTAGTTGTCCATATATATATAGCATAAAAGTTGGTTTATAAGCTAAGAGGCTGAAAAATTAGAATTAAGACTTGTGGCTAACACAAAATTTAGCTTAAATAAATTGCTTCTAAGGAGCTGGTTACAAAAGGAAGATAATCCACCCATGTTTACTA
Organism: Gorilla gorilla gorilla; assembly: GCF_029281585.2. Taxonomy (NCBI): domain Eukaryota; kingdom Metazoa; phylum Chordata; class Mammalia; order Primates; family Hominidae; genus Gorilla; species Gorilla gorilla. The sequence continues at coordinate 120,996,596 of NC_073228.2, read as the reverse complement.
TAAATGAAACAGAGACTGCATTGATTGCTAGAAGATGATATACAACCTCTTTGCAGGCTGTGAGGCAAATCCACTTGGGAGTATCTTCTGTTCTGATAAGAGACCTTAAAGGTCCTTTGCCTGGGTCAATATAAATCATGGTTCTCATCCTGCTGGTTCCTTGTCTCTGCACCTAACTCCTCAACTCTTGTTGGTCTTTTGGTTCCAAAATTGTTGCTGCACTTTGGACTATTAAGATTATGCATTTTTTTATGGACAAGAGCTCAGCCTTAAACCTCTTGATCTCCTCCACATTGACCACTTAACTCATATGGGCCTTCATGTATTACTTGTCAACACTCTAATATCTTTGAACAATAGCTCCTAAGGACTACAAACAACACTTTATGTACTGATCATCATCTAGATAACCTATTATTTACAACAGGGCTTGCCAATAAGCACACTGGCATATGTTTTTCCCAATTGCCAATGTTTTCAATATTTATACCTAATTACAATGAGCTATCCTTGACAGGTTCTTATTCTGATTGAAAAACATGATGTCCTACACCCAGAATTATTTGTAGATATATATCAGAATTCATCAACCAGCATTTGCATGACTTTGAAGTGTTAGATGCTGAGGCCAGAGAATGCTTATGTAATGATGCTTAACAACTAAAATTGTAACTAATGGGAGTTTAAATAGGTAGTGTAGTGACTGAACACCTCATTGCACTAGTAATATTTATTGATCTCACTATGTGGAAAACAACTTGGCTTTGAATCCTTGAGCTTCTAGAAAGGTCAGGAGGGACAAGAAAACCACCTAAGATCTGAGTAGTCACTGAGTTGCACTTAAATTAGAAAAATATGAGAAAATAATGATTGTCTCCTCCTCTCATAAAATATGAAAACCAAAACAAAACAGGGGTAGCAAAGTATGCTAAAAGTTTTATAGATAAGAACTTGTTCCATCAGCAGCTCTTTACCTACTGAACAAGTTGTCCCAATTCCTGCCAGCATCAGAGGAACTTTGCACAGGGCTGTGATGCTGGTATGGGCCCTGAGAGATGCTACCTTAACTAGATCTCACACTTTAGAGCCAGTAGATAATCTAAAGCATTATTTCTAAAAATGATATTTTGAAGAGCCATTACTTGCTTAATGAAGGAAGGCTGAGTGATGCTAAGAATGTTTTTCCTAGCTTTTAGACTATAAAAACACAAGAAAGTCACAAGCATTTAACACTCTGCCTTTTTAAACATAAGCAATGGTTTTAATAAGAACAATGTCCATATTAAAAGCTTTCTTTATTAAAAAAATGTTTCCTAGATCATGAGGAAATAAATTTTGAAATTTATTATTGACAATTTAATTCAGTATACTATATAATACATGTTAAAAGTTGAGAGATCATAGATATATTTATACGATTACATGAAAGTGTGTGTGTGTGTGTGTGTGTATATATATATACATGAACTTTAATCCCAGTTATGTGTTACTATCTTGTCATCTTTGGTACAATATCAGCATTAGCATCACAGCTAATTTATAGTGAGAGTCTATAGACCTTCTATGACATGAGCGATGGGACTTCTGCGACAAACTTGCTGTACACCTGAGGCTCCACCCTTTTCTAACATTTGCTGCTGCTCCTGTCAGTAAGGCCCTGCCATTCCACACATGGAATGACCTGTTGTGATGGCCATTTGTAGACAAGATAGAAAAGCACAGGCAGAGTCATGTGGTGTCCCCTTTCTGCACCCTATGTGTATGTGGTACTCCTTCTCTTGGCACCTACACAAAAATCATTCCTGCGTAGCGTAGAGTTGGGTTAAGGTGAACTATTCTAAGGACAACATCCTGAAATCAAAGGAACAGATGTAGCAGCATTTCTCAAATGACAGCATTCCACAATGATCACTTTCTAATCCAACCAGAATCTGTGTAGGCAGTTTCACTTATGTGTTTATACGTTACATGAATGAGTGATCTATTCCAAACTGCTTGTTCTTTTAGTATTTCTCTTTCTCCCTGAAAATAAAGAGTTGCTTAGGCCCAAGAGTTGACCAGATGGACTGCACAATGGTGTGCTGATACCATTTGTGCAGTGAAAGGAAGAGATGATTTCAGAGCTCTCCTATTCTCAAAGGATCTAGGCTTCCATCTGTTGGGAATGGCCAAAGTCAATCTTAATAGTCCAGTTTAGGTGTTGAATTCATTCAGTCACTTAGAGAACTCCCTATCAGGGCCAGTCTCTCATTGTTTTCCAGTTTTATATGACAATTTAGAGCCCCATGTGTGCAAAGCAGTTTGGGTCACAATAGGAAAAGTACACCAAACCTGCCCAAGTAATATCATTTTTGTTTTCTTAGAAACGGGAAGAAAAAGAGGCATACTGTGGTTAATGTTTTGCTTAGGTGATAAATCAAGGGCAGAGCCAGGAAAAGGACACAAGTTTTCTAGTTCTCACCTACAATAATGCCAAGCAGTCACACAAAAGTTTTATTGCTTATGACAGCAGCCAAGTAAAAGAAGACAAAGCAAGAATCGGCAGCTTATGTTTTCACCATTACCAACACCCTTCCCACAATTGTTTTAAGCAATATGGTTTGATGTTAATCAACTCCTTAAAAGCCACCCATCTTTTTCTATAGCAATGATTGTCTATTATTTTCTACAAACAAGTCCTTGCACAGTTTGACTAGGCTGGAATTAAGGAAGAATAGTAGATCTCCTCACCAATGTCCTGATTGCGAAAGTCATCATTGAGAACAGCCACAGGGAACTCAACGGACCTGCCAGCTCATTTGAAAGAGAATCTTTGTGTGAGCTGATGCACTCATGAGGAAATAAGGCTAAGGATGGGGAAAAAAGACCAGCTGAAATATACATCCATGGAGGTTTGGAACCAAAGTAAGAGGTTTGCTCTCTGACAGCTGGGATTTATTCACCTCAATAACTAGGGCAGGGCACTTGGTCTTTTTTCCTCCCTTCTCCAGTTTAATGAAGAGTGCTGGAAAGATAGAAAATTGGACTTTAATTGGAGTGGTTCTCTGGTTCTCCTAACACAGCCTCTTTTAAAAAATGAAGGCATGTAGAGAATAATTATTCTAGCTGGAGTCAACATCACCATGATTTATTATCTTAATATGAATGAAGCCAGCATAGTCAGGGGGAGGTGAACTCTACAAAACAGAGGGATAGAATGAAGAATACTGCCTCTAAGTCTGCCTGAACTTCAGGGAATTTACTTTTGTGTCCCTCCAGGGGACACCAATAGACTTTCTTCTATTGATAGTTCTATTTGACTACTAACTAGAGCATTTATTGGGATGATTATAGCAACTCATCTGTTGATTAGTGCCTCTTCATCAAATGTAAACATTCTTCTGAAGGTCAGGGTACATTGGACACAGTTCAGAGCACAGATTCTAGAGCCAGGCTGTCTGCATTCAGAGCATTCAGATCCCTGGTTTACCACTGAAACTCCTGGAACCTTGGCAGGCTACTTTGTTCCTTTACATCAACCACTGCATAGGACTCTTCTGAGGCATACATTAGTTCATTTGTGCTAAAAGTGAGCACTGTGACTTTGTACCTGTCACCACCCTGCCCCTATTATCAGCAGCAAAATGTTCTGTTTAAAAGAGTCCCTCAACCTGTTACTCATACAATTGTATTCACACTTATTGAGAACTTACTGTGTTCTAAACCCTAGAAATTAGGTTAGCAGAGTGGCTTTAGAGGTAGACAGCCTGGATTCAAATGTAGCCATTTGCACGCCATTTTTCTAAGTTTCATTTCTTTTATGTGTAAAATAGGATGATAGTAATAATACCTAACTCTGTATTTTGAATGTAATATCAGCTAGCACGTTTCCTCACTATTCCTCAGGAGCAAAGTAAGATTAGCTCAAGAGCCCATTTCACACCCTCAGAATTTAAAAACACAAGGCAATTGTAAAGTAGAAAGAGGAAAGCTTTCCTTCTTGTGGTCTCTTCTACCTCTTGAACAATTGCTTTCAAATATGAGTTCCATACATCACAGTTGCATGAAACAAAATGAGCAAAACTCTGACTGTGCCAAGTATTTGTGTCTTAGAATTTGCCCAAAAAACTGCTGGTTATGGGATAGCAGCTACATGGCATATCCCACAGCAATCAAATTCAAAATCCATATCATATATTCCTATTCTCCAAATCTTTTGTTTGGTTGGTCGGGGTTTATTTGTTTTGAACTTCATGGGTCCCCTCCTGATCCTTTTTCCCCAGTGCAAATTTCAATCACACTCATCATTTTGCAAACAGCAGAGTGATAATTACCCAGACAAGAATCGTATTTGGAGTTTACAATTAGTGGACAAAAGTATAAGGAGAAAAACGATATTCTGTAGTTGATGGCTATCTCCTGCCTCCCACATTGTCCTCAGAATACTACATTTAGCAGAACAACTTTGCTCCCCACACTGTGACTCCCAAACTCACGTACCCCAATCCATCAGGTTCTCACCCTACAAATATCCTTCCGTTCCACAATATCCTCAAGCATTATCATTACGAGTATAATTTTCAGATCATTTTTAGTGTGATGTTTGTCTCAAACACTTATTTTATGGTAACTGTCTAAAAAAGATAAGTGTAGATATAGAAAACTAAGTAAATAAAGTCTCCTGCTCACACTGAAGTCTTGTCTAGTAAGTTACAGTATGTTAGTTACATTTTCAAGAGTATATGAAACTATGATTCCATGCAGATAAATGTGCAGCCATGTGTGACAAGTAATCCCCTTCAATTCTACTAATCATATGTGCTTCTACTTTCTTGCAGAGGTCAATGACTTAAAAGAAACGAAATGTTCTAAATTTTTGCTGTGTGCACGTCTTTGATTTAGGTGGACTCAGTGTTCTAAAAGTGCAATAAAAAGCACGCCAAGGGTTTAACTTGACCTTGCATAGCAGAAGCAATATTGATTGATGCTATTCATTTCTTCAGCAGTTTCATGGCAGGTATGCAGTAGGTTTGCTAACAATCCCCTTAATCAAGTTATTGTTGGTATTAGTGTCCAGAAATTGAATCTAAAATGAAGTTGACAAAAGCTGTTCACAAATACATTTACTCAAAAAATTTAGATGAGAATTGGCTCTCTTTAGTTTAATCCTCCAGCAAACATTTATCCAGATGCACTTACTCCATCCTGTCACAGGAAGGAACTAGTAATTGTTTCTGTGTACTGGTATGCTCTTATAATTAAGGCTTTGGGAATATGAGTAAAAAGCTGCCTGGTGTATTTAATTAAAGTTAGTAGGAAGCTTCAAGCCAAGCAAGCATTGTCAGTAGTACTTAGTATTTAATACAAATACACCCAGGTGCTTAGATATTTAGGCCAGAAGAAAGTAGAATGTTGTTATATTCAGAAAGGAACATTATACATTCAGTTATCAAATTCCAGACAAAGAACCATAGAATATGGGATGCTATGTGAATAGAAATTCTGATTTCATAAATTAGTAGACTAATCAACAAGCTAGAATAATTCAAGTATCTACTATGTGTTTAGTCCTGAGATTTTATTCTTAATTCTGAGAGTAAAGAGAAATTGAAGAAATATAAGAAACCATGTCTAGTCTGAGAGGTGTGACTAGAGAATGAAAAAATAAGATAAAATTTAAAGTAAACAAAACTAATTGCTGAAAAGTGGCACTAACTATAGAGCACAATGGGAATTCAGAAAGAGATATCAAAATTAGGAGCAGAATCACCAGGGAAAATTTCATCTATCAGCACATGGCAAGACATCAAAAATGAAAACCAACTTGCAGGAACTGGTAGTGGGCAATCTGGGACAATTTGAGCAATGTTAACAATTTGGACAATTATTACCAATTAATAATTGTAATAATTATTATTATAATAGATTATAACCCATAAAATATGAATCTATGGGTCCATACTAATGTAAATAAATAATTTTTAAAGTACATAAAAAAAGAAAAAACAAACAAAAAATAGTAAGTACGTGGGAGAGAAGAGACAGTTCCTTTAATGACAGAATTCCAATTCATAAAGGTAGAAAAATGGTGGAAATCACAACTCATCATTTTGCAAACAGCAGAGTGATAATTATGCAGACAAGAATTGTATTTAGATTTTAAAATTAGTGGGCAAGAGTATAAGGAGAAAAACGATATTTGCATAATTTTAGTGTCACTCTCCACATGGCACTTAGTAATTAGAAAAAGAGAAATAGTAACTTTACTGAGTTGGATGGTGTCCTCCCCCAAAAAAATTCATACCCTTTCTGGAACCCAGAATGTGATCTTATTTGGAAATAAGGTCTTTGCAGATGTAATTGGTTAAATTAAGATGAGGCTACACTGGAGTTTGGTGGGCCCTTAATTCAATATGACTGGTGTCCTTAAAAGAAAAGAGACAAAGAGACAGACACACAGGAAGATGTCATGTGTTCATGGAGACAGAGACTGTAGTTATGACTCCAAAAGCCCAGAAATCACTGCAGCTGCCAGAACTTGAAAGAGACAAGGAAAGATCCTCTCCTAGAGGCTTCAGAGGGAGCATGACTCAGATTTCTAGCCTCCAGAACTGTGACAATAACTTTCTGTTGTTTTAAGCCATGCAGCCTGTAGTACTTTGTTATGGGAGCCCTAGAAATCTAATACAGTAACTTTGTAGGAGAAAGACCTGTCAGATATCTCCCTTAAACAAGTGATCAAAGTTAACATCATTCATAAAAAGACATGAAAACATCAACTACCTCCTCATATGATGAACCAAGAATGGCACAACTTAACTTTTGCAGTACTCTTGACAAAAATACATGACATCAATCTAGTAAGCAGGAAATACCAGATAATTCAAATGAAGAAACCTTCCACAGAGTGATTGACCAGTACTCTTTAAAAATGTCAAGGTTATAAAAGCCCCCCCAAAAAAAAAAAATGACTGAGAAACTGTCCCAAATAGGAGACTACGGAGACATGACAACTAAATAAAATGTAGAATTCTTGACTGAATTCTGAATCAGAGAAAAAAAAAAAGTTACTAGTGAAACAACTAGAAAAATTCAAATAATGCCTATAGGTGAATTTAGTTTCTGGTTTAGGTCATCGGAATGTGGTTAGATAACATGTTATCACTGGGGGACCTGAGCAAAGGGCATTGAGGAACTCAGTATACTATTTTTGCAAATTGTCTGAAGTTCAGAAGTATTTTAAAGTAAAATAATTATTAAGAAATTTGTGAATAAGATGCAGGGGGAAAATGGTAGGATCAGGCAAGATGGGTAAGAGAACAGATCCCTTGTTACATAAAAGACAGGCTTGAACAAAGGCAAGAAAGGAAGGAGCAGAAGCCAACTGGCCAGGTCTGTGTTGCCAGCAGTGGAAGGGCATGTCGGCACCTGCACAGAGAGCTTCTGGGCTAGGAAAGTCCCCAAAAGTCAGACGGGAACCTCACAAGGCTGCAGAATGGAAGCTGTGTAGAGTTTTGAGCAAATGAACTATGTAGAGTTTTGAGCAAAAGCTGTTCACAAATACATTTACTCAAACAAATAAGAGTTGGCTTTCTTTGGCTAACGATGAAAACAATGATAAATGACAATTTGTCTGTCAGGAAAATGCAGAATGAATTCTGCTTATATTGACTCTTCCTGTCAACGTAATTTCTTTCTAGGTCAGTGGCTAACTAAGGAGTTTGAAGGGCCAATGTTTCTGTCTGTGTTCAAGGGTGCTTTTCTTTCTGGTTTTCTCATTCCATTTTCCTTAGAGGGAGAATTGAGATTTGGGATAAGGACTGATATTAGAAAAATCACTAAATATCCCTTGTCAGAATAACGAGATTATGTCCTTTGCAGGGACATGGATGGGGCTGGAGGCCATTATCTGTAGCAAACTACTGCAGGAACAGAAAACCAAATACCCCTAGAAAACTATTACGGTAATTTTGTAGGAGAAAGATCTGTCAGATATCCCCCTTAACCAAGTGATCAAAGTTAACAGCATTTGTTAAAAGACATGACAACATCAAGTACCTCCTCATATGATGAACCAACAACAGCACAACTTCACTTTTGGAGAACTCTTGACAAAAAATGCATGACATCAATCTAGTAAGGAAAAAATACCAGATAATTCAATTTAAGGAACATTCCAGAGTTATGGGACAGTATGTTCTCACTTATAAATGGTAGCTAAATGATGAGAACATGTGGACACATAGAGGGGAACAACACACACTGGGGCCTCTTGACAGGTGGAAGGTGGGAGGAGGAAGAGGATCAGGAAAAATAACTAAAGGGTACTAGGCTTAATACCTGGGTGAGGAAATAATCTGTACAACAAACCCCCATGACAGAAGTTTACTCATGCAACAAACCTGCACATGCACCCCGAACTTAAAATGAAAGTTAAACAACAACAACAAATGAAATCAGAATAGCACTAATACGAAAATATAAATAACTAGTATTCAGGAAACAAAAATGAATAATCCAAATACAAAAATAATAGAAATTGTATGAGTTAAACCAAAGGAGGAACTCAAGGCCACAGCAGTCACACTATAGGTAGAATAATGATCCAAATTCTTAGAAAGTTAGTAGAATAATAATAAGAAACTATAGGACTATTCTCTCTCTGCTCAAGGTTGTTCTGATTCCTTCTAGATCGTATTTCAAGGTCTAGGAAAAAGAGTAAACATAAATAAAAAGAACCAAGTAAATGTCAAAAGAAGCAAGTCACCAAGAATTCAGAGGACTCAAACATGATTGTTAAATAGATCCTAATGTAATACAGTTTGACAAGATTGGAGAAAAAAAAAAAAAAGATTTAAAATGGACCCTACCATAATAAAAGTTCATTAATTCCAGTTCAACTCAGCGATTTGGCAATCATTTATCATAGATTAGGTTGAAATGTACCTTTATATTATCTCAAAGAAATATTTTGCTAAGCAGATTAATAATGTAAACAAAAGGTACTGTTTTCAAAGCTTTTTGTGGGCCTAGTATACCGAAAAAGGAAACATAATAGTGTTATAGCAATGATGGCTTAAACTTTGTTGCTGTTATCAAAAGCTAAGCTTTCATTTCTTTTTAAAGGCACTTATGTTAAGGTTTAATCTCACTGTTTAAAATCTCAACTTTTTATTTTACAGTCCCTATTATCAATCACTGGAGAACTCAATATCATGAAACAATAAAACTTTTGTGAAACAAATAAAAACATTTTGTTCTTGCTCATCTGCCTCTTGGTGTCTACTTGCCATGAGTTAAACACAGTTATCTCAACAAGCAATTGCAAGTAGGGATTTTGCAGGGCCTTGGGGAACATAGGGGTGTAGAAATTTGCATGAGAAACAGGTGGCCTATTCTTTCTAACTAACCAGAAGAAAATATTTTTCATACACAAGTAATAACTGAGGTCTCAGTGAGGTTTTCCAGAAATTAGAGAGGCAAAGAGCAAAAAAGAAAGGCTAGAACAGTAAAGATAAATGGCCTCTATCCAAGATTCCACACCAAACTAGAAAAGAATTATCTCACTTGGGGAGGGGGGGGGGGACAAAAAACAAACAAACAAAAAACAAGATACAAAAGGTTGCTTTGTTTTCTTCTCTCTCCTGTTTCCTAATTTAGCAAAATCCTGGTCCACTCACAAAAATGAGCCATTACCCACAACCAGCTCTTTTGGGTACCGAGACTTCCCTGAGCCCTTCCACTTCTTAGGCTTTCTTGGAGAAGACAGTAAGTCTTTCCAGCGGGGCCCAGCCTTACTGTGCTGTGGCCCAGTTCCCTAGCAGTCCCCTAACAAGGGCATGCACTCCATGAAAATCCAAAAAGTCCACTCTCTGGCCTCATGCTCCCAAAGCTTCAGAAACACAAGGAAGTACAATACACAAAATCAAGATGCCTTAATATAATTCAATTATGGACTCTACACCTGCAGTTTGTGTCATTTTTCCAATGATCCCTATAGGAGTAAACTTTGGAATTTGTTTAAAAATATGCTTGCTGCTCTATGGGAGTTGTGACACTGTCTTTTTCTCTTTGCTTCCTTGGATGTATGTGTTTAGAGTTCTTGGTGAGAATGAAGTCTCAAGAGAAAGCTTGAGTTATTCTTGATTTTTGCTGTTTAGGGGCAACAGACTTTCTGATAGGGGGGCTTCGTAACTGGGTGTTCCTAGGAACTACCTAACTACATAATTTTACAAAATACACGCTTTCCCTAAATGACTATGAATCTGAAGAGGTTCTGCCTGGAAGAAATAGACATTAGTTTAAAAAAAATTACTAGTCTCTAAATTCTTATGAAACTAGCATTAGACCACACCCTTCTCAAACTCCTAACCTAACAACCTCCAAAGCTGTCAGGAAAACTAGTAACTTGTGTATATTAGAAGTCAAAGTAAGTTGGATGTATTTGTAACCAATGAGTAATTTTATTGTCTAATGCCAAAGTAGAATGTGACATATGATTTATATGTTTTTGGAAAACTAATATTAATGCACATAGTGTCTAGGAACTGGGCAAATGATGAAAGTCGATTCATGCTGGTCCAGTTACAAGCAATGAAAGGATGTATGGAGAAATGTATGGAGAAGAACTGGTTTAGAAATAGGGAGAAATGTATGTTCAGGTAGATGATAAATCCATACTTTCGCTGCAATTAGACATCGTCACATCATATTAAATGTTGTTGGCTAGAATTTTCTCTATTCCTCAGGTCTACCTTCTTTGTTGATGACTTTATTCTCATACAGATTTCCCCAAATGGTAACAAAAATAGCCTCTGGAATTTCTAGATTGACATCCTTTTATCTCAGCAATCATAAAAAAAAAAGAGAGAGACAGAGCATCATTTTTCATATGCTTCCAGAAAAAAATTCTAAGTTTAAATCTCAATGGAAAATATGTGTGCACATACACTAAATCACATGCAACACACACACACACAGAAGCAAACGACACCACTACCACCGTCAACAACAACAATCATTGTCCACATTTAAGTCAGATGTTAATCGCTATAGCCAATGATGGAATGCTCTAATTGGCATATATGGCTCACGTGCCAAACTCTAAAATTTGGGATGTAGTGTGGAAGCTCTATACCCAGAGAAGAAAGTTCAAAAGAGGCTACTCTCTGCGTCTTACACCCAGAGCAGTGGCTCAAAGATGTTGCACAGGGTGAGAGGCAGTCCACAAAAACGAAGACTTCTAAAGGCATCCCCAAAGAAAATGATTCATTTGAAACAGTGTGGAGAATTTCAAACCTAAGGGATCTTTCAAAAACAATGGAGAATTTGTTGGTAACAATTAAGAAGAGGCTGATAGTTCCTTGAGAGAAACAAACTAAATCACAGATTTATGGCCGAGATCATGCCACTGCACTGCAGCCTGGGTGACAGAAAAAGACTCTGTCTCAAAAAAAAATTCTATATAAAATGAAATTCTATATAAAATAAAAAACTATATAAAATAATATGAAAAAGTGAATTTAACAAAAAAATATACTGAAAAAAACATAAAAGCAATATTGAAAGAAATTAAAGATCTAAATAACTACAAAGATATTCCATGTTCAAGGACTAAAAGACAATGTTGTTAAGAGGCAATATTTATCAAATTGATCTACAAATTCAATGCAATCTCTATCAAAATCTCACCTGCCTTCATTTTGTAAATATTGGCAAGCTGATCTTAAAATTCATTTGGAAATATGGGAACCAGAATAACCAAAACAGCCTTAGAAAGGAAGAAGGTTGAAAGACTCACATTTCTCCACTTCAAAACTTACTACGAAGAGTACAGTAAGTACACACCAAGAAAATGTGGTACTGCCATAAATGTGGATATGTAGATCAATGGAATAGAATTGAGAAGTCCAAAAGTACATCTTCACATTTACAGTCAATTGATTATTGACAAGGGTGTCAAGATCATTCCATGGGGAAAGAGCAATCTTTTTGATAAATGGTGCTTGGAAGACTAGACATTCAAATACAAAATAAAGAATTTAGACACTCTACCTCACACCATATACAAAATATTAACTCAAACTCAAAAGTTAACATTGAAGACTTAAATGTAAAAGCTAAACTTATAAAACCCTTAGGAGAAAACATAGTCATAAATCTTTGTGACTTTGGATTGGGCAATGGTTTCTTAGGTATGTTGCCAACAGCATAAGCAAAAAAGAAAAAAAAACAAAAAAATTGGACACCATCAAAGTTTAAAATTATTGTTTTTCAAAAAAACAACAAGAAAATGAAGAATTAACCCACAGAATGGGAAAAAAAATGAACATATTACATATCTTATAAAGGACCTGTATCTAGAATATGTAATTACTCAATGTATCTTGAATATGTAATTACTCATTGTAAAAGACAAATGGCCTAATTAAAATATAAGCCAAGGACATGAACTGGCATTATTGCAAAGAAGAGATATAAATGTCCACTAAGCATGTGAAAAGATGCTCAAAATCATAAGCCATCAGGGAAAAGTAAATCAAAACTACAATGAGATACCATTGCAAACCTACTAGGATGGCTATTATCAAAAAGACAAACAATAAGTGTTATAAAACAGGTAAAGAAATTGAAACCCTTATCCACTGCTGGTGGGAATATAAAACAATGCAGTCTGGCATTTTTTTCAAGGTTAAACGTAGAATTACCATAGATCCAGTAATTCCATTTCTAAGCATATACCTAAGACAAATGAAAACATATGCCAACACAAAAACTTGTACATGAATGTTTATAGCAGTATTATTCATAATAGCCAAAAAGTGAAACTACCTAAGGATCCCTCTTCTAATGAATGAATAAATAACATGTGGTATATCCACTCAACAAAATATTACTCAGCAATGAAATGAAATTAACAGATTTCTGATCTGGCATGTAAGAGTCACCCTCACGGCTGGGCGCGGTGGCTCACGCCTGTAATCCCAGCACTTTGGGAGGCCGAGGCGGGCAGATCACGAGGTCAGGAGATCGAGACCATCCTGGCTAACACAGTGAAACCCCGTCTCTACTAAAAAATACAAAAAATTAGCCGGGCGTGGTGGCGGGCGCCTGTAGTCCCAGCTACGCGGGAGGCTGAGGCAGGAGAATGGCATGAACCCGGGAGGCGGAGCTTGCAGTGAGCCGAGATCGCGCCACTGCACTCCAGCCTGGGCGACAGAGCGAGACTCCGTCTCAAAAAAAAAAAAAAAAAAAAAAAGAGTCACCCTCACAACAACAAGTAAAAAGCTGAACAAACTAAAAAATGAGCAATTCTTCTTCAATCCATCAGAGAAATAAAATCACAGGGCAAATGACTACACAGAAATTGGAGAAATGGACAAAGGGATACCAAAAAATCACAGTTTACCAAAGTAGAAACTCATGAGCTCCAACCTCTGCACAAACCAGGGCTGGGGTAAAGAAATCTGAATGAACTGTAAATGACAAATTGCTAGAAGCTCAGTGTAGACAACACTCAGAATTTAAAACTGTAGGGGGACCCAGTCATAGAAGACACCTTACACGTTTGCAAGTTTTACCTCCAGGAGCTCTACCAGGCCCTCATAATGAATACTGAAGAAAAGTCCTCCCATGTTTCCATCAGGAGGAAGGGAAATTAAATGATTATAAATATGCCAGAGAATTTTGTTTTTCAAAATATGACCTGGGTTTACCAGATTCTAACCTGCTGGGGTTTTAAGACTGTCTAACCGACCTGGGCGAAGAGGGATACTCAACTCTAGCCTTCCACCTTGGTGAGGGAAATACCTAACTTTAGCCCAACCTAGAATTCTGTACCTTGCAATAAATTTTTCATGAATAATAGAGAAATAATGACTTTTATAGACAAATGAAAATTGAGGAAATTTACTGAGAGTAGACCTGCTTTGCAAGAAATGTTGAAAGAAGTTCTTTACAGAGAAAGGAAATTATATAGCTCAGAAAAACATATATGTGAACAGAAAGAAAATGCGTTGAAGAAGGAATAAGTAAAGGTAGAATAAACACTTCTACCTTTCTAATTCTTCATTAATCTAACATAACTGTATGCTCAAAATAATCTATTTGATTGTGTTTGCTTATGTATGTGTATGTGTGTGTGCACATGCATATATATTTAAATACTTATGTATGAGTGAAATGTATGAAAGAAATGATATAATGAACAGGAAAGAAGAATTAGGATCATTCTTGTTATTATCATAAGGAACTCATGCTACCTGTGAAGCTGTATCGTGTTATTTGAAAGTGAATTTGAATTACTTGCAAATGTATATTGCAAACTCTAAAGCAACTACTTTAAAAAGCAAAACAAGAAAAGAAAAATGGGAGAAAATTGAATCAATTAAAATTGCAAAAGGCAGAAATAGTGTGACAAACATAAACAGAAACAAAGAACAAGGACAAAAAATAGAAAACAGTAAAAAATATGGTAGATATCAATCCAACTGTATCAATAATAACTTTAAACATCTATGGTCTAAATATCCCAATTAAAAAGCAGAGGTTGTCAGACCGGATCAACAAATAGACTCAATTATGTTGCCTACAAGAAACCCACTTTAAATATATAGACACAAATTCAATGTAAAGGTATGAAGACAAATATACTATGCTAACACTAATAAAAAGAAAGAGTAGCTATATTAGTTTCAGACATAGCAGGCTGAATTTTTAGAAAATGAAAATTTTTTGTATAATACTATAATAATGCACACTTGTTATTATACATTTGTCAGAACTCATAGAATGTACAACACCAAGAGTGAATTTCAAGGTAAATTATATCAAAGTTACCACCATAGTGGAGGATATCAATAGTGAGAAAGCTGTACCTGTGTAGGAACTGGAGTATGTGGGAACTCTCTATACCTTCTGCTCAATTTTGCTGTTAATCTAAAGCTACTCTAAAATAGTTTATTAATTAGGAAAAAGGAAAGACATTACTGATTCATACTACAAAATGGATGAACCCTGAAAACATTGTGCTATGTGACAAGCCAGGCACAAAAGATTACTTTTGTATGATTCTATTTATATGAAATGTTCAGAATAGGCAAGTCTATGGAGACAGAACATAAACTAGTGGTCGCCTAGGGCCCTGGAAGTTGGAGAAGTGGGGAGTGATTGCTAAATGGTTGTGGTTTCTTTTTAAGGTAATGAAAATGTTCTAAAATTGCTGTGGTGAAGGTTGCACAACTGTGTCAAAATATTAAAGCCCATTAAAATGTTCACTTTAAATGGGTGAGTTTATGGTAGATCAATTATATCTCAGAAAGCTACTTTAAAATATTTTTGAATTCTTAACTGAGCTCCCAGAGAAGGAAAGGAAATTCATTCAGGTCAAAACAAAACAAAAATAGCATAGTAAATGCATAAGGCTGCAGCTTCCCTATGCAGAATTATTGGTATCTTCTGAATGCTAGTATTTAAAAACTAAGGAGAAAATACTTGGTACTAGAAAAAGCAAGGATTTGAAATTGAGCCTTCATGCACTAAATTAGACCCCATAGTAAGATTCTGAGTGAAGGTACAGACTAGAACAAATCATTTGCCTGCACAGGGAGCCATCAGCAAATCCTACCTAGAACTGAGGTAAGACTCATAACAATGCCCTATATCTCTTGTCAGTTCGAAATGCCAATTTATGCTATTTATGAGGTTCATAAATCTCCAAACTGAAAATTAAATAAAAATGTATCCCAGGATACTGAGAACCCTGGGGCTTCTGGAAAAACCAAGTTCAAACCCATGCTAGAGGCATCACAGTTTTTCCCACTGCAAAATCACAACTGAGCATAAGATCATATCTGAAAATTTCAAAATACAATCTCCTGAGCAAGAATCAAAAGCTACAACAAATATTAGCATAAACACCCTTAGAAAGTCAAGTGTGTGACGGAAACTATAAAATGCGTATGTTTAAAATGTTAACATGAGTCAAACGAGAGATTTGGAAACAAAGCAAATAGAAATTCTGAAAAGAAAAAACATTCATTGCAATTTAAAATGCAGTGGCTGGAGTAAATAGCAGATTAAGCAAAGTTAAAGTAAAGATCAGTGAACTGGAAGGTAGATTTGAGGAAATTATCTACAATGAAGGAGAGAAAAAATATGGAAAATAAGGCTAAAATATAGAAAAGCTGCTATTTGCATGATAGATACCCTAAGACCCTGACTTGACCACTACACAATTTATGCATGTAACAACATTGAATGTGTACCCCACAAATTTATACAAATAAAAAAATTTGAGTCAAGAAGAATAAATGAGACGCTCCAAACTATTTATAAAAGTATTGCCAAAAGGAGAGAATTAAGAAAAGTAAGGAAATGCAATATTGAAAGAGAAAATACCTGGAATTTTTCTAAATATCAAAAGATTTAAGTACCGAGTTTAGGAGGTAAGATGAATCCTAAACAGGTTAACTAAAATGGAAATCTATACCTAGACATATCAGAGAGAAACCTCAAAATACCAAAGATAAGGAAATATCTTTAAAGAAACCAGAATAAAAGACAGTTTACCTTTAAAGAACAAAGAACTAAATTTATAGACAGCAGAATTCTTACCAGGAACAGTTGAAACCAGAAGACAGTATAGTATTTTCCAAGTGCGGAGAGAAAATAACCGCCAACCTTCAGCTCTATACTGTATAATTTTAAAATTCAAAATACTTAGAAAAGTAAAATTCCTTTTAGTGATGACATTTGATAAACAAATACGGAATCTCGCTCTCCTCCTTCACTCCAAATACCTATGGGCACTTCTCATGGGCCAACCCCATCTAGAAACCATTGGACAAAGGAACCCATGGATGCAGTTCATACAGTTTAGGCTCCAGGGATAGTCAGCAAGGTGAACAAGGATGGAAATACATCTAGAGGTGTAAATAAAAGAGATTGAACTACTTTTCCAATTTATGCACTATCTTGTATTGAAGTATACATTATAGAATTTTGGAGCAATCATAATATTTAAAATATTTTATCAATACTTGGACACTTAAACATCAAAATAAATAATGATAGTAATGAATTATAATCTATTAAATAAGAATCAGTATATACTGATATACATAAATAAGGAAAAATAAAGAAAGCGAGTAGAAGGTTAACTAATAAACATAGCGAAAAATGGTACAGTTAGAAAATCACCATTTTGCAACCATTACAATTGATTGTAATAATTGATTCAGGAAAGAATCATCAATGGTCACTAAGCCTAGTAAGTGAAAGTTTAATTACAAACAGGATATTCACATACCCAAAAAGTATCTCTTCTTGAACTACTTTTAAGATATAAAAGGAAAACAGTAATTTTAGAGTGGAGAAATTTGGTGTAAACTAAGTGATCTGGTATTAACCAAGTGATCAAAAGTAACAGAAAAATGACTTCATGAGCCTTCTAAAATAACACACTGAGAAGGACACAGCATTTATGCAGTAAAGACATAATTTAGACATAATTATGAGGAAACTTCAGACAAATCCAAATTGAGGGATAACTTATGAAAGGAATGATTTGTATTCTTCAAAAATGTCAATATCATAGAGCAGCAGTTCCCAACCTTTTTGGCACCAGGGACCAGTTTCGTGGAAGACAATTTTTCCACTGCCAGGCTTGGGGGACGGGATGCTCTTGGGATGAAACTGTTCTACCTCACATCATCAGGCATTAGTTAGATTCTAATAAAAAGCACAAAACCTAGCTCCCTCACAGGCCCTGTTCACAATAGGGTTTGTGCTCTTATGAGAATCTAATGCTGCCGCTTATCTGACTTAAGGCGGAACTCAGGTGGTAATGCTAGCTCACCAGCTGCTCACCTCCTGCTGTGCAGCCTGGTTCCTAACAGGCCACAGACCCACACAGGTTCATGAGCTGGGAGTTGGGGACCCCTGTAAAGAACAACAACAACAAAAAGGCTGGAAAATTCCTCCAGGTTAAAGGAGACTAAAATGACATGACAAAGAAAATGCAATGCATGATCATAAATTAGATTCTGGGATGAAAAAAAAATGCTCTAAAGGACCTTAACTGTACAATTAGCAAATGTGAATATGTACTATAGATTAGATAAATGTATTTGATTAAATGTTGAATTTTGTTAAGTTTTCTGATTTTGATAATGATACTGAGTTAATATAAGAGATTGTTCTTATTCTTAGTAAATAAAGACTGAGACTGAAATGTTTGTTGTTGTTGTTGTTGTTGTTTGCTGTTGTTGTTGTTGTTGTTTGAGATGGATTCTCGCTCTGCCGCCCAGGCTGGAGTGCAGTGGCGCAATCTCAGCTCACTGCAAACTCCGTCTCCCGGATTCATGCCATTCTCCTGTCTCAGCCTCCTGAGTAGCTGGGACCATAGGCGCCTGCCACCACGCCCGGCTAATTTTTTTTTTGTATTTTTAGTAGAGACACGGTTTCACCGTTGTTAGCCAGGATGGTCTCAATCTCCTGACCTCGTGATCCACCTGCCTCAGTCTCCCAAAGGGCTGGGATTACAGGCGTGAGCCACGGCGCCCAGCCCAAGACTGAGGTATTTAAGGGAAGATGAACATGATATCTACAACTTACTTTCAAATGAATTAAAAAAGAAATAATATATATTTCTTATATATTATTAGTAATATACATAATAAATGGGGGGGAGAGAAATGTCAAAAAGTAAAATGTTGACGATTAATCTGAATAAAAGATATATAGGAATTTTTAGACTATTTTAGACTATTTCAGACAATTTTAGAATATTTTTCCAAATTTGTTTGAAATTATTTCAAAATAAAAAGATAAATAAGCAAACCACTCTACAAACCTCACTATGCATATCTTAGAAATTTTTACCATTATTCAAAATAAAGTTATTGACATAGGCACATTTTTCCATTTGTAATACATATTATATATGGAATGAACTGCGAGTGATCTAAAAAGCTAGTTGGAAAATCAGATATAAACTAACCAAGCCAACAGGCAATTTCCTTTTACGAAATAAACACCTTTATTTCTGAAAATACATAATGAAGCATTGAATTGAATTCTCTTAAGTCTAGTTGCTGTACCAATAGTTTTAATAAACTTGTTCACTTCTTAGAAATTAAACAGAAAAAGAAAATATGTCACTCTTTCAGCTTGTGGATGAAATACCCACCCCTTGTTAGCACAGCAGGCTCCCCAGGACTAACAGCATTCTAGGAGAGGAGGAAACAATAAATCAGGAGAGCCTGTGGACTAAGAGAGCTCTCTAGACACCTGTCTTCCTAGGCCCTGCTCCTTGGCTGAGGTGTCATGATGCCCACTCATTTGCACACTATCCAAGGTCAGTCTCCTTCTCCTGGAAACTTCATCCCATCCCCACTTCCCAGAATTCATAGACTATATAGGCACAGCCATAAACTAAAAGCTTACAGACAAAATTTTGCCCCACAGACTTAGGCCCCACCTTACTGACGTCAGTGCTTTTATTTTTAATGTGCCAAAATTTAAATCTGGAAATTTTGACATAAAAAATCTAGATTTTTAACTTAAAAGACAATCTAAAGATCTGGCAACCCTGTGCCTGATTCTCAAATGAAAGTATTTAGCTGGAGCTGAGCTACAGCAAAACCTTTCAGATTGGGGAACTTGCTGCTTAGCTGCAATGGTCTCTTCCATTCCTCATTATCTTACCCCAGGCTACTTCTTTGCTTATATCACTTACCTGGCCCCAGTCAGCATTTAAGTTTGGGCCCCAAATCTGGGATAGGCAAACAAGTTTCCACATGCACATCATTTGTATCATCCATATTTAACTTTGTATGAATCAGTTCATGTGATAAGTACAACAGATTCTGGTAACTAGTAATTTTAACCCTATCAACATAGTGAAATTCTATGGTAATTGTCACCTAGGGTACAGTTGAGTTGTCAGCCATGAAAGGACTGTCACAACTAGAATAATGAGAAATCTTACATCTCTCTGGGTAAAAGGCTATTTTTAGAAGTAAATTTAAGCACAGTCTGCTACAGGTCAGTGGGTCCCAAAAGATCTGCAGATTAGCTGTAGGGAGGCTTTTAAAAATATTACAAATATTACAAATCCTTTGTTTCTGTTTTGCTCCAACAGAGATTCTGCTACAACAGGCCTGCAGCTTCTGTATTTATATAAGGCTCTAAGATCTCTCCTAGTAATCCTAGGAAGTGAGAGTGTGTTAGGAAAAAAAAAAAAAAAACTTTCTGCAGTGTTTTAACTCTCTAACTCAAGGTTACATGTAATCTTATTGTTTACCCTCAGATTTGGAGAAAGAATTATGTTAGAAGAGCTGAGAAGTTTATCTCCTTCACCAACAAGTGGAATCTAAGAGACAGTGGACAACTTTCAAAGCAAACTAAGCATTGTGTATGTTGCTAAAAAGTAAGTAGGCAAATAAATTAATTAATTAAATAAAATTAAAAATGGAGCAGCTACAATTATATATTCCTTTCCCTCATTCCATATAGTTTATTTAGTCATAGCCATCAACCAATTATGAATAAAAATATTTCTAGGATATAAAGGACATTAACAGGTGCATACTTATTTCTAAAACAATAAAAATGAAAGAAAGAATGAAAAGCAAGGAAAGATAGAAATAATTCTGATAAGAGAACAGACATTAATAAATTTCAAGAATTATAAAGATTCATAATTTGTAAGCTAGGATGTTCCCAAGATGGCTGAATAGGAACAGCTCCAGTCTACAGCTCCCATCATGAGTGACAGAGAAGATGGGTGACTTCTGCATTTCCAACTGAGGTACTGGGTTCATCTCACTGGGTCTTGTCGGACAGTGGGTGCAAGACAGGGGGTGCAGCCCACCAAGCACGAGCCAAAGCAGGACGAGACATCGCCTCACCCAGGAAGCGCAAGGGGTAAGGGAATTCCCTTACCTAGCCGAGGAAAGCTGTGACAGATGGCACCTGGAAAATCAGGTCACTCTCACCCTAATACTGCACTTTTCCAATGGTCTTAGCAAATGGCACACCAGGAGATTATATCCTGTGCCTGGCTCAGAGGGTCCCACACCCATGGAGCCTCGCTCATTGCTAGCACAGCAGTCTGAGATCCAACTGCAAGGTGAAAGTGAGGCTGGGGGAGGGGCGCCTGCCACTGCTGAGGCTTGAGTAGGTAAAGTGGCCAGGAAGCTTGAACTGCGTGGAGCCCACCACAGCTCAAGGAGGCCTGCCTGCCTCTGTAGACTCCACCACTGGGGGCAAGACATAGCCAAACAAGAGGCAGCAGAAACTTCTGCAGACTTAAATGTCCCTGTCTGACAGCTTTGAAAAGAGTAGTGGTTCTCCCAGCATGCAGCTGGAGATCTGAGAACGGACAGACTGCCTCCTCAACTGGGTCCCTGATCCCCGAGTAGCCTAACTGGGAGGCACCCCCAAGAAGGGGCAGACTGATACCTCACACGGCCGGGTACTCCTCTGAGATGAAACTTCCAGAAGAACAATCAGGCAGCAACATTTGCTGTTCAGCAATATTCACTCTTCTGCAGCCTCCGCTGCTGATACCCAGGCAAACAGGGTCTGGAGTGGACCTCCAGCAAACTCCAACAGACCTGCAGCTGAGGGTCCTGACTGTTAGAAGGAAAACTAACAAACAGAAAGGACATCCACACCAAAACCCCATCTGTACGTCACCATCATCGAAGACCAAAGGTAGATAAAACTGCAAAGATGGGGAAAAAACAGAGCAGAAAAACTGAAAATTCTGAAAATCAGAGCACCTCTCCTCCAAAGGAACGCAGCTCCTCACCAGCAAATGAACAAAGCTGGACAGAGAATGACTTTGATGAGTTGAGAGAAGAAGGCTTCAGATGATCAAATTTCTCCGAGCTAAAGGAGGAAGTTCGAACCCATCACAAAGAAGTTAACAACCTTGAAAAAAGATTAGACAAATGGCTAACTAGAATAACCAATGTAGAGAAGCCCTTAAATGACCTGATGGAGATGAAAACCATGGCACAACAACTACGTGACAAATGCACAAGCTTCAGTTGCTGATTCGAACAGCTGGAAGAAAGGGTATCAGTGATTGAAGATCAAATGAATGAAATGAAGAGAGAAGAGAAGTTTAGAGAAAAAAGAGTAAAAAGAAAGGAACAAAGCCTCCAAGAAATATGGGACTATGTGAAAAGACCAAATCTACATCTGATTCGTGTACCTGAAAGTGACGGGGAGAATGGAACCAAGTTGCAAAACACTCTGCAGGTTATTACCCAGGAGAATTTCCCCAACCCAGCAAGGCAGGCCAACATTCAAATTCAGGAAATACAGAGAACGCCACAAAGATACTCCTCGAGAAGAGCAACTCCAAGACACATAATTGTCAGATTCACCAAGTTGAAATGAAGGAAAAAATGTTAAGGGCAGCCAGAGAGAAACGTTGGATTACCCACAAAGGGAAGCCCAACAGACTAACAGTGGATCTATCGGCAGAAACACTACAAGCCAGAAGAGAGTGGGGGACAATATTCAACATTCTTAAAGAAAAGAATTTTCAACCCAGAATTTCATACCCAGCCCAACTAAGCTTCATAGGTGAAGGAGAAATAAAATCCTTTACAGACAATCAAATGCTGAGAGATTTTGTCACCACCAGGCCTGCCCTAAAAGAGCTCCTGAAGGAAGCATTAAACATGGAAAGGAACAACTTGTACCAGCCATTGTAAAAATATGCCAAATTGTAAAGACCATCGATGCTAGGAAGAAACAGCATCAACTAACGAGCAAAATAACCAGCTAATATCATAATGACAGGATCAGATTCACACATAACAATATTAACCTTAAATGTAAATGGGCTAAATGCTCCAACTAAAAGACACAGACTGGCAAATTGGATAAAGAGTCAAGACCCATCAGTGTGCTGTATTCAGGAGACCCATCTCACGTGCAGAGACACACATAGGCTCAAAATAAAGGGATGGAGGAAGATCTACCAAGCAAATGGAAAACAAAAAAAGGCAGGGGTTGCAATCCTAGTCTCTGATAAAACAGACTTTAAACCAACAAAGATCCAAAAACACAAAGAAGGCCATTACATAATGGTAAAGGGATCAACTCAAGAAGAAGAGCTAACTATCCTAAATATATATGCACCCAATACAGGAACACCCAGATTCATAAAGCAAGTACTTAGAGACCTAGAAAGAGACTTAGACTCCCACACAATAGTAATGGGAGACTTTAACACCCCACTGTCAACATTAGGCAGATCAATGAGACAGAAAGTTAAAAAGGATATCCAGGAAGTAAACTCAGCTCTGCACCAAGCGGACCTAATAGACATCTACAGAACTCTCCACCCAAATCAACAGAATATGCATTCTTCTCAGCACCACATCACACTTATTCCAAAATGGACCACATAGTTGGAAGTAAAGCACTCCTCAGCAAATGTAAAAGAACAGAAATTATACTAAAGTGTCTCTCAGACCACAGGGCAATCAAACTAGAACTCAGGATTAAGAAACTCACTCAAAATCACTCAACTATATGGAAACTGAACAACCTGCTCCTGAATGACTACTAGGTACATAATGAAATGAAGGCAAAAATAAAGATATTCTTTTAAACCAATGAGAACAAAGATACGACATACCAGAATCTATGAGACACATTTAAAGCAGTGTGTCAAGGGAAATTTATAGCACTAAATGCCCAAAAGAGAAAGCAGGAAATATCTAAAATTGACACCCTAACATCACAATTAAAAGAACTAGAAAAGCAAGAGCAAACACATTCAAAAGCTAACAGAAGGCAAAAAATAACTAAGATCAGAGCAGAAGTGAAGGAGATAGAGACACAAAAAAAACCCCTTCAAAAAATTAATGAATTCAGGAGCTGGTTTTTTGAAAAGATCAACAAAACTGATAGACCGCTAGCAAGACTAATAAAGAAGAAAAAAGAGAAGAATCAAATAGATGCAATAAAAAAAAAAGGGGGATATCACCACTGATCCCACAGAAACACAAACTACCATCAGAGAATACTACAAACACCTCTACTCAAATAAACTAGAAAATCTAGAAGAAATGGATAAATTCCTCGACACATACACCCTCCCAAGACTAAATCAGGAAGAAGTTGAATCCCTGAATAGACCAATAACAGGCTCTGAAATTGAGGCAATAATTAATAGCCTACCAACCAAAAAAAGTCCAGGACCAGACAGATTCACAGCTGAATTCTACCAGAGGCACAAGGAGGAGCTGGTACCATTGCTTCTGAAACTATTCCAATCAATAGAAAAAGAGGGAATCCTCCCTAACTCATTTTATGAGGCCAGCATCATCCTGATACCAAAGCTGGGCTGAGACACAACAAAAAAAGAGAATTTTAGACCAATATCCCTGATGAACATTGATGTAAAAATCCTCAATAAAATACTGGCAAACTGAATCCAGCAGCACATCAAAAAGCTTATCCACCATGATCAACTGGGTTCCATCCCTGGGATGCAAGGCTGGTTCAATATACGCAAATCAATAAACGTAATGCAGCATATAAACAGAACCAAAGACAAAAACCACATGATTATCTCAATAGATGCAGAAAACACCGTTGACAAAATTCAACAATCCTTCTTGCTAAAAACTCTCAATAAATTAGGTACTGATGGGATGTATCTAAAAACAGTAAGAGCCATTTATGACAAATCCATAGCCAATATCATACTGAATGGGCAAAAACTGGAAGTATTCCCTTTGAAAACTGGCACAAGACAGGGATGCCCTCTCTCACCACTCCTATTCAACATAGTATTGCAAGTTCTGGCCAGGGCAATCAGGCAGGAGAAGGAAATAAAGGGTATTCAATTAGGAAAAGAGGAAGTCAAATTGTCCCTGTTTGCAGATGACATGATTGTATATCTAGAAAACCCCATTGTCTCAGCCCAAAATCTCCTTAAGCTGATAAGCAACTTTAGCAAAGTCTCAGGATACAAAATCAATGTGCAAAAATCACAAGCATTCTTATACACCAATAAAAGACAAACAGAGAGCCAAATCATGAGTGAACTCCCATTCACAATTGCTTCAAAGAGAATAAAATACCTAGGAATCTAACTTACAAGGGATGTGAAGGACCTCTTCAAGGAGAACTACAAACCACTGCTCAACGAAATAAAAGAGGACACCAACAAATGGAAGAACATTCCATGCTCATAGATAGGAAGAATCAATATTGTGAAAATGTCTATACTGCCCAAGGTAATTTACAGATCCAATGCTATACCCATCAAGCTACCAATGACTTTCTTCACAGAATTGGAAAAAAACTACTTTAAACTTCATATGGAACCAAAAAAGAGCCTGCATTGCCAAGTCAATCCTAAGCCAAAAGAACAAAGCTGGAGGCATCACACTACCTGACTTCAAACTATACTACAAGGCTGCAGTAACCAAAACAGCATGGTACTGGTACCAAAACAGAGATATAGACCAATGGAACAGAACAGAGCCCTCAGAAATAATACCACACATCTACAACCATCTGATCTTTGACAAACCTGACCAAAACAAGCAATGGGGAAAAGATTTCCTATTTAATAAATAGTGCTGGGAAAACTGGCTAGCCATATGTAGAAAGCTGAAACTGGATCTCTTCCTTACACCTTATACAAAAATTAATTCAAGATGGATTAAAGACTTAAACGTTAGACCTAAAACCATAAAAACCCTAGAAGAAAACCTAGGCATTACCATTCAGGACATAGGCATGGGCAAGGACTTCATGTCTAAAACACCAAACCCAATGGCAACAAAAGCCAAAATTGACAAATGGGATCTAGTTAAAGTAAAGAGCTTCTGCACAGCAAAAGAAACGGCCATCCAAGTGAACAGACAACCTACAGAATGGGAGAAAATTTTTACAATCTACTCATCTGACAAAGGGCTAATATCCAGAATCTACAAAGAACTCAAACAAATTTGTAAGAAAAAAACAAAAAAACCCATCAAAAATTGGGCGAAGGATATAAACAGACACTTCTCAAAAGAAGACATTTATGCAGCCAACAGACACATGAAAAAAGGCTCATCATCACTGGCCACCAGAGAAATGCAAATCAAAACCACAATGAGATACCATCTCATACCAGTTAGAATGGCGATCATTAAAAAGTCAGGAAAAAGCAGGTGCTGGAGAGGATGTGGAGAAATAGGAACACTTTTACACTGTTGGTGGGGCTGTAAACTCGTTCAACCATTGTGGAAGTCAGTGTGGCGATTCCTCAGGGATCTACAACTAGAAATACCATTTGACCCAGCCATCCCATTACTGGGTATATACCCAAAGGATTATAAATCATGCCGCTATAAAGACACATGCACATGTATATTTATTGCAGCACTATTCACAATAGCAAAGACTTGGAACCAACCCAAATGTCCAACAATGATAGACTGGATTAAGAAAAATGTGGCACATATACACCATGGAATACTATGCAGCCATAAAAAAGGATGAGTTCATGTCCTTTGTAGGGACATGGATGAAGCTGGAAACCATCATTCTCAGCAAACTATTGCAAGGACAAAAAACCAAACACCGCATGTTCTCACTCATAGGTGGGAATGGAAAAATGAGAACACCTGGACACAAGAAGTGGTCATCACACACTGGGGCCTGTTGTGGGGTGGGGGGAAGGGGGAGGGATATCATTAGGAGATACCTAATGTAAGTGATGAGTTAATGGGTGCAGCACACCAACATGGCACATGTATACATATGTAACAAACCTGCACA
Source organism: Gorilla gorilla gorilla (assembly GCF_029281585.2). Classification (NCBI taxonomy): domain Eukaryota; kingdom Metazoa; phylum Chordata; class Mammalia; order Primates; family Hominidae; genus Gorilla; species Gorilla gorilla. The sequence goes on along the minus strand of NC_073228.2, from coordinate 120,969,806 downwards.
TTGTGCACATGTACCCTAGAACTTATAGTAAAAAAAAAAAAAAAGTCAAAAAAAAATTTGTAAGCTAGCAGAAACTTTAGGAAGCACATAATCTAACTCTTTTGTTTCACAGTTAAAGATACTAAAACAGGGAAACTGAGTTATGTCACACAGTGATATGGTTTGGCTGTGTCTCCTCACAAATCTCATCTTGTATTATAGCTCCCATGATCCCCAAGTGTTGTGGGAGGGACCTGGTGGGAGGTGATTGAATCATGGGGGCATGGTATTTCCAGTACTGTTCTCATCATATTGAGTGAGTCTCATGAGATCTGATGGTTTTATAAAGGGGAGTTCCCCTGCACACCTTCTCTTGCCTGCTGTCATGTAAGACATGCCTTTGCTCCTCCTTTGCCTTCCACCTCCCCAGCCATGCTAAATTGTGAGTCAATTAAACCTCATTCCTTTATAAATTACGCAGTCTTGGGTGTGTCTTTATTAGCAGCATGAGAGCAGACTAATACACACAACTTACTTATGGGTAGAATGGGGACTTGAATCCAGTTCTTTTAACATGATATCTAGGGCTCTTTGTTCTAAATTTTTGTGGTTTTAGAAGACTTATGTTTATATTATAAATTGAATTTTCATGAGGCAGGAAATCTTTTCACTCTCCCTTTTTGCATATTCATATTTTCTCCATGTGAAAGAGGTTTTATTCTCAAGGACTAGAAACCAGATGATTTTTTTTTTTTTTTTTGCTAGAATGTAGGATATGAAAAGTGAAAAGACAACCACTCAAAATTTGAGGCCTACATCAGTGATATTTGTGGGTCTCATGAAGTGTACAAGAAGCTGCTTGTGTACAAAAAAGTGAGTCAGCTCCTAAAAGAACAAAAAGTGCAAAGGTAACTATTTTAACTTTGTTTGGGTCTTGAGTAAAAAGAAATCTAGCCCAAAATACATTCAATGCATTATTGAATCAGACAATAAGAGTATCGAAGAGAAGGTTAAGTTTTAGAGATTAATCTGGGTTCCTGACATCCGTACCTTCCTCTGTAAATGTTTCTCTTCATGCTAGCACTCCCTGTGGTCACCAGATGGCCATCAGCAATACCTAAGACAACAGGCCCTAGTTCACAGTGGATTGGAGAGACAGTCATTTCCTACGGTTAGCAAATGCTTTGTTCTCATTAGACCAACCTTCAACTAGTCACTGAAGCTAAAAGAAATGTCATGCCCTAACTGGTTTAATCCTGGGTCACTTGATTATCACTGAAGCAATCTCAAAGTAAGAAAAGGTTGAATTACTACTACCCTAATTTTTTACTAGTTTTATATGGCATATAGATAAATAAAAATTCATTGAGCCATACACCTAATATTTATGCTTTTTATGACACCTATTTGTGCCTAAAATAATTTTGAAGTGTTTTAAAGATGGTCCTGAATGGTTTATAAAACTAATCAGGGAGGACTCCTGGAACTGGGGATGGATTGGGTAAACCTCACACAAATGACATGGTAGCAACATAAAGTAAGAGAAGTGTAATGAATGTTGTGGATGCAATCACAAAGCCCTTTACAGTAACTATTTACAAGGTGGACAGCAATTTGCAACTAAATTTAAATCTCACTGAAGGGCTGCATAAGTCCACCACCACCTCCTCTTTACCCAGTGAAGAACAGAGACTAAATGCTATCCTTTGAGTTAACGTTGCAAAGTATCTTGAAGGAGATTTTTTACTTCTTCCTAGTCCAAACACACACAGTAGCCAACTTTGAATAACACAGTTGGCAGAAAAAAATAAACTAAAATTTAGTTTCTCCTATCCTAATGTTAATTATTTCCTCAGACTCTACAACAGCTTGAAACCTTACAGATTACATAGAGTGGTTTTTATTACCTAGAAAAGTGCCTTTCTCAAGGTTGGTACCTAACGTATATTAGGAAGAATTAAATGGCATGGGATGGGGTAGGATGGAATGAAATGGGAAGGGATTAGAAGCAAATGTAACTGAATGAAAATGACTGAAATGGAATGGAATTTATGTCTTGGGGCAGGACAAAAAGGGGCTATACTCAGTCAATTAAGCATGATGGCATGTATGACCTCAACCTCTATAGTATTTCTGTTAAATCATAAACCTCATCATTGTTAAGAAATACCAATTGCCAGTTTATATCCTATAATCACAACCCAATTTCCCTAAAAGCTTATATTTAGCAAATACAATGGTTTTAGAAAGGTTAATTTTGGGTTTGAGTGGCAGGCAAATTGAAATTTGTGGGAAGATGGGGGTCAGAGAGAGCAGTCATAATCTTTTTTTTTTTTTTAAAGGTGCTGTATAAAAAAAGTGGATCAAAAAACTATTTTATTCTAGCAGAAAAGAAATGTTCCCTGGAAGAAAAGGGAAAAAAAGAAAGAATCCTGGAATAGGGAGTTTAATTAAAGCAATGCTATGTGCAGTTCACAAAATGACAAACACTGGCTTAGGGTCATCTGTCTGCAAAAGAGTGAAATTTTTACCTGAAATCACACACAACGTTACATCTGGAACACAGAGAGAAAAGGGTAAGATTCTACAGAGCTGGAAGATACTGCAGATAATGAATGGAAGGAACCAGACTAATATATGAAGATTTATGAAACCAGATTCAGTGGAGACCCTCTGAACCTGTATATTATCTACCTGAACATATTGGAAGATCCAGTTTTCCCAAATTTTAACATAATACTTCTGCTTTCTAAGTGGCTTATTAGGGGTATAATGTACTTAAGGTCTGTGGCAAAGAAGAGAGATAGTCTTAGGGAAAAAAAAGTCATAGTGTCATATCTAAATCTCAATTTGACAAAACGAAAGAAGAGGAAATGGCTGCTATACTACTAGGTTAAGCATAGTATACCAAAAATGCTTATATTCATACATCACCTTGTAACACAGAAGTTTCATTAATAGAGTTGAGCCTTACAAAAATCTCTTGGGTAGATAGGGCAAATAACCACAGATTTTGATGCTATTTGTTTGCTTGTTTTTTAACAAATGTAGAAAGTACGTGACTTGGGCTATTCAGGACTAGAGAGTAGGTTTTCTGACACCAATCAGGAGGACAAGTCCATAATCATGTGTATCGTGGCTACTAAAAGAAACCAAAACTAAACCCCTGAACCCTGTTTATTGCTATTATTATCTTAATCATTATAATCATTTCTCTATTGAGCACTGATGACCTAAAAGTTACTATGGCAAGACCTTGACATATTCTCACACAATCCAACGAGAAAAACCACTATTACTGTCTTTTCTTTATAAGAAAACTCAGAGAATGTCTTGTTCATGTTTCCACAGTTAATAAGCATCAAATCTAAAATTTGAATCCAGGTCAGTTTTGTTTCAAGGATTCAAAGCCGATATCCTCTCAACTATTATGTTATACTGTGGTTCATCAGTTTATTCCATTTCGCTCTACGTCCAATATGGCTTATGGCCTGTATTGCCATTCATAACAATATAGGTACTTATTGTGCTTTCCATTGAAAACATTTTACTATGGTACAATAACTATTAAAATTGTGTTTTTTGACTAACCACTAAGAATGGACATTTACCAGTAAGATTCAATTAAGACTTGAAAAGAAAGTAAAAGAGAGCACAATCACAAAGTTAAGGAATAACAACACAGAATTAATCCTGAAAAAATATTGAGATAATGCCTCACTCATATTACCTCTATATTCATCACCGTTTCTAGTACAATCATCTGGTGCTCCTTGTGACCACAGACTGTGCAAACTGGCAAAAGTCAAACCAAAAAAACTCCTAGGGGATTTCATGCCCCTGGGAGGCCCACAACAGATGAGACGAACGTTTGTGTCTAGATACCTAGCTTCCTGGTCCCTGGTGTGAGATAACTGAGGCATGCTCTCAGCTGTCTCCCTATCCCCGTGGAAAAAAGCTCCAGCTGCAAATAGCAGATCCTCTCATCAACATTTTCTGAATTGGCTTCTTCCTCCTTTTCTCTATCTCCTTACTGGCACTTCCTGAGATCACCTCCCTCTGAAAAAAGTACTCACGTTTAGTTGACACACAAAATGAAGTCATTTATTTTGGATTCAGTCATGATTTTACACATAAGAATCAACTGTTTTTTTCATATTCCACAAAAATATATTATTTGCTTTCCTTCCTTGTAATAAATATGTCCCAAAAAGATAATAAAGTAAACCAGATCAATGTGACTTATCATTCAAAGTCAGTGCTTTGGGCTGAATTTTGTCCCCTCCAAAATTAATATATTGAAGTCCTAAGTTTGGATACCTCTGACTATGACCATTTTTGGAGACAGGATGATTAAAGTGGCAGTTAAGCTAAAATGAGGTCATAAGGATGGGTCCTAATCTGACTGGTGTCGCTATAAGAGGAGCAAACCAGGACAAAAAGATACACAGAAGGAAAACCATGCAAAGACACAGGAAGAAGATTGCCATCTACAAGCCAAAGAGAAGGACTAAGGCAAGTAACCAACCCTGCTGACACCTGATCTTGAACTTCTAGCCTCCAAGAAGAAATGTGAGAAAATAAATGTCTAGTTTAAGTCGCCCACTCTGTGGTACTTAGTTATGTCAGCCCTGGCATACTTACATAGTCAGAAACTGATTATCATCACTGTATTGGAAACACTAGCTAAGTGTATGCAATTAAATAATAATAATAAAATAACAATAGACTGGGTGCAGTGGTTCATGCCTATAATCAAAGCACTTTGGGAGGCCAAGGTGGGTGGATCACCTGAGGTTGGGAGTTCGATACCAGCCTGACCAACATGGAGAAACCCCATCTTTACTAAAAACACAAAATTAGCCGAGCATGGTGGCACATGCCTGTAATCCCAGCTACTTGGGAGGCTGAGGCAGGAGAATCGCTTGAACCTGGGAGGTAAATGTTGCGGTGAGTGGAGATCGTGCCATTGCACTCCAGCCTGGGCAACAAGAGCAAAACTCCATCTCAAAAAACAAATAAACAAACAAAAACAAACTTTTATATGTAAAATGGTAATTTCACTGTGATTCAGCTTTTCCACTTGTAAAAATGAAAAATCATACTATGGGGACAGTAATATACCACAGGGATATAAACGAGTAAATTTCAGAACAGATTTAAAAGACACTTTGATACCTCTTTAAAAAAAATTAGACAAACTGAAAGAACTATTTTTATTCATGCACTGTGAAAATTACACGCCAATGACAAAGCAGCCTTTACATTTTCAGCTTCGTCAGGGTTCTCGGCATTACGTTTTCCTCTTTCACCATGAGCAATAAACCATCCATGCTCAATCTCTCCATGCATAGTCAACCTAATCAGCCAACAACAGGGAGTTCACAAATATACAGGGGCTCATTATTCATCACTTCTGAGGAGCAGCTACTGCAGCCCTAGTTAGTAATTAAATATTTAGTGTCACTGATACTGGCAACAGAGAAAAGAAAATACTGCACTTCTTAAATTCCCTGGAAAACATATTGAAGGCAGCCAGTCGATCACGTGAGTGACAGGCTCTGACTCCCTCATTAAAGGTGATAAAATAGAAAATATGCTCCAAATTCAACCCACTTGAGTGCTTTCTCTCTCTGTTAGGCAATATTGGGACATTCTTGTTGAATTTTAGAACTAGCTTGAAGCAAAACTCACCACCAAGGACAAAGAAGTAGAGATATTATAAAAATTTGCTTTACCACAAACTCCAGGTGGACTTCACATACTGCCTGAGGCGTTACAATGCTAGGGAAACTGGAAACTGTCCCTCTTTCAGAGCATAGGGCAGCAGACTCTGCATGACAAAATAGTATAACCAGTCTCTACTCCACTCCCCACCCCAAACCCCCCAAAAATGAATATGTGAATGCACTGGCCTCTGAATGTATATAAACTGGACACAGCATAACTGTAACCAAGAAATAATACTTGCATCTTACAATTTTATTTCTTGAAGTAAGTGCCGGCCATTCCAAACTTGGGTATGAAATGGTGGATATCCAAATTAGATCTCTTCAGATTCCAACAAGGGCAGACCTGACCCAGGCACTCAGAAATGACATTAAGATAAATCTTGTAAATTTTAAATCACACACATATGCTCAAGCTGGCTCACTGGACTTTGGTCAGATCCTCCATACTTGAAGTTTAGACCTCATTAGGTGGACTGGGTCTGTAACTGAGGGTACATTGATTGCACCACACACTAGAACTCTATGTCTGCTCAGCCTGTGCAAGGATTTCAGCTTTACTTTGCATTTATCCTGACACTCTTTCTTAGACCTTTGTCTTTGAACTTGGCAAGGCTTCATCTCTTCACAGGGACATGTTAGTCCAAGAGTTAGTAGCCACTAGAGAACTCCATTCTATGCCTGGGTAGAGCGTACTGCACTCATCGGTTCTGGGCGGTGTCCCTCTGCAGCACTAGGAAAGCAATGGTTTGTGCTCCTCTCTTAGCTATGAAAGTTGTCCTTCATCTTTTACTGATTGTTCCTACAAGTCTCAGGCATTCTGATTCAACAAAAGGACCCGATAGAAGTGCAAGGTCATGAGCATGGGACCTCAGGCCAAAGATCCTCATTCATTGATTCCTGGCATACATCCCCCTTCAGCAGCCACATTGGGTTGATCTGCACTACCAGCACTGTCTTCATCTCAATCGTCCCACTTTCCATACTATTCTGATGGTCAGATTCTAATGATTCCTTCAGATTTCATTTATTAACTCATGTTGATGAAAGGATTACTTCTTTTGTCCTGACTTCAACAACCACCCATTTTTTAGACACAAAAGAACAGCTTCTAGTCAGCTAAAGAAACCATACCCTTAAAATAAATGGATTTCTCTTCTACAACCTTTTCTAAGACTTTGAACCATTGTTCCATCATCTCCCTGAGGGTTCATGAAGGTTACATAGGGTAACAGTCCTGAGTTCACAAACCTGTCATCCGGGCCTAGAAGTCCTTGTCACTGCACAAACAAGCTTCCAGGGGAGGATGCAGTAATTTGAAATGTGCTTCCACTAATAGTGTAGCCATCTTTATTTTAAATTACAGTTTATTCTGAAGTAAAAACTCTAGGCTTGCACATTGGCTGAGATAAATAAGTAATAATCATCAAGCAAACAATATTTTCTGATCCACGTGTATACAAAAAGGATAGTTGAATGAAATGGTTTGTGGCAGCACCATTAAATATGCTTTTGTTAAATATTGCTTAGAAATTTACCTTTAAAAAACTTCAGGGGAAAAACTTTTTCATTGAAGAATTATTAGTACATTTTCATTATAAAATTACATCCCTAAGGGAGCCTGGGGAAACCAGTTATTTTTGATTTAAGTGTCCCTTTTTATTCCCTTTATTGCTGTATCTTTGTAGGTCAGGACACTATAAAGAACTTGAAATGAAAGGCACCTGATGACAAAGATGAAAGTCAAAAAGTTATAGTAAGGTTACAGATATTTAACATGTATTGGCTTAAAAGGAAAATAGAGTAGCAAATGGTCATTCGCTTTGAGAATTAAACAAATTACCCACAAGCCAGTCTCAGATTTTCTTTTTCCATGCTGTGGAATAAAGGTGTGTAAGCACAAATGACACCCTGCAGTTAAAATCAAAATCCCTCATCCCTTCAAGGAAGGAGTTTCTCTAATGGTTTTTTAAATTGTGCTGAGTTGCTTTTGCAAATGGAGCCTGCATTGTCCCATTGAAACAGAAGCCCTGTTTCAGAAACAGACGGTAAAAAAAAAAAAAGTATTTAATATGACCACAGCTTGGGTTGACTTGCTTTAGCCCCAGGGTCCTACTTCGGACTTGAATAGAGTCTGTGTGGCTGCTTTCCATGGTCTGCTGCATCATCATATAGCAAAACTGAATTGTTTTGACGAGAGCTGGTGAATAGGCTATGTTTGGACAGACTGGGTCTGTTTTTAGCCATTAGAAAGGGCTATTAGAACTGCTGAGCTGTCATTAAAGCACATTGTGAGGTGCCCAAGACAAAGCAGCAAGAAGTAAATTGGCTTTCTGCATCCAGAGGCCCTGAGTCTGGGAGGACATTGCCCTGTCAGGCAAACTCCACTTAACAGTGCAGAGCGGGAACCAACACTTATGGCAGGTGTGACTGAAAGGAGCTCAGCTTGAATGAGACTCTGGAAAAGTGCTTTCAGTTAAAAGAAAGAAAGAAAAAGGGAGAAAAAGACAGACAGACAGACAGATAGTTTAAAGTTTCAAGTACTGGTCAGGAAATTGGGCAATGTTCTCTGGATTCATTCTCTGCATTGCATCAAAACCTCATTAATTTGAAATAATTGGGAAAAGGAAAAGTGTTAGGCTTTTCAAGTTAAAACAAGGAATTATACAATATTTTTGGAATACTGCCATTATATTATGTTATAGCCCCAGGGTAACACTTATTATTAACCAAAGATTCCATTTAATGTCTGTAGTCCAAAAGAATAATTTGTAATTTGCACATTATTGATATGCAAATATAATGCTTGATTTTTTTAAAGATTTTTTCCATGGGATAAACATTCTTCTCAAATTCTCTTTACCTATTAATTTCATTGGTAAAGCCAATTAAAACATAATAAAATGCATATCACAAAGATCAGCTGTAGCTCTGCCCCCATTTGAATAATCCCAAATTCTGGAGTAATTTGTTTTATGAATTAGTGAGTGCAAGTAAGCAAAATATTATTGTATACTGAAATAGAAGAGATTTTTATGACTCTTAAAAATAAGAAAAATATGTTTCTCCTCCAGGGCTCCTTTTCCTCCCTCCTTTTCAGTGATTTAAGCATTAACATTAGACCCTCTGTTCTTTGTCTTTAACTTCTCCTCTTCTACTGGTTTCTTCGTCACATTTGAACATATTTTAGTCTTTCCTACCTTCATGTTAAAATCTCCCTAAACTTCATGTCCATCTCAAGGCATCACCTTATCTTTTTCCTCTTCTTCAAAGCCAGGTATATTGAAACACTGTCTACACTCTTGGCTTTCTGCTCTCACACTCCATACTCATTCATTTTCAGCTCACTGAAACTTCTTCCCCTTTCTTACTCATCACTGTGCTAAACTGCCCTCTCTCTCTCATGAGTTCTCTCTCTCTCTCTCTCTCTCTCTCTCTCTCTGGTTTCTGACATTCAGTCTTTTATCTTATTTAACCTTTCTTGTGCTGGAGTGGACCTCTAAGACAATGTTGAGTAGGAGTTGGAATAGCAGGCATTCTTAGAGTGTTTTTGAATGAAAAGGGAATGCTGCTACTTTTTCATCCAAATGATGTTAACTAGACATTCTTTAACCTCAGCTTAAAGAAGCTCTGTTTTGTTTTTAGTTAGTCAAGACTTTAAAAAAATGACTAGCGATTGCATTTTATCAAATAATTTTTCCTGCAACTACTAAGATGGCAGGTTCAATGAATACACAAATTCCATCAAGACAAGGCCTCACCCTCAAGACTGTTATTCCTCAACTAGTACCTCAGAGAAGACTTTAATAAGTCATTCTGTTAGCCTGGCTGTTGATGGGACATGAAGTACATATAACACCAGTGTGTCTCATAGTTATTCTTAGAGCTCTGTTGCTATAAAATGAGCTCACTGATCCAAGACAATATTGTGTGAAATATTTGTTGATAAATCAGGTATTCTGTAAACACTCTGAATGGGAAAATCGAAATCTCATATTCATGATAGGTATTGATTATAGTAAAGGCAATCTGTGTCCCCTCTCCCCACCACCCTGTGGAGAATTGACTGGTCTCCAGGTTGGGATTATCAGATAAAATATAAGACATACAATTTAAGTTTAAATTTCAGATAAATGATGAAGAGGTTTTTTTTTTTTTTTTTTTGTAAAATTATGTCCAAATATTACATGGGATGCCCCTATACTAAAGACATTCATTGTTTATCTGAAACTCAAATTTAACTGAGCATCTTGTAGTTTTATCTGCTGTATCTGGCAATCCAAGTCCTGGTAGCTGTCTGGTCTACCACAGGCATGTTGCCAGATCAAGGACTTAGCATATCTTACTATTGTTGACCAGAGGGACATTCAGCAGTGGCAGTAGCTACATCAACCTTGGTGAGGCCCATATTTTTGGGTCCAAGAATAGCCTCCATCCCTTACATCATGGACACTCTGTCTATGAACAACTGTGGTACAGGAGTGGCTGAAGAGTGAAGCTGGATGACATTCATAGAATGAGTCATCCTATCCACTTAGTCTCTGAGAGCATCCTTTAAGGTTAAACATAAAGATTCATATAATTTGCGCTATGCCAATTAGCCTATTGTCATGCCACATATTCAGAATTTTTACTCTTTCATTCTTGTTCCAAGCCCCGAACCTACTAGACAAACTTTTGCCACTGCCCAGGATTTCAGTAGATGTACCTATCTCCAGGCACTTCTCTCTCCCAACAAAGTAAACAGCCAAGTGTATTGTTCAGAGCTTTTTCTAATACAAGGATTTTCCATTACACTATTCCATAGTGCTAGCTCTGAGTGGGGCTGTAATGCAGCAGTGGTTCATTACAGGTAGCTGTAATAAACCTGTACCTCTATTGGAAGAGTACCTCTATTGCATTGACCCATATGTGAACGAGGTTTTGCCATCCATGAGTTGCTCAAAGAGAACCCCTTATGAAGCCATACTGTGAGCTTACAAAGAGGGACTGATGTCATGGTAGTAGGGAACACAAAGGTCTGGCCTGCCTATTTATGAAATATATTAGTGTCTTCTGATTCTATCCAGGCCTGATCTTAAATATGGCATTTTTAATCATATAATGCATTACTGTCGCCTTGCCTCATCTCATGACTTGGTGCAACTGATAACACCTGGTTCATGATGGGTAGTTCTAATTGCATAGACAGTGAGTGAACCTTAGTGAGGCCTTCAGTCACTAGGGTTAAGCCTTCCAGGAACTGTGGTGGGGCTTTTTTGTTTTTGTTTTTGTTTGAGATGGAGTTTTGCTCTTGTTGCCCAGGCTAGAGTGCAATGGTATGATCTTGGCTCATGGCAACCTCTGCCTCCCAGGTTCAATCGATTCTCCTGTCTTAGCCTCCTGAGTAGCTGGGATTACAGGGGCCCACCACTATGCCTGGCTAAATTTTGTTATTTTTAGTAGAGATGGGGTTTCACCAGGTTGGCCAGGCTGGACTCAAACTCCTGACCTCAGGTGATCCGCCCACTGCAGCCTCCCAAAGTGCTAGGATTACAGGCGTGAGCCACCGCGCCCAGCCAGAAACTGTGTTTTTAACAAAGGGTAGTTGTTTCCTGCAGAAAGCAGGACCTTACTTCAGAACTCTATGAGTCAGCCCTGCGATTTTCCTATGGGAATCTGCCAAAAATGTCTTTATAGCATCTTTATCCATAGTGGATACATTTAATGCCTTCAGATCTGCTGGGTAATAGAGACTGAGCAGCAGAGCAATAGACTTCCTCAGCTGCAGAGGCCTCTTGTTCTGGACATTACTCAAATCTGGTATCCTGGAAAGTCACTCAAAAATGGGTCAAAGCTGTCATCTCAAGTACACTATATGATGACTCCAATATCCAGTGGCCCAAGAGGCAGATGATATAACAAGCTATCCTTTACTTTAAAGGGAATGTCCCAGGGTGCCCATACCATTGGCATTGACATTATCAATGTGTATGTATTGGTTTGCCATTGCTGCATAACACATTGCCACAAACTTAATAGCTTAGAACAACACATTTTCATTTTCTCATTGTTTCCGCAGTTCATGGAGGAAACTAAGCTAAGCCCGGCTTAGCTGGATTCCCTGCTTCAAGGTCTTATCAGGCTGTAACCTACATGCGACTGAAGCTGAGGTCTCACCAAAGGCTTGGTAAAGTCCACTCCCAAGCTTCCTCAGTTTGTTGACAGAATTCCTCTCCATGCAGCTATGTGGCTGAGTTCCCATTTTCTTGCTGGCATGGGCTAGGGGCCACCAACAGGTCCCAGAAGCTGCTCACAGTTTCCTGTCAAACATGGCCATTTGCTTCTGTAGGGCCAGTAGAAGAATACCTTTCTTAAGAAAGGGCCCAGTCCCTCTTTTATGGGCTTTCACCTGATTAAGCCTGTTTTAACTGGAATAAACTCCCTCTTGACTAACTCAAAGGCAACTTATATGGGACCTCAAATACATCTTCAAAGGCCTCCACCTTTGCCATAAAACAGAATCTAATCATGGGAGTGAAGTCATTTCCTAGCCCGAGGTCCCACCCTCAGAGGAGATTATATGGCAGGTGTACATCAGGGACTGGGAGTCTTGGGGTCCAGTTCAAAATTCTGCTTACCACTGTGTATTCTGCCAATCTAAGCATGCTGCCATTCATCTATTTTGAAAATACTCAGCCTTTGTCTCTTGAATTTATGATTCTCACCCACATCCTCTACTTTTTTCCTCTGGAGTTCTCACTGGATATTCTCGGTGAAGTCACCTTCATGTCTCTTATATGTTTAATTTTTTTGTGTTCCTGTGCTTCATTCCGGGTCACATATTTAAGTTTCTATTCCAAACCTGTATCTAGTATTCTCTTTGGCAATAAAGTGACTATAGAATGAAAAGGAGAAGGTCAATGTGACAAATGGCTAAGGAAAAGGCACAGCTACAAAATAAATGTTGATAAAAAGGTAAAAATTTGAGAAGCATATTTTAGAGAAATTAAATTTAAAACTTTATATTGTAAAAGAACATAAATTAAGAATACTAAATTTTAAAATAGGAAATATCAGTGTGAACTCATGACCTAAAATAAATATATTTTCCAGCTCAGTCACTAAAGCAGCCTATAGCTACATCATCTTCCCACCCACTGTTTTCAGGAGGAACATCAGATGGGTATCGTTAACTTTTTGTTTTCTAAATACTATTCTCTATTAGATAGAAATAAATTTTCTTGCAGAATAGGAGAGCCCTGGTCTCAGAACAGGAAACAATGCAATATGGGCCCAGAATCTGTTTTTATTGCCGGAAAAGGTGAAAATTTCCCAAGCGTCTGAAGCAGTGGCGAAAGAAAGGCCTGTTTAGAGCATGCAACATTTGGCCAGATTGTGACAAAGTAACAGAAAAAAAGAAAGTCACTACAGCTAAGTAAAAGAGGTCAAGTAGATAAAAAGTAGAATCTTTTTAAAAAAAAAAAAAGTCAAAAATAGTGTACAAAAAGATAAGTTTACAGAAAGGGACATATAATAAAAATAAAGAATGAATAGGATATGTTTAGTCAATTTTTATTATGTTTTATTACCAGAGTATTATCCTCATAGCTGTTAATTTTTTTATAATAAGAACTTTTTTTATAACGAAGATAAGCATTTTTTTTCTACATGTGTAAGAGGAAAGCATGGGTACAGAAAACAATTTGCTGAAGGAAGAAGGACCTATTCCCGTGCAATGTCCTTATAGAAAGAGAGGCTCAAAGAGAAAGATAATAGATTAGTTAAATATCTCAGAGGAGATGCTGTAGAGATTCAACATCTCATCACCTAGGTGATAAAATTCTGTACGATTTTAATAAAACATTATGAAATATATCGTAAACCAAGGCCAAACATCACGTGACCATGAATATTGGCCAAAGGAAGGAGTGCCCTATTAGAAAATATAATTGTGAAAATCCCATTGATGGAGCAAGTGACCCCATGCTTGAAGAGGAAACCTAATGTGACAAGTCCTGGCTTGGGGTTACAGTGCCGAAAAATTTGAATGACACATAATCTGCAGCCTTTCTGATGTGAAATGATTTTTACTCCCTTTGGTAAGATGAAAAAGATTACTATAATCCCAGGAAAGCACAAAATACAATCCCAGGAAAGCACAAAATACAACTTAAAACACTGACAGAATAAATCAAACTAAAAATACTTAAACTTTTGTACTTGGTACAGAGTAGTACCACTATGGTTTGTAACCATAGTCAAGTGTGTATATATATATATATATATATATATATATATATATACATGTTGTTTATAAAACCGCAAAAGCACTGAATAGACATATTTGAATCATAAATTCTTTTGAAGTTTGAAAAATTTGGCTGAAACCAATATTTGCATATCTAAGAATGCAAATGTCTACATGCAATTTCAAATGTCTACATTTGGTCATTAGCAGCATTTAAATATTTAAAGGTTTGTGGGCTAAGCAGATTTAAAAGCTTAATATTTTTAACATTAAATGAAATCAAGTGATAGTGACTACCACATTCAACAAAGGAAAACCACTGGAACATTAAAGATCACAGAAACAAATTTAAAATTTAAAAAATTGTTACTATGATACTATAGTTACTGTGATCTGTGATCTCTTAACATTTTAAAAATAATCTACTAATTTCTAAAATTGTAATGTCTCTTTTTTGTTTTCAGAAGTTCTTTTACAAATGTGACAGCCTCCCTTTCATAAGATTCCAGATATTTTATTATGGCATCTATTCCTACTTTTATGTCTTGAATCAGTTTTAACTTATTTTACAGTGTTAGATTGTTTATCAAGTGTTTAGAATGTTTTTGCATCTTCCTCATGGTTTGCATTTCCTCACATGGTCTGTGAGTGCATACATCACCTGCCCTCCCATCCCCCTTGTGAGCTCATCTTCACTGTTGCCTCTGCAGTAGTACTTCCACTCCCCAGGGTATCCATCCCTACGTGCCCTGTGTTGTAAAAGTGTCCTTACACTAGGGGTTTGCCTTTGCTTCCCTTGTGTCCCACATTTCATGAGTGTAGGACCAGATTTTACACAAAGGTTTCTATTTTAATTTCTCATACCTTGCAAGGAATGTATGTTTGAATTCTGTGTCTATGTATAATAAAAAGTTGGAGTTATGATTTCTCATGGGAGTTTTTTTCCCCCCATCTTTTTTTGCTGCTGCCTTCTTGTTCCTTTTTTTCACCAGCTTGAGAATTTTTTTTTTTTTCACTGAAGGGGCAGCTTTTCTAGGAGCCATCTCTAGATGAAAGTCTCAGTCAAGCTTTCTGCTTCCCCCAGATTCAAGACCACGTCTGCTGTCCCTCTAAGGGTGACAAATCTCTTGAAGTCTCTGAAGAATGAGAAATTTTGTCTGTGGAGTGCAGCTTCAGTTCGTGCCTGAGAGTTTCATTCTGCCCTTTCTGATGTCCTGCCTTATGGATTTCAGACTTGCCAGCGCCTATAACTACATAAGCAGTATCAGCAGTTCCTTCTTATATGCATATATATGCACGTGCGTGCGTGTGTGTGTGTGTGTGTGTGTGTGTCTCCTATTGGCTGTTTCTCAGGTTGATCCCTGACTAATATATGTGACATTTTGTACCGGGTTTTATTTTATATATGCACAAGTAAACTATCTGCAAATATTGACACTTGTGTTTGCTTACTTCATTATTCAAAATAGGCTGAAAGAGATTTTGAGATCCGAAAGAATCTTAAAGAAGTAGTCCCTTAAAATAAATATCTTTATGTACAAGAAATCCACTATATGCTTTCTGGGAATACGGGCAATCAACGTGAATAGCACTCAGGGACTGGGCTGCAAGAGGACAGGGCTCTATCCCCTCAATTACTGCTGTATTTCCTGCTGTGTCTCAGCTCTCTGGGAAATACTCCTTCTAAGGACTAAAGCGGCACAGTCTCTCAATTACACACAACCTTCTCTTCACTCTTTTCACCCCCGATTTAGGGAGGAAAGAGGGAACCATTATAAAAATACAAAGAGGACTGAAAACATGTAACAAGGGCCAGGAGTATAAAGCATAAGAGGAGATTGTGACTAAATCTTTATGGCCTAGAAAAAAAAGGAGACTCAGCAGGGAACATGATTACAGTCCATAAATGCCTTCAGGTAACCAGATACGTGACACAAGGGACTTGCTTACTGTGAGAGAAAATGCTAAGACAAGACAAAATTGCATAGAGTTTTGGAGTGAACTGTTTCAACAACAACAACAAAAAGGTTTTTGAACGTGTGAAATTAGAGAATGTGAGACACATGCTATGTAAGGCACTCACAGAAATGGTGAGACGAGCCGTCAGCTGATTTGGCATATAACAAGCCTCGTCCAAGGAATTCAAACACATTTTGATTGAAGTTACACAATATTACAACAAAACATGCAATGAAAACAAAATAAAAAGCGAAGATCTAGAAAGGACTTCATTTTCAACCATTTACTTAAAATAGATTGTAAGTTTTCACATGTAATGTGGGAAAGGCTGGTTTATAAATTAGCAGTTTTTCTACCCCCAAGAGCTTGCGTCATTCCCAGCAGGGTCCTGCCAGCAAAGCAATAGCAACAGCAGCATCACCCAGAAGCTGATTAGAAATGAGATATCTCAGACCCCACCGCAAACCTAGTCATTAGAATCTGCATTTTAACAAGATCCCCCGATGATATACATGCAGATCAAGGTTTTGAAAAGCACTAGAAGAAAACAGTAATGCCTTTTATATGCCTTTGTGACCCTGAAACGACTTAAAGATTTAAGGCCATACAGGGAACTGAAACAACTCAACAGCATACAAACCAATAATCTAATTAAAGAAGGGACAAAAGATCTGAACAGACATTTCTCAAAAGAAGACATACGAATGGCCAACAGGTATATGAAAAAAATGCTCAACATCACTAATCATCACGGAAGTGCAAATCAAAACCACAATCAGGTATCATCTCACACCAGTTAGAATGGATATTATCAAAAAGACAAACAAGGATGTGAAGAAAGGGGAACGCTTATACACAGTTGGTGGGAATGTAAATTAGTACAATCATTATGGAAAACAATGTGGAGGTCCCTCAAAAGATTAAAAATAGAACTACCATGTGATCCAGCAATCCCACTGCAGGGTAGATAACCAAAAGAAAGAAAATCAGTGTATCAAACAGATATCTGCACTCCCATGTTTATTGGGAGTGCAATAGCCCAGATAGGAAATTAACCTCAGTGTCCCTCAGCGGATGGATGGACCAAGAAAACATGGCATATATACACAATGGAGTATTATTCAGCCATAAAAAGGATAAAATCCTGTCATTTGCAGCAACACAGGTGGAACTGGAGAACGTTAGGTTAAGTAAAATAAGCCAGGCACAGAAAGACAAATAACACGTTCTGAAACGGCTGGAGGTAGCTGCACTGAAGAAGTGTAAGTGGCCATGGCGCAGGTGATGCTGCAGCCCAGATGGTACTTCACCCACTGCTGCTGGGTCCCGATCGTGCCACACTCGGGCCTGCTGGTGAGGCCCCAGCCAGGTTTGTCGGGCAGGCAGGGGAGCCTTTCCTGCAAGCCTGAGGTGAAGCAACGCCCTTAAAGTAAGCTGACTCTTACGCGGAAACTGAGGCTGGGGACAGCGTTGTCCCAAGGTCACTCCACCAAGAGAGAGCCTCAGCATTGAGGGCGTGAACCCCAGATGTGGGAAACTGAGGCCTGGTCAGGAAGTGGGGCCTGGTCCAGGTAGTGCAGCAGGGTCAAGGCTGGATGATCCCAAATCCGCTGCCTTCCTGGCGCGTGAGCGGCAGAGACCCCAGATCCACCCATGAGTCCAGTGAGCTTGGTGTGGGGATGGAGAAACTGAGGCCCAGAGAGGCCAAGTGACTTGCCTGGGGGCACACTGCAGGGAAGGAGCTGGGCCTCAGACCTTGCCCCAAAGGGAAGTGGGGCCCTGGAGGAGACTGGCTATGGGGGAATCTGAAAATAATGCCAGGGGCTGTTTGCTGAGCACGTGGTTGGAGCGGCGGAACCCTGGCCTCCGCCTTTGAAGGCAGGTCCAGGTGTTACTCCCCCTTTATGGATGGGCAAGCTGAGGAAAGCTTTCCATAAAGCTGGAAAGCTCCAGACACTGTTCTGGGGTCCGACAGTGCCTGGGGTCAGCTGTTTGCCACCAGAGCCTGTCTTCTTCCCGCGGGGGAGCCCCAGCCTGGGACCCAGATGAGTGGGCCCTTCTTCCCGCACAGTGGCAGGGAGAGTCTAGGAAGGAAGCTGCTGGTGAGGGTTGGCCGGGTAGACCCCCTCCCTCATCAAGGTGTTTACCGCCAGCACGACACCCCTCCCCCACACCAACCTCCAGAGAACCCTATGCTTGGGAATTCTGGGCACTGCTCCCTGCTCATTTAGGTCTGTTAGGGGGTGCGTGCTTGTTGCTTATGGAAGGTGGCCCCATCAGGAGGTTTCTCAGACAGCAGGTCTCGAATGGCTCAGCGAACTGCATCTTTCATCAGTGCTCACTTTCCCCAGGCTGACATCGGGAAAAAAAGAAAAAGAAAAAACTATATCACATATTCTTACTGATAGAGAGGAGTTTAAAGAAAGTTGGTCTCATGGAGGTAGAGAGAATGGTGGTTTCAGTGTCTGGGAAAGGTGGGAAGAGGGCAGGTGAAGAGAATCTGGTTCATGGGTATGAAAATAACAGTTCGATTGAAGAAATAACTTCTAGTTTTCCATAGCACAGTAGGGCGACTATAGTTAACAATAACTTATTGTACATTTTTAAATAGCTAGAAGAGAAGATTTGGAATGTTTTCAACCCAAAGAAATGATCAAGGTTTGAGGTGATGGATATCCTAATAACCTGTTGATTTTTTTCCCTTTGTATGTATGTATCAGAATATCACATACACCCTGGAAATTTCTATAATCATAATGCATCGATTTTTTAAAAAAAGGTAATTTCTTTAGTGGAGAATCTTATCATCTAATTACTTGTCAAAATGATATACTGACTTATTAATTATGAAATGGCCCCCTAATCAATGATGATATTAATATCAATGTTTATGTTACCATAATTTAAATATCATTATTCTGTGCAGTATCAGTAAAGTCTGTCATTGGTTGAATTTGTGTTTTATATTGATATTGTTCTGATTTTTAATTTAAAAAATTTTTAAATTAATTTATTAAAATCTTAAATTAGTTTAAAAATTTTATACTCTGCCAGTGGACACATATAGTAACAGTTGTAAAAAGAGTAATCTGGCTAGGAGAAATGCTACCCTTTAAATTGGAGTATGTCACCGAATGGTTTGCCTTTGCATGGCCTTATGCAAGTTAGCAAAAGAGAACTTGGCCACATGTGTGGCCCTGTGGGAAGAGGTAGGATGATTTTATGAAAAGCCCCCTGGGCTGAGAGCCACAACTCCTAAATCATTAGTTATCAGTCATGTATACTTGTTTGATCAGTTCATTTCGTGAGCCTCAGTTTACTTATTTGTAATAGAGAAATAATATTTACCCTTCAGAATGAGAAGCTAATGATATGATGCACATGGAAGGGTTTTGTGAATTATTAAAGCCATGAAAGGATGGGGAGTTCCTTGGCATCTCAGTAGAAGACTAGCAATATATGATCACCTGTAATCCGTTAAACTCTGATTCTGGCAGTTGTTGGCTTTATTGCAGAACACTTTTGTCCCTAATTTCTTAGAGATTAAAAAGACTTCTTGGCTAGGCATGGCGACTCACACCTGTAATCCCAGCACTTTGGGAGGCAGAGGCGGGTGGATCACGAAGTCAAGAGATCAGGACCATCCTGGCCAACATGGTGAAACCCTGTCTCTACTAAAAATACAAAAATTAGCCTGGCGTGGTGGCATACCACCTGTAGTCCTAGCTACTCACAAGGCTGAGGCAAGAGAATCGGTTGAACCCGGGAGTCAGAGTTTGCAGTGAGCCAAGATCGCGCCACTGCATTCCAGCCTGGCAACAGAGCGAGACTCCGTCTCAAAAAAAAAAAAAAAAAAAAAAAGACTTCTTACTAAATTCTATTTTAGGAATCTAACGAAACTTTAGCTCTTAAGAAGCCTGGTTCCTTGCCAGAAGTTTAAGGCAGGAAGAGTAGGATGTGAATATTTGGCACCAGTGGCTGGCTTTCCCTTTGCCAAAAGAAAGAGGACCCTCTGCCCTTCAGATAGTTGTTGAGGTCCAGGTGCTTGTTTCTATCAAGCACATGTTCCCAGAAGACAAAGAACTAGGGCCACTAATGTTATAAATATATCTGAATTCTTAAACCAAGGTTGAAACCTAGCATTTCATACATATCTTATTTGTGCCACAACAGCATCTTAAAATATTATTACCAACATTTAATAACTGAGATTCATATAAAAAGCTAATTTTTCATGTCCTGAAAAATCGAAAGATCTGGCAACCTTAAATCCAGCTGCAAATGGACAATACTCCACTATAACCAAACATGGATATCCAGGCCCCCGAGTACCATAATACCCATTCTCAGGCACCATTCCTTTATTTGCCTAATAGCCATTTGACTTAACAAGCTCTGACCCCTCTTTTAAAGGACTTCTCAGATTGCCTTAAGTTGATCCTAAGTGATGGTGAAGTATCTGTAGCAAGGTCAAGTTGTCCACCTCTAAGGCTGGCCCAGTCTGCCTGCCTGGCTCATTGAAATTCATGTGCTCCAGGACTTGATGTCAAGAGACCAAGCCCCTCAGCATCAAAGAATGGCTGCTCAAGTATGAAGGGCCCCTTAGCTATGCTTGGACCTTAATTCAACTCACAGGGACTAATGTAAGATTCTTCTATTGCCTGGATATGTGTGGATGGCCTCAGGAATATTTACTAATATTTACTAAAAATATTCCTCTTTCTTTCACATTTTTTTCCTTTTTCTGAAGCCTTTCTTTGTCCAGGCCAACTAATAGTTCTCTGATGCTGCTCCTTCCCCCTGGCTCAGAACTAAAGTCATAAAGAATGAAACTGGAAGAAGGTATATCTGAGGAAATGGAGGTGACTCAGCCAAGGAAATGGGGCCGCTGGAGAAGTGCTGCCCTGCTACAGAAAGTGGTATTCCCATAGCATCATATCTCTGATAGGACACTTGCAATCGTATTCATTGATATTACCTTTTAGTGGCCATCTTTAGAACTAGCATCAAATTCAAAATGACTTCTGATTTGATTATTCATATACTTTGATTTCTTCTCCTCTACCCCATAAAATAAAAGATCAGATAGCCATCTTTTAGTTGGCAAACAACAATTTTTATGATAAAAATAAAATTGACCACAAAGAGAAAATAGACAAGTATGAAGTTAACCACACAGATCCAGTGAAAAAGCTGCCTGAAATGGGGTATTCACACACTTTCCCCAAAATTTAATAAATGCCGTTGGAGTCAAGATAAATGTGTGGGGATTTATTCTTAATTTAATTAATTAAAGTCTATAAGCGGTTATCAGAGTTCACAATAACAACTCAGATTTGTTCCAGTTGCTAAAGTGCTGATAGGAGCACATGGCTTGATTTGACTCTTTGGGCCCAGACAGAAGGGCTTATGGGAATGAATTCTGGGTTAGCCACTGGTTCTGTGGATATGTGCCGGAGTTGATGGAATGTGACGGGGGAAGTATGATCTGTGCCAACTACTATAACATTGATTGTCTTATTACTGTTAGCAAGAATCTAAATAAATACTTTATATGCTCTTAATGAAAGGAAAATTATCTATAGCCTGCAGTGTTCCAAGTGTGCCCCAGTCCACACACTTTTATTGTGCCAAGCTCTGAACTAGGTACTAAACCCTATTTTCTAAGACATGGCAATATACTGAGAGAAGGCAGGGAAATTCAGTATTCTCTTGGGCCTATAGCCCTTCCCACTATCATCTTTAATCCATGAAAGCAGTAATTGTTGTACCCCCAAAATATGCACGGTGTCTGAGACATGGCAAATTCTTGATAAATATATGTTGCTTGAATGAATGGATGGATTAGTATGATTTCATACTATTTTGTTAGTATGGATTTCATACTATTTTGTTAACTACATGTTAACAAAATACTGATGAGGGTGATTTTTACATATTAGTAAATGCTGAAACTCAAAGTGATCAATGATGTAATTGGCAGGCCCTCAAGTCTCACACTGAGTGGCCTGGACCACACTCCCCGACTCAGGACCTATGTAAAATCATCCATTCTCTTTCCTTTTATTCATTCACTTAGCTTGTCAGTCATCCTCATCCCCTGATGATCTTTGGAATTCAAAGAAGGAAAATTACATTCTGTTCTTAAAAAGATGGGTTCGTAGAGTAGAATCACCATGAGTTTAATATTCAAAATTTCTGAAAATCTGTAACAGGCAATATTAATTAGGTTATTTTTCAGTGAAATATGCCAGAAGTTTCCTTCATGCTGTTTTTAATTTCATATTCACCTAGGTGCAGTATTAAAGAGAAAATCTCAAAAATGAATTTTGATATATGTAAATAGGTCACTCTTCACCTGATCTGCTCTCCTCCTTCCAAGAAAGGCATCCTACCTTCTTCCTGCACTGGTATCTGGGAGATGGCCAAACTCTGAATAGACAGTTACACAGGATCATTTTCCAAATGCAGTTTTGTGCAGAAACAAAATCCTGGTGAAACCATTCAGGTGAGAAGCGCAGTGGCACACAGGCATGAGGATCCTCACTCTGGCCATCAGAGCCAAGCTCCTGCCCAGATGAATGAATCCACCCCCTCCCAAATGACTGCCCTAATGTTTAAAATAAAGCCCAGTGCACCACGGAGATTCAGGACATTTGTGTTGCTGAGGCTACATGGTTAACCTCAACTCCTTCAATGCCTTTTTCCAACATATTTTTAAAATTTGTGCTGTTTAAAATGGTTTTCTCCGCATTATATTTTCTTCTTAATCCTTTATACTAAATTCACAAAATACATTTAACTTATGTATAACATTTACGCAGAAATAGGCTTTTTGCCTCTTCCTCAAAGTAAATATCTGTTAATTACTCTGGTGCTGGAGTTACAAAAACTTAGATTGTAGGAGGATTGTACCAGTTTAATAAAACAGGACAGAAAAACGGCCAACATGGTGGCACCATTACACTGATTGTTTTCTGTAGATATACAGAATACATGAATAATAATGTTTCTTTTCATAACTCTTGCTGACTTGAAGGCATGATCGAATAGTATATTTCTGATTAACCCAGGGCCCAGTCCACATAGGCACATGTGCAGAGTTCTGATAAGGTGAAGAAAGATGTGTTTCCATGTCAACAATTTAAAGGTTGGAACTATTTTGAGTTGTTAATATAAACTTCGATATTAGCTCATTGACTTTGATGGTTTGCAAAGAATAAATTCTAACACAATTACAATGACGGCTGAAATGTATTAAATCTCTAGAGAAGCTGGAAAAATGTGTACGCATGACAGGTTTGTCAATCATCTCTTGCTCTGATTAGGTGACATTAGCATGTGATTTTTGTTAACTAGGAAAAGTGACAGTATAGTATTTTATAATGGCCCCTGACTAAAACATTGTATCAATTTTTATTGGTTCCTCCTATGTCTCTATGTAGTGATGAAAAAAAGGCCCAGTGGCTATATCTTGAGGCATCATATCATCTAATGGGCTTATTAGTACTCAGAAAATTTCAATATTATTATCATAACTACAGGCAGTAATATCCTCAGCAATAATTGAGAGCCATGATGACTCTAGTCCCTGGGTATTACACCAATCAGCTCTTCTATTTTCTTTCTCTGGGACTCTCTTGTTCAGAGACAAAATGACAATTATTTCATGTCAGGGCTCTTGTAATCTCACTAGAAAGAACCAAAAACCAAAAAAAAATTTGTCAATTATCATCACAAACCCACTGTCTTTCTCAGGGATTTATACAGCTTAAGTCATGGTAGGTGGAAAGAAAGGCTAAAAGAGAAGAGATCCAGGGACCAGGGCAAGACTAAAAGCAGAGGAAGAGTTGAGTCAGTCAGGGTTTATCTGGGTGGGGAGTTGTGGGACAGGTAGTGTGAGGGAAGGCACAAACAATGCTGGAAAAATTTAACTTCTAGACTTTTAAAATCCTAATTAGTTCCAACATTCTAATTTCAGTCTTTCCAAAAATATAGAAGAATTGAGAACAATGATTAATTACACTGATTAATGTCTGATATTGACAAGGGATGTCCATAAAAATCAGTCCCTTTGATCTCTCACTGGGTGGCCCCAGGTCCTGCCCTCTGGAAATCTTGCCTCTGTACAGAGGCTGCACTCCCCATGGCCGCTACCAGCCAATGAATAAGCTAGGCAGGGAGACTCAGGTAGGCCTGTTCCAGGAGTACATGGACTCTTCTGCTGAGCAACCTTGGCTCTAGTACCCGAGACAGCCCTGACAGACTTTCTTACTGCATAGCGGTCTAAGACACTTCCACCTAACCTCTCCTTCTTCCCTCTATCCTTCATCTGAGGTCAGACCTATATTTTGGTTGGATGGCTCCCCAGCCTCTCCCAGAAACCTTTTCCCTTAAAAAGTTTCTCACACATTTAATTCCATCTTGGTATCTACATTTTTGAGAACCCAGATTCATTTCTCTCCTTCAGGAATATTTGTACTCCAAGTGAAGATTTTAGGAAAAGGAATTTATATTTATTGAGCAACTACAATGTGCCAGGTACTTTACAAGTATTATCTACTTTAATTCACACATTAACTCTGTTAGATAGTATCACCCTACATTTAGTAGTAGAAGAAATGACACTCAAAGAGTTTAGAAGTTAAATTGAAGCATATGAAATTGCTATTTTTGTAAGTCAAAAAAGATCAAAATGTTGGGAGTTTTATGTGGTTTGATCTATATAATTTGCCAAGGTCACACAAATACTAAGTGAACAAACTAAAACTTGAACCATTTCCATCTGCTTTCAAAACACATGTTCTTTTCACTCTACTGCAATGTTTCAGAGTATACTTGGTGAAGAGAGAATATATGCATAAATCTCACCAGTGAGTTTATTCAATGTCATGTTTGACAAAGTATATATTAAAAGTACCTCAGAACATCAAATATGCTAGGGACAGAATAATAATTTTCAAGAACGTTCTAATTCTCAGTCTTTCCTCAATAAGCCTGATAATGAGCATTTTAGAACAACATGAATAATGTATACATGTATATATGCATAAAAGAAGCCTTGGAAGCCACTGGTGGTAGTATGTGGGTAATTTCTGTTATTGTTTTTGTTCTTCTATACTTTATGTTTTCCACAATGAGTGTGTATAACTTGTATAATAAAAAAGTTATTAAAATAAAACAAAAAACTGTATTGCTAGTGAATCGTTCTCCAAACACATCTATGATCCCAGTGCCGCTAGTCATACCCTCTAGGCAGCAAATAGATGACACAATAGAGAAGAAAAAATATCCCTTGCAAGTTCTTCCTGCTCTGTCTCCAACTCATTCTAGTCATGGGCCTTCCTGGCTGCACCCTGGGTTTGTTTTGAAGACCTTGTCCTCTGCCTGGCAGCGACAGGGTGTTTCAGTGAGAATAGGTCAGGAGGATGCCTGCTACCCAGTCATGTTAAGCTCTGAAGGGATTCAAACAGCTCCCTTGGGAGCACAGAAAACATGAGCTTAGAAAAATTATTATGGGTTCTTATATGAACTCCTAACTTTGCACTGCAACTAATCGAATTGATTTATTACCCATAGACAAATTTAAAAGAAAAAATTCAAGCTTCACTAACAGCTGTTTATTAACATAAGGTTAAAAAACAGACATTTTTGTGATGGCATCTAAGCAACAGAGGCACACAGGGTAAATATTGGCCAAAGTAATTGTGATGGTTAATACTGAGTGTGAACTTGATATTGATATTGATCCTGGGTGTGTCTGTGAGGGTGTTGCCAAAGGAGATTAACATCTGAGTCAGTGGGCTGGGGAAGGCAGACCCACCCTTAATTGGGTGGGCACCATCTAATCAGCTGTCAGTGAATATAAAGCAGGCAGAAAAACATGAAGGGGAGAGACGGGCCTAGCCTCCCAGCCTACGTCGTTCTCCCGTGTTGCATGCTCCCTGCCCTCAAACATCGGACTCCAAGTTCTTCAGTTTTGGGACTTGGACTGGCTCCTTGCTCCTCCACTTGCAGATGGCCTATTGTGGGACCTTGTGATCGTGTAAGCTAATACTTAATAAACCCATATATATCTTAGTTACTATGGAAAATGGTAATGATAGGTAGAAGTAGCAAAATATCTGCTAGTTTCAGTGATACCTTCTACCAGACTAATGGCAAACTATTTGTCATCCGATTACTCTCATTATTGCTTGAGGAAAGCATTCGATTTCTCGAGACCAAGTCAGGCCGATCCCTTAAGGCCAGGAGTTTGAGACCAGCTTGGTCAATGGAGTAAGACCCCCATCTCTGAAAAAAAAAATTATATATATATATATATATATAGTATGTGTGTGTGTCTGTATGTGTATATATTACATTCTTGTTTTTTAATATTTGATGGCTTTCAAAAATCATTAATTAAATAGTGTGTTCCCTATTTTCTATCCTAATAAAGCATCAAGTATGGCTCTATTTTGAGTAATTTATAAACATTATTTCATGTAGTACTCCTAACAACCCTATAAAGTATGAACTATTCCCGTCTCATTTTCCAGATAGAGAAACTGAGTCATAGAAAAGTTATATGATATCCTCAGACTCACAAAGCTAGTAACTGTTATTATCAGGATTTAGCCCCAAACTATATGACTCCCGAGCCCATTAATATGTGTGCTTAGTAATCAACGCTGTACCCAAAGTTTCCTTAGGCTCTGCCTTGCTTCTCATTCTCTCTAGGGTAAATATACAAACAGATGGCAATAACAACCATGCTAAAGAAATGCAAACAGATACCATAATATTTGTGAAAATTTCCCCTAAACTTTGGTTTCTATAGAAGAAGAAAAAAACATGAGTTTTGATTATTAGCCTAATTATTCAGGAGATGCCTGTGCAATTTATGGTTTATCCAGATGCTATGCATTACACTTAATTTCTTTCTGGAAATGTTTATCTCTTCTTACAGTACTTATCTCTAAAATTGTGCTTAAAAGTAAGATGTGGCTCACATAGACCAATGGCTTTTTTTTTTTAATCTGAGCACAAAGAAGAAATAAACAGCAACCCATTGTAGAGACACATTATTGAAAGCAAAGTGTAGAACCTAGTTTGATATTGTTAAGATAGAGCTAACTGCTCTAACAAGTAAACTTTGGCTTAGCACAAAAGAAATACATGTCTTGCTCAGAAAGAATCAATTATCAGAAAAAAGAGGGCGGGATAGAAAAGAGTAAAAGGCTTGCTTCACACAATCGTCTAGGGACCCAAAAATAAGCTTGGCCATCCTCAACATTGGGCTTTCAAAGCTATCCATGATAATGACATCCAGTTAACAGATGATGGAAGGAATACAGACACATCTGCTTCTTAACCTCTTTGTCAGTTGTCTGATATCGTTTCCACTAGCATTCCACTGGTGAGACCAGGCTGACTGGCTCCACCTTGCTAAGAGAGAGGGGAAATGTCTCTTGCTGTGCAGTCACTCTGGGAGTCACTCCATGGTGAGACAAAGCAGCAGGTATCTATGATTTACAACCAGCCTCCTCTACCACACCACATAACCAAATCTCTATGCTTGCACTGGTCTTTATTTCTTCCTCTGTAATTTGTGGATATTGAACCAAACGATCTCTATAGTCTCCCTTAGGTCATGAAAGTCTTATGACTCCCAAGTTTTCAGGTATATATAATATATACTGTCTAACATAAAGTATAATTTTGGTGTTTCAGGATTTAACTTCAATTTCTCTGCATTTTTAAGAATTAAATGTGGACTATTTTATACTATCTATTCTTTGGATCTCTAATATCTCTTTATTGTCACTAAAATCGACTGATTGAGTAATGATTGTACATGACATTCAATCGCTGGGTGAGAGTACTATACTGAGGGCATTACCATGTAGAGGGCTCTATCCTAAGAGCAGTATGTCCATTGATTGCGTGTCACACTGTAATTTTAAGAAAAGTGAGTGGATGCTAGTTGAAACATCAATAACGATATTCAGTATCACTATAATAGCTAAGACATATCTGGTTTTTTATAGTTAACATGTTTAATCTTCATAATAATCTAGTGAGGGAACTGTTCCAGGCTCCATTTACAGGTGATGAAAAGGAGGCTATGGGAGGAAAAGTAGCTTTAGCCACTGAGGATCAGACTGGCTCATAAACCCAGGACTCCTGCCTCTAAAGGTCATTTTCCAGTAAACCAAGGTCTCTCACATTGCACAGGACCACCAGGTTTCATAAGCTCCTTTCCCATTTTATCTCCTCTGACCCGATGAGCCTTTCCCTGATGCCTGTTTGCTGCATGCTTTGCAGCTGCCTCCTCAATATATGGTTAATTTTCCATCATTTTCTGTGAGCAGATGTTCCTGAGGAGCACAGCCACTTTCCAATCCCTGGCACTGTCTCCTGCAGATGACTGGATTAAACACAGTAGCCGCTGGCCATCCTTTTGATCTGAAAAGAAAAGATTTTCCCACTGGGATATTCCTCATGATGATGTAATTAGTTTCCTGGACATATCTAACAAATTTATTTTTAATCACAAGGGATGAGGGGAGAGAAGGAAGAACCATTCATCTTGGATTGTGTGCAACTGCTGCAGTTAATATGCACCATTTCCATCCCCCTTGTGCAATGTATTCTTCAGCTATTGTTCAAAGATTTAGGGGAATAGGCTACTCTTCAAAAGCAGTGGGGGAACTTCACTTTCATAAAGGGGTCTCAGGCACTATTAAATTGCTTTTTCAAACCTGGCAACATTAGAGCTGGAAATCCTTTCAGCTCCAAACTGTCCCCAGCATTAAGAACAGGTGAAGCTCTTAATAACTTTTTGGAGATTGTGTTTGATTGAAAAACACAACATGGAACATTCTGTACAAACAAATTCAGCTGTTCAAAATTTCCAATTCTGTGGGTATCACAGTAGTATCATATTTTTGCCCAGGATCATGTCTTGAGGTATTATTAGGGATACTGTTTCCTAAATTTGTGCGTCACACATGAAAAAAATTTAACTAACATAATTCATACTTTTAATAACGAACCATAGGTATAATCTGAGGCCTACCATTTACTATGAATGCAAAGGCTAGATAATTCTTAGGGCAGACAAAGAATGAACATCAGGGATAATTATGATATTATGTCCTGTGTATTGCCAGAAAGAAGAGAAATTGGAAGTGGAAGGGGGAGAAAGTTCTTAAAGACAGCCTGTCCATGAACCAGTCAACCATTCATTTGAGACCCCAAAAGCACATACCACCATCTCCTTTCAAAGGCACGCTTGAAACAAACATTTCATAAGCATAGAAGCAAAAAAAAAAAAAACCAAAAAAACTATAGGTCATTTTTTTCATGAATGAAAGCAATGAGAGAGTATGGCCTGTAGCCAATTTCCATATTTCTTTGAATGTAACATCTAACCTACTATCAGAAATAAGAACACATGGGGTACAAAAGTCAGTTCAAGAGAGGTGAAGAAGTTGGAGAAAAGTTTAAAAGAAATCAACCAAGGAAGAAATATTTGAAGTTATTTTAAATTGCTATTTCAGTAAGTAATAGCCACAGTCTGGATTTTGTTCTTGAAACTTTGGTCTTCTTGTTAATTTTTTTAAAAAAAGGAACAGATAGTATAATCAGTTACACGGATGGCTGAGCACCTGTGTGACAATAGGATCAGAAATAAGAGCAGAAAAAAAATAATTCATAAAACTAAATTCTAAATTTCGCAGACTACATATTCCTCCCCCATCCTAGAAACCCACTAACTGACAAGCAGGAATTAATTTACATGTCTGATTTTCTCCTCCTAAATGACCACCATGAGCTCTGAGACATGCAATAACATGACTGCTACTGCCTTAAAAAAAGTATATAAGCACATATTGCTTTTCTTGTTACATTTTTAGAGTCTCAAAATAGGCATTCTTAGATTCCTTATTTTATAATGGAGCTATACATGAAATTAAACAGATAACATACATAAAATCACACAGTGGTTTGTCTGAAACATAGTAGAAGCTTAATACATATTGGCTTTCTCACATTTTTCTCTCTTTGTCATTATGTGCATTCATATGCACCCCTAAGTAGTCCAGGACAATTATCAGGCTAATATGGCAAGATACCAATAAAAATCAAAACTGGAAGTGCTCCCCAAGGCAATGCTAAAGATGTTGGGGCACTGGTAACATTGGCTGATAGTCCCCAACTTGTCTTTCCCCTCCCTCCTACTGCTTTTTCACCATATCTCTAGAAATCTCTCACATTGTATGTTTTTTTGGCCCTCTAAGAATCTGTCATCCCTCAATGGGATATTTTCCGTATCATAGTATTTATGATGCCTATTTTTAGCATGGTTTAATAATTACTTATAAATGAAAAATATTAGGGTGATAGGCAATATATTAACTCTATTAACAAAAATTGTCTATGTGTTAGGAGGCCCTAGGAATCCATTGTGTGATCAGAAGACATCATTTTCCCGCCAGTCAGGTGGCTTTAACAGGACTCTGGGGACTTTGATGGGAAGACCATTGTATTAGAACTCCAGGGCTGGGATTTGGAGGTCAGTGTGCTTGCATTCTGCTTAAATCATAATCTTGCTTCCAAAATAGCAAGTTTAGCCCCTGAAATATCACTACCATGATTGCCCAGTCAATTTTCTTCCTGACATTCAAAGAATAAATTGAATGAAAATGCGTGAGACCATTGCTACAGAGTTTTTGCTGGAAAACATATCTTTTCTGTTTGAATTGTCATAAAATTGTCTAAAAACATTGGCATGTGTCCAACTTCGTGAATGTATTTGGATTAAAGAAAGGAGGAAATGATAACAAAGGAATGGAAGTAAATTAAAACTGAGTTAACGTGTACTTTTTCAGACATTTCTCTGGATGGCATTTGCAATTAAATGCAGACTTTTTCCTCCTCCTCAGGAATGGGTAATTTAAAAATAAATTATCCGTGCAAATATGCAAGGCTATACCTATGAAAAATAAAATAAGTTATCAAGCAATATCTGAATAATTTGATCCGGATAAAGCTCCAACAACCTCCTACTTCCTTTCAAAATTAGAGTGGGGGTCTGAAATATGTGGCTGTATCCTGGAGTTCTCCACATTACACACAGACCTTAGCAGAACCCTCGATGTGAAGTTAATGAACGAGTTATGAAGGCTATCAAAACACTAGAGTCTGAAGGAAATATTCAGTCAATCACAAAAGCATTTCAGCTCTATATAGACAAGCAGAGGTATCCTTTTTAAATAGTAATTATTTTAACACAAAGGTAAGCCCTGCCTTATCTTGTCACTGTCTACATTTGTGTGAGATGGCTTTTGTATGAAAATGGAGAACACTGAAAGTCCCCTGAGCCTTTGATGACTTAGAAGAAATTCCTAGTATCTCCACCTCAAATTCTACAATGCATTTCCCTGCAGTAAATTATCTCTACAATGAATTCCTTGTTAAATAAATCCCATTTGAACTGATGCCTGGTAGCTGAGATGTAAAGTAACAGTCTAACATTCATTATAGGAGATAAATATAGTTTTCCTTCTAAATACCATGCATTGGAGCCTGCTGTGACCAGGTACCTGTGACCTGCCACTGTGGAGAAGAGAGAAATTCAGATCTTAAAGAAAAATGAAATAAAAATAGAAAAATATTCTCCACAGCTTATATATCTTTGGCATGATTGTAGTGAACAGATGAGTGGTAGAAGCAGAACCTAACATCCCAGACCCTGCTAAAGACACACAGAGGACAATTTGGATCCAACTGTTCTTTTGTGCTACCTAGATTGCCTCAGGAGTTATTTCTACCTTCATAAACAGTTTCATTATATTCAGCTTCCACTCTTAATTAAATGCAAAATAGCCAAAAAGTACATGAGAACTGTCACCTTTTTAGTTATGCCTGTCATAACACAACTGATTAAAAACAAATCCTGCACTGACCTAGTTTAGAATTTCCTTACTCATCACCTGACCTAGCTGTGAAATACCCTCTAAGCTTCTAGTTTTTCTCTTTAATTCATTCTTAGACCACTACTAAAGAATCTTACCCAGCTTATACCACTGTGGTTTATTACTTGGGTTGGTAGAAAGGAAAAAAGGTCCAGAAGCTAAGGTAGAGTCAGTAGACAGTCACACAAAGCAAATGATCACTGAAGGAAATGAGCCACCAAAGTTTCAGGGATATTGTAACCAAGGAGAGGCCGAACTGAGAGAAAAACACAAAGCTAGCAATTTCAAGAAAGCAGTATGAATGTGTTCCTAAATCAAGGAATCCAAAAGCAGAAATCAAAAGCAAGAAAGCTAAGAAGCAAGGAGTCAAGGTCTTACAGCAGTTATAGGAGAATAGGAAATAAGTGGAATGAATGCTGTTGCCAATAAGCCTGGTTTTCAGGTACTCAACATTATGTTGACTTAGGTAAGTCAATTGCATTTTAAAGGACTAGAGACAAGGCAAGATATGTTTTCTTAGATATGCCAGAAACATGTGACTCCTCATCTTAAAAATATTTAATATTTTCTCATTACCTACTGAATAAACCAACATACTTAGCATGGCATCTAAGACCCTACTTTATCTGATCACAAAACTACCATTTCAACTTTACTTTCCATTAGAAGTCTTCTTCATGAAGTCCCCTATGTTTCTTCATTGTGTTTTCCTTCCCTGGAACTGAAGAAAGGATGGGTCATCAGATCAAAAAAGCCCACGAAGTACCTAGCAGGATGAAAAAAACAAAAAAAAACAAAAACAAAAACACACCAAAACATACACTGGTGAAATTTCAGAACATTCAAAAAAACTGAAAAAACTCCAGAGACCATTAACTCTCTCATGCCCCTAGGTGACTGTTTCATAAGTTTTTACTCCTCAAATCTTCAACTTCCCTTCCTCAGATTCATTCACAGATGTTGATCTTGTTTTACTTCACAAATCAAACTGAAGCAATCAGAAAACAACTTTAACAAACTGTACCAAACTCACCTACTTACTACCAACATCAATGCCTAGAACCTCAGGTTTCTAACCTGTTACAGACGATTTACCTATGCTCCTACTTAAATTAATTTTTCTCTATGTTTTTCAGCCCATCCACTCTTGCATACTAAAAGACGTGGTTCAAATGAGTGCACCTCTTTTTCTTTCTTGCTCAGAATATCCTTCTCTAGTTGACCGCTCCTATCAGTATACAAATACACTCTTGTCACTTCCTAGTCAAAAAAGTCTTCTCTTGACCCTACTTTACCCATAAGCTACCACTACTTCATTACTTCTTTACTCCCTTTACGGCAAATCGGCTTGAAAAGATTATCTGTATGCCTTGACTCCGATTCTCCTCCCTCCTTTCTTTGCATTTTTTTTTTCCATTCCTAATCATATTCCAATCAGACTTCCTCCTACCATCATAACCACTACAAAATGGATCTTTTCAAGGATGCCAATTTTACCAGGTTACCAAATCTAAAGGATTATTCTCAGTCCTCATCTTATTTGACCTATCAGTAGCATTTGACACAAAACGTTAATTTATCCTCCTTCATATACTTTGTCATTTGGCTTCAGAAAATATTCATCCTTTGTTTACCTTCTGTTTAAATAGTTACTCCTTTCAAACTCCTTACTCCTCTCCCTTTCTTCTAGATCTTTCTTTTGTTTGTTTCTTAGAATCCTCTCTTAGTCTGTCTTGTGCTGCTGTAACAAAATATCATGGACTGGGCAATTTACAAAGAGAAATTTATTTTCTCACAGTTCTGGAAAGTGGGAAGCCCCAGATCAAGGTATCAGCAGGTTTGGTTGTCTGGTGAAGGCTGCTGTCTGCTTCCAAGATGACATCTTGAATGCTGCGTCTTCCAGAGGTAAAGAAAGCTATGTCATAACATGGCCAAAGGCAGAAGGATGAGAAGGGTGAACTCCCTTTTATAAGGGTACCTAATCTCATTCGTGAAGGCAGAGTCATCACAACTCAATCACGTTTCAAAGGCCACACCTAATACTGTTGCATTGAAGATTAACATGAATTTTGGAGGAGACAAAAACATTCAAACCATAGCAAGGACCCTGGGACTTGGTCTTTTTCTTCTTCTTCTATATATACACTTACTTTCCAGGGAATCTCATCCATCTCATCACTTTATGTTACATCTATGCGAGGTAGTTCCCAAATTTATATCTTCTGCCCAGAGAAGTTGGCAAATTATATTCACATATATAACTGCATATATGACATCTCCAAAATTGAACTCATGTTTCTCTACCTCAAACTACTCCACCTAGTGGTTTTCTCCCATCTCGCTGAATGGCAACCCAAAACTTTCAATTGCTCAATTCAAAAATTGTGGAGTCATCTTTTACTCCTCTCTTTTATTCATGTTCCACATCCAATCCATCAGAAAATCTTGCCGGCATTACTATCTAAATATATCAGGAATTCAATGAGTGATCACTAGCTCCTGGTCTGAGCCACTAACACTTCCTATCTGGATTTATCTAACAGCCTTCCACATGGCCTCCTTGCCTCTTCCCTTGACCCAATAAAGTCTATTCTTAGTATAGTAGCTTTTTAAAACATTTGCCACTCTTCTGCTCGGAACATTTCTTTTTTAATTTCTCTAAGATTAAATGCCAAAATCCTTACTCTGGCCTAGAAAGACATACATGGTCTGACTCCCTGTTACTTCTCTGATAGCATTCCTTAATAATCTCCACTGGTGCTGCCCTCTCTACAGCCACATGCCATTTGTGTGTCATACTATATATGTATGTATGTGTGTGTATGTACTATAGAGAAGCCAACACAAAGGGAGAATATTAAGGAAAGTATTATATATAAAATTGATTTAGATATTACTATATATGCATGTATATAGTAAACATTTGCATACACATATATATAGTAATATCTAAATCAATTATATATATAATACATACTACATAGAAATAGAATGAAATTATGCATATTGAACAATTGAAAAACTTACTTCTAATGAAGGATTTGGAAAGTTAAATGAGAAAATAAAGGTGTGCTCTCTGAACAGGGTTAGCAGGGGTTTTCAATATCATAGATGTAATATATATGACAACATAAAGCGTGTGAGGTAAGGGTATTTCAATGATGATGAAGTTTTTATATTTTATATAAATTAATATAATAATGCTAAATGGGTTGTTAAATTAGTGAATAAGTTAGTTATATTAACAAATTAATAAGTTAATAAATTTGTTATGTATATTATAATCACTGGAACTACTCTGAAAACAAAACAATGTAGCTAAAATTAATAGATATTTTTCAGTGGAATATAAATAATATTGAAAAACTCTAAATGAAGTGAGAAAGGAAGCACAGAGGAACAAGAAACCATGGGGACAAATAAAACAAATAATGAAGCAGTAAACCAAAATTCTTATCATTATAATAATTAAAATAAATGGTACTGGTGTAAACACTCCAACAAAAAGACAGAGATTATCAGTGTGGATAAAAACATAAGACTTGGTTGCATGCTGCCTACAACAGACACTCTTTAAATAAATGAATGGAAAAAGATATTTGACATAAACAGTAAGCCTAAGAATTCTGGAGTGGTTATTATTATATCAAATAACACAAACTTCAACAAAAATAGTATTACTAGAGATAAAGAAAGACAATTCATAAGGATAAAATGAACAATTCATTGGGAAGAAGTAGAAATTATAAATGTGTGTGCACCATTATGGAAATTTAAAATACATGAAGCAGAAATGGAGTCAAGACACAGACTTGTGTATATGTAGAAATGTAAAATACATGAAGCAAAAATTAACAGAATTAAAGAGAGAAACAAGCAATTACATAATTATTTAAAATTAGCAATTAATAGAGCCAGTAAACAAAAATAATCAGTAAAGACCAAATGGTCGAACATTATCAACCACCAAGATCTAATGGACTATTTAAAGAACATTATACCCAACAATAGCAGAATAAATGCTATTTTACAGCGCATATTTATATGGTAAATATAAATGTAACTTGTTCACTAGAGAAGAATATATACTATCATAAAGTAAACCTCAATATATTTAAAAGAACTAAAATCATATGGAGCATATTATCTGATTGCAACAGAATTAAATTAGAAATCACTAATAATAAGATATCTAGAACAACCTCAAATAGCTGTAACTTAAACAGCAGCCTTCTAGATAATTCTTGGTTCAAGAAAAAATCACAAGACAAATTTTAAAACATTTTGAAATGAATTACAATGAAAATACAACAAATGTTCATAGCAACTTTATTTGAAATAATCAAAAACTAAAATGTCAATCAGTCCAAATGTCAGTCAACAGGTGGACAGACATCCAAACTGTGGAATACTCATACAATAAATCACTACTTAATAACAAAAAGTAAAATCTAAAAAACTATGCAATAAAAATTACAAAATTTTCCTGACAGAATTTTTAAAAACATGAGAAAATGGAAAAATATGCAATGTTCAATATTACAGAATAAGAAATCTGAGCATTATAAAAATGCCAATTCTTTCAAAATTAATACATAAAACCATTCAATTCTAATAAAAATATAATCAAGAAATGTTACAGAATACAAAATGTTGATTCTTATATTTATTAGGACAAGAAAATACTCAAGAAAAAGAAAACACTGAATCTGGAGAGCAGGATTTGCCCTAACAGACATCAAAATACAGCATGAAACTACAGTGATTAAAATGTTACAGAAATGAAACAGAAAAATTAAATAATTAAATAAATGGAACAGAACTGAGTCCAGACATAGTTTCATTTATATATGGGAATTTAGTATATATTTTAAAATATGGAAAATGTCTGTATCTTCTGCTCAATTGTGCTATGAAGTTAAAACTGTTCTAAAAAATAAAGCTTATTAACATTAAGAAATAATAATAAAATACAGGCTGGGCATGGTGGCTTATGCCTGTAATCCCAGCACTTTGAGAAGCCAAGGTGGGCAGATCACTTGACGTCAAGAGTTTGAGACCAGCCTGGCCAACATAGTGAAACCCTGTCTCTACTAAAAATACAAAAATTAGCTAGGTGTGGTGGTGGGCACCTGTAGTTCCAGCTACTGGTGAGGCTTAGGTGGGAGAATTGCTTGAACCTGAGAGGCGGAGGCTGAGTGAACTGAGATTGTGCCAATGCACTCCAGACTGGGTGACACAGCAAGAGACTGTCTCAAAAATAAATAAGTAAATAAAATAATAACAATAATAAAATACAGTTTTGCAAAAAAAATGCACTTCAAAACAATAGGAAAGGGATGCACTGTTAAACAAATGGCTATGCTTAAGTCACTTACGTATTTAGAAAAGTGTAAAATTATTACATTTCTCATATAATACATAAAAAACAAATTCTAGACATATTTCAAAATTGCATTTAAGAAATTTAATAAAGTATAAAGAAAAGATGAAGATTAAAAGGACATAATAAAGAAGATATTCTTAACTAAGGCTCAAAATCAGATACTATAAATGAAGATTAAAACCTTTGAAAATTTTGAAGATTATATGGATGTATTGCAATTAAAATGAAAAGAAAAGCAATGGTTTATGTTGAAACATTTATTATGTATAGCAAATAAGAAAGAATATAGCCAAATTTATTTTTAATAAAGAATAGAACTAAAAATATGTTAATGAGAGCAAAGGGAAATGGCTAGAACAGTTTATAGAAAGTAAAAATTGTCAGCAAATTCATTTAATTATATTAGAAATTAAAGATATTAAAAGTAAGGTAACAGTGACCATTTTACTACATTGGGCAGTGGGTATGTTGATATGGGCTTCTTGGTGGTAATGTTAATTGGCACAAATTTTTTAAAGAACAACTTTAGCAGAATGTATCCAAATTTGACACAGACATAACCTTAGCCCCAGCAAGGGGCTTTACCAAGAATTACGTTTCTGTGAGAAAAACATATATATGTATGCAAAGAATAATCAGAATTGTTGGAAAAAATAGGGAAAGGTTAAATGATAACCAACAGGAGAATATTTAAACAAACTTACAAAACTTTATTGAAAGATATTAAATATAAACAAAAAAGGCTATCCTCATGAATAGTAAGGCTCAGTCACTGAAATAGGTCCATTCTGTGCAAATTAAATTATTATTATAATACAATTCCAATCAAGATTGAAACAGGCTTATTTTTGTTGAACCTTACAATCTGATTCTCAAACTGATATAAAAGAACAAAGGTGCAAGTTGGCAAAACCACTCCTGAGAAGAAAAATAAGAATTATTGAGTCAAATTATATTGAGATAGTAAGCAGGATAGTGTACCTTTGGTGCAAAATTAAATATATACAAGGAAACTTTGCATGTGACAGAGCTGGAATTATAGAACAACTACAGAGTATTTAATAAATAATGCTATAAAAATTAAAAATATTGGTACCTTACACTCACCATACACATAAGTTCGGTCTTTAGTGGACCAAAGACTTAGAGAAAAATGTTGAAATTCTCATAAGAAAATATTGGAAAAGATATAATTTGGAGAAGAAAAAGATGCTCCACATAAGACATGGAAATTAAAATCCATAAAGAAAAAGTGTTTTCAATAGGATTTCATTAAACTTTCAAACTTGTGTGTATCAAAATTCACCATAAATAAATAGAAGACAAATCAAAACAGGAAAAAAGCATTTGAATTTTATGTGACTGGCAAAGAAGTGATAAGAATATGTAACTTTATGAAATAAATAACAAAAAGATAAGTTAATAGAAAAATAGAGGCAGGGGAAATAAGCAGCCATTTCACAACAGAAGAAACAAAAATGTCAAGCCCAGAGGCTAAGCAGTGACCCAACCCGGCCCCAGTGCTTTCCTTAAGCCTTCCCTGGGGTGAAAGGCAAATACACATCAGTAATAATACAAAGAAGGAGCATCCAGTCCTACTCAAACCCAGCTGCTAAGAGGCAACTCCACCAAGCCTTGGTGCTTTCCTAAGCCACCCCCAGGCCAGGAAGCAAATTAAGTTCTGTAACTATAAGCTGAGAAAGCATCTGGCCCCATTCAAAACCAGTAGCTAAAGGGAGACTCCACCAAGCTTCAGTGCTCTGCTTGAGGCTACTCTAGGCTGAGAAGTTCACACATATCTGTGGAGCATAGCTTGTGGCCCTGCCTTATGCCTTGCTGCATAAGCAGCGGCATAAGTAGCAATGCTGGTAACTTTGCCAGGCCTCACAGCCCAGCATGCAGCTCTGTCAAACTGTGGATTCCACAGAACAGTACCACCTGGCCAGGGAAGACAATCTGGAACCTTGCTTGAACAGAGGTGATTGCAAAGCCCAGCCACGGCTCTACCTGACCACAGAGTCCAGTCACTTGTCTCACCAGACTGCAAAGCACAGCTAGCAGTACCATTTGACCTTAGAGAATAGAAGGTGGCCCAACCCAAAGAAAGAACCCAAAACCAAGCCCTACCTGTTCATGGTTACTACAAGCTGACCTACCAGAAGCCCCAGTAAAACTAAATAATAAACTAAACTGGTCTTTTGCTGCCAAATAATACCTGCAAAGCTCAGAAGAGCTGTCTGTTTCCTCAAATATGCAGGAACCAATGCAAGAAAACAGGAATTATTTTAAAATCAGGGAAATATGACACCATCAAAAGAGATAATAAAGCTTCAACAATGGATCCAGAAAAAATAGAGATCTATGAAATAACTGACAAATAATCCAGAACAATCCTCTTAAAGTTCAGGAAATTCCAAGGACATGCAGGTAGGACATTTTTTTTAATGTGGCAAATAATTCATCAACAAAATGAGAAATCTGACAAAGAAATAGGAACTTTTTTGGAAATCAAATAGAAATCCTAAAGAATAAAATAACTGAACTGAAAAATTCAACATAAAGCTTCAACAGTAGACTTGATCAACCAGAAGAAAGAATCAATGAGCTCAAAGATAAAACATTTAAAATTACTCTGTCAGAGAAGAAAAAAGAATGAAAAAGGCCAATAAAATGATGGGACACCAGCGAGTGAACTAATCTTCACATGATAGGAGTTCCAGAAGTAGAAGAGAAATTAAAAGGCCCAGGAACATATTTAAGGAAATAATGGCTAAAACTTTCCCAAGTCTACAGAAATATGACAACATCCAGGTACATAAACTCAGAGGTCTTCAGTAAAATTCAACCTAACGATTTCATTAAGACACGTGATAATCAAATTAAGAAACATCAAAGACAAAGCAAGAATATTGAAAGCTGCAAAAGATAAGAAGCATAATATACTCGAGAGCCCCAATACAGCCCTCAGCAGATTTCTCAGAAGAAACCCTGCACACCCAGAGAGTGAGATGATATATTCAAAACGCTGAAAGAAAAATAAAACTGCCAACCAAGAATATTGTAATAATGTCTATACTATCCAAAGTGATCTGTGATTTAATGCAATCCCTATCAAAGTTCCAGTGTCATTCTTCACAGACATAGAAAAAACAGCCTTTAAATTTATATGGAACTACAGAAGACATGAATAGCCAAGACAATCTTGAGCAAAAAGAAAAAGCTGTAAACATCACATTCCCTGATTTAAAAATATATTATAAAGTGATTGCAACCAAAACAGCATAGTATTGGCATAAAAACAGGTACATTGGCCAATGAAACAGGATACAAAGCCTAGAAATAAACTCACACATTTATAGTCGATGGTTTTTGATGAAGGTACTAAGGACACACAGTAGGGAAAAAATAGTCTTTTCAATAAATGATGTTGGGAAAACTTGATGCCATGGAACGAAATTGGATACTTATCTCACATCATATACAAAAATCAACTCAAATGAAAGACCTGAAACTGTAAAACCACTAGAATAAAAAATAGAAGAAAAGCTTCATGATATTGGGCAACAATTTTTTGGATATGATTCTGAAAACACAGACAACAGAAGCAAAAATGGGTAAATGCGATGGCATCAAACTAACAAATTTCTGCACAGTAAATGAAACAATTAACAAAGTGAAGAGATAACCCACAAAATGGGAGAAAATATTTTCAAACAACACATCTGATAAAAGGCTAATATTCAAAATATATAAGGAAATCAAACTAGTCAATAGCAAGAACACAAGCTAATTTTTAAAATGGCAAAGGACTTGAACAGACATTTCTCAATGTAAGACTACAAATGGCCAACAGGTACATAGAAAAATGCTTAGCATCACTAATCATTAGGAAAATGCTGATTAAAGCCACAATAAAATATTATCTCACACCTTTTAGAATGGCTATGATCAAAAAAGCAAAAGGAAAAAAATACTGACAAGGATGCAAGGAAAAGGGAACTCTTGTACATTATTGGTGGGACTAATTTGTTACAACCATCATGAAATTTGTATGGAGGTTCATCAGAAGACTAACAACAGAACTACCACATGGCTGTATTGTATATTTCAAAAAAAAAAAAAGAGTAAATTTCAAAAGTCTCTCCACAAAAATGATAAGTAAATGAAGTGATGGATATGTTAATTATATTGATTAAATCATTTCACATTGTATATGCATATCAAAACATCATATTGTACCCCCAAAATATATACTATTACAAATTGTCAATTTAAAATGCTAATTTTTTAAAAGATGAAACAAAACTGCCCATAATTATTTGAAAATATGTTCAACTTCACAAGGAATGAGAGACATACAAACTTATATTACAATGAAATAGTTCACATCCACTAGATTACAAAATTTTTAAATAAAATATAACAAGGATATAGCACAAAAGGCTTTCTTATGCATTGCTTGTAGAAGTGTAAACTGATTAAAAAAAAAAAGCATTTTAGAAAGCAGTTTTTCTTTCTACATGGGAAACCTGACAATTTGACAATATCCATCCTATAAGAGACAGAATAATGTCCCCACCTTAATGTCCCCACCAAAGATGTCCATGTTCTGATCTCAAGCACCAGTGAATATGTCATGTTACACATTAAGGGGAGTTAAGGTTGCAGGTGGAATTCACGTTACTATATTCTGTTACATTACATTTTAACGTCAGCTAACACTAAAATGAAGGGATTATCCTGGAAGGTCTGATGTAATCATAGGAGATCTTTAAATGGGAAAGAAGGAGACAGAAGATTCAGGGTCAGAAACACAGATTTGACAACAGAAGCAAGGTTGGAATGATTCTATGTAAGGACTCAACCCACTGCTGCTGGCTTTAAAGACAGAAAGGGGCCATGAGCTAGCAAGAAACCAGATTCTCCTCTAGAGTGTCCAGAAGGCTTATTGCCCTACTGATACTTTGACTTAAGCCTAGTAATACCCATTTTAGACTTCTGACCTCCAAAACTGTAAGATCATAAGTTTGTGTTGTATTAAGTAATTAAATTAGTAGTAATTTGTTACAGCAATCATAGGAAACTAATATACATACACCATAATCCAGCAATTTTCCACCTATAAGTTAATACATAAATGTACCAAGTAACATGACAAAAATATTCCTAGCAGCATTACTTGAAACAGCAAAAACTGAACAAACCTAATGTCCATCAACAGGAGAGTGGCTATAAGAAAGAGAAGGAGAGGAAAATAGCGGAGTATAATGTAGTTACGAGCACAGGCTCCAGGGTCACCACACCTAGGTTTGAATTCCAGTTCCACTTCTTACCAGCTGTGTGACCTAATTAATTAACCCCTATACCCTGGTTCTCTTCAGATCATATAAATCTTTTGCCTTTTACTAATTATTCAACCAAACAGTGCCTTACTTTTCTCATGTGCAAAATAGGATTATTTATGCTATCTTATTTGTATGAAAATTAAATGAATTTATATATGTGTGTGTATATGTGTGTATATATATGTATGTGTGTATATATATATATATAGAGAGAGAGAGAGAGAGAGCACACTTAGGACAGCCTCTGAGATGCAGAGCTATATAAGATAGCTAATATTATTAAAAATTAAAACTCAAAGCCATGAAAACAAATTTCCTGTGATTCAATACGAATGCACCTCAAAAACATAAAAGTTGATGGGAAAAAAAACAAGTCATAAATAATATATTCAGTGTAATACAACTTCTTTAAATTTCAAAAACTTGTGAATCCAAAATGAATTGTTTAGAATGAATATATATGGGGATGAGCATGGGGTGGAGAAATTTATTGAGAAGGAAATACCCAGGGGCTACAATAATATGAGTAATGTTCCAATTCTGAAGCTAAGGGTTGGATACCTGGGTTATTTCTTGTATCATTTTAATTCTCAATATATAGTAATAATGTAAAACATTTTCATCTAACAAAATAAAATGTTTAATCATACTTATTTTGTAAAAGTAAAGTGCTTTATCATATAAATTATAGAAAACTAAATCTAATAAAAGTTGGTACATATTTTCTAGGAAGTACTATGGGGCAATTAAAAAGAATTAGGAAATCAAGATGTACTGAATTAATTACCTTCAAAACATATTGTAAGGAGAAAAAAATTAAGTTCCACAACAATACTTTTAGTATGAAGTTATTTATTAAAAAATCAAACAAAATGCTTATTTATATACATGTATGTACGTATGTATTTTGGGAAAGAAAGCATGAAACAGTTCTAACTATAGTACAAAAATCACATGAAGAATCTGTGTTAAGATGTGCAATGAATAAAAATTTTGAAAGGAGTGAGCAAAGTCTAAAGCAGAATTTGAGAGATCTACAGTAAGTCTCTATGAAGTCCCTATGGCAAGTTCTTTAAGAAAACACACAGCAAGAAGCCCTAAACTATATTTCAATTATTTAGGAGACCTGTTGTGTTTTTATTTGAAAGTGAAAGAACCATTCAGAGCCTAGAGATAAGATATCTCCTCTTGCAAGGGTGCTGCTTAGATGGAAATGAAAGAAGAGACAACCATAGACAGCAACAATGCGAGAAAGGAGTGACATCTGGAAGCAAGAGGCAGTTTTATGTGTGAAGCGTTTTCTCTGTTGTTTTCACGTCTTTTCTTCTCACTCAGACCTCAAAATAGGAGAAGCATATTAGTTAAGGTACATGCTAAATTTCTGCAACAAAGATATTACAAAGTGCAAGACAGAAGCTTCTCCCTTTCTTGTGTAAAGATCCAAGGTAAATATCTGGGACTACAAGCATACTTCTGCCATTTTTCACAGATGAGTTTCCTCCCTGGACCCAGGGAGGTGATTTCAGTGTCACCATCTCTTAACAAACAGTAAGAGACATGAAGATAGGAAAATGCATATGCAACCCTTTTAAAACCAAGACTCAAAGTTCTTCTTCTCATACCTTACTGGCGATAACGTAGGCCTATGACCTCCTCTAGCTACAAGTAAGGATGGAAAACATAGCCTTCATCTGGGCTGATATGTTGCCCAGCAAAACTCGGTTACCATGAAAGAATGGGGAAACAAATATTGGAGGAAAATAAGTGTGCCACAAATGGCAATAACCATCACATTGAAAATTAGATGAATTTAAAAGATAAAATATCTATAAAGCTATTTGTGTAGATGAAGAAAACATATTGTATACCACATAGCCTCAAACAAAAAGTTTACACGTTGTGATTCCTCTCAAGGGAAAACTAGCTAAGTAATATCCTCAAAATAAATTGTCTCCGTGAAAAATATCCTTCTACTTTTCTGCTTCTTTATTATTCTCTCTACAACTGGAATTTTTTTTTTTTTTTTTTTTTTTTTTTTTTTTGAGATGGAGTCTCGCTCTGTCTCCCAGGCTGGAGTGCAGTGGCGCGATCTCTGCGCACTACAAGCTCCGCCTCCCAGGTTCACGTCATTTTCCTGCCTCAGCCTCCCGAGTAGCTGGGACTACAGGCACCCGCCACCATGCCCGACTAATTTTTTGTATTTCTCGGCTCACTGCAAGCTCCGTCTCCTGGGTTCAAGCCATTCTCCTGCTTCAGCCTTCCGAGCAGCTGGCACTACAGGTGCCCGCCACCACGCCCGG
Source organism: Gorilla gorilla gorilla (assembly GCF_029281585.2). NCBI lineage: Eukaryota > Metazoa > Chordata > Mammalia > Primates > Hominidae > Gorilla > Gorilla gorilla. The sequence goes on along the minus strand of NC_073228.2, from coordinate 120,924,913 downwards.
CTAATTTTTTGTATTTTTTAGTAGAGATGGGGTTTCAGCATATTAGCCAGGATGGTCTCCATCTCCTGACCTCGTGATCTGCCCGCCTAGGCCTCCCAAAGTGCTGGGGTTACAGGCGTGAGCCACCGTTCCCGCCCAATTTTTTTATTTTTAGTAGAGACGGGGTTTCACTGTGTTAGCCAGGATGGTCTCGATCTCCTGACCTCGTGATCTGCCAGCCTCGGCCTCCCAAAGTGCTGGGATTACAGGCGCGAGCCACCACGCCCAGCCAACTGGAAATGTTAATAATGACCAAGTATATGCCAGAGGAAAAAAAGTGAAACTATGAATAATTTCCTGCCTTTGGAATCAAAATTTCTGATTACTTGATTTTCTTGTCCTCTCAGCCTTCAAATCCCAAAATATAACAACTTTTACATGTATTTTTATAAGTAACACAAATTTACAAAGCATTAAATTTATTCAAGTCACAAAGTTGATTCTACATGCCAACACTGACCAGGGGGACAAAAACCAGCCATTTTGTCCTCTCTCTGACTTTCCCTGTTATTCTAGAAGTGTTTCATTGTCAAATGCATACTACTGTACAGATGAGTTTGGTAAATTTACCTCATGGTCTAACAGCCTCCACAGACAAGCAGCTTAATCTAATAAACGGAAAGATTTATGATAGATTTATCTTTCCATAATAAATGGAAAGATAAATGGTCAGTCATGGAGAAAGCAGGGTGTGTTTCTTCATCTAGGGACTTTTTCTGTCTGGATTTTACCCACTTGGATTGATCAGACAGGTGAAAAGAAAATCTCAGAAATGCTACCATTATGTGAAATCAAGTTCAGTAACAGAACTTTGGAAATGGAAAGAAGAAAAGCAATTTGCAAAGCCATATCCAGCCAGATGCCTCTTTGTTTCATTTTTGTTGTGGTTTTTGTTTTTGTTTTTGTTTCAGATGAGCAAACTCAGATTCAAAGAGGTAGATAACTTACTTGGAGTCACACAGTAATATCGGAATTGGATCCCCTAGCACTTTCAGGAAGCAATTCCATGTGCTCACACTTATAAATAAATTATCAACTACTCTTTTTGGCTTTTTTTTTTTTCTTTTTTGGTATAGATCCACAGTTCCATGTTTAAGCACCTCCCCTGCGTGCTTTTATTACCAATTTTCTTTGAACAAATAAAAATGTTCTATATTCTTTTGGGCAGTTTACTTTACTTGACAATAGTTGACTCATGGGAAAATTTAATTGGTCATAGGAGAATGTGCTAGTGAATATGAGGTTTAGTTAAAAATTTAAAATAAATACTGTAACTCTGGAATGTTCCTGGAATTCTGGGGACTGCCTAGAAAAATTAGACATAAGAGTGCCAGAGTCTGTGCAGCTGTCTAACTGCAGGGCATATGCTCAGGTAGAGGGGGGTGGCTCGTATCTTCCTAAGTTGTTTCCCTGGTTGCTGGGACCTCCTCAGATTCTGGATTTCATGACAGAAATAAGGTTAGCTGACCTTGAATTGAGAAGCAGAGGCAACAGCTGAATTTTTACAGGCATAAGTTCCAATTCATCTGGCCTGTGGCACCTGCAGCTGCTGCCTACAGGGTAGGACTTCTGACCCCTCCTGCAAAGGCTTCCTGGTCAAAGCAATGCTTACCAGTTTTCCTTTGTCTGGAATCTCTGTCAGATCATTTTCCAGACAAATCTCCACTCTTTTCCTGGGGAGTATTCCAGGAAAGACAGCACTTGAACTGATGTCAGCCATTTGCTTTTGATTACAAATTTATTTCTGTATGTGCTTTAGCTAAATGTCATGGTGAGATTACAGAAAGCAGGTCCAGGGTGAGCTGCAAGATATTATTATAGAAAGGTGGAATAAACATTGGGGTGGAAGGGCACAACATGCACAGAGTGAAATTGAATTGAATTAAAAATAGCAGAATACACAGATATGAACTGTTCCATAAATCAACTCTCAGTTACATACATTGAATCTTGGTATTAATTTTATATTATTTATGTAGTATATACCCCTTATTGTGGGACACAGTTTAAAATTTTGAGATATCTAATAGAAATACATAACCAATATTTTTATTCTTTATGAAGGTTGACCACTATTACTTTATTAGTGATATTCTAGATTAAATCATTAAAATTTCCTAACCAGCTGTGCTCAGTGGTTCACACCTGTAATCTCACTTTGGGAGGCAGAGGCGGCGGGATCACTTGAGCCTAGGAGCTCAAGACCAGCCTGGGCAACATAGCGAGACTGCCTCAACAAAAAATTTAAAAGTTAGCTGGGCATGGTCACATGCAACTATAGTCCCAGCTATTAAGAAGGCTGAGTTGGGAGGATTGCTTGAGCCCAGGAGATTGAGGCTACAGTGAGCTGTGATTGTACCACTGCACTCCAGGCTGGGTGATAGAGTGAGACTCTGTCTCCGAAAAAAAAAAATATGACAATAGTTATGTAATTATGTAAAACTATTAGAAGTCCTGTAGATCTGCTTTATATGAATGATGCTTTCTGAAAAGAGATTATGTATCCTTAAATCAGATAGGCACTACAGGAA